>NC_133568.1:28870000-29553750 GCF_048773025.1 Camelus bactrianus
TTTTAGTTTTTTACTTTCTTGTGCTAGTGATCTCCAGGTGATTCAGGGGTAACTCATTCACCAAATGGTGAAGGGGAGTCCCGATCCCTCAAGAAATTACCCAAGACAAAGCCTGAGATACGGTGGCCACTGTGATGCAACAAAAATGAAGCTGAAACAAGAGACAAAAAGACTGAATGTAGGAAAAACCAGGGGCCTGTGTACCAGCAACGGTGAAGAGAGAGCCTGTGTTTTCAGACGGGCACAGCGCTTGCCTGGTGAGTATTCTGGAAAAATCAGATGGCAAATCTTTCTAGGACTCGCCTGTCCTGGAAGGAGGCTGGAGGTGTGCGGGTGGGTCTGACAGAGACAAGGCGCAGGACCTATGGGGCTTCGCCATCGTTCCCGGAGACGGGAGCTCCCCAGGGCGGAGAAATCCTCCCGTGAAGAGAGCAACCTGGGGACTCGAGGCCGGTCAGGCGAACCCTGGAGGAAGGAAGGGCAGAAATGCAGGCGCCGCTGAACAACCAGGTCCTGGCCCACGGGGCTTGCTTTTGCTCATTTGTGTTTGTCTTTAGCAGCATCTCATTACTTTTCATCGTAAAACTGGTTCCACGACGCGGCACAGAGTTTGGCCCCACCGTCACAAGGTGCTTGGCGGCAGCGGGCGCTCTGCGAGGTTAAAGGCACTGAAGGCGCTGCTCAGACTGGCCGCGGGCTGACGGCAGGTGAGGCCCGCTTCCAGACGCACCGCAGCCCCGGCCGTGCGTGGACACAGCCCGCCAGGAGCGGGATCTGCGGCTCGCGCCGAGGCCCCGGATCCCCCCGCGGCCTCGGGGGACCCCTGCGCCCCCGGACACCGCGGGCGCCCTCCGCCCGGAGACCTCTGGGGACCCCTGGGCTGCGGCACACACACTTTCCACACTTTTTATAACAACACTTTTCACAGCACTTGGTAACTGTTCATTGAACTTCTCTCTCTCACGGGCCTGTGAGCACCCTGGGAGGACGGAGCAGTATTTGAACATAAAAGGGGCACAAACTGCTAATGGAAAGAGGGAAGGAAACAGTGGAGGAAACCGAGGAGAACAAACATTTCCGTCTTCTCATCTTCCCTTTTGGTTTTGCCCGTGTGGACCCACTGCATATCCCCCTACATGGCGTTGTTCAACGGTAACTGAATTATTTTCCACTTAGCAGCCGCTGCATCCCTTTCATAAATGTCTGTGATCTTTACATATTATTTAACTGAATAGAATTGATTTTACTATCTCCCAGCCTTCAAAATGTTCAGGTTATTTCAAAAAACCAAGGAGATTCTTTTCCACCTAAAAGTCTTTATTTTATTGGCTTATTTCTCTAGGAAAAATCCCTGAGCATCAGAGGATTGCAGTGAAAACACCGGCAGTCTTACTGCACGGTGAGGGAGATAGGGGCTTTGATCTGGACAGACCCCGCGCCCCCGTTCACTCGCTGTGCGGCACCACGCCAGGTGATTAGCCAACTGAGACCCCGGTCTCCTCACCCACATAAGCGGGGTAACGTTAGTGCCGACCTTGTAAGCTTGTGAAAATCAGATGAGATGATGTATGTAACTAGTCACACAGTCTCTCTGCTTGGAAATTACTCAGAAAACGATCGCTGTTTCTAAGAACGTACTTTAGGGAAGGGCTCTGCCAGTTCTGCTGCTGCTCGCATGGACCGTACGGAGCCACCCACGATTTTGCCGGCGTGATGGACTCGAGTGGGGCTCCAGCGGAGGGACCTGGCTTGATGCGGTGCGTTGCTGGCCATCATAGCCCGATGGCCCCTCCGCAGTTGTACCAAAGCACCGTGCTCATCCACATCATGGATCTGACACTCTTGGGGTGCTTCCGGGAAAACACGTTTTCCACAAAATGCCCAACAACACTTTTACTTGTTTGTGGAAAGGGTTCATCATCCCTGGGATCAGCAGCGCGATGCCAGGGGCGAGAAGTGTTAGAATGGACTCCCCATGGCCCTACAACATCCTCAGTGTCAGAACAGGCCGCGTGGTTTCCACTGCACCCCGTTGACTGAGGCGGGCAAGTGAGACCATGCATTTTAGAGGGGTCTCCAGCCTTGAGACTTAAAACGTAAGAAGGATTTTAACCAACTCAATTAACTGGGAAAATCTGTCCATAAATGAGTTAGTCCTTTTAGGCTGTTAAACAAAATTCCACAGGCCGGGGGCCTTACAAACAAGGGACATTTATTTCTCAAGCTCCGAAGGCTGGAAGTCCAAGATGAAGGTGCCAGCGCAGCCATGCCCTGGTGGTGCCCAGCATAGCCGGTCCTTCTCAGCCTGTCCCGAAGGGCGGAGGGACCAGCTCCCCGGGTCTCTTTCCGAGGGCACTGATCCCATCTGTGAAGGCTCCGCCTCACGACCTCTCACCGCCTCCCCCACCACATCCAGGGCTAGGCTTTGACGTGGGGGCTTGGGGTGAGGGGGGACACACATTCACCCCACAGCAACAAATACACCCGATTTCTTGAGCAGTTTGGGCAGAGAATGTTTCATTGTGCTGTTCATTCATTCATTCATTTTTTTGATGAATTAATTTTTTTGATCTTATTCTGCAGTTTCTATTTCTCTGCTCTCACTTATTAACCCCTCTGTCCTTTCTTCTTTCTTTTTTTTTGTAATCATGGTGCTTACATGCTGACAAAGCAGTCCCTGACTTGCCTAATTTTATAAACTGTTCAGCCGTGCCCTTATTCACTGTTTTCTCTTAATTGTGTATTCTTGTTAACCTCCGTACGCGTTCACGGTTACAGATTGCCATTGACACAGTATTAATTAAAACATATAATTTATGACATTGGAGCTGGAAATTAATAAGTGCCAACACAATTACACAGTTTGCCTAATTGTCCTTCGGTAATACGAAGAGTGACATCTGAAGCCGCATTAGGGGCTGAAAGCGTCATAAACTCACAATGGCTTTGAAAGTAATCACAAGAGAATCTAAAGAAACCAGCCCCATTTCAAGGGGCAGAATCCTGGGCGGTTAAGTGGGAGGACAATTATCTTTTCTCTTTTCATTAACAGTTTAAATCTGGGGTGGGGGGGGCTCATTTTAATAGTTAAAAAGAAGCGTGTATTCTATTTAATTTGTGTTGTATGGAACTTTGAATACATTATAAACACAGGGCTTTGTCCTCTGGTGTCTTTCATTTCATCCTTGTCACTTTCTGAGTTCTTTCAATTTCCTCGTCCATGTGACTTTTACATAATCAGATTGAAGAAATTCTAAACATGTCCTGTTGCTGATGGATGACCTTCGAATCTGGTAATTTGACATAGTGTCAACATCCGTTCAACGTGCAGCCTGGCTTTCTAGAATATTTCTCGTGACACCAAAGCAAGTCAGGACTTATGTGCATCAGTTAGTTGAGGTCCTGCCCCAGCCCAGCACAGCTTCCTCCTGAGCTGAGGGATGGCCTTCCACAGGGTAACACTCTCCTGAGATGTCACAGTGAGCCCAGCGGTTCCGTGCGTGCATTTCAAAAAGCCAACGGAGCCAGCAGTGACTTCACCAGGCCCAGAGAAAAGGGCCATTTCAAAACTAAATTCCTAATTTAAAATGTAAAATCACTTGTAAAAGTTTAAAAGCTTGAAACTGAGTAAGGAAGACAAATGTTCTCCTGATATTTAAAAAAGCATAGGTGGGCATGCAGTTATCTATAATGTCGGTGTTATCAACAAGCACTTTGGATTGGTATTTGTTTTATTGCACACAGCAAAATATAGTCACAAAATGCATGCATATGTCGTGTGTGTGTGTGTGTGTGTGTGTGTGTGTGTGTGTGTGACATGTGCATGTTTCCTCTGATCTTAAAAAGCACATGCTACTGATTCTGGAACTCAGTCATGTGGTACAAATTGCAGCAAACATCTCCTTCAAGTTTTTAGAAGTCTTCCCTAAAAATGGTCAAATAAAAAAAAAAAAAAAGAAGTGGATGACTGTAGACTGAATGCAAGAATCAGACTGCCTGGAATCAACTCCTGGTTCTACTGCTTTGATAAGACCTCAGGCAAGACCAAAATGCTCACCAGGTAATCATCTGCAGACGGTTCGGTTTTGGTTGAATTTATGAAGCCTTGTCTTCATTTCTGATAACATTTTATTAAAGTACATTTACTTTCATTAAATGGGTAATCGATTCACTAAGTATCTTTCAACAAATACTGGAATAACAAATAAACGTGACCAAAATAAGAAAACAGATATGATAGGTTCACCTCTGCAGAGTCAGGCAAGCAAACGGAAAACTGTGGCCACAAAAGGAATACAGCTCAGAGACGAAGCACGTCGTCTACGTCACAGGCTGAAAGGAGAAAAAGAAAAACTAAATCTCAGAAACAATAGTCTGAGTGAAAACTCTTACTTAGAAGGAAACATATACTGCTAAAAGTTTTTTCTTTTTAAATTTAAAAAAAAATTTTCAGTTTTTAACACCTTTATGGTGGCATGTGTCCTGTAAACTACATATACTTCAGCTGTACAATCTGATGAATTTTGATAGATGTCTACACCCACGAAACCACCACCACAATTGAGACCACTAACATTTCCATCGCTCCCCAAGAGGTACTAAATTTAATTTATTTGGAATTCTAAAGCAGGCAAAGGTAATCTGTGACAGAAATAATCAGGTAACAGTTGCTTCCGTGGGGAGGGGGCGGGTAGCAAGCAGGACAGGGCAAGAGGTAATCCCGGGGGATGAGGGTGATGTGCTAGATCTTAGCAGGGTCTGAGCTGCACGGGTCTGTGCATTCGCCAAATGTAGCAAATTTGTACTTGCAACTTGTGAATTAGTTGTGCATAAATGTTACCTCAAAAGAAAAATGCAATTGTAAGCATAGAATGAATTCTTTAATGATATGAAGGTGGCCACGTGCGTAAGGAGGGGCCCCGATGCCTCCCGTTTACTTTGAAAGGCTCCGAGAATAAGACGGATATGTGGACAGACGAGTGATTAAGCCATTTTTGTAAAATGCAAATGGCAGATCTAGCTGGTGAGTGTGTAAGTGACCACTATGTCTTTTCACCTTATTTGCACTTTTACAATTTTTCCTAAGAAAGTGTTTGAATAAAAATAGTAAAGCTACAAAACTCGTCTCTGATTTGTGGGATACGGGTCTAACGAATTACAAGCTGTCTGTAAAACATATAAACAGAACCCCTGAGACCCTTCACACGTGAACTGTTCTGACCTTTTGACTTGTTTATGGATCATTTGGATTGGCCAGGACACTAAGGGAAGGAAGGAGTTCCATGTTTTTTGTAGACGCTCGACAGGAAAACACATGACGTATTCAGTTCTTCCAAATTTATTTTTCTTCTTTAATGCATGATCACTACACATACGTAAAATAATTTTAAATTAGCACAGAAATTTACTTAGTATAGTGACAGTTTTTCTCCCTATGTCCAATATGTACAAAATTATACTGAGTTAACAAGAAAGATCCACTGGGCATCTCAGATAAGGAAGGAAGAAAGCAATTCAATTTTTACCTTTGTTGTCAGGCCTATAAGCTCTTAAACAGTTTTAGTGCATAAGTTAAAATTAGATTTTCCTTCGTTGGGCCACAAGTCCAATTTTCCAAGATCAGTCCGGTTTTCTGAATTACATTTGGAAAAGGAGGCCCGTTGGGGAACGAGCGAGGAGGTGAGGAGCGAACGTCTCTCCGCGTCGGGAGGGCCTGGAGCCGAGCCCAGCAGAGCGTCACCGGTGGGGAGGTCAGACGGACTCGGAGTCAGATGAGGGACCTCCCCGGTTTTCCAGCATCACAGACAAGGCCGAGTGTCAGCGGAACGACGCCCGCACGCCTGTCCTTCAGAACCGGTCAGCCTCTCGGACTCCCGCCTCCCGCGTCCCTCCCTCGCCGGTCGCGCTGCGGACGCGGCAGAGCCGACGAGGCCTGGGCCCCCCCACGGAGACCGGGGGCCGCGGCCCGGATGCCTTTGAGCCGCTTAGCGACAGAAGCGCCATGGCTGCGAGTGAAATGCAGCCACACACACGTGCGCACGCGCGCGGAGACGCGCGGATGCTGAAGCGCACGGACACGTCTGCAACGAGGGACGTAACCCCTCCGCCTTCTCCTCTCCTTTCTCCCCCCCACTTCCCCTAAATCCTTAGAAAACGAGGAGACGGCCCCGAGTCTGGAGCACCCACCTCGTCAGCGTGTTCAGCTCCACTTCTGCCTTTGCCCGCGTCGTTCAACTAGCTGAATCCAGACCACTTGAGAAGAGACAAACCGCAGGCCGCGAGCCTCTGCGGGCTGCCCTCCGGCCCTGCCCCGGAGCCGGTGCCGCCGGCGGCGCGGGCTCCCGGCGGTGCGCCCGTCCTCAGCGCGGCCTCCCCTGCTCCGCTCTGTGGTCCCCGGCTGCGTTCACGTCCACGGGGCGGCGGCCTTGGTCACTGGGATTCGGGTTCCTGTGCCATCAGCGTACCCCGATGTGACTTGGTGGCGCCCCAGCGAGGCCGGCTGCCGTGCTCTGCCCCCCCCCCCCCCGCGGGACTGGCCGCTGCAGGCGCGGGGCGGAACCAGGGGCCCCACGGCCTCGTTCAGTGATTGAAGCCAGAGGAGCGGGGCTTTGGACTCGGGGGTGCAGGCTGATGGCGGCGGGGCCACTGCGGAGGGCTTGGCAGAGGGGGGAGGTTCAAGTATGTTAGAACGGCACGGATGACATGCGTGCGGGGAAGGAGGGGCCTAGGTTGTGACGCTGTGCCCCTGGGTGTACGGGGTGGTCTTCGCGTCCCCCGCCTCCTCCTGCGCTCCCACATTTCCCAGGCTGAATTCCTTTTCTTTTGGTTCAAGAGCACAGGTGGACACCACGGTCCCCGGACAGTCTGCCCAGCTGGGTCCTAAGTCAGGAAGTGTTTCAAACTGAATTGTCTGTCTTCAGGGTCCGAAAGCCACATGAGACCATCCTGTGCTTTCTGCTCTCAGCAAATTCTCTTACTCAGCTTCTATGAAAGAGCTATCGTGAAGCAAACAGCGGACATGGTGCCCCAGAGCACTTCGATGCTTTTCAAAGCAAGCTGAATGTTAACTCACACCAAAGCGATTCTGGAAGTGAAACTGTGAAGTGCGGGCAATAAACGATAAATGCATTTAGACTCCGAGCGATTCAGGTATGAAGAATTTAGCCCTGAAGTCTTTGGAGGATGGAGGAGGTTTTAACCAGGTCACACTTGGTTTGCCTTCTGGGCTGAGCTGAGACAAAGCCCCGGTGTGCTCACCAGCCCTCGCTGCTGGCGAAGTGGTTCCCGATCCATCACTGCTGGTTGGTAGCTGGGCCAGGACCGCCTTGACCGAGAAGATCAACCATCTCTTCCATAAATCATGTGTCCATAACTAGCAGGGTGGGTACGAGGCTTGGTTTCCGGGGAGTGACACCACGTACGTGATAACAAACAACACAGAAAGAAAAAAGCAGTCCTCTGAGTCGCTGCAATTCAGCTTTAAAGAAGGATCATTGCGCCCTGCGATCCTTTCAAAACCTGGAACAAATGCTGACAACTTTATTTTCTCTCCGCATTTTCAATGCATGCAGTTTCTAGGGGAAAATATTCACCCTGAAATTCAAATTGCATTGGAGCCTCACAAAATTGAGTAAAACTCCACTGAGTAGAATAAATGTTCCTGACTACCCAGTCACACGGATGCAACAAGCAAACGGTCCTCCAGCCGGCACTTGACTGTCAGGGGAGGAGCAGAGAAGGGAAATAAATGCAGAGAACTTTCTTACAGATGCTCGGGAAGCGGTTCCACAGCGAGCATTTTTATCAATATCCATTTCAATGTATTTACATCTCAAGTCTGTATGGTTCCCACAAAGAAGTCAGATGCAACCAAGATTGCTTATTCTGTTAAAAAAAAAAAAAAAAAAAGTTTTCTATTTTGGAAGAACATCCGTGCAGTAGAGTCATCATATTTGGTAAGACTCCTTATTTGCACAGTTTTCTCCCCCTCCACTCCCTCCCTCCTTCCTTCCCTCCCTCCTTTTCTCCTCCACGCAAAGTGCAGAGATCAATACTCCTCCGGAAAGATGAAGCGAAGACAAAAGCGGCTGTAGGCAGCCTTGCACTGAGGCTGTAACCCTGGTGAATAATGCTGCTGTCATAACAGCGGGGATAATTTAATGCCAGCACTTAGCGCCATGACAAATAGCTTGTCAGGCGTGGGCGGCGGCAGGGACGACGGATCGGCCCGTGACAAGTTCTGAAATATTAATCCTCTGCTGGACCGAGGCCGCGCCGGGAGGTACAGGAAGGCCAGCTGTGAGGAGGCGTCGGACAACACGAAGTTCTGTGGCTGTTTGGCTTCGGAGTGCTTCATCTGGGGAGCGATGTCCCCGAGGTCTCACTGTAACTCCGTTTCAGAGCACGTGTCTGGATCTCCTAAATGACTGAGAAATTGGCCGACTGAGGGCTTGACACTTGGCCAAAACTTCCTTTTCTTTCTCCCCAGAGTTTGTTCTAACTCATCAAAATTTGATTTAAAGGAAGTACGTTAGAGTTTTAAACATCTTATTATAGGGGTTAATTCACGTGCTGCCTTTTTCCTACTAGTAATGTCAGGCTTACGAGAGGACGCACGGACTCTAACATGTGAGAAAATCAGCAAACAATCTTCATAGTCCACTTTATCCAGCGGTGGGGATGGGCGTCCATTTTTTGGAAATTTTAGCATAATATTAACAGTTAAGGTGGAACCTATTGGCTTCTTTCTCATGTTGGTGTAGGTGCAATTATCACACAGGAAGTCAAACCCTACCTGTTGGTCAAAGTTCGGAGACGAAGGAAAGGCAGCAGAGTGTGAGGGGGAACGTGGTTAAAGTGAAGTGACATGGTTTTGCCTTTTCCCACAAAAGGACTTGGAAAGGTTAACAAGACTATGTGATAAAAGCTGAATTATGTAAGTAAAAGTGTTCATTGAAAGGGGAGGGGCAAATAATTTCTTTTTACTCTGTGTTTTCCATTTCTCACATGTCTTACGCGTTTTCTTCTGCGGATGAGAGATTTGAGCGGGGGTCTCTGAACATCACACACCGGTGCCAGGGGCTCACACACGGGGGATGGAAGGTGCGGTCACGCCCAGGATGCGGGTAAAGCCTTTAGGGGTTTGCAGAGACCGAGTGCCTAGCCAAACCTCCAGGGGCCCCGTCGCATCCCCGCCAGTTTGCCAGGTGGCCGGGGCCTGGCTGTGTCCCATTATTCCAGCAAAGGACATGGCTCTAGTGCCCTCCTGCTAGTTGTGTGTCCGTGGTTTAAATTTCAGGAAATCAGCTGAATTTCACTTAGAGGTAGATGCACTAAAGGGGCCGTTTTGAATTGCTTCAAAGGAGCTGAGGATCCCCCCCGAAGCCCCGCCTGCCCGACCACTTGACCAGCCTGGAAGGTTGTGGAAGAAAAAGACGATGGGTTTACTCTCGATGGTGGCATCTCTGCGGCGATGCGGCCCTGTGTGCCCACGTCTCTCCCTTGTGGTTGGGTGAGTCCTTCTCTGCCGCACAGAGGATGCCCCTACCGTGTCCGTGGTCTGTCTTCCTGGGCTCAGAGCTGACCTGACCTTCCAGACCTGATTGCTCCCCTGAGAGTGGAGGTCAGCCTCCCAGATTCCTGGGGTCCATCCCGTCTTAATTCACAACTCTGGGTCAGATCAAAATACAAGTTTGTAATTCTGTGCTATCTCAGGGAATTCCACGTGCAATTCACCTTTTCCCATTCAGCACTTTATTGGATTCTAATACCAGTTCCTGTGGGGCTGGATTGATTCCCAAGGTACTGATTTCTCAACTTGACTGACGGGGCGCTGCCTCTGTGAGTATGACTGACCCAGGTGCACGCGATAAGCGCGCGCGGGAGCCCTAAGAAAACTAGGTGTGCGGCTGGTCCTGCCGCTGGGAGCCGGAAAGGCGCAGCTGGGGCTCCTCCGTGAGCCTCCATCCCAGCCTGCCTGTCCCCGCAGCTCCACGGCAGCACACTGCCCAGCCGCCTGCTGCTGGGGGTGCCAGGCTGGTCCAGGAGGACCCCTGGGTCTCCGGGAGATTTTTGCTAATCCTCACGGAGCAGAGAGAGCAAAGCTGAGTGCCCAGAGGCCTCTCTGCACTCCTGGACCTGGAGGAGAGCAAGGTGGTCCTGGCTGGATCCCTTGAAATGTCTTGGGTGCTTTTACGTGCAAACAGAGTCCACCAAGCAGTGAGGTTACCCATGTCAGGAAGACTCTTTACAAACAAGCACAGTACTTCTAAGATACCTGGGGAGATGCTGGGTGGTGGCAGCTTTGAAGTTTATTTCCAAGCCTTTATGAGCCAATCCAAGGATGAAAGCGATGTGTGTCCACAGCGCAGACAGTGGACAGAGGCGTGAATGATGCACCTGCCCACACTCACGTCACACACACGTACGTGTCAAAGGAGCCTTGGAGTCAGTTCCTTTGGAAAGAGTGTAGGGTGGTGTCGGCGTCAGGCTTCCCCTCCCTCTGGCTGAGAGACAGGACGTATTTGAGATGACTTCTTTCAACCCCTGTCACACATCACTTGAAGTACTAGATGTGAGTCAAGAAAGGACACAGCTCACTTTTGATTGGGTCACTGGCAATCGCCCAAAATGGAAGATTTGGGGCATTCTGCAGAAGGCACTGGGCGAGACCGGCAGCGGTGGAGTTAGACTGTAGGTTCGGCCCTAAGTCTAGCTGGGCTCTGGTGGAACTCTCTAACCCTTGAAGACATGGACATCATGGACGCCAGATGCTGATAAAATGGATGGAAAATGGGCAGGTTGTATCCACCTGTCAAATGATTTCATCGTGAGGCAAGATGAGGGGTGCGTGACAAGGTAGCAGGTTCCCAAATCACCGATTCTCATGATATTAATCGTCCCCAATGTAGGAAGCTGGCACCCATAATTCTGACAGAAGATTTACTGTGCAACATTAGACGCTATTTACTGATAAATGATGGGGCACTTCATTAGCTAATGTTGAAAAATCATGGTAGACGTAACAGAATTATTAGGGCTTGTATAGAAATCCTATTCTGTAATGAGTTATTACTTTAAAATAATAGCAGCAATATGTTACAATTAAGTCCTCTGGAAAGGAGCTCTCCGCAGGAGAGGTGTCAGCGTCTGAGTGATCTGAGCCACGACTCCTTACAAATGAACCGACTGGCTGCCATCCATCAAAACGCGACTTTCATTAACTAATTGAAGAAAACAGCAAAGTTGCTGGAACTAGAATGACTGAGCTGCCCTGAGTTATACGCTGGGAGCAGGGCAGCCTGGAGAGGCTCCTTTCCTTTGTGTGGGCGGTGTTCCGGTTTGGGCTTCTTTTCTTCTTTTCGGGAGGCTACTGCCAGCGGCGGCTGCTCAGGGCTCTCATTTCTCGCGGTGCCTTAGACACTCACTTGCTGAGCACCTGGGAACGCCCGGAACCGCAAGGCTCTCCCCCCGCCCCGTCCCGGCCCCGCCGCTTCAACAGCAGGATTAAGTAAAGCGCGGTCAGGCATGCGTTCACAAGGCCTTCGTGTCTGTGCATCCGATGGACTGTTTCTCACTTCGCGTTGGGTTATTCCTGCTAGAAAGGTAACACACACACACACACAAACACACACACACACAAACACACAGACACACACACACACACACACACACACGCACACGAGGATAGGACAGGACTGGGGGGAAAGACACGATGAAATCGAGACCACATCTCCGTTGGCAAAGGCCTCAGACACTCAGGCAGCCGAGGCACCATCATGATTCTGCATACACGGTTCTCTGCGTCTGGGGTTTGACACTTTAGCTCCAAAAGGGGATTGAAGACATTGATCCAAGTCATTCCAGCTTTCCAGAGAATAAACACATTTATGCAGTATTGAGCTCAGAGCACTTCCCGTGCACCTGCTGGGAGCCCAGCACAGGTCCAGCTGGACACGCCCGCGCGCTGCACACAGAGCTCTGCCCTTTGCAGGGAGAGAAGGACCTGAGGGCTCGGGGAGGTGAGACCGTTGGCTCAAGGTCACGCAGCTCAGGAGAGGCAGGGGCATCTGAGCCCAGGCCTGGCGGGACAGCCCGCGTGGCTTTCCAAGCACAGCGTTAGCTGTTTACCTCGGAGTCGCTAGCGGCCTCGTGCTTTTGTGTCGGGAATTTAATTCTGATACCGGAGCAGCCGTGTCGGAATTCACTCAGAAGCCGGATGACTCCCTCTGTCTGAACGGGGCTGCAGTCCCCGTGGGCATCTCTGCAGAGGCGTCAAGGAATCCGCCACAGGACTTCGGTGGCTTCTAGGAGATGGTGCACATTCAGCCGGGTCACGCCGGGGCGATGAGACAGGGCACCACGCGCGTCCCTGGTTCGGAAGATCGGAGCCTGCGTGTAGACGTCTGAACTGACTTGATTTCCAACACCTTTATCTTAACACGTTTAGGAATAGGAAATTTTATGATTTATTACTGAAAGCCATAAGGCCTCCTGGTGGCAAAATGCAGCTGTTACCTCGTCTTCTTCCCTGTTGCTTCTGATACACAGAGAGTCACTGTTTTCCATTTTAAACACTTTTGAAATATTGGAAATTAATTTTATTAATTTAGGCCTGTAATTCAACACAAGGGATTTTATCATTTATCTGGGAAGTAGACTCCGCATAATAGAAATGAGTTGTGTCCTCTTTATGGCTTTGAATAACGCGATTACAAAAGAAATAAAAGTCACAGGAGAGCAGCTGACAGAGCGGCCTGACGTGCAGGCCGCTAAACCTGCGCCGCACGTTTATCCGGAGTTAGGGCCACGCAGCCTAATGCAGACCCTCCAGCACTGTCCCAGATGAAGTCGGTAAACAGGAATGACAGATTTTCTTTCTTATTTGGCCTCCCTAGTGAGGCACAGGAAACCTCCCTCCCCATTCACTGACGAGAAGAGCCTCACTCTCGTCTCCTGGTGAGTATTTCCTGTGCAGGATGCCAAAGAGTGCACTGGGTTTTGGCTAATTTAGGGCAATAATTAAAACCATACATTGCTTCCCCAGCACAATTCCTCAAAGTTAAAATGATTGACTTTTATTTAAGTTTGGGCCTAAAGAAAGGTGGACGGTTGCTTTGAGGAGACAGCGTTCTCCGTTCACTGAAATTCTGCCGCGCCTTGACAAAGAATCATATCTAAGGGAGGAGAAAAGGGAGTTGTCGCTGGACCGCCGTTGGCTCCACTGTTAGGGACATTAGATGTCATCACTGTCAGAACAGCCAGCAAAGCCTGCATTTCGGAGGATGAAGCAAAATCTAGAGCTTAACCTGCAGAGAGTCCTCCGGGAGCGCCTCAGAAGGCTTTCCTTCTAGACGGTGCCCGGCACCCCCGGAGGGGCCGGCCTGGAGGAAGCCCCGACCACAGAAAAGCTTTGCGCTGGGTCGTTTCCCATTAAGTGTGTTAGGGAAACAAATAAGTGAATTTAATGACCAATTATATTTAAAGCAAGCAAATTTACAGCCCAATTATGAAGAAATTCCACTGAGCTTAAAAGGTATATAAATTATCAGAAAAGCAGGCTTTCCTTTTTGGGAGTGGGAACAGGAGAAAAAAGCAGTGAGAGAAAAAAAAATAGCAAGAGGAAGAATGAAGAGGGGAGAGAAAACAGGTCCCCGCGGCTGTAGCTGCTGCACCCGGCGCGGCCCTGGCGGGAATGCAGCTCGGGCGGCGGAGGGAAACCGGCCAGCGGGCCCAGAGACACCGCAGCGGGAGCCACCGCGGGACGTGCCGCCCCACGTCTGAGTTTTCACCGAAACGGCTGGAACAGGCTCTGGCAGAGGCGGCTGCCCCCTCAAGCTCGTTGCTGCACTCTTCCCCGCGGCCGAGACCCAGGACGACCTGGGACCAGAGACGGATGAGCGGATAAAGAGAACGTGGGGGACGCACGGCGGAGCCTTAGAAAGGAAGGCAGTGCTGCCCCAGGTGACAGCACGGCCGCGCTGCGGGCCGGTCACCGCGGGACCGAGGGCCCGGCCTCCCCCCCCTCCCCCCGCATGACGCAGGCGCGCTGGTGGGAGCAGGGGGGGAAGGGGGTCTCCGGGCCTGGGGCGCGCGGCGGACCGGGGGCTCCATCCGGCAACTGAGCGAGCTCCAGACCCGGCCGTGCAGCCGTGCGCCCGTTAGCAACCCGGCCGCGAACGGAAAGCTGCGGTGAAGGGAAAATCTCTCGTTCCGTGTTCTTATCCCAGTTCGCACAGCGACGACCCACGGGCTTCCTGCAGGCGGGAGCAGACGTCCTCGGGGCAGGTCTGAAGCTGGTGCCGTCCGAGCCCTCCCTCCACCTGCCCCCACGTTTCTAAACCGAGAGGCCCCTCTCCAGGTTTTAAGGTGGTTACGTCCGTGTTCAGAGGTGCAAGCAGAAAGGAAGTGATCCGCCGAGGTTGGTGGCGATGTGCATCGGCCGTCCCCTCCCGGACCCTGGGTGCAGCGTCCTCCGCCTTCCCGGGCGGCCTCGCCCTGCTCCTGGCGGGAGTTCGGCCGCGTGTGCGCGGCTGACAGATCAGGTCTCGCCCCGAATCCCCTGTTGTCGGTTGACATGGCAACCCTCGGATGACTTTGAAATGGACGGACACTGGCGTATGTTGGTGGAGTACATCGTGCGTCTGCATAGCTGGTCTAAGTGCCGCCTTTAACTGGACAGACAGCCAAACCCAGCCCCTCCAAGGCAGCATCTGGTTAATGGAATATGGCCCCATAATTCATCTTTAACTCCCCTCATTGCCCCAGCCGTTTCATCATTACAAATACTAGGTGTCTGAGGAGGAGAGCCGGGCCCCTCTGCCTGGACCCGGGCTCTGGCGGGCGGCGGCAGGACTAATCTAATTAGAAAGGCAGCCAGGCTGAACGGAGGCATTTTCTCACACTTAGCATTCACAAGTTGGGTCCCAGCAGATGTGCTGTGAAATTAATTTCCTCTGGTGTAACCAGAAACTCTCTGTTATGCAATTTCCATTTCACAGATGATAACCTATTATCACTTTATTCAAGGAAAATGTGTTAATAGCTACAAGGAAAATTGAATTATTCATATTTGCTCATTTCTATTCTGCGGCGAGCTCCTCTCTTTTCATGCACTGGGAGAAGGCTAATGTAAACATGACCAGATCCTTGTAAATTGGCTTGTAGAAGAGGCAGTTAGCGTACTGCCTGGGGACGGCTCCAGGACGGGGTAACGACTGATCCTGGGAAGTACAGCATGTGGGAGGCAGGCGGTTACCAGGTGGCGACGTGTGCTGATGGGAACCGGGTCAAACACTTCAGCTGTTAATTCTGAGCTTGGGCGGGGCCGGGGTCCGGGAGACACCGGGGCAGGCGGTAGGTAACAGGTGGCCACGGCACCCACGGCCCGAAGTCCTCGGGTGGGTGGGGCGATCCAGGGAGGCGGCTTTGCGGCAAGGGACAGATGGCGTCTGCAGGTCTGGGATGGTCTGGCCCCCAGCCCAAGAGCCCGCGCTCACCACATAGGGGTGTAGCCCTTCCAGGAGAGCCAAGGGAAGTGACGTGTTTTAGTAGAAACCACCTTAAACTAGGGATTCAGAAGCCAAGTCTCCCTCAACGGTCAACCACACAGGGGTCTCACTCCAAGCTCTGGTCCTCCCCTCTGAGATCTGAACTCCGTGGTGGTTTCTGTCCTTGCAGTTAGCAGCAGAGGAGGGAGCGTGTGAATTGTTTGGACAGACCCAGATGCAAGGGTCCTTCTGCGCCTCCAGCTGGATCTGCCCTAAACCCACCCAGTGTCACTGAGCTCAGGTGTCCAGGAAAGGCCAAGGTGCGTCCCGACCAGGGGCCACAGGGCGCCTGTGGGACCGCTGTGGAATGGTGCTTCCATCAGTGGAAACAGTAGCAGGGAGCCAGCATCGCTAACAAGATCTAGGAGCGGCAGACTGAAGTGGGCCCTGGGGTCAGACGGAAGTGGGCCCTGGGGTCAGACGGAGCTGAGCCCTCTGCCTGCCCAGCTCTGGGATGCAGGGAAATTAGGGAAGTCCTTGGCATCCGCTCTGCTTTCCGTGTCTCACCTGTAAAGTGGGACTGGTGACGGCACTAACCTGTATGCACTCAGCACGCATTCCCTGAGCGTCTCCTGTTTCCTGGTCCTGGGCTGAGACACACCGGGGGGCCAAGTTCTCTGGCCTGAGAGACAACATTCTTAAGCAGGGATGTAAGGAGGGGAGAGAGGCACAGGACACGGTTTCAATACTTGGAAGGTGCTGTGAGGGAAATGAACAGAGACTGGGCAGCCAGCCAGGTGGGACTGAGTGCAGGAGAACCCATCGCAGTGTCTTCAGCGTGACTTGTTATCAGAAGGCGGGCTTGGGGCAGGACGTGGGGGAGGGGGAGGGTGGTTAGCAGTCAGGGCAGGTATCGGAGGCTGAGGGTCTGGTTAGGTGCCAGACATCCTTCCGTGGACATGGGCGTTCACAGCGGCTTTCGGCGGGGTCTGTGCTGGGGCCTCACCCCATTGTCATCTCTCCACCCCTGCAGGGGAGCACTGGACTTGCTGAAGCCCTCGGAGCTGTCTTGGCTTTTAAAAAATAACACTCTTCTCCTTAAAGGTATGATCAACACAGAATATTTGGAGAGAATAAAATTAAAGAAAACATTGAGGTCACTCATGCTGTATACAAAATGTTTTCACGTCGTACTTATGAAAGCAGTCACTGTGTTGGTGCATCGGAACAAGAGCATGTTGGATGCATGCGTGTATGTATCAGAATGTGACATACAGGTATGTACATAAATATGCATAGATTGTCTCTAGACAAAGGGAGAGAATCTTTTTTTTACATTAGACTTCTTTAATCTCCTCCCTAATATTTTTGCACAAAGCCTTATGACTGGAGTTTCAAAGTCGTCATTTTTATAGAATTAATTAAAATAAATACCTGAAGTATAGTACATTCTATTACTTACTCTGGTCTTTCCTATTAAGTGTTTTAAATCCACATTTGGCTGATATGTGCAACACTGCATTTTGAGGTATGAAGCAATTACTGTATTCCCGTACAAAATAGACTGATAGAATGAAGGTCTATTTTGAGGTTCAGTGTGGTAAAGCTCTCACTTCCCCCTCGTTTTAAAGTAAACTCTTCATCCTGAGCCGATCATAGGTCCACGCACTATTGTAACAAGTGACAGCGAGACTCCACTTGCTGTTTATTCATTTCCTCAAAGAGGAACAGCCCGCAGAACCCTGGAGAGGATCGTTTCCAGGGAAGGACTGACACTTTGATACAAGACACTGGCTACGGCCAGACGTCCCCGGCTAGGTGCAGCTCTGCGTGTGCACGTGCATACGTGTGTATATGTGCGCGTGCGTGTAGCCCTCTGTACCTGTATCCCGTATGCAGTCATTCACCTGCACACGGAGCCTGCCAAACCCCAGGGGTGCCTCACGTGGCCTGTGTGCAGCCACGCCCACCCTTCCGTCCCCTCTCGCCCCTCCCCATCCACGGCCTCTGTAACCCCTGGCCACCACCAGGCTGTCCTCCACCCCAAAGCTGTCACATGTGACGCTCATGGAATTGTACCAGTGCCGCCTTTGGATCTGGCTTTGGCCCAGCAGCAGAACTCCCTGGAGACCCAGCCCCAGGCTGTGTGTCCTAACGGTTCCTCTGTGTTGCTGGGTAACCTCTGAAGGTGTGGGTGGACCCAGTCTAACCGCCCACTTAGGAAGCACATCTGGGGTGTTCCCAGTTTGGGCCTGTCACAAAGAAAGCTGCTGTGAACTTTCTCATTCCAAATTCAGAACGAACAGAAGCTTTCCTCTCTTTGGGCCAAATGGCAGAAAGACCATTTTCAGGCGGGGTCGTGTGGTAGCGGCACGTTTAGTTTCTGAAGAAATCGCCTGCGTTTTACATTCTCGCCAGCAAGGCTTGAGTGTGAGGGAACCCCCCCCCCCCACACACCAGCACACCCCGGCCAGACCCCGGTGTGGCCGCCCTTTCCTGCTTCAGCCATTCCCCTGCGGTCTCTGTCTGTGTTTCCCTCGCGGACCAGGATGGTGAGCGCGCTGCCACGTGCTCCCCGCGTCTGCGTGCCCTCCTTGGTGAGGTGGCTTTCATGTCTCAGGTCCATTTTCTAACTGGATAGTTTGTTTTCACTGTTCAGCTCTGAGAGTTCTACATACACACTGTAGAAAGCGGTTCTTTATCAGACACGTTCTTGCAGGTATTTTCTCCCTGTTTATTGTTCCATCCTCTTGACACGGCGATTAACAGAGCAAAGGTTTCATGTTGATGGGGTCCAGTTTATCAAGTTTTCCTTTTCGGAATTATGCTTTCAGTGGCAAGTCAAATAACTTGCCTCAGACCCTGATAATTTCCCCATTTTTTTTACTAGCAGTTTTATATTTTTATGTTGTACATTCAAGCCCATGGCCCTCTTGAGTTACTCTGCACACCTGTATGCGAGTAGGTTCAGGTGAATATTTGCTTGGTTGTCTTTGTCTGCTTTTGGCTTCTGGGTTTGTTGTTGTTTTCCTGTTTTGTATTTTTGCCGATGAATGTCCACCGCGGCCCCACTGACTGGCAAAGCTGTACTTCCTGGAAGGACTGACTTCACACCTCTGTCAAAACTCAGTCAAACATATTCTGGGGCTCCATTCTTGGTTCTCAGTTCTGTTCCACTGAACTACGAACCTATCTGTGCGCAAATATCATGCTGTGTTCATTGCTGACGATGCAGCGCAAGCCTGAGCGCCAGGCAGTGAGCCCTCGCTCTGCACTGTCACTCTTCAACGTTGATTTAACACTGTGCACCTGTGCTTTTCTGTAGGAATTTTAGAGTAAGTTTGTCTATGTCTGAAAAACACCTTGTCTGGATTTTGATAGGAGTTCCATGAAACCTATGGATCAGTTTGACTTTCTTCTCTGTTGAGTCTTCCAGTCCAGGAGCCCCATGTGTCTTTCTGTTTATTTAGATCTTTGATTTTTTCCATTAGCATTTGACCATTTCCTGCGCTGGACCCTGCACATGCGTCATAGTCAGGCTTTCATTTTCTTTAGAACGACTGGTAATGGCCTTTAATTCTAGTTTCCACATATTCACTGTTGGTTTATGGAAATGGGGTTGGTTTTGTGTGTTGACTTTGTTCCCTGACACGTTGCTGAAATTGCTTATTACTTCTAGGAGAGGTTTGGAGTTTCCTTGAGATATTTTTTAATATGCACACATCCTTAGGGTCATGATGTCTTCCTGCTGAACTAGTCTTTGCATCCTTGTGTGATACTCCTCTCCTTTTCCAGTCATTTTCTCTGCTCTGAAGTTTGCTTTATGTTATGTTAATGCAGCCACATCTTGGGTGTACATGTGTGTGCGTGTGTGTGTGTGTGCGTGTTTGCGTGTGTGTGTGTGGTACACATATTTTACTTCCACATTATCTTTGTCATTAAATTTTATGTGAGTTTCTTCTGAAAGCGTATTTTTTTCTCATTTGCTTTTTAAAATGTGGCTTTTAGCTCACTCTGACCGTCACTGCCTTGCAGTTGGTACGATTTACATGATTTACACCCACGGTGATTATTGATTTGTTAAACCTTAAATCTGGCATCTTGTTCGTTTCTATTTCTTGTTCCTCCGTTTCCCTCCCGTCCCCCTGCGTGTCGCTTTTACATCACTGGAGATGCTAATTTCGTTTATTTCCCGGTGCTCCTCCCTGCATCGCTTCCCCCAGGTCCCCTAGTGGCCAGCCCGGGTATTGCACTGCACCTGCTGCGTCACCTCCAGGGAGGCGGGTTAACCTCAGGTTCCTTCCCCCGTCCCACTTCCTAGACAGCGTGTTGAGCCCCAGATGGTCCCATGATGCTGTGGCAATCATCAAGTGAGATTTAGAAAATTCGTGAATGGAAGGACAGGCCATCGTGTTTACTCATATTCCCACTTCCTCTTTCTTTTTTTTTCTTTTTTCTTGGATGATCCAGCTGAGTTATTTATTTGTTTACTCTATTGAAGGCTAGTTGATTTACGACGTTGTGTTAGTTTCCGGGGGACAGCACAGTGACTCAGTGATATGTGTGTGTGTTCTCTTCCGTTACGGCTTACTGCAGGACACTGAGTACACTTTCCTGTGCTGTGCAGCAGGCGGGGGATAAATGAGGAATTTGGGATTAGCAGATCCAAGCTACTATATGGAAAGTAAACAACCTGGTTTCTTCTTTTGTCATTTCCTGTTTTTAGAATGTCCGGAGCCTCTCTGTAAGCACAGGTCAGCTAGCCACAAGCTCCTTTTGTTTTCCTCTTCTGACAGGGTTTTTATTTTCCCTCAGTTCCTGAAGGAACTCCCCACCCCCATACAGTGCCTGTCCTCCAGCCCTGGGGAGGTGTGGCCCCCTCCGCTGGCCTCCGCCCCGTCGGAGTGGAGACCGGCTGTCCGGGGCCCGAGTCCCGTGTCCTGCAGAGGGCGCTGCTCCTCTGGTTGTTCTTGGGTTGTTGTTGTTGTTCATTCAAAAAAGTTTGATGATGATGCATCTTTGTTTGGAAAAACTCTTCGTTTTGAGTTTATTCTCTTTGGGGTTCGTTCACCTTGTTGAATCCAGAGGTTTATGTCTTTTGCTGGAGTCGGGACATTTTCATCATCATTTCTTCATATACTCAGTCAGGCTTCTCCTCCGCGGACCTGCGAGATGAATGCGGGCTCTTCATTGTCCCGCAGGTCCCTCAGGCTCTGTTCATTTTGTTTTTTATTCCATCTTCTCTCCGTTGTTCGCAGTGGGTAAATCCTATTGATCTGCCCTCAAGTTCACTGACTATCCCCTGTCATCGCCACTCGACAGTCGAGCCCGTCTGCTGAGTTTCACTTTCAGGGACTGTATTTTTTAGCTTTACACTTTCCACTCAATTATTTTTCAAAACCTTAGGTTTAATTCCTGATATTTTTTTCCACTTGTTTCAAGAAAATTTGTAATCAGTTGTTGAATTGTTTTTACAGCAGCTCCAATGAAACCCCTGCCGGGTGTTCTGACACTGGGTCACCTCAGCGTTGGTGGCAGCTGACTGCCTCTTATCCACATTGTGATTTTGCTGGTTCTTTGCATGAGGAGTAATTTTTGATGGTATCCTGCGCACTTGTCTGTTAGCCCTATGATGGGCGCCCCTCATACCTGTCCAGGTGTGCCGGGGGGGGCATCTCAGGACGATGGGGAACAGAGGTCACTGACTGGGGCAGGGCCACCCTGGCCAGTGCCCTGGGTTCACCAGGGTTGTCGGCAGAACCCCACCCCGTCTAGGGAGGAATGGGCCCACCTGGGCTGCCTTCTGTTGTGAGGGCCTTGTGCACACTGATTTAATACTTTAAAAACTAAAAAAAAAAAAAAAAAAAAAAAAAACTTTAAAAAGTATTTTTATCTTGTCTCTTAGGGATTAAAAAATGTTCTAGAAGTTAGCGTTACTTGGTGTCAAACTCTGCCCTGGCTTACTTACCAGCCCCCAGTCGTGCTTCCTTCATAAACAGCCACCACGTTGCCCTGCCGTCTGGTCCAAGCCTGCCTCCTCTTAAACCAGCAGGATGCCCCGCATCTGGCTGCACATTCATTTACCTAAGAGAGTTTATAAAACCCTGTAGTTCTGTGGCCCTCTGCGAACTGAGCGAGTCGGCCTTTCCACATTCCAGGGGAAGGGAAAGCTCTAGTTTTCAAAGCTCTCCATGGTATTTGGAGGGACCTAGCCAGACCGCCCTGAGGGTGGCTGCCAGCACCCACAGCACCCACCCCAACTCCACCTGCTCCCTCCCACGCCGCTCACACCGAGTGCTTGCAAGGTAACTTCAAGGGTCAGTGTGGCCCACAGTCCTCAAATTTATGTTACCTGGGTGGAGATTAACCACTGCGGACGAGCTAGTTAATTGTGTTTAAGTCAAAACCAATGCCCAGGTCTTAGGAAACGGGGAGAAACTGCCGTCCCCCTACCGGAGGGCTGCCCAGCCATGCCGCGGAGGCGGGAGGAGCCGGCGCTGCCTGCCTGTCCGCGGCACCAGTCTGGAGCGGGTCCCGACGTGCGGATGGTCCCGGGGCTGCCCCAGAGCTGCAGACCCCACCCGCGCTCACAGCCCAGGTGCTGACGGGAGATTTCCTTTCTGTGCGACTGCTGATGCCGGTTCAGGGGCCTGTGTGGCCGGGAGCACTGGGGCACACTCACGCAGGGCTCCCTGGGCGAGCGAGCGGCTCCTGCCACATAGACACGTCCCCTTTCTGCTGGATGGATGGCCCCTGGGTCCGGGGCCGACAGCCACTGGTGGGAACCCTACCCCTCCTCACCTGGGGGAGCCAGGAAGAGGCGTCTCGGCCCAGGGCAAGGGTGCTCCCTGCGCTGTCCAGCTGTCCTGCGGGGGCCTGGCGCTCCATCCCCGGTGCCCTGTGGCCCCTCGTGGGGGGTCTGCTGTGAGCACAGTGGTGCTGGGTCCACAGGCACATCACACCCTCCCACCTGAGTGGAGATGGGGGGTCGGGCTGAGACCCGGGAGATGGGGGTGCTGGGGAGATGCGCCTTCTCCTGGTGTGGTGCCCGGCAAGGGCCTGACCCCAGAGCGGCTTGGCAAACCAAGACCTGTCACCATGGCTTCGTACTCACACATGAGCAAAGTGAAGGACCCTGACAGAACCCTGCCGACTGTCTCCCGGAGGCCCTGGCTTGAACGGGGCCCCAGGCCCTCCCTTCTCGCCGTGCCTCACTGGCGCTCCCACTGCCCATAATTCATGTTCCTCCTCTTTAAACACAGTGCCTTCCTTGAAAACAGCACCTCGGATGAGAGTCTTCTTTTGCCAAAGCCAAGCGGGACGGCGACCCAATCCTGCCCGCCCTCGGCGGGGAGCCGGCCCCCCCCCACCCCCGCCGCTGGGCCACAGCTGCCCGCGCCCTGTCTCCCGGCTCCCCGGGCCCCGGGGCGGGGCTGCTGCGGATTAAGACAGCTTACGACGGCCGCGCTGAGCTGCTGCAGCCCTGCGGGAAGGCCCGCTGACGGTGGGCCGCGCTGGAGCGGGCTCCCAGCGCCCGGGCGCCAGCGGCCGCCGCCCAGGACCTGCGTGAGGCCGCTGACGTCCGGCTGGGGACTTGAAATCGGCCGCAGTAGGAAACTGGCAGATGCTCCAGGCTGGGTTTTTTTTTATTTTTGAAGAACCAGTTGTTAAACGTTTCCCAGCCTACTGTGGGAGTGCCCTTCCCACCTCTGCTTCAGCCACGTGTGGCCTGTCCCTTACTGTCCCTGCCTGTCCCTGCCTGTCATTCATTCGTCTCCTTGTTCTACTTACCCTGATTGGTGGGGGTTTTGATTCTGTTAATCGATCTGTTCCACCAGACGTGCCTCCCACCTCTCGGCTTTTTCATTCTCAGATTGGATAAAGCCATTTGTTCTGTGCGTAAAAGCTTCTTCAGTTCGTGATGAAAGTTCAGTGGGACAGATTAACGACAGTCTTGGAAAAGCAGAAGGGGGGTCACTGCAGGGTCCCTGATGGTGAAGGACGGGACAGGCTCATGGTCACCCGGGAGGGGCTGGCTGGGTCGCGGGCTCCACGGAAAGGCCAGGGAGATGGCTCGGGGCCAGGAGAACCCTCTCTGAGAAGCACAGGAAGTTTGGTGGGGACACAGGGCTGCCTCCCCGGAGCTGTCAGGGGACCCCTGCTCCTGGACACTGGCTGTTGATCCCACTGAAGAATGAACCTCTCTTCTCGCTTCCCCGAGTCGCTCCCACAGTCACACTCCTGGCTGCGACCCTAGCCCCTGGCTGCTGGGATGACCAAACGTGTGCCACCCGGCCTTGTCCTCCCCGCAGTGGGAGACAGGCCGTTCCCTCCTAGGTTCCCCCATTGTGGGAGCCCCTTAAACACAGGAGGAAGGCGACAGTCAAAACTTCACGTTTTCACTGACCCACACACCTGCTGCTTAACAAAGTCTGCCATCGCTCATGCTACCCGAAGTGTGCGTCCTTCTCAAAGTGGGATTGACCACGTTTTTGTGAGTAGCTTTAAGACTTAACAGTGTTATGATTTTTAAAAAAATGAATTACATTTTTCCATTTTACTTTATTTTTTTAAACTGGAAATTGAACCCAGGACCTCATGCACTAAGCATGTAGTCTACCACTAAGCTACCCCCCCCCCAATTTGACCTCCACATCCTACAGCGACGAGGTCACTCCTCCAGTATGAAGCGGTGAAGGAAAGAGGTGAGGAAGATGGTGAACCAGCAGAACACACACACACACACACACACACACACACACCCCGCAGAGGAATGTCTGACCACGGCATGGGGGACCAGCCCAAGAAGCGATGGGGCAGGAGGCTGACTGGAGTTCAGGAAACAGTCTCCTTGACGACACTGTGAGGCCAGTTGAACCATCAGCTCATCGTGTCCAGCTGCCATGCTCCTGGGAACTCCTCAAACCTCATGTGTCCCAGATCCAAGAGGGAGAGAGTCCAGCCCGGGCCAGGGCTTCCCTGCAGGACACCAGCGGCAGCAAGAAGCGGGCACCGAGCCCGAGGCTTCCTTACAGATGCGGGAGGGGCCTACTGGTGGACATTCCTCATGGCCACAACCGGGAATCGTGGGTCCCTGAACTTGAGGGGGAGGGTCAGCACTGCTGCACGCCCAGAGTCCAGTAAGTTCAGGGCAGAAACAAGTCCCACGCAGAATCAGCAAAGGCAGGAAGTCATCGCGGGGCTGACCAGAGCAGCTCCAGGGGACTCGTGAGGCAGACTCTGCTCAGGGCGGTCTGGCTTGAGTGTGGAAGGGGAGTGGGTGGAGCGAGAGAAGAGGACAGCAGAGCCCGTGGACTCTTGACCTGTGGTCCCTGCCCCAGAGCACCCCTGAGGCTTCTCAGGAAGGCAAGTTCTCAAGCCCAAGTTTGATAACTGCCACCGGCCACACGTGCAAGGAGATTTACTCCAAGGGCGTGGGTAGGAGTCAGAGGGGGCTGGAAGGTCACTTTCTGGTTTTCATGCTGTACAAACAAAGGAGGGGGAGAGCGCAGAGTGGAAGCTGGACGACAAACCGGCTGACCCGCTGAAAGGGAGGCAGCCGTGAGAGCCAGGCACCGACCAAGGGGAAGGGGAGAGAGGGCATCAGGTGGCCTGAAGGTGGGGCCAGGCCCGGGAAGACCAGGTGGAAGGGTGGGCGTGGCCTGGGAGGACCACCTGGGAGGGTGGGTGTGGCATGGGGAGACAAGTCATGTCTCCTTTTCTCTGAGTTCTTTTTGGACAGAGTAGAAATAGGTAGACTATTTGCCCGGCCATTGGTCTCTAATAATGAGTGCTTTCATTTAAAAATCATTAGAAAGTCTTTTACAAGTGCCTTCAGTTACCCAGCTTCCAAACATCCTCACTCTCTCACATAACCTAGAATCCAAAATGCCTGTTTCCCGGGAGCCGCCGTCTCACTTCATGCGTTCTGCTGTTGTACTGCGGTAAGTGAGGCAGGCGAACCAGAAACGCGGTTCCGCCCCGAGCACGGCGGGGCCTCCTGTTCAGTTACGTTCATCTCCAGTGAGCTATTTTAAAGAGCCACGCATGTTACACTTTTATCAAAACCATTTGAACATTTTATGACATTTAGTTATAGTCTGTGAAGATTATGGGCAGCATAAAGTTATTATCAAAAATTGTTTGTTTACTTGGATAGAAGCGTGCAGAGTGGATTTCTTTAGGGATTTAAAGTTTTTATTTGGAGTTGGATACATGTCTCAAAAATATTTTTACTACTGAAACAGTGGTGTTACTAAAGAAAATAACCTTGCAGTGCCATTCGCCACAATTATTCTAATGGATGGCTACTTAACTAAAATCAAACCTTCCCCTTTCCTCATCCAAACTAGCAACCAAAGTCACCGAAGACTCTCTATATTTTTAGGGAAATGTGTTTATTTAGAAATGGTCTCCACTAAAATGAATGATTGACTCACTGTCGTGAGGTACAGAGACCAATTGAGGGGAAAATGGGGCATGAACTGTTTACACAAGTTTGGTTGAAGAAACACACGTCAACCTACACGTAGGAAGTGGATCGACCTGAAACCCTGAAGGAGGGCAATGATTTTCCTCAAACTTGTAAAGTGGGTTTCTTTCTAAAAATCTGTTTTGAGGACAAAATAGCCCCACTCTTTGCCTATTTTTAAGAACAAAGTGTAAGTACATACTCTTTCCCTTTAGGATTTGTAAAAACATTTTGATTTCTATTTAAGATGGAAGGGAAAAAAAGAATTCCCAACGCCCCCGCCCGAAGCCTGGTGAAAATTTGAAATTACTGTCAGATGTCAGCATTCAAGCAGGGGAGAGAGGTGACGAGTGTGGTCTGGGCAGTGCGCTGGCTCTCGGGGGCCAGTCAGCTAACAAAGCCGCACTTCTGCAAGGACTGGCACCTGTTGCCACTTAAGATCCAACAGTAAGTCAGAAGAATTGGATGTTGAAACTGGTGTGGCAGATGGAGAAGTGCAATTGACTGAAAAATACATTTTTCCCTAAAGTAAGCAGAACAAATTCCCAAAATCAAGAGAGTTCAACCCCAGCAACACAATGAACTTGATTCTTGTAAAACAGTTGAATGTCTTTCAATTAGTAAATCAGCCCAGGGTGTTAACAAGACTAAGGTTCAGGATGTGATATCTGACCCAATCAGACTAGAGTAGAGCTTTGTTCATCCACTCCTCCCACCGCCCACCAACCCTCCACCCTCCAGTCACCCACCCCTCCATAGTCCATCCACACATTTGAGTGTCTGCTGAGTGCCAAGCACAGTTTTAAGCGACGAGAATGAAATTACGATGTGCTCTGAGGGGGTTACAACTCATGGAAGGAACCCAGAAGTATGGTGGGGGGCTCAGCACTCTAGTGAAACGCTGGCTGCTCAGAGAAGCAAAGGGCAAGAAGGAGTCAGGGTGAATTCAGGGGGTCCCTGGAAGAGGAGAGGGTGAAGTAGCAGAAACTGTGACGACATGGAAGTCATGGTGTAGCCCGGAAATGCTCAGTGGCTTGATTCGGCTGAAGTATTGCATTTGGAGAAATGAAAAGAGCAATGACTCTGAAAGGGTAAGCAGGAAGCAGGTTGAAATACAACTTATAAACGAAATCCCGATTTGGGGATTATATGACGGGGCGATGGGGTTTAATTAGAGCCTCCCCCCCACAAAGAAAGAAAAAAGATTGGATTTCTGTCTCTCCTTCCCCACTCGCGCCATGTTGTGGAGGTCCCACTGTGGGGCAAGAAGAGTATTTTTATTATGCTGGCAAAACAAATGTATTACAAAATCATCACTGGTGGAGGTGCTCAGGAAAGCGTGAGAAAATGTGGTTAGATCAATGAGGCTGATACCCGCTAACCCTGCCCCGGTGCTGGGAAGTAAATATTCCACTGATGGTGCTCCGGTAATTCACTCTTCCTTCCTTCCTTCCTCCCTCCCTCCCTCTTTCTTTCTCTCTCTCCTTCTTCCATTTAAAGGATGCTAGTTTTCACTGAAACCGTTAAGAATTCTCAAAATATGTGTGTCCACAGCTTATCCAAGACCCACATAACAGTTGCAAGTTAGAAATAATTCTGAGTGTGGAAATTCAAATGTTTAAGAAAAAAAATCACCTCCTTCTTTACCTTTCCCCCCCCCCTTTCTCACCACCAAGAAACAAACAAAACACCTACTGACCTACTGAGCACATTATTTTTGAAACATCAAAGATTATTTCCGTTGAAAGGAACTCAAGGCTAGAGTTGACTCCAATTTTTCTTTTCTTCTTGGCAGCTTTCAGCTCTTTTGATGATGCCGTTACAATAATCTATGAAAATAGAGAATAAATAGCAGCTGGCTGCCTCTTGTCCCTTCCAGCAAGTGCAGCCTCTCCATTGAACTGTCATTTGAAATACGTGACCTTTACGCAGACACACTTCCACGGCATCTTTCAAAGAACTGAGCAGGTAACCGGTGGGAAACACAGCCCTGGGGATGCTGCAGGCAGGGGTACGGCCTCACTTTTCATCCTACAGAATCTGAGCCTCTGTGTCCGCGGCCCTGCGTGGAGCCCGCCGAGTCCCGCCTGCAGCTCCTCAGGGTGCACCCCCCTCCCCCCGGGGAAGGGGCGCCTTCGCTCAGCGGCGGGTCCAGTGGTTAACAGCCCTCTCGGGAAGGAGGCTCTCTATGTCTCACCTAAATCCCCCCTATTGAAGCGTAAGCCCATTTCCTCTCTCTGCCCTCGTGCGGAGAGGGGACAGCTGGTCTCCGGCCTGCGGGTAATAACCCTTCAACATCCTGAGGACGGCTACTAGGCCTGCTTCTCTTCTCCAGGCTAAATAATCACAGATCCTTTAATCTTCCCTCATAGGTGCTATTTTCCGAGTCTTTAATCGTTTCTGCTGCTCTCTGTCGAATCCCTTTCAGCGCCTTAAGTCCCGCAGTGTCACCTCTTCGGAGGGGTGGCACGAACGGTTTGAATAGCCGGGCAGCCTGGAGGCACAGCACTTATGTCCCCGAGGAAGGACGACGCTGCCCCTGGTGACACAGCCGAATTAGCGCGAGAGCCTCAGCTTCCCTCCAGCCTGTCAGCAGCGCGCCCGTCAGGGCCTCTCCCCACGACCGAGAAGTTAAACAAGTAATGGCAGGAATGAAGCGACACTGATGAGACGAAAGCAAACATTGAGACGAACGGCAGCTTTGTAAGGCGGTAAGGCTGAGGGTTGGACGTTTACACGTAACTACCATTTGGTTTGGACAGCAAGTCCCACGTGACTCGTTATAATTTCTAGGTTTCTAGAAATGATTTCTCATTTAAATTCCCAAACGACTGTGTTGTGTGCTTTTCAGCACGTGGTCTCGGTCTTTTTCCGTCAGAAGCCAAGTCCATTATTTAAGTTCCTAAAACAGGGGTTTGCGAACAGAGAGATGGGTAAGAATCACCTGGAGGTCACCTGGCTCGCAGGAAGGAGTCGCCCGGAGGTCACCTGGCTTGCCACGCCCCTGACTGAATTAATGTGGGTGGTGGCTGGGCTTCTGTGCATTGGCAGAGCCCCCAAGTGAGAACAGTAGGGTGAGAGCCCGCAGTGGCACCCTTCTCCCCCCCGGTGGCACCCTTCTCCCCCGCAGTGGCACCCTTCTCCTCCCCAGTGGCACCCTTCTCCCTCCAGTGGCACCCTTCTCCCTCCCAGTGGCACCCTTCTCCCCCACAGGGGCACCCTTCTCCCCGCAGTGGCACCCTTCTCCCCTGCAGTGGCACCCTTCTCCTCCCCAGTGGCACCCTTCTCCCTCCCAGTGGCACCCTTCTCCTCCCCAGTGGCACCCTTCTCCCTCCCAGTGGCACCCTTCTCCTCCCCAGTGGCACCCTTCTCCCTCCAGTGGCACCCTTCTCCTCCCCAGTGGCACCCTTCTCCCTCCCAGTGGCACCCTTCTCCTCCCCAGTGGCACCCTTCTCCCTCCCAGTGGCACCCTTCTCCTCCCCAGTGGCACCCTTCTCCCTCCCAGTGGCACCCTTCTCCTCCCCAGTGTCACCCTTCTCCCTCCAGTGGCACCCTTCTCCTCCCCAGTGGCACCCTTCTCCCCCGCAGTGGCACCCTTCTCCTCCCCAGTGGCACCCTTCTCCCCCACAGGGGCACCCTTCTCCCCAGCAGTGGCACCCTTCTCCGGCCCCACGCCCTATGGAGGTGGGACAGCCCGGTCCCCACTCCCCTCTGCAGAATCTCAGACCTCCTCTGACCATGTAGTTAAATTTCATGGTCATGATTAAATCGGTTCCCATTCTCTGTGGTGTTACCTGCTGCTCTCAGCTTGGTTTCCTTGTGCGCTTAATGAGCCAGCTTTCCATCCCATCATTGAGAAAAATTGGTGAAAGTGCTTACATAGCACCGAGCATGGGATTTTCCACAGGGAAACGCCCCTTGCCGTGTCCTCCGATGTCGATACTGAACGATGTGTAAGTACACGGAGCACAGCCGGCACGCGTTCTCTTGCGTGTGATTTAAGCAATGTTTTCCCTATATGGTGATGGAAATTTCATTTACAATAAACACAGATGTCGTGGGAAGGGGTAGGAAATTGCACCGGAGTTTCGTGTTTTCCTGCGACGTAAGTGGGACATTTCTTCTTTTGATGCCATAAACCTTTTCCTGTTGATTTGATTTCCTTTATGAATAAACTGTTTACAAGAGCAATTGATACAGTTTCTCAAAAGGAATAGCTTCTTCAGACAAACGATATACTATTTCATTACCATTATTTAAAATATAGATTTAAAATATGTTTAAGCTTGAAACATATCCAAACACATAATAGATTCAGTTAAATTTCAGGATACGTTTTCAAGCTCAAGATATTATAACACTGGTAAGGGCACGCCTAGAATTATGGAAACGTTTCTGCTCAAAATCTAACCATGCCTTTGGATCCATTCAATGGGTGTTCACTGCACACCTATTATGTGTACAAAACATTAATGAAAATGGATTCTGATCCATTTTATACCCACATTTACACTCAAAGGTGACTGGACACAGAGCATCGGGGCCCTTTCTGAGAGAGGGGCTGTTTTCCCTAAGTGGAATCGGAGGGAAGAAATGGTTCTCAGAAGAGTGACACAAATCTTTGGATTTGGAAGTTAAAGTATCAGGGGTGCCAATCATTTTATTTATTTATTTGTTTCTCTTCAGTATTTTCTATAATTTTTTTTTTTTACTGAAGTGTAGTTGATTTACAGTGTTAGTTTCAGGGGTGTTGCAAAGCAATTCAGTTATACATATACATACATATATATTTTTTTCCAGATTCTTTTCTGTTACATGTTATTACAAGAAATTGAATACAGTTCCCTGAACTATGCAGCAGGTCCTTGTAGTGTATTTATTTTAGCGTAGTAGTGTGTGTCTGTTCATCCCAAACTCCTGATTACGATTTGCTGATCATTAAAAATGTCTCAATATTATCTTCTGATGGAGAGTTGCCTTTTTTTCTTTACTTTTAAAAAATATCCCCCGTTCACGTCTATGTGCTAGCTGGCAAAGTGATGCCAAGGTGGTCTTTTTCTAAATGGAGCTTGGGAGGAGTGACCTGTCACCCTGGGTGGGCTTCTTGTGTTCTTCCTGGTTTAGAAATTAAATCATATTGTTTCAAATGGGGCAATTTCCTTTTATTCTTGAAACAAGCAAAATAGAAGAGGATAAAGCATAATTACTGCTTTCATTTATTCACATCATATTAATGTGATGTAATAATCCTGTAAACAGACAGAATCTTATGAATGTGTAACAATAGGAGCAACAGAACGCTCCAAAGTTATCTCATGAACACACAAGAAACATGGTCCTTAAAGGATGAAGCACTTTTTCTATGTTTTAAAGTGACACAAGGTTGAAGGCTGACAACTGAAATGTCACTCTGTTGAGTGACCCACTGAGTGAAAGAGGGAAAGTGGAGCGGTGACAAATGCCTCAAAATTAAGCAGGGAGAGAATTGTTTCCCCTGCAAAGTGAGACCCAAGAGCCCTGGGGAAGGATGAGCATAACCAGCAAACTGCACAGAGAAACTGGAGACAGGAGTTGAACCATCAAGCAACTTGAAGGTCGACCAGAAGGCCAGGACCTTCTCCAGGAGAAAAGTCGTGTCCAGTCAGCATCAGGAACTGGGGGATGCTCAGCGTACAGGAGACAAACCATCCAGGGGGGTGGCCGAGATCAGCGCCACGGAGCAAGGATGCTCAGGGCAGCAGCGGGGGTGGGACCAGGGGAGCAGCCTTTCTCCCAGGCTCTGGACGTCTGCAGGTGAACCCAGCACCAGACCAGGGACCATGATGGAGATGCTCAGTCCTGGTATCCAAGTGGGCACGTTATGGTTTCCTGGGAGTCATGGCTCAGGAAACAATAGGACCTAGGGGAGTCGCTGGGTCTGATGAGGCTGGACCAGCTCCTGAGTCCACTGACATCCTTCCTACACTTCTCGTCTCAAGTCAAATTTTCAAATTTGGTTTGAAAAACGCACAGTGAAGAAAAGAAATCTGGACTTAAAATAGAATAATCAATCACACTAATATTTAATGTCTCAGACCTGTGCACTGCATAGTGAATCACTCTGAACACCTCATTTTACCTGATCCCAAAGTGACTTCTTGAAGATAGTAATATTTTTCACCTTCCTACTACATGAGGACACAGAATCTCTTATTTCCCTAAGATCACTTTTCCAAGAGCTGGTAAGAGGTATCAGTTCTTTCCTTTGACTGTTCATTCGTTCATTCGTTCCACAAATGCTGACTGAGCAGCTACCTGTTCTCAGTAAAGAGGTGCAGTGATGAGAAAAGTAGGTCGGGTTCCACTGTCATCCAACTTAGTCCAGAAGAGAAGGCAGGCATGAGACACCAACTGCTCTGGACACACTGAGTTGTCAACTGCCATGGGTACCATCACAAAGGCATAAAACACGTGGCTGACGTCAGAAAGCCTCCTTTAGGACGCAGCAAGTGAACTGAGCCCGGAAGCGGGAATGGGAAGTGTCAAGGCCAGGACAGAGGGAGAGGACTGTGTCCCAGGGAGAGAGGAGCCTGTGCCCAGATCCTGGGGACGGAGCACCTCGTCCTGATGGAAGACAAGCCTGGTAATTCAGTCAGGATGGTGGCAATCCCAGTTTACATGACCTTAACGTCACTGTTAATCACACTTCATTCCCAGAAGCATCTGGTGTGGGCACTAAATTACACGCTCGCTCTGGACTTAGATCCCCATTACATCTGCAGAGCACAGAGCAAGATGCAAGTGTTTCACGTATCTACACTTTTAAGAATTACATCTGTACCCAGTGTTTTGTGCCATAAATAGCCTTTATCCTAGTACCTTGGGAAATACACTTGTATAGAAGCAATGCAGATATAAAGTTACGATTTTTACAAATTTAAAGTAGGCACAACATAAAAGGTGGCCGGGCTTAATTTTCACTGGGCCTCCTGATTGTCCAGAGATCCCTGGTAGGATAATAACATAAAGACATGTATGACTCACAAATTACTACTAACCTCATAAATATAATACAGTGTTATTTATTCTTGCCATAAATTTATTTTTCTTAACTTCATTCCTCTGTTGAGTCACTAGTCACATTGAGATCAACAAAATGTTCACATGATTTATGTACTAGTGACTATAATACCAAATCAGATGACCTTTCTTAAAGAATTTTTCCTCTGAGTTCTTCTCAATTTCACTTTGGAGGAACGTTACTCTCCTGAGGCTGTCACATAAGCCCTGCTGATAAAACTCTCTGAATAAAGTTAGACTCAGAATTTAGTTTTCAGGGCACATCAGAGTGTCTGAAGTCATAGTGGTTCTGTCTATACAGATCAGAAGAAAAACAAATGGGCCACACAGTGTCCTTAGAAAAAAAGCCTGTCCCACTCTTCAAACCCCCTGTAGCACATCATCTGGGGAGAGTCCTCCCTGAGCCCCTCTGGAAAGCCCAGGCAGAGAGAAGTCCTGAAAAACCATCCTGAAGGAGACAAGGGACATTTTCAGGTAAAAGTCTTTCCCATGGATGGAACTAAAAGTACCCCAAGAATCTAGAGAAAGGATTATGCAGAAAGGGTCCTAGGGGCTCCAAACACTGTGGGGAAGGACCGAGGACTGCAGGGAGCAGGATGGGAAGGCTCTGGGGGAGAGAGGAAGGTAGATGGTGAGGACCCACTGTTGGTGAGGAGGGGGTGGAAGGGACAGGAGGGACGGGAGGCTCCTGGGACCTGTGCCTGGAGACACAGGGGGCACAGGTGATCCACAGACCATCTCCCTGCAGCGCTCACATCCTTTGCTGCCCACCGGGAAGAACTTCCTGAACCAGGACTCTCAACATGACGAATAGATACCTGTCCACAGGACACGCACCTGTGAGCAGTGCCCGTCAGTCCTCATCGACACAGATCTGCTAGCAGAGGGACAGACTGTGAGAACCAACACGTTGCAGGTGATTAAAAGTCTCTCTCCCAATTTCCTCTTTTCAAAAAGAAAAAAAAAGTGTAACTCAATTACTCCAAAGTCAACTAAATAGCCTCAGAAACAGGTTGTGATTTTTTTAATGAATCAGAACAGCAAGCATTAAAAACAAAACTGGATCATAACAGAAGAAAGGAAAAATTGTTGATTAAACTCAAGGAATAAAAAAACCCACAAAGTTAGTAATTTAGTCTGAGAAATGAAGGCTAAATTATGAGATAACGGGAAAGAACAGGTTCAAATAAAAATGTAATGAGATAGTGAAGGAAGGCAGAAAAGCAAACAAAAATAAAATGTGGCAAAAAGTAAAAAAGTGTCAGAGAGGAAGAGGCTGAAATGGACAAAGGGGCTACTGAAGAACAAAACCCAAGCAAAGGAGCAGGATTCATCTGTCCAGCTATAATAGAACATTCCAGAAATAAACAGAAGATGGACAGGTCCACCAGGTGCCTGGTGTAATTGGCCCAGAATGATGTTCTTGGAGACATATCCTGTTAAAACTCTCAGATTTTGAAGACGGGACTTTCCCTGGAGCTTCAAAGCAGAAACATCAAACACCTTTCAAGGGCACGAGAGCTGACTGGGCATCAGGCTTCTCAGAAGCAACATGCAAACAAAATAAAAATAGCAGCAATAAAGCAGTATTTTCAGGAAAATCGAGGGAAAAGAGAAAAGCAAGGATTTTGTAAATAGGATTTTTGTCAGAATTTTGTAAACAGCCAAAGCGCTGTTCGGCTTTTAGGCCAGAGGAAAGCAGGCTTACGGGGCCTCCTGCACACCTGCTCCGGCTTCAGCATGAGCTGCATCCATCTACGAAGTGGCTGCAGGGCATCAGAAGATTCTGCAGTGAGAAATTAGCATCCTTCCCTGCACAAGTAGGACTAGGACAGGAGGGGAGGGTGACGGGGATGTGCCCTGTGCTCCGCCACGTACATCTGCGTCTCCTGTTCATGTCTTTATGCATTTCGCTGTTTATTCTAATCCTAATTCATAGTAGCTTTAAAAAAATGTGCAAATAGTAACACTTTGCTTATCATCGAGACTAAAATTTGTGCCTATTTCCTTTGTAATTGACGATGTTATTGACGATGTATGTGACAAGGATTTCAAACTGACAGTAGCCATGACGTGTCCTATTCACTTCTATATGCTTTTCCACATCATGCATTTAAAAGTTTTCCCTATTTACTTGCACATCAGGTATTTTTCTCTTTTTCTGCATAATATTATTTTTCACCCTTGATTTTTAATCTGCAAGGACGTTATTTCAGAGTATGATGTGAGGTAAGGGTTTAACTTCTATTTTCATGGAGGTAGCCGATTTGATCTGAAATAGCTGGGGAACAAGCCTCCCCTGCACTGATGTGTGCTGCTGACTAATTGTGCAGGCAGCGGTTACACATGGGGAGCCCAGGTCTGGGGTTGTCTGTTTCCCTTTTACTGACGTGTCTTCTGTCGGCGTTGTTGCTGCCAGGACCGTGCCATTTTAAATGTGGGATTTTACATTCCTTTCACACTTTTTCTTTTGAAAGTGATCCAATGAGTGCATTTATTGTTGAAAGTGTAGAAAATAGAGAAGCCAAGGAAGAAAACAGAAACCACATATAAACTCACCATCAAGAGACAACCTGATCTATTGCTTTAGTTTATGGCCTTTCAGGCGTTTTTCCACATTACACTCCATGTATTTACTTATATATTTAGTTTCTCTTCAATTGTGCTCGATCTATATGGAGTCTGACTTTCTCCTAAGTGCTGCTCCTCCTCCCCCCTCCCCCGCCCCTCCCCTCCCACACCTCCTCCAGAAGCCCTCCTGGCTTTTGATGGGAAGACCCTGCTGAAACCACCGACTCCGTTCTGCTCCTTGAGTCCCTCAGAGACGTTCTGCCCCAGAACTTTTCTACTCGGTGATCTCTGCCTCCTTTCCAACCAGCATCCTCCTGGAGGACAACTTTATCGTGCTGGATGGAGCCTGGTTGGACCAGATGCACCGTCCTGCTCAAGGCTCCTCTAACGTGTACAGTGGTCCAGTCAACTTGACGCGTTATCTTTTCAAAGCCAGAGGAGAATAGCGAAATGGGTCATCACATCTAACTGTAAAGTAATTTTGAAAATCTGAGGTGTCTCCAGATACCAGGGCATCAGCGAGGGAATCGCAGTTGTCGTGGGAAGGGGAGTTCCCCTGGAGTCCTGCAGACGAGCGTGCTTCCCCATCAGCAGGCCCGGAGCTCGACGAAGGCCAGGCAGCTCATGTTCTTCTAGACTCAGGCTGTAAAATGGAAGCAGCCATCGCACACCTCGTCGGCTCCCCCAGGCATTTTTGCAAGGATGGATGGCGACTCTGGGACTGAAACGCAGGTGCAGGGATTTACTGTGGAGGAGGAGAGCTGCTTCGCCTTGTCGAGGGCCTGCCTCTAGACCAGCGTCGCAGCTTCTGCGATGAGCCTCCCCGGCTGAGGGGTCAAGCAGGCTATCCGTCCAGCCGCCGTGTGCACACTCACAGTGAGTTTAAAACCAACTCCAGAGGAATCCTACTGGGAGCGTTTAGGCCCACAATTACAGTAAATGAAGATTCAGAATTACCAGAAGCGTTTCACTAATTAGAAGCATTGAGTAAGTCCCAGCACATGTGCAGTGCTGCGTTTTCTGGACACGAGAAACAGCTGACCCTGGAAAGCATTTATTTATTTGCCTTTTTAATTGTTTGCTTTTCTTATGCTTAGAAAACTATTAAAACAGCCTCCAGCTCAAAGATTAGGATGCAGATAAGAAAAGCAAATACCTTTGTCTTAAAATGTAGACACACAGACGCAAATACATTACAGACATCTGTGTACAGACATCCAGATACAGCCACGTCAGTATCTGGAGGACCCAGCCACCTGTCTATCCGTCAGATACCTGGAGATGGACACCCAGCAGGAATTAAAGGATTTTTTTTTCTTTTTTGCGAAGGATCTTATAATTTTTTCCCTTCAATTTCCCCTGTTCGGCATGATTTTTAAACTGTTATTTACCAACTCTGGTGATTTTCAGTATCAATCAGAATCCCCTGAGTCGGGATTTGGTAAAGGGCTGGCGGACTCCCTAATCAAACTTCCAGACAGAGCGACTGAGGAGACTGAAAAGGGAAAAGGAAGGGGGAGGCGCGGGGAGGGGAGAGACTGACGGGGAGGTCTTTCCAGAAGCGCTGGGCGGCCGGCGGTTCCGCGCCTGCCCTGCGGTGCGCACGGCGGCGGCTCTGCGTCCGAAGCGTCTGGACTGCAATCTCTCAGGTGCAGGGCTTGTTCAGACACAGGCTCACTTCCGAGACAAATCTGCCGGTGTTTCTAGAACTCCACCACTGGGCTTTGTGACCTCAGCAGATCTGCCGTAGGAACCCAAGTCCCTGAGGTCTCCTCCGGCATCTGTGCCCGCAAAAGTGACCACACAGACGGGTCCGCACCGTCACCACCTAAGTCAGTCTGGTCTGTCGTTCTTTAGTCAAAAACTTCAGCCCATCAGACATAGGGAGATGGGCCGCCAACAAGAAAGAGACACACGTGCGGGAAAATGTTTAAAGCCAAGAATTCCCATTCCTCTCTCCAAACCTGTGCTCGATGATTTCCTCACCTGAAAGTTTTCCTTCATGGAAAAGAAGACTACAGACGTGAGGATGGTTATGGAATTGTTTTGTTTCTGCAATTCTGGTGAGCACGTTTTCCAAAGCAAAAATCAAGACACCTCACTCGTCCAGGATCTGATGAACTGAGACCAATTATTGTTTTTGGGGGAGGAAAGTAATTAGGGGCTTTTATTTATTTATTTTGATGGCGGGACCGGCGACTGAACCCAGGACCTCATGCCTGCTAAGCATGCGCTGTACCCCTGAGCTCTACCCCTCCCCGGATCGATTGTTCTGAGCGGTGCAGGTGGGCTCTGCCCCCGAAGCCGTGTCTGGCCCGGCCCTGCACCGCCATCCTGAGACTCAGGGGAACCAGCCCCCTCCCGTGGGCGGGGGTCCGGGGCGCGTCCATTTCACGGGGCGCAGTGAGCAGCCGTGCCGGAGGCCACGTGGCCTGTGAGCCCCGGACCACTTGGTGCCCGGCCCCTCGCACAGGGAAGCCCCAGTTCAGAAGTAAACGTCCTTCCTCAAGCACAGCGAGCTCAGAAGCTAACGAGGCCGCCCGCCGCGGAGACCCGGCCCGGCCCAGAGCTCCGAGGAGAAGCGGTCAACCCCCTCGGGGTCCCTTCACCGCCAGCTTCTGAAGCGGGCCGGCCCGGGAGCTGCGTCTCCCTTCCCTTGGTCCAAGGCTGAGTCTCAAAGATGGGCCATGGCCAGGCTGGGTCTTTGTGTGGGTGCTGGCTCTCACGGCCTTTGAAATGTAAAAGGAAACGAAACCACACTCCTTGATCACTCGCAGCAGCTAAATTGGATGAGAGGAAAATTGGGAGTTTAATCTCTTTCTTCTTGGGCAACACGCAAACGAAAATGGACTTCCTCGACCATCAAAATACGAGGCAGGGAGTTTGAATGGCTGAGAGGTCTGCTGGATTTTTACTCTTAACTAAGCATGCAAGATGAGTACCAAAATCATTACATTTATGTGTTTTTAATGGCTTGTCTGGGTTGTGTTTGGTCCGTAGCTTGTGACTGGGCTGGGCGCCAGCCAAGATTTTTAGAATTCACACAGCTCTGTTTCCACATAATCATTTGACAATACCTAGGGCTTCTGCCATCCCCGTGGGTTATATTTTTGAGTCTAACAGCACATTGGCATATCAATCAGCTGGCTGGGTTACATGCTCAACCCTCTCCTCGTGGAGGCATGAAGTGCCCACCGAGGTCACGGCCACCCCTGTGAGTGGTGGGGGTCACAAAGTTTCCTTTTACCTGTGATTTTGGGGGCTCCATCTGTGGGGGTGAAATAAACTCTGCCCCCTCAAGCTGGCTGCTGCCTGAGGCTCTCTGATGAAGCCCCTTGGCAAGGATCAGGCCGGCAGGGCTGGTAACTGGCTGTGGTTGTTGTTAACAGATTCAAAACGCTGGTGAGAGCATCGCTTTGACACAGAAGTAAAACTGAACCAACCCTTACGCCGGCAGAACTGAGACCTTCAAAACACGTCCCATTTCATAGAAAAGACACTTCTTGGTCCCAAATACCAGTCAGTGATTCCTTCTTTCAACGGCTCTCTGATTTTCACCTGATTTTCATCAACCATGATGTTTCCTTTATAACCTTGGATTCAGTTTTCTTGAAAATTGAGAATTAAATAATCTTCTTAGTAATTGCAAAATATGAATGGCCTTGTCTTTTAAAGAGAAGTGGGAAGAAAATATGAAATTTGGGGGCAAATAACAGAAAACAAATTAAAAGAAATATTTTGTGCTTTTAGTACTGAGATACAATGCAGTTTACGAAGCATGCATTTATTTGATATCTTTAATAAGCATACATGTATTTGACATTTCAATGTCAACAATACAAAAATGAATTTTTCCTTTGAAAAGATGAATTACTGTTTTAAATGTGTACAAGATATATTTAAATGTGAAAAACAGAAACAGGCTGACAGATGTAGAAAACAAACTTATGGTCACCAAAGGGGAAAGGGCAGGAGGGGTAAATTAGGAGCCTGGGATTAGCAGACACACACTACTGTATATAAAACAGATAAACAACAAGGCCCTGCTGTGCAGCACAGGGAAGGATATTCTGTGTCTTGTAATAACCTATAAGGAAAAAGAATATAAATATACACATATGGCTGAATCACTTTGTTGGACACCAGAAACTAACACAATATCGTAAATCAACTGGACTTCAATAAAAAAGGAGGGATCAAAAGCAAAAAAAAAAAAAAAAAATCCGTATAGAAAGAAAACACACACGGGAAGGCAGGGATGTGGGGCTCCCCGTGGAGGCGGGGTTTTCTCTGTGCTGAGTCCGCCCCCCCTTCTCTCCCCTCAGAGCAGAAAGTAAACCCGAGGGACTGTTCAGGCGGAGCAGCGCCAGCACCCTGGGGCTCCTTCCCGCTGCTTCGGGAGGAAGCCAGCTTCTCTTGTTTTAAAATAAGGAGATCAGCGGCTGACTTGTGAAAATAATTTCTGAGGAAAGGAAGAAAAGATACACATTGTGTATAAACACACGTCGGCGCCTACTGATCGTATGAGCACGGGACATTCTCCAACTAGTAACACCCACGGCACCTCCGATGGAGAGCACCCGGCACCGCTGACAGCGCTGGGAAACGGCGTTAGGCTCCTGCGTTCCAAAAAGGCCACTGTCAGAACTGTCATTATGTAATTAGTGAGACAAATACTCAGTCTTCTCTGTCACCATTGCAAAAGCAGCTGCTACAAATAAAAATGTATTGGTGTGCGCTTGAAAAGCAGGCCAGCTTCCCCTCTGATGTGACATAGTCCAGGATAAGAAAAAGGAATAAGCTATGTTTTTGAAAGACATTTAAAATAATCATTAAAGGGTAGATGGTTTCGATTTCCTTGTAGTCTTCTTATATTTATTTAAATATCTACGAATCACAATCTATGTACCTAGTGTTAATGCTTTAGCTCTGTTAAAGATTTCTTTGAGAAATTTTTTTAAATGTTACATTAAAAGTGCTATTCTGTTTGAAACCCCTTCATCAATCTTAGGTGACCTAAAGTACCTTGATGGCTTTGAAATGAGAAAAATCTGTTATGATGCCCACACACACATTTTTTCTACCATTTGCAAAGTACAGGACTTCACACTAGTTTGCATATTTCAGGGCTTTGGTGAATGGGCCTCAGCCTTCTCGTGCCCATGGATTTTAAACTGCCAGGGGAAGGCTATAAAATATTCACTGTTAATCTGTGTGGACAAAAAGGGTTTCCTCCTGTTTTCTCAACGCGAAAAGAAACGTAAACCAGCAGAAATAAGTGTTGGAATCACGAACGTTTTTTACCTGGCATTTTGTTTTCCAAAACACGTTTTTATAGGTGCTGGGCCCTCCGGGTGGCTGTTTTTCAGCAGCAGTCGGAATGGCTAAGTCCACTGCACTTCTCCCCAGGACTGTGACTTCAGTTGCCCAGACCACCTTCTACCACTTCCAGCTCCAAGCAGCTCTTGGCTGGCGCTTGGCGGGGCCAGGCACCTGGCGCAGGTCGACGGCCCCATCGCCCTGAGAGGCAGAGAGGGGCTGACTGTGTCCCCTTCTCTCTGCAGCCCCGGCGGCCGGGGCACGCCGTCCTGACCCCCGGCAGGGCCGCTTCCTTCGGCCTGGGTTCCGAGCGTGCGGCTGTGCTGAGACTGCCCCGCTGCTCCCTGGGCGCTCCCGCTGCTCCCCGGGCGCTCCCGCAGGCTGGGGCCTGATCACAGACACAGTCCTGGCCAAACCCGCAGGTGTTGACTGGCCATGACGCTCCTTGGCGAAGTAAGGCCCCACCAGCCCACGGAACCCCTGGGGCTCCAGGGTCTCAGAAGGCCGGGGCTGCCCTGCTGGGTGGGCCGCCTGCGGCCGCTAGATGGCAGTCGGTCCCCCAGGATCCGGCGGCTCCAGGTGGAGAGGATGCCCCAGCCTGCTGTCACAGGGCCCGGCCAGGGTCACTCGGGTCCTTGAGGACTGGGGGTCCCCAGGGGCCCTCGGGGCCTCTGCTCCCCTCAGGTGCACCCTGGGGTCGCAGAGGAGCCACTGGATTTTGTTTTTAGTCCCAAATGATAGAAGCCTGTATTTTAGCCACTCAGAGTGAATGCAATGCCATTCCTCTTGCGGACAGCTGCTTCAGGTGACGTTGGTATCACACTGAGGGAAGCCGCGCCGTATTCACACGAAGCCCCCAGTCCCGGGAGGAGCTGCCCCGTCTCGCCGTGACGTGGGTTTGGAGACGTGAACGGCTTCTGTTGGGGGTGAGGAGGGGATTTGTCCTTAGATTTTTATTGGGAGACTTTGGTTGCTATTCTCTTAATTTATTTCTGGAAAGTAACTGTTTAGATTAAAAAATGTTTTTACTTAAAATAATTTGAGAAGCTTGTACTATATTTTGTACTATTTATTTTCTTCTGAAGAATAGGGTTAGACAAATGCTTTTTCAATATACACATATATAAAGTAAATACACATATTTATATTTATATTTATATAGTATACACATATACACATATATACATAAATATACAATATTTATTTTAATATAGTATATGTTTATGTATGTCTATATAACCTGAAAAAACTCACATTTTATGGGTATAATAGAAATAATTAGAAGATTCATTTTAAAAGCTAAGTGTTTGTGTGTTACATTTAGTAAAATGTGCTGAGTACTTTTCACTTTGATACTATGTTAGAAACTTATCAAGCAAAAGGACTCTCAGTGTTTCAAATGATTAAATTTATTAAATAGGTGCCCTTTGAAGACTTTTAAAAGGAAGTCGCTAGAATTTCATCAATACCACGCTCAGGTGCCAACTAGTCAGCGCTCACAACTGTACAGAAAAATATGCAAGAGTCACGATTCTCATCACACATCAGTGTCACTGAGAAGTCCGGCCGTTTCTGGCTGTTTGTAGAGCACAATGATGCTGTAAATGATGAGCTGTCTGCCACACGTGACACTAAAATTGTCACTACCACACCGTACGCAATTATACTTCATGCAAAATATACGGTTGTAGTTTACCAGGAAGCTAATCCAAGAAACTAAAACAATTTACTAGTAAGAGGGTCTTTTAAATCCCACACTTTTCATGCTTCAGGACCCAGAAGACACTTCCAATCCACGAAAACCATTCATCGAGAGGTCACCTGACAGACTGCCTTCCTGAGCAAGTGTACAAGTTGTACAATCATTCTCCTCAGAAACGTAAATGTATGCTATATACATTCTCTTCAGTGGCTCACTTCAAATATGAGAGCCTTATGGGGCTTTTTTTTAAAAACATTTTTATTGATTTACAATCATTTTACAATGTTGTGTCAAATTCCAGTGTAGAGCACAATTTTTCAGTTATACATGAACATATATATATTCATTGTCACATTTTTTTCTCTGTGAGCCACCACAAGGTCTTGTATATATTTCCCTGTGCTGTACAGTATAATCTTGTTTATCTATTCTACAGTTTGGAATCCTAGTCTGTCCCTTTCCACCCCCCGCCCCCTTGGCAACCACAAGTTTGTATTCTATGTCTATGAGTCTATTTCTGTTTTGTATTTATGCTTTATTTGTTTGTTTGTTTTTTTAGATTCCACATATGAGCGATCTCATATGGTATTTTTCTTTCTCTTTCTGGCTTACTTCACTTAGAATGACATTCTCCAGGAGCATCCATGTTGCTGCAGATGGCGTTACATTGTAAGTTTTTATGGCTGAGTAGTATTCCATTGTATAAATATGCCACATCTTCTTTATCCAGTCATGTGTTGATGGACATTTAGGCTGTTTCCATGTCTTGGCTATTGTAAATAGTGCTGCTATGAACATTGGGGTGCAGGTGTCATCCTGAAGTAGGGTTCCTTCTGGATATATGCCCAGGAGTGGGATTCCTGGGTCATATGGTAAGTCTATTCCTGGTCTGTTGAAGAATCTCCATACTGTTTTCCACAGTGGCTGCACCAAACTGCATTCCCACCAGCAGTGTAGGAGGGTTCCCTTTTCTCCACGGCCTCTCCAGCATTTGTCATTTGTGGATTTTTGAATGATGGCCATTCTGACTGGTGTGAGGTGATACCTCATTGTAGTTTTGATTTGCATTTCTCTGATAATTAGTGATATTGAGCATTTTTTCACGTGCCTATTGATCTTTTGTATGTCTTCCTTGGAGAATTGCTTGTTTAGGTTTTCTGCCCATTTTTGGATTGGGTTGTTTGTTTTTTTCTTATTAAGTCATATGAGCTACTTATATATTCTGGAGATCAAGCCTTTGTCGGTTTCATTTGCAAAAATCTTTTCCCATTCCGTAGGTTGTCTTTTTGTTTTACTTATGGTTTCCTTTGCTGTGCAGAAGCTTGTAAGTTTCATTAGGTCCCATTTGTTTATTCTTGCTTTTGTTTCTATTGCTTGGGTAGACTGTTCTAGGAGAACTCATGGGTCTTATTATAACCATGAAAAATGCACGTAGAATAACCCTAAGCTGAAACGTCAACTGTGTGACTGGTGCACCTTGTCTTCACTCTTCACTTCATTCCCTGAAGTGACCCCACGTGGCTTTGCCAAATGTAAGCACAACTCTGCGTGCGTGCAAACATGTGCACCTGATCCCAGTGCATTGCTCACGCCTTGGTAAGTATCTCCTCGGAGTTTCTCAGCTAAAATTAAAATAACACAATTTTTCTTTCCTAGTTCATCTTTTCAAAGAAATGTTTTTATCCAAACCTCTGTTAGCATGTTCTGACTACTGTTAACTTTAGAAAAAATGCCTCTAATCACTACACCCAAATAGATGGTTCCCAAAGCTTAAATTATGAGTATTTAAAGTTACTGCAAATATAATTTTTCTCAAACCTAAATCTTTCTCAGACTTTGATCTTTCAAAGAAAATGCCCACCTTGGTTTACTTGACATATAAATGTTCACAATGTACGTGGCGGTCTCACTGTAGACTTACAGGGACTCCTTGTAGTCCCAGCTGCAGGGAGGCACCATCTGTGTGCAGGATTAAGGACCCGCTCCGCCTCTGTGACCACCTGCCCTGCTCCCTGCGGCTGCCCGCCCTCTAGGCCTGGCTTTGCAGCCTGCAATGGCGAGGACCAGACGGCTTTGAAGAGCGGTTGTTTAACCTCTGCTAACATTTCCCCTCCACTGTGTGGTTCTCCCTAAGTGCTGGTGGCACTACTGATGGGTGAGCTGCTTGCACAGAGACGGCTGCTACCCAGGTGTCAGAGGACATAATCAGGGCCTCGGTGGTGGTCAGTGTGGCCCCTGAGAGTCTCTCTGCTCCTTCAAACCTCAGCCTTCGCTCACCTCCACCTGCCGCAGCATCAACGACACCCACGTAGCAGGTGTGTGTGCTGGAACCGACGCATCTGCTGCAGTCTCAGTGATCCCGCAGTCCAGCTCTGGGCCATCTGTGTCTGCACGGGGACAGCAGTGGCACAGGGACTGGTGTGTCACTGACCGTCCCCTTCAGCCCAGAGCCAGTGCGGGCTTGGCACTCACGAGGAGCAGAGCCAGGTGGGTCGGGGTGGGGCGGGGTCAGGGAGCAAGAGCCCTCAGGCAGGACAGGGGGCGCCAGGCGCCCACGCTCCGAGGACACGATATTTTACACCGAGCAATAGCCTTCCTGTTGAATGTTATGCTTCTCTTTTCCCTAACGGCTCGTTATCCTGGAAGGGCGAAGAGATGGGTGGAGCTTAAGAGTATTAGAAACATAATTGGTTTTCTATTCACACAGAAGCACGCCGTGTGCATGGGGGACAAAGTCCACAGAGTTGAAAAGCCTGTCCTCCCCTTGGCTGTGCGGCAGTGATGCCCTGAGCGCGTATTTAAAGCCTTAGTGCTTTTAATTCCAACACTCAGCTGATCGCTTCATTTGGCTGCAGCACATGGTTTACTGTATGTCCCACACGGCCTTTCTTCAGCACGTCGCCGCAGGTTGTCAGGCGTAACACACGTGTAGTTTATGATGTCTGTGTCGACACTGATGCAGGCGCTGATACAGACTGCAGACACCGAGGAGGAAAAACAGCTCAGCTGTGTGTTAGATTTGGTCAGTTCCATGCCCGTAGAACACATACACACACGTGTGTGTGTGTGTGTGCATCATGAGTACATGAGACTTGCCAGATGCATGTGCATATGTGTAATATAAAACATACAATCAAAGATGCCCTGTATATATATGTATGTAAGATCCAGTGCAGCTAAATTTTAAGTGGAGACAAAAATGTTATCCTCGTAAGTTATCGACGCCGTACAGAGTGTCACACACACACACACACCTGCCAGCCCACATTTTCCAGGGGCACCACTAGACCACAGTGACTTCCTGGGTTGCTGGTGTCCCCCTGACATCACGCCAGCCATGAACAGCGGGGCTCTCTGCGCCCGCAGACGCCCCACTGCTGCTGCTGCTCGCCACAGGGAGCGGGTCTCAAAGAGTGGCGTTTCTTCCTCCCTGAGCTCAGACAGACTTCCTCTGGTGTTTAAAACCAATGGCCGCATCTGCTACAAACCTACCGTCTGCTTTTCAGCCTTGGAGAATCCCCCATTTCAGACACACACATCTTCTCCCAAACTCCTGTACTGCTCCTATCTCCTCATCTGCATTGGTGCTGCAGAGCACCTGCCACCCTGCCGTGTCCCCTGACTGTCCCTGTCACGTGGCTCCAGCATGTATTCCAGTGAGGCCATTTTCCGCAGCCCTTGGCTCAGCCTCTCAGACCAGCACGCTCCCACCTCCGAGCTGCCCCTTTGCACGTGGCTGATTCCAAGTGCCGCTGGGTTGGGGGGAGCCCAAGATCCATGCACAGCGCATTTATTCCATTCCATTCCAGGTGCACCTGCACTCAGGTACATGCTCATTAATCGCATTAACCTGTATCTGTCTTAATTCGATGCCTTAGTGTCATTCTTTTAGTTCCTGATACTTTGAAACACTAAGAAACAACAGATAAAGTTTAGAAGTGATTCTAGGATCTGTATGCTCCTCTCTCAAGCTGCGTCAAATCTGAACGCCCGTGGATGGAGGTAAAGAATGTGGAGGGTGCAGACAGCTCTCCTGAGCACAGAAGAGAGAGGGTTAACCCCCCAGCCCTCGCCTGAAAGGAGCACTGAGGAGAGAGATGATGGTTATACAGTGAGACATCATCATATAATTACTGCAGCTAATTTTCCCCGTGTATGACGTTCAAGTTCAGGAATCTCAGCCAGGGGCCCATAAAACAATTCTTGCGTTTTATGTTTTTCTGCTTATGCTGTTTTATTTCATGCTTTTGGGGAAAAATGTAAAAATAATTTACTGAAGTAATAATTAGCGTTTATAAAGCACTTTGTAACCTATGACACCAGCAAATGGCTACTCTAAGGATGGTTGGAGTTGGCTGGACGTTTTTGTGTCGGTTCAGGAAACAGAGGGAGAGACCTCTTTTGTAGGTTGAAATTTCCTTGAGGGCCAAGAAACATATCACGGTGAAGTTTGTAAACAGGGATGGTGGCAGAAATGACAGGGTCCTGCTCTGGTTTCAAGGTGCCCATGGATTCCCGTTAATACGAGGGTGACTCATCCCTCAGTGTCTTTGCAAGAAGTTAGGCGACATCACTGCCTGGAAAGGTGAAAACTGACTGAGGTCTATCAGAAAGTATGAGGGCCCGGGTCCCCCCAGTCCCCAGTCTCCTTCCGCCCTGTGATGGCTATGATGTGGTGGTGACACTCTGCCCCCGGCCACTCCTCCAAGCATCACACCATTGAATTCTCCATCTGCCCCGCCAGGGAGCTCTGAGTCACTGCTCTGCTCACTCCTGTATGATCAAGACTCTAGTGCGTTGTCACACCACACAGCTGGAGAGTGGCAGGTGTCGGTCCTGATTACAAACTCACTCTGCCCTGCAAGGAGCACCGTGTGGAGACGGTTCTCAATGGAGGAGGGAAGACCCGCCCCCCAGCAGCCCACCTCTTCCCCTTGGCTGGTGGCACAGAGCGTGACGGATGCTCCAGTGGGCACGGCCGCCCCGGTGGGAGGAGGCTGCCGTCTCCTGCCCCAGCTGTGACTCCACCTGCTTCTGCTTCCTGGCTGGCCCACTCAGCCTCTGGGGCTGAGGCTGTGCCCTGGGGCTCCCCATCCTCCTGGTCTCCAATCCCGGCTGAGCTTCCCCTTGTCCCTTGTCAGGACCCAAATGACCCTCCTGTCACACTGTTGGCTCCTCTTGCCCTGGTCACTTAATCCTTCCTGCTGCCCAGCACCCACCGGTCACCCCTCCAACCCTTACAGATTTCCCATGGGCAGGTGGCCTCTGTGTCCCTTCAGGGAAAGGCGGCTCAGACGACAGCCCTGTGGGCTCCCAGGCGAGGCCCTGTGGACCCAGGGTGCATGGGCTCCCACCAGGGAGGGGTGGAACCCAGGCAGTACCCCACGTCATGTCTCAGCAGCCTGGCGGACGCATTGCACTGGCACGTGCTGCGAGCAAGTGTGTGTGTCAAGGGGGTGGCCTTCCTTTAATTCCTCCTTCTCTCCCTGAGTGCCGACCTGCAGGCTGTCAACTCTCCCAGGCAGTCCCACATGCGTGGAAGCACACACACGCACATGTGCACACGCCTAGATCAGATGTATTAAATCCAGCTTCTCTCCTAACAGACGCTTTTGGTAACTGTCCTTTCCTTATTTCTGGCTACAAATGCCCTTTTCTCACCCCAATGGGGAGCTTTCGGCATGCATTTTGTCCTCCTTCCTGTTTTTCTAGTAAGCCGCACTCCTATTTACTGGCTGTGGCTTTGTCGCCACGATTTTGCGTCCTCTCCCCTTTTCTTGACTGTGCACGGGGGGCGGACTTTGGAGCGCTGGCGTCTTTCCCGGGTCGGTCCCAAGCCCCGCGGCGGGTGGGACAGCCACTGAGGCACAGCCGCGGCCCCAGAAGCCGCCTCCAAGGCTGCGGAGCTTCCGAGTGGAGCCCTCGTGCCGCGGGCCCCACAGCTCCTGCCGTCTTGGAAGAAGTCACATTGGGAACGCTGTGAGCACGGCCTCGAGGAGTCTGAGGATTCTGCACGATCTGATCGACTGTGTGCACTTCCGACGCACAGCCCCCGAAACGTCTGCGCGGCAAAGCCGCCAAGCGTGCACCCTGCTGTCTGGGGCGCAGCGCCGCGAGGGCCACCAGGCGCGGGTTCTCCGCTCTCAGCGGCCTCTGCGTGGAGCTTCCGAATTAGCTTCGGGGCGAGTGCTGCGCCGCCAGGTACATTCAGTAACTGTTCGCCAAAATCAAGGGGAGATGCAATTCGGTCTGATTGTGTATGCAAGGAATATCAACCATTTAACTGTTAACTCTGTTTTAATACTGCCTTGAGATGAATTTGAGAAAAATACACTTAGGATGTGACGTTACTGTCACACATAATGGATGGCGACAGTGCTTCACTGGTGCAGAGACGTGTTGGGGAGGGAGGCCGAGACGGTGCGGGGAGGCCAGCCTGAGAATCTGAGTTTGCACACATTTGTCTCTGGTCATAGTCACGTGTTTGCAGAGGTAGGACACTCTGGGAGGGACGGACTCATTTTTCTGAGTAATAAAACACTTCCATTTATTTAAAATAGAAAGAGAAGTTGGTAATAGCACACAAAGGAAGTTAACCTTGATCTGCTTCATTTAGAAATCACTAGTTTTATTAGTTTTTTTAATGCCAGGTGAACTTACTAACTTTATAAAAAATTGTTATTACATCTGTATCATTATTTTAACTGCACAGTGGTGTGTACTGATGTAGTGCATATGTGTTTTTGTGTATCTATAAAATAGATATAAAATGTGCACCTATAATGTCTAAATATTATATGTAATATACACATGTAATATGTAGTATGTAATATATAATATATAGTTATATAAATAATATGCATCTATATGACTTTATTATTTTACTTACAATGCACTTTTACCAAATAGTAAAAATAAAAATTACATGTGTAAAAATAATAATATGTGGGGTGAACATTTTTTAGGCAATCCTAACAGCAGAGATTCGAAGATGACTCTAAGGCAAAGCCATGGTGGGAATAGATGATCAGTGGTGACAGGGGTGAGGCGCTGGAGCCGGATGAGCCAGCGGAACATGAAGGGTCTCCAGGCGGTGAAAACGCTCCCCATGATACTACAGTGATGGATACGTTTGTCCCTGTGCGTTTGTCCAAACCCACAGAACACATGACACCAAGCGTGAACCTCACTGTAAACATGGGCTTTGGGTGAATGGGGTGTGTCAGGGCAGCTCCACCGTCTGTAACACACGCCCTGTCTTGGGGGTGCTGCTGGTGGGGGAGGCTGTGTGTGTGTCTGGGCAGGGGCTACATGGGAAATGTCTGTAGCTTCCTCTCCACTTTGCTGTGAACTTACAACTGCTGTAAAAATGAAATCTTAAACAATTAACTTAGCTCTTTTTGAACTATATTTTGTTGGAGCTCCAGAAGTAACAGTGTCAGTCCAGTTGCATTTGAACCAGAGATTATATATATTGTCTTTTCCATTGACTCGTGTGACTTTGGGCCTTGAGTGGACAGAGCAGCCTTTGGGCTCCATTGGTGACTATCACGGGACCGCGGTGCCTGCCTCACACGCGCAGCCCAAGGTGCGGCCAGGCAGAGCCCCTCCGTGGCGCTGCGTGTGGGCAGGTGGACGGGGTAGGCTGTCTCCAGACTGAGACACGGGGAGAACCGGGAGTCTGGAGGGCGAGGTGGGACGCAGACCCCTCCACCTTCGGCTGCTGGTGATCCAGGTCCAAGGTCCTACGTGGGTGACAAAGGGAAAAGCAGTCCCCATCACTTGTCCCAGGTCTGCTGTGCTGCATTTGGAGTCTGTGACCTCCCCAAGAGACAACCTGACTGATGGGGCTCCAGGATGGCTCTGGTGCCCTGTCACCATGACAGCACCCGCGGCCCCGTCACCCGCCAAATGACCTGGTAAAGCTAAAGCATCTTTCGCCCGTGTGCACGGCAGCCTGCAAGAGAGAAGGCAAAGCTCACCCGGAGGGCCCTGTGTGGGCTGAGGACAAGGCGAACTGTGAGGTCTGAGGGGGAAGAAGACACGTCGCTTTTCCTTTATTTTAAAGCTTTACAGAGGCATCACTCACACCAGTTTGTGGAGCCCCTGGTGCAGGGACAGAACAGAGTCCACAGAAGAGCCAGGTTTTACTGTGGGCGCAGCTGGGGGTGTGAGAACATTCGCTGGGCTTTTAGGGTTCCTCTGATCTTCCTCTTCCAGGTGAGAAGGCGACAACGTGATTCACGGCGGCCTCAGCGAGGCACAGGCTTCCGGGGGTCTCTGACCCGCCTGCACCTCCGAGCTTCCCACCAGCCACTTACCCCTCGTAATGACCCAGGATCTTGTAAAATGAAATTGGAATCTGCAGCGAGGCAGCACTTCTGCTATTAAAATGATTTTCCCTTCGTAATGGGGCACTGCCAGTCCGACCATTTGTGAATTGCAATTAAAATCTGAAGCCGGCAGCACTTTTGCAATTAAAACTGGCATTTTTTCCAAAAAAAAAAAAAAATTCTGCACCAATCTAGATAATTAGATAGGAACTAAAATGCCCATTTATTACGCATATGGACATGTATGAGGAAATAATTTGAAATTTATTATTCAAGATATTCGCTTTTTAACGAGGAACATGCTAAATGCTGTGGCAACGCAAATTGTCCTCATATTCCACAAAACGGAGCCCACGTGAGGGAGCCGTCATTAGATATTTAGTCACCAGTGGGCTTTTCCTTCTGTACTTTAAGCACTTTTTCCTTTACTCTTTGTTATAACAGGACTCTGATGGTGCTAAAGTTGTTAGAACACATCTCAAATATGACTAATATCCACCTTAGGGCGTCAGTCCTGAGCGGATTTTAATTGGTAATCATTCAAGAAAACTTTCTCCTTCAGTTTCAACTATAATTCAGTTCTGCTAGTGAGAAGTTTCAAGAAACATGAGAACGATCTTCATTAAGTGGAGGTATTTGAAAGCATACGTCTCAGAATACTTTCCCGGCGAGTCTAGGATGAAACAAGAACCGACAGTAACTGTCGTGACATGAGTCTGCTGACGTGAGTCTCGGGGCTGCAGGACGTGCTGCCGAGAGCCTTGCTCTCCGGAACCATCCTCAGCTTGTGCTGGAGTGCGGGATCCTGTTCCCGGATTAACGGGCACCTAAGGACTTAGAAAAGCCCCATGTGGTCGATGGAGCCGGTTCACCTGCACACGGTCACACAGGTGGTCTGTTTATTCAATAGTTGTGTACAAATCTGCAGAACTTGGCGTAAGTCACGAGTTTCAGTCCCCAGTACTGGCACGCCTGAGGCTGTGCTTCTGGGGGCCGAGCATTAATCAGGAGACAAGCACGCTGCTGGTTTTCCTCCACCACAAGCGTGATCTTCGCCCCCTCTCTAGCCCAGCACTCTTCCGCTCCTGATTCTCTATCTTAAAATACCTAATTTTCATATCGTCCTTTACAGATAAATCACTCGTCTTGGTCTTGGTTCTCCGCGGCCTCATTGCTGAGTGAAGGTGTTGGACCAGCTGGACCTGAGCTTTGCCCGGTTCCTTATGCATGTGGTTCTCTCTGGGAATGTTCTGTGGCTCCCTCCTGAGACCGGGAGACGGTGCGGACACCTGGGTGAAGCAGGCCCTTTACGAGTAGAATTTTATCTTTTTGTACATTTTCCAGAGGAAGCAATATCAAATAATAAGTGTTTCCAAATAGCCCTACATTAAACCCCTTGGACCTGAGTTTACAGGTGGATTTATGATGGGGGAGTAATTAGGAGCATAAAGTGGGGTGGTGATGAACTGGGCAAGGAGGTATGGAAGGCAAAGAAGATGCTGCTGATAAAACACAACGTGAGTGGATAGGCGGGGACACGGGAGTAACACCTGCGGCCAGTAAACGGATGCACATGAGAGGACCGGTTGAAAGACAAGTTCGGAACTCAAAATGACGTTGTGGGCTCAACTGCCCAGTTCACAGCTGGTGAAGACGCAGCGTCCAGCCCAGCTGGGAACGCTGCCCCGTCCAGCCCTGCTCTCCGGCATGGGCACCACTCCTGCGGACGACTGGCTGCCGTGAGCCAGCTCCTGCGACTGTGGCCTGTAGTAAAGCATTTTTTCACCCCTGTTATCTTATCTTGCTTGGAATTTACAGAATTAGAAATACAAGACATAATGGCAAGAAGGCTAATTCCCTGACTTACTAAGTCTGTGCGTTAGCACTGAGATAAATAGTCTGCTTCCTGACTCTCATTTCATCATTTTCTCTTCTGTTCCTCCAGAGAATTCTCCAGGTCTATATCATATTTATTTTATTGAGATACAATTCACACATCATAGAATTCATCCATTTAAAGTGTCCGATTCAATGTTTTTGGCATATTCACAGCTATGTAACCATCACCGTGATAAAAACATTTCCATCACCCCCTGAAATAAACCCTGCCCCCCTTAGCAGGTGCCCCCCAACCCGCCCCCGGTCCCAGAGTGGTCCTAACCTGTCTCTATGGACTTGCACGTTGCGGACTCTTCCTCTAAGTGGAATCTTAAGTGACTTTCCTGTTGTTTCTGCTATGGCTCTATTTCCTGGGAACATCTAGTTTGATTTTCCACACGGTTTTTTTTTTTCCTTTTTCCCCAGACCTTCACCCTCTGGCCCATGAGAAGCCGGCAGGCGGCTTTCCCTTATTGGCTTGGGGTTTGTCCCGAGCTGTTGCCCCCCGGGTCTCAGCCCCTCCCCGCAGTTCGCCGGCGTTCCCCTGACAGCCTGCCTTTTCTGCTCCGGACACGTTCCGCTGAAGTTCGGGTCTGGCCCACTCTGAAAAGCTACAGCCCGGTCTCGGGCTGAGAGGCGGATGCCCTGCCTGGGCTGGACCGGCGCCAGCAGCTCCGGGGCATCCCGAGGGCCAGGCTGGCCGCCACCTCCTCAGAAAGCCACGCACCTATTCCAGGCCCATCCTTCTCGCAGAAGAGACTGTAAAAGAAAAACACTTTGCCATCCAAACATCCTCTGTAACACATAACATCTCAGAGATCGATGGACTATGAAGAAGGAAGAACATTTCTTCTTCTCACGGAGGAAGGCAACCAAATTGATAGCGCAGGCCGCTTGCTTAGCGTGGCTTCGGGGGTTTGAGTGGGCAGAGGCGGGCACGTCTGCGCGGAACAGAGGCTCCTGCCTCCTGCTTCCTCCAAAGGAAAATGAAAGGCACGGTGAAGAGCAGGCTCAGGGACTGTAGACACCTGTCTGTCTGAGCCTCGGAGGGGCGGCTCCGCGTGGACGAGGACATGCGGACGTCATACATGCGCCGTGCTCACCAACCGCTGTCGATGCTCATTTACTAATATCAATAATCATCTGCCTCCCGGGGGACCAGTGTTCCCCGAGCTCCTCAGCGTAGGTGTCAATAAAACTGTCTGCAGCTCTCGAGCTATTGACAGTTATTAGAAATGACCTTGATGTAATTTCATGCCTATCAAAACAAAGACCATACGCTAAGGATTCTGAGAGCTCGGGTGAAGCGGGGAGAGGCGCGCGGAGCCAGGGGCCGGGGCTGCGTCTCCACTGACCGCAGGTTTTGCTGGCCTCGCCTTCGGTCTTTGGCTGGAGTGCCGTCCTCCCCTGGGTGGAGCCGCCTGCTCTCCCAGGGGCTTGATCGGAGCTGCTTGGAGCCCTCCTGCAGTTGGCAGGGAGCTGTCTTCGCACCTGACCTCGACAGGTAACGTGCTGGAAAACAAGACGAGTGTGATGAAGACCCTGGACACCAGGGCCCGGCTGGTCTGGGGGTCCTGATGGAAACCCTTGCTCCCGGTCCTCCGAGGGTGACAGATCAGAGGCGCCCTCCCTGATCTCTCCCCCCGGGTCAGTGCAACCACCTGGCCTGTTTCTAAAAGCCCGCTTTCCTCTCTAGCCGCATGCTAGGCCTTCACGGCCGTTTTAGCACATGGGCCGTGTGTGCACACTTGAAAAACCAGAGAGACGAATATTTAACAGACAAATAGTTTATTAATAATGGTAACTAATACGGAAATGCGTCCCCCACCTCTAAATGCACAGCATAACCGTGCAGGGCAGACACGTAACGGTACCCAGCGCGACGTCAGACAAGCCCTGCTGCTTTCAGACGGACTGAACGTCTGTCCTTCCATCGTGTGACCGACACGCGGTCTCTAACCGCTCTGTGAGCCCCTAGGACGCCCTGCTGTGATACATCCCCACGGCCTTGATGGGGGTGTTCGGGGCCAGACACACGCCTTTCATTTTCAAAGGGAATGTGTTCTTTCGAAGATGATGTAACTGAAGGTCTCACTTCAGCTAAACCCTGAGCCACTGAGACGCAGTCTCCTCCTTCTCAGTCGGTCTCCCTGAAGTCACCTGTAGGGACCCAGGGACCTCCCCCAGTTTTATCACATATTGATTTGCACCACTCTAACTCGTGTGGTCGATGACAATGACGATCTGGGGAAAATCCCAAACGATGTCTTACTGATGAAGTGTATGGCTAATCCTGACTAGGAGACAAAACAAGCAAATCAAACCCCGCTCTGTATGAGCAACACACACCAGCCAAGTCCACACGTGGCAGGGGCTTGGCGTTCACTTTGTCTTTTTCTTTGGACAAATGTCAGTCTTTATAAAATTTGAAGTTTCTTGGATTTTGATTTTTTTTTTTAACTGGGGGAAGGGGGTGAATCCCAACTCACCTCTAGGATCAAATCAGGTATTTAAGAAACATCTGATAATCAGGCTTATGCACGTGGGATGAAATACACCGGGCTGAAGGAATAGCTGTGTGGTCTTTGCACCTGTACGTGTGTGTGTGTGTGTGTGTGTGTGTGTAAAAAGCCCAGAGACGGGCAGGCTAAGGCACGCATCCCTCCCTAAAGATGGATTCGTTAATCCGAGATCCGTCGGCTTCTCTGCTCGTGTGCTCTGAGCACGGCACTCCAGTCTCAGTGGTTACCTCTCGGTCAAAGGATGGCTGCTGCTGCGGTAGCAATTGCATCCATTTTCCAGGAAGAAAGAATGAAAGAGCAAGACGGAAAGTTATGTGATTCAACACTCTCTTCTAAAGACTTTTCCCGGAAGCCACAGAGGGAAAAAAGAAGGACCCTCACCCTGCCACCTAACAAGCCTCCCGCTCTCTGACGACCCTGCCTGACTCCCCTTCCCCACCGCACCCTCTCTGGGTGCCACTGAATCATGTTTTCTGTGACAACAGTCTCCCATCTGACTTGGCCGAATCTCAACACTCACCAGTAGCTGTCTCAGCGGCTTTGACAAAGGAAGTCCCTCCTTGCAGTTTGCGCTGGGGACTCGCACCCTCCTCACGGCCTCCCTGTCTCACTGTCCCCTCCCTTCCTCCTCTGGGCCTCCTCCTCTCGGATCTGACACCTGCAGCGCCCTGGTCCTGCCCTCGGATCCCTTCCAGATCTATCTTTGGTTCCTCTCACCATCAACAACATGCTTACAGTTCTCAAATTTGTGTCGCAAGCCCCCCTTTCCGCTCTGAATTCCAGACTCGCTTACCGGCTGCCTGCTCACCAGCTCCCCTCCTGAGCCGACCAGTCATCCCAGCTCAATGCGCGTGAAGCATGGCTCTGGATCCCTCACAGCCCGCAAAATCCATTTCCACCTGAATGTTTAATATCTAATTAATGACTCCGCCATTGACCAATTCTCTCATAAAGGCATTTAAATCTTTGTTCTCTTAACCCACAGCACATCCAGTGCAGATCCTTTCAGTTCTGTCTTGAAAATATAGGGCAAGTCTGCCCTCTCCCCGCCCGTCTCGGTGCCTGGTCCGAGCAGTGGTCGCTCCTGGTCCAGGGACGCGGAGGCGGTCGTGCCCCGGCAAAGTCTCCGGTGGATTTCCATTCAAACAAGGACAGAATGATGTGTCCTCACCCCACCGTACCAAGCACCAACGGTCTGGGCCCTGCCCTGCTCTTGGACCACCGTCTGCTGCCTCCTGGCGGGAGTGGGGAGGACTCAAGGCTTCAGATGGGCGTCGGGAGAGGCAGGCGGGGCAGAGCTTGGAACAGAAAGGATGTGGGGTCAGGATGCGTGGGGTGAGCTGCTCAGTAATAAGTCCTTCTGAGAGCCCTGAGCACGTGGGGAAGCAGAAGCCGTCCCTGGGGAAGGCGCTCTGGGGAGTGAAGGCTCGGGTGTGCTGCGGGCCGAGGGGCCAGGCGGCATCGCACAGCCCGGCAGGGAGAAAAACCTGAGCTCCCCTGCTCTTGTCACCATGGTGTCCCCAGCGAAGGGACTCGCGCTTCCTGCGAGCTCACTCAGCCGCCGCCCCCGTGAAACACGCCCTCCACCTCCTGCAGTGACCCAGTCACCACCTCGTTTTCCCAGGAGGGGGTTCTGCCCTCAGAGAGGGTAAGTTCTGTCCCAGGTCTGCAGGGTGTGCTGGCTACCGGGGGGGACCTGCTGTCTGGGGCAGAAGCCACCCTGCTCCGTGGACTGTGCCGACGGAATCCTAAAACACCAACGCTCAGCTCCCCTGAGCCGGGGAGGCGCCCCCAGCCCAGCCCACCGCCGCCGGCCTGGCCCCTGAACCCCTAGGGTTAGCCGTTTTTCTCTGGCTTTACCCAGCTTTTTAAAAACCCAGTTTACTACTTTTCCATCTTTCTTCTGATTTCGTTTGAGGAGAACATTTTGCAACAAAAATAAAACAAAATAAAATATTGAATATCATTTTATTCCCAAGTTATGTGAGCATTTATATTCAAGTTTGGGGTCTTAACATTGATTTTCTTTTATTTCCGTGAGTTGGTCTCCAGAACCCACTGGTATTAAAAGAGGACTTCATTCGTGTTTACGTGGGTGTCTTGCTTACTTGGTGGTACGCTGGTCATCGGCTCTCAAAACCCAGGCCTTCACTGGGTCATGAGAACCAGGCTTGACACAGATACATTTTAGGCATTAAAAACAGCAAGAATCCAGGTTCTCATTAGGAGACACTTAGCAGAAACTAGCTGCGGTTACCTGCTGAGAGGGACATTAGGACGGAAACGCTGTCAATATAATGATTTATTTATTTACATTGAAGTAAAGTTGACTTACAATATTATATTATTTTCAGGTGTACAGCTTGGAGATTCAGTATTTTTGCAGATTACGTGCCATTAAAAGTTACTACAAGATAAGGGCTATAATCCTCTGTGCCGACAGCGTGCCCTTGTTCCTTATCTGTTTTATACACAGCAGTTTGTGTCTGTGAATCCCACACCCCTGGTTTTTCCTTCCCCTCCTCCGTCTCCCCACTGGTGACCGCTGGTTTGTCCTCTGTCTCTGTGACTCTGTGTTTGTTTTCCATGTACGTCCGTTTGCATTATTCCTTACATTCCGCACATAAGGGGTGTCATGCAGCATCTGTCTGTCCCTGTCTGGTTTATCTCACTAAGCGGGGCGCCCTCTAGGCCCACGCACGCCGCTGCACGTGGCAGAACCTCACTGTTTTTTGGGAATAAATTATACTTTATTGAGGATGTGCTTTGCCTGGGTGGTATTTAACAATGTTTTTTTTTTTTTTTACCTTTGAACAAAGAACCTTCATGCATGGGAAAGGTAAGGCGTTGAGACGTAAAATGATTTGGGATTCAAACAGGAGTTTCTGAATTAAAACCCCTTTTTTCCACAAGACCTTCCAGAGGGGACCTCGTCATCTCCATTACGTTCAGCTGCACGTCTACACCAGCAGACATGCCTGTTCCTCGGGCTCCTCTCTTCCCGGGGAGCACTGACCTCACCCTCAACGGTTGCCCCACCTGATCTGCTGTTCAGCACCAATTCGTTCTGAGCACCTACCGTGTGCCAGAAGCTGTTCTAAAATGAAGGGCAAGGCAGCGAAGGAAAACACAGAAACTCAGGAGGGAAATACAAAGTAGTGGAGGCACTCAAACGGTAAAATGCAGGTAAACACTGTATTATGTTTTCTCTAGAATAAAAGTCCCTTAAGGGCAGGGACAGTTTCTGGCTTGTTTGCCACTGGATTTCCCACCTGAAATGGGGCTCAGCACAGGTAGATACTAACTGATACACGATGGGTGCAATTTTCATAAATGAAGGACAAAAATGAGATATGAAATTTAGAATACAAATATAATCACTTCGGGTATTTTATTTAGTATATGGTGGCTTTATGTTAAAGACATATGTTTACCAAAATGTATTCAATGATCCTATTTAATATTAATTATCTTTTGCATATAAATCATTAACATATTAGGCAGCAGTTGACTTTTTCCATCTTTATTTATTTTTGTATATATTTACTGAAGTACAGTCAACTTACAATGTTGTGTCAGTTTCTGGTGCACAGCACAATGCTTCAGTCATACATGAACATACATATATCCATTTGCATGTTCTTCTTCACAGTACGTTACTGCAAGGTATTGAATATATATATAATAAACAGTTGACTTTTATTGTCTTCTCTGGAGAGAATTCATTTATGTATGCACAGACACACATACACACATACATAATCATATATCAAAAATGTCACTTTTGTTACTGAAAGTAGATAGCATATATTAAAAATTCTAATCAAATGTTGTCAAATATTTTTCATTAGTAAACAGAAGAAGGACCTTTTAGGTATAATAACCTGATACCTGTTTTCCAAGTTAGTGGATTAAAAGCCAGGGTCCTGGGAGCGGAGACTGGCTTCTTGGCGCTGGTCCCTCCGTCACGTCGGTAATGGAAGGGACCAGCGCCCGACTCCCGCTTCTGAATCCACTTTGTTACCTTTGTTTGCATCCACGCAGTGCTTCCTGGATGATTACGTGAGCTGTCTGACCTCAGTGTGACTGGTCATTTATCCGCACGTGACTGATTTTCAGGTACATCTCAGCGGAAGCGTCACTCCGCCTGCCGAGTCTCGGGTTCACCCCCGTGTCACGACGTGGAGAAGCCCCTTTGCACCCTGCACTTCAGGTGCCGGCGCCCTCACCTCGGTCCCGAGCGCCGGGAGGGTCCCCCAGCGCAGCGTTCGGGCGTCCTCACACCCACCCACCTGGGTGCACGACGTCAGCCTGCGGGGACACCCGGCGCCCGGGGACGGGCCCAGCGGAGCGCGTCGGCGCTGACGTGAGTTAGCTTTCACGCCCCAAACTGAGTTCTAAGTTCAAAGCAAAGCAAAGCTCCATGGAACTATTTTCTCCACGTATCCATTATGATCAAAACCTTGTGTTTAATTACTGTAGTTGGTGGTGTTTTCCTCAAGGTGTCAATCTAAAAATAGTATTGGGTTATTATGATCTCATCCTTGTTTTTAATTCTCAGATAAAACTTAAGTGTTAATCAAATGGTGATGGCATAAACAGAAAGTCCCATGTTTTTATATGGATAAAATAACCCCACTCACTCTCTGACAACCTCCACACAGCGTGTCCTCAACACAGTCGCACTCAGCTGGTTCCAGGGAGTCCGTGGTGAGGAGCTCATCACAACCGTTCTCCACTTTGCCTCACACGTTGCTTGTCACCACGTTCTCTGGTCTGTTCCGAGGGTCCGCTTGACACATGACAGTCACATTAATTTAAATATAATTTAGTAATGTTTACGCTCGCCCCTGAACTTGGCTGTTCCATTTCAGTCACTTGTATTGTATACTTTTTGCACATGTCACTTTGGGTTTGTTCATTTTTTTTCCCTTCTTTTCTGCAAAGTTCCAATTAGTGATTTTTCACAACAGAAGGCATAAGCTCCCTGGAATGCCGTGGGTTGGATCTGGACTCCTCCAGGCAGTCCCAGTTCAGATCCGCAGCTGGGGGGGGGGGGGCTCGCAGCCCTTCACCACCTGCTCTCGCCCCTGTTCACCATTTCTCCCACCGCATCGCTCATGGTCTGTCCTTGAACAGACTGAGAAGATAAGGAAGCCTTCCGACACGTGTAGTTTTGCCTCTGGGAGAAAGAGAACAGCAGGGCGGGCTGTCAAGGCACTGGACTGAGGATGAGCAAAGATGAGACGTGGGTCAGTCTGACCGGCCGCTGAGTGGCCAGGTAGCTCGGACAAGCCACTTTCAAATCTCTCAGCTGCTCACCTGCCAAAGGAGGGCTGTGTGTTGACAATCGTTTAGTTCCCTTCACTCACGTGTCAAGATGTTAAGGTCCCACAAACAGTGGCTCCACCCACTCCATTTGTCTGGCCGAGTAAGGGACTCCCTGGAGGTCCCGCAGTGTGTGGTGGACACAGTGCACGTAAAGCCACGAGCGTCCCCGTCGGAAGGTGAACCACGTTGTCTCCCACCCAAGGCGCCATCTCCTGTCACCGCAGTGGTTCTGAAACCACGTCTGTGACTCTCCAGCATCTCTGCCAGACAAAGCCATCATCTGTTTAAGAAAGTGGGCCAGTTTTAGACCACACTTTATGACTGCTGGAAGTACTCCCAAGTACAGCCAACCGCTGGGTCTAAAACCCCACTCCACTGAGAAGTTATAATACAGCCATTTAACATGCCACCAAAAACTAAATTCCCTAACAACTTAATTTTAGCCCCTAGGTTCTCGCTGGCCTGGTTCTTTAGAAACCGTAATGACTCAATTGCAGAATGCTGATTAAATACACAGTTCATTACAAGTATAATGCTCACACACTTACCTCGTAAGTAACCGGTGTTAAATGAAGTCTTTTACCTTCTTTGGGTCGTTGCTGACTGACATCTGATTTTGAATACGCACACACACACACATATGGATTTCCCGGGTCCTCTCTTAAATCTTTAGTCAGTTGTGGAAATCTGGAAAATGTCTCAGAATCTCTTTCATACACCCTAGTGTGAGTGGCTTCGCGGAGTCAACGCACGCAGACATGTTTAACACACATGAACGTGGTGGACTCAGAAATCAAAGCCCCGCCTGGTTCCTGCCAAATTACTCTGACGTTGTAAGCTGACTACACTTCAGTAAAAAAAAATTACTTTGACATCGGATGACAGGTGAGCTGTGACTTCTGACACGTGCATCTTCACCGCACCAGGCAGCTGGAACCACAGACAATGGAATTAATTGGTTGGTTTTCACAGGTTTTAACAAAGAAAACAAAACCAGCTGGGTGCTGTGTTGCAACCCTCCTGCACAGTCTGATTTCAGGTTTGTGATTGTGGCCGTATTTGTCATCAGGGCACTTAAAGATCTATTTGGCTTCTTTAAAAAGCTCCAATAATTTCTAGATATATTTGTTTTAAAATAATCCACACAGTGCAATGGGACCACTAATGGATCAGTTATTTTAGATAATTTATAAAAGTCACCCAGACAACAATTTTCATCTTTAAACCAGTTCTACAAAGAGGGAAAATTGGGTGCTTTGCAAATGATGGCGTTATAAAAAGTACACATTGGGAAGGAGGTAGCTGGCTTTGGACACTCCTAAGAGAACGCTTTTCATCTAAAGCTGGGTTATTATTACTCTCACAAATTGAGGGCCATTCCCAGAGCTGTGGAGCCGTGGAGCCGTGGAGCCGTGGAGCCTCACCCAGCCCAAGGCCGACCTCAGCTAACGGTTTGACCAGAAAGGGGCCTCACTGCCTAAGGCAGGTGATCCGAACGGTGGGCTCATGGGTTCAAACGTGTCGAATGAACGAAGGTATATACGAGTTTGTCTTTGTGATTTACCTGATGTGTATTCTTGTTTGCTATGAATCCATCCCTTTAAGGATTTTTTCCTGTAGTTTTTAATCGCCCTCCCCCCCAACAAAGTAGGTACCCAGAAAGCGGGTCTTGTCATTGAGAGCACGTGTTTTGGGGTCACCTGCTGCTGGTTCCTGACAGGCCTGCACGGCTTTAAGCTGAGGTGTTTCAGAGCGCCGCCTTTTCACATCAGCACAGAAGGGCGCCCTGACAAGACCCCAGGGCTCAACAAACAGGGCTCAGCTTCCCCGACCGCCGCCACTGGAGGCAGCAAACGCTTGCGCCTGTTGGCTGCTTTGTTCTCCGTGGTTGGATGCTGGTGGCCTCCCGGGGTCAACGGGGCCCTTTGATAAAGGAGGAGAGCAGATCAGCCGGGATGGAGACACTCAGGAACACGCACGGTTTTCTGGATGCTGGACCGTGCGCACGAGAACGCGTGGCCTCCCGCTGCACACGGGAGATACGACAACGGGAAACGTCTGGAGGTTTGTCTCCTCTTCACGTCACGAACCGTCCCTTGACCCACGCACCCCCCACCGCCAGCATCCTTCTCCCATCAGAATGACATCTCACACCATGTCATGTATTGACAAGCTGGGATTTTTCAATAACCTCTTGACAGTATGAGCTGACTCCAGCTTTTTAGGATGAGATTATTACGACACACGTTCCTCTCCATTCCTGGTTCCCATTTTCCCACCTACGTTCGAAAACTATTATAAAATACAACGTCCAGCAAGGACCTGTGTAAGAACTCATTCCGGTCACCCCACCTGACGTATACGCCGCTGGTTCCCAGTGCGTCACTGCGAGCGAACCCCCGCAGATTAGGTATTTCGGTTGCTTTACAGTCGATGTGTCCATGTTTACGCCTGTCTTTGCTCGCCGTTCTTTTTTGCATCAAGGATGTTCCTTCAAGTTTGTGCTACTTCTTCAAGTACTTACTTTTAGGAGTAATTTTAGTGAGGATAAAGTTGGTAAAAACACTCAATATTTTGGGTGTGTCTATGTGAAAAAATCCTGGAAAAATGCGTCCTATTTGGAATACAGTTTTTTTACTGTGTCTTCAGTACAAGTTAGGCAGGTGTGCTTTTTAACAGCTTGACAGTGTTTCAGGTTTCTGCTTTTGGAAGGTCAGCTGTCAGCCTGTGGTTTCACTGCAGGTGGTATGTCTGTCCTTTGCTTTTTTGTCTCTTTTTGAAAATAGTTCCCTCGATATGTCATCAAGTTCACCCATTTTGACGCTCACTCAACGAGTCTGCGTACAGACAGTTGTACAGACGTCACCACAGTCTAATTCTAGAACGTTTCCATCACCCTAAAAAGAAAACTCATGCCTAATTACGGGGGCTCCCGACCCCCACACCCCAGGGAGCCCTGAACCTCGCCTGCCTCTCTCCTTTCGGAGATTTCACAGAAATGGACTCACACCCTGTCCACTGCATTGTTTCCCGCAGCTCCGAGTTTATGATCCTTCTGAAGTTCAGCCACGTCATACTTCCCACACCTCGTCCTTTTATTCTTTTATTCCCAAAGTTCTCCCACCGCACGTTTTCGCCACATTTCATTCATCCCTTTAACTGGTGAGTGGCCGTATGGGCTGTCTCCCGTTTTGTTTATTATGAGTAATGCTGCTATGCACTTTTGTGCACTGGCTTTTATATGGCCGTATACTTTCATTTCTCTCGACCGTATACCTAAAAGTCAGATTTCTGGGTCAGAGGGTGAGTCACAAATTTTTAAAAACCGCCAAACTGTTCTTCCCAGTGACGGCACCATTTTACATTCGCAGGAGCGATGTCCCAGGGTCTCCATTTTTCCACGTCTTTTCCAGCACGGGGCATCTTCTCTTTTTTTATTACAGCCATTAGAGTGGGTGACAAATGGCATCTCATTATGGTTTGATTTGCATTTCCCTAATGACTAACGATGTTGAGATTTTTTTCATGTGCTGATTGGCCATTTGTATATATTCTTTAGAGAAATGTCTATTCAGCTCCTTTGCCCATTTTCAATTGAGTTATTTGTCTTTTTATCTTGAGTTACAAGTTTTAAAAAAATTCTGAATACAAGTCCACTATCAGATATATGATTTGAAACATTTTCTTCAGGTGTTGGTGCTATTTTTTCACTTTTTTTGATGGTGTCCTTTGAAGCACAAGGTTTTCAGTTTTCAGACCAATTTGTCCATTTAAACTTTCATTGCTTGTGCTGTTGGTGTCACACCCAAGAAATCATTGCCTAAACCAAAGTCAGGAAGACTTGCTCATGTGCTTTATTCTAAGAGCTCTATATTTTTGAATCTTCCAGTTAGGCCTGCAATCTGTTTGAGTTAATTCCTGTGCGTGGTGTGAGGTAGGGATTCGTACACATTTTGTATTTAGATGCCCAACTGTCAAAGCATCATCGCCCTGGGCTTTCTGGTTCTTACCGCAATGAAGCAACCACACACACATATTTACTTGGATAGTAAATGTAAGTCTTAATCTGCAAACATAGGTAGAAGAAATACTTCTTTTTTAAAAAAATGCTGATGTATTAAAGTCAATTTAATTTCCCTGGAGAAGCCCTTGAGGAACCAGTCATACGTCAGTGCAGGGTAACTTACCATGCTCACCGCCGAGCCCACGTGGCTGGTCTCAGCACGCTGCTTCTGCCCTTCCCAGGATGGGGCAGACCTGCCAGGCGAGCCACTCGCATCTGACCTTCACCTCCTGTGCACCAGCTGGAGAGGCAGCTCCAGACCAGGGCAAGGCCAGTGGTTCTGGGACCAGACTGACAGCCCTGGCTCAGGCTTCTGGAATCCACCGTCTCAGAGGCAGCAGCTCTTCTGACGGCCCAGATCTGGGGTGTGAGTGGGAGCTGGTCCTGAAAGCCCATCCAAGGATGCATCTTCAGGTCCCGTCCCAAATCCTCTCAGCCGCCTGTCTGGTGGAACACAGCAGAGCCCACGTGCGTGGGTGCTCTGTGAGAGAACCGATGCACGTGCCAAGCACACCTGGCATGACTGTGACTCCCAGCGGCCAGGTGAGTGATCCTGGGAGCATCGTGTAACTGTCTGCACCTAACCCTCGTGCGCCCCCCGGGGTGCAGCCGGGCATCCGTGCAAACAGCACAAGCTCCACCTTCTCACCTGCGTGCTCTTTGCCTCAGTGAAGCTCTCAGGCCCCTTTCTGGGTCTCTTTCTACTGAGGGGCAATTTATTTAATTTTTCAATTGTTTAAGCTTCAGGAAAATGACACTCAGATGAGAAAGGACTTAATGCCACAGGTTAAGTCCCAAAATATAAATGTGTGCTCCGAGTGGAAGGCAGTCTGTGCATCCTTCATGGGGATGAAGGGAGGTGAGTAAAGGGTGGAGTCCAAGCGTCTCCCACACCTGTTTATCGTCGGTCTGGGCAGACTGAGCCCGCGGAGGGAGTGAGCAGGGCCCCGCACGGAACGCGGCCGACACTTAGCACCTAACACGCCGTGCGAGGGAGCAGCCACCTCCACAGGCTGAATGCATGGTTCTCTGTTGCTTTATGGTTTTAAACGTCTTTTGTCCCCAGATCATGTAACTGTGCACCCACACTTGCTTGGGGAGAGTTACGTGTATGTCTGGGGGGAGGTGCGTTTAACGTGCCGATTTACTCGGAGTTACTTTTCTCTATAGTATAGTAAAGGATCTACCCTTGTTTCCCTGTTAGAACTGGTTTTAAATATTCTTCCTCTTGGGGGGTGTGTTTGTGCCAGAAAAAGTCCCACCGTAATAAATGAGGTGAACACACTTCAGCTGTGTCATTGTCACGGTTGTGTTATTGTGAAGTCGATAAAAATGAACAGTCTTCAGTTTGTACTAACACACAATGGACAAAAGTGAAGAATAGTGAAATTTAAATACAAACTAAGAAAGCCCTTTAAGGTCACGAACTCATTATTTCTTATCATAAATATCCCTGACCACCTCCCATCAAGAACAGACCAGAGTGATTCTCCCACCACCTGAGATCCATGGCTGGCCGGGGCCAGGCATCCGTGCCCAGCTGCGCTGTCCTGGGTTTCGCAGTATTTCGGTGGGGGGGGAGTGTCTTGCACGTTTACTGTGCTACAGTCACACAGACTAAGGCACATTTGGAGATTTGGGGCTCTTTTAAAATAGCCTGTTAACTATTTTACCACCAGTATACTTAAAAAATTATCGAGCCTTTATATTTTAATATCTGTGAATGTCACTTGTGTTGCTCACATGTTGGAACATATTCTTACGTAGTCTCACATGAGGTGCATCTCGTCCTCCAGGAAGGGAGACGCTGAGGGCAGAGGCAAGGTTTCCAGCTGCCTGGAAGGTTAAAGAGGATAGTCGTGAGCGCTTCATTTTGGTGCAAACCTTGGATCTTTGCCCTGGGAGAGGAAATGGGAGAACAGCATCCCTCGTTACTTTCACGTTGGAAAACCTGCTTTCTTCAGCCAGCAGAGCGCAGTTTGGCATCTTTTGTAAATGTAGTTTTTTTTCAGTTTTGCAGTGAATGGAAATTCCACCCTCACCCTACAAAGGGACTGGCTTCTGATTTCTGATGCGGATGCAGAATTGCCGCCCACTTTCTTTGTTTTCACAGGTAGTTTGGTGAGAAGTTCGTCTGACCACAGTGAAGACAGTCAGAAGGCACTTTAAGCCGGAAAGTGTTTCACTTCCGGCACCAAAGCACACACTGGACATCCATTAATAAGTGATTCACTTTCGAATGAGTCACATACAATGAAGATGATTTTTTTTTAAAGCGAGCTGCATGTACAGCACTAGGAGAACATTTACAGCGTTTGCAGCTCACAGGGCCACAGCATCGTCTAAAAGCACTTCCCCCCAGTTTCTTATGTTCTTTCCTGAGCTCAAGGATGTTCTTATTCATTTTGTTGAAAACTCAGGGAAGAAAATCACCGTTGATACCGAAACGAGATTTATAATAAAACAGAGCAGGTATGAGTTTTGACACGTTCAATTGCAGACGCATTTCTCTTTCCCTGTGTCTGAACTTTAATCAGGGCCCTTTGTTGCGCAGTGAAAGATGGGTGAAGCCCACTATTTTGTAAGCATGTGCACATCCAGAGCCTTCATAATATTAGTTAAAATCAATGTGCTGCTTTTTTAATTATTGCTCATGGTACAAAGCCGGGAAGGCTCATTTAGGAGCGGGTCGATATTGGAAAGGGATTGGTAGATGACAGAGCAGTACATCAGGCTGCTTGATGTAAAAATCATTGGGCCTGCGCTGCGCTGGTTCAGGGCTATCAGTCTGGTTAGCCTCCAGCTGGCTGGGGGGCGAGGTAATAGGTGAGCCTCCCGCGAACCAGCACTCCCACCGGCGCGGCAGAGGGGCGGCTGCTGGAGGCCGGGCACCGCGCAGGTCTGGAGCAGACAGACGGTCGAGGAGACGCACCTCCGCCTGGCGTGTATTGATCACGTGCAGCAAAGTTTGGGCTGCAGTGTGAGGGTCCTTTCCTTTGTGCTTTTATGCTGTAGCTCCTGGATTCTGATGAGCAGACAGATGAGGACCTGTTCTGAGTGCGACATATGGATGCAAAAATGCGTCTAGCTCTCCAGGAGAAATGCAAGGATAAGGAGGAAAGGGGGTGGGGGAGAAAGTTCCGCCTCAGGCAGGGCCGGTGTGGCCAGACCACGTGGGACCTCCCAGAACATCTAAGTCTTGCTTTTCTCCCCCACGTTCGTGCGGGCAGCGCGCTGAAGGCCACAGCGCACCCTGTGGCCTCGCAAGCAGTCACAGCTGCAGCGCTGCAGGGGTGCCTACGTCCGCCCCGTTAGCTACCACACCTTCTCGGATGGAGACCAGATGGGGGGGCCCTGCACGCGCTGAGTTGTTTCAGACAAGCGGCTGTGCCACATTTTTACCTGTTTTGATTACGATTGTCTTAAATCAGTGACATCTGTTTAGGGAATAATGTTACCAAGCTGGTAGCCTGTGCCTTGGGGGACGGTGTGTTGTTGAGGACAGGAGGGGAGAGGGGGCACTGTGGCGGCCCCAGGCCCACAGGGGTCAGTGGATGATGACAGCGCTGCCTTCAGACTGACAGCCGCTCTCCTTTCCGGCCCAGCCCCTGGGGGGGTGGCAGAGCGGGCGGTGCCTGCACCGTGTGTGGGGGATGCTCACCTGCGGGGGGCCCGCCCTCCGCCCCGGTCCTCACAGGCTGCGCTCACCATCGAGCGGATTGATTTCTGGTCACCACTGACCCAGGCTTGATTGGCAAACCTCCTGGTTTTTTTACATTTTAATGATCGCGTGCTCTTTATTTTAATTTATTTTTCTTTGACTAATCATTTGGCTGATCAAAGAGCTGATGTTGACTCCTGGTCGACATCAAAAGTAATTTAAAAAAAAATTAAGACAATAAGGTCAAGTATTTGAGCAAAATAGAAAAATCATAAACTCCTGAAAGAAGATTTTAGAATATATACACACACACAGAACATTTGGAGTGTCTGAGGAAAACATCAACGTGGAATATTTCACAATTTTCTATTAATTAAGCAGCGAAATGCAGCAAACACTTACGTCATCCTTGGTAAGACAGGTAAATGAAGATCAGCAAACAGCACACAGGAATAAAATGCAGCATTGTTCCTACTCTAAGGACAAAAGAACTTTGCTTAATATGTAATATAAAATGTGGAAGTTAAATGTATGTATTAATTAAGATCTGATTAACCAGTTAAAAACAAGATTCTTTGTTGTTCAGAATATTCATCACGAGATGCATTTAAATGTTGGTCTCTTCAAATGCATGCAGCTAATGCACATGAAATGCGGGTTCTTTCTCTATCTCTGTCTCTCTTTTTCTTTGTCCCAATCATCCGAACTTAATTTCTCATTCTCCCTCCTTCTCTCTCCCTCCCTCTCTCTCTCTCTAGCTTAGATGCCTGGTTGTCTCTTTTCTTGCTCGTAGGCAACTTATCTCTTCCTTCCAATTCACCTAAGAACTTACTTCAGGAAATGAGTAACTATCTGAATGGTTGGCCCCAACCTGCGGTGGAACGGGTTGGACCCAATGCCCACGCAGCAATAAAATGCTGACTTATCTTTTTATTAGAAATACTTTCACACATACCAGGTGTCACTTTAGGATCTGTTCCAAGCAAAGGTAGACTATGAAAGTTACTAAGTCTTTATTAAAATTTAATGGGAAAGCACTTCTGTTTAGTTGAGTTTACATGGTGGAAAACAAAAAGAAAAGAATAGATGGTTGATGCCATCACATTTATAACAAGTTTGGGAATAAAACACAAGAGACCATGAAAGAGGCATAACTTTGCCAAAATCAAATGGAATCATTAAGTCAACAACTTTAAAACTATTGACGGTCATTTATACGTGACGTCCTTGCAAAAGTATTGACCTGTCATCCAACGTTGATCAAGAACCAACCACCAACGACACATTGTGGCAGTGCGGTCGTACGTGGGGCTGAGAGGCTAGTGAAGTCTCTACCGTGTGAAAGGTAATTCCCTGTGCACACGTCCGACAATCTGCTGAACTACAGTAACATGAGAATGTTCTCAGTACACACCTCCAGACATGTTACACTGCTAAATAAAATAACTTTGATTGCAATGCTGATCTGAGAAAAAATAAAGCCATAAGAAAGAACTGAAAGTCAAACCATTAGCATGAGAGATGGTGCTGGGACCCAGGACGGTGGGGGAGGGTGGAGGTGGTGATGCGTGATGTAATGGTGTTGGAGGTGGAGGTGGAGGTGGTGACGATGGACGTGGTGAAGGTGGAGGCAGTGATGTGGGTGGTGGAGGTGGAGGTGGTGATGAGGGTGCAGGCACTTCTTACGTAAGCTTCATTGTCTGTGAAGACACAGAAGATGAAGTCTTCAGCTTGGTTAGATGGACAGTTGGAAATGGGACAATGACTTTTGCCAGAACCCTTGAAAGGTTACAACTTTATTAAAAGTTTTGACCAGAAGAAAGTGTAGCAGTTGACGCAGAGAAACCAAAAGACTGTTTTATGCCTGTTCCAGGCTGTAGGTGAACATCGAGGAAGCAGTTCTCTCAAGAATCTGACACCATGGATCTGCATTTCCCATGGGTTAAGTATTTGCATTTATTCTACTCACCAAGTGGAGAAAAAATTATGACCATTGATGCTGGGCTAATAAAAACCTCATATGATCAAATAAAAAAAAAACCCTTCTGAGGTACATTTGCACAGTTCAGACTACACATAATTGGGACAGAAAAAGCAGTCCCCTTCAAAGATGAAAACGTGGTCAAAAGTGAAAAACTCTCTGGAAACCAACATAATGCAACGAGGTCCCAGAGGCACGCCCGGCACACGCACTGTTGGTGCACAGACTTAACGGGGCTCCACACGCAGATCTTCTACTCTGCCGCCTTGTCGAGAGGACTCGTCAGTTCCACGCTTTGTGGTTGGCTCCCCCAAACCCTCCACCCAGGTGGTCACACCGTGTTCAAGTTTTCACTTCAGTGTTTCCCTGGATGCTTTTATTTTATCTTTTTTTTTTCTTGCCTAAAATCTCCAGTATGATTTTGAAAAGAAGTGATGGGGTGGAATTCTCTTCTGAATCAAGGGATTTAAATGTCTCTTCCATGTATTACTCTATCATTTTGACTGTTTTTATGGATTTTGTTGTTGGTGGTGGTGGTGGTGGCTGTATTTCTGGACCTTGTTGTGTTATGTCGGTTTCTAGAGAGTTTTCTCCCAGCCAGTGTCACCACACGGACACCCAAGGAGACCTGTCCAATCTGAGCCCAGAACTCACATCGAAACGTTATGATGGACAGAATGGCAGTGAGAAATCCGTAAAAATAACAATCGCCCCACATACCAAAATTTCTGGGCCATAGGTAAACAGCAATTACTAAGAAAACTGGGGACTTATGTACAAATATTGCTAAAAGAAAGAGAATGAATTAGCTTAGTAACCAAGCCGAGACGTTGAAATGGTAACAGAGTAAAACCAAAAGGAGCAAAGAAATGATTAACCTAAGAACAGAAAATGGTTCAGTGGGGAAGAAAAATAAGATTGAGAGGATCAACCTCAGCAAAACACGGTCTTTAAGCAGCAAAGTGGGCAGGCCTGTTTAAGTGAGAAAAGACACACAAAAATGTACATATTTGGGTTATAAAGGGGCACCTAACTAGAGCGGGAAGTGCTGAAAGTTGTTAAGAGCATATTATAACTCTGTATCATTAATTAATCATATACATAAAGAAATATGTATTTTATATATATAAAGTTCCTTACATATAGTTACGTGTATAAAATTTATATGTATGTTTATATGTAAAGTTTTAATATATATAAACTTTATAAAGAACTTTATGTATATTATATATAAAAATCATACAACACATATGTAATATCAATTTCATATAATTGAATATATTATTTTAGAAAAAATGGACATTAACAAAACTGACTCTGATTTTTGACCTAAAAGAAACTGAATTCTGATTTTCTGTATATTTAATCTATTTTATACTGACATTTAAAAATTATGTTTAATGATTATTTAAATTATTTTTTGAATAGAAAACCAGAATTTCTCACAGGAATGATTCTGAGGGTAGGTCACGGTGGTAACACCTCAGGGGAGCGTGGGGTGTCCTGGAAGGGCAGAAACCTCAGCCTTCGTGGGGGGATTGGCTCGTGGAAGGTGGGAGGGTGGAGACACGGGACCTGAGTCCAGAAAGAAGAAACGTGGAGGCACGTAAAAGCAGGGAGCTTTCGAGGAGTCTCGGGTAGTCTGCCCTAGAATGACTGCAGACTCGGTGGGACGTACCAAGACAGCAGGTGCTGGAGATGACGCCATGTGCTTGGTCCTCCGTCCCCACCCCCGTAAATCCTGCCATAAGAACAAGCATCGGCAGGGAGGGGATTCGGAGGCGCCAGTGACTGTGTACAAAGGAAGCTGCGGGGATACATGGCACCGCACTGGGGATACAGCCGTTGTTTTGTAATTGACATAACGGAGTGCACTCTTTACGCGTTGTGAGCCGCTGTATCGTCCACCTGTGCCTTACATCATACTGTCCATCGACCACAGAAAAAGAAGAAACATTAGACAGATTCCAACAAAGGGACATCGTAACAATGGCCAAGTAAATTCTCAAATTTGGTTTAAAAACATTGCTCCCTGGTGGACATCCAGTGTGCCAGCTGCCATCTGAAAATGAATTTTCCCAGCTTAGTTTAAGCACCTTGAAAATGTGAGTTTATAATGAAAGTGCTGACACCCCCTGAAGGAGAGCGGCGTGAATGCACTGCTGTAATTTATAATGTCAGCCCATATTCCGGACGCTTTCTCTATGCACCGCGCTTTGCACAAATAGGGAAAGAAAGTACTGCAGTGAATTATTGTGCAATTAATCATTTGACCGTGAGGGATTCATTTACTAATTAAAAACGCAGAAAGAGTAAATTGAAATAACCAGTGACTACTAAATCACGTCTTCTTGAGCATCAGCCGCCATGTAGTAAATCACGGTGTATCAGTCTGAGTCACACCCACCCGGACACCTGCGTGTCCGGGCTGCCACGGCGTGCCTGGTGTGTGCCGACGCTGCCATCCGCACACGGCAACGTACGTCTAGACCGACACAGGGCTCCGTTTAGATATTGATATCTGTGCATCGCCCGCTGTCTGTGGACTTTGGATTCTAAAAGTCAAAAACAGTCAAGGAAAATGAGAACTTGGGACGAAAAGGTAATTAATATGAAACGGAGCAGAGGACTGATGCCGCACATGGGCGTTAAGAGGCGTGGGGTCCTCGCACTTCCCTCCCTGTCCCTCGCGCCGTGATGCTCGCGCCTCCACAGGCACATTTGACACCTTGATTCTTTTGATGCAGGGAAGCCCCCGGGAAGTTCACTGCCCCCGGCCGCCCTTATCTGCATCCCCTCTTGGTTCCTTGAATCGCCTGTTCTGAAAACTTAACTGTGTTATCAGGCAGCACGGCCGGACAGGACTAGAAAACCACAATGTTCAACGTGACTATGAAAATGTTCTCGTGAGGGGTTTCGTGAGACAGTGCAGAGGGTTGAGGCCAGACAGAACCGACCTTGAGGAAAGCTCTCTGATGTCTCTAGAAGGTTCAGGTTGTCCTAGTTCCCTGACCCCAGTTCACGGGCCTGATTCTGCTCCCGGCAGAATGCCCAAATCCACTCCGTGCCCCCCAGAAACGAGGGGAGGGGAGGCCAGTGCAGGAGGACTTGGGGCTCTTGGGGAGACGGACGGGCAGGGACAGAGGAAAGGCCCGCGGGGGGCTGTAGTTCAGTTAAACACCGACATAAGAGAGGAGGGACTTCTGACAGGGATGCAGAGCTGGGCTTGACGTCACCGTGTGGGGACAGGGCTGCGGCTGCATGGCTCCTGGGCCCCTCCTGCAGCCCCTCCTGGGACCTTCTCCTCGCGGAGGCGGAAGGCCCACGTGCGGCAGGAAAGGGCGTCCCCGCTGGCTGAGAGCGGTTAGAGGGAGAAGGCGGGGCGGGGGGACGTGCGGTCCTGCTTCACCGCGTCCGAGCAGGCGCTGCTCGGCCAGTCACGCCTTCGTCCAGATCCGGCACGTGCGTGCTGAGTGCCTGCTGCATGCCCGGCACTGTTTGCGGAGCTGGGAGCAGTGGCCCAAACGGACAGGGTCCTTGTGCTCCTGGTCCATTTCGTTATAGGCGGAGAGACAGAAAATGAGCCTAGAGACAGAAGAGGAGGAGGTGGAGGACAGATCCAGTGCTGGGTAGGTAGGTAGGTAGACACATACATACATGGATACCTAGATAGAGAAGAGATGATAGATGGATAGATGAGTCAACTGACATACAGATCGACCTGGAAGATGGAAAGGTTCATGGTGTGGTAACACCACTATTTCCTCACAAAGGCAGTAATTCTGCAAACATAATTTTTGAAGTGGTCTTAAATATGCCTAAATATGATTTAAATATGATTTAAGAGTTGGGGCTTTCCTGGACTCAAGACCCAGCGAGGGTTGAGGTGACAACTGTGTTGTAAGACAGAAGAGGGTGGACATGAGGGGCCCTCCGAGCTGTCGGTCCCCAGGGCCAGCCGTGCAGAGTGAGGCACCGCCTGTCCGCGGCCTGTTGTGACGCTGTGACGCTGCGACGCTGCGATAAGCAGCTCTAGGAGGGGTCGGATTCAAACAGGAGGAGGGGAGAGCACGGAAAGGTGCTCATGGACCCAATATTTAGCTCCAGTTACTCAGGACACTCACGTGGGGCCAGCTACCAGGTTTGCGGGTCGGCATATTCATGACCGGCCTGGCTGGATGGCAGTGCAGAGCCCTGCTTCCCCGGGGTTACAGCCACGATTTCCCCACACTTAGGAACAGCACGCACAGAGCTGCGGACACTCTCACGTTGTGAGATTATATGAACTAAACAATACCTTTATTTTTAAATATCTTTGGAGGCTGTTGCATCACCAAAATATTTTTTAGGAAGTTAAACATAGAAAAGTAAAGCAGAGAAACAGCATAGCATTGAAGAAATATTCTTCAGTGTTTGAAGTTTGGAGTGTACGTGTTTATACTCTTTAAGAAAACACAGAAAAATGCGCTTTCCTCCAGACCTGAAAACAGAGCCAGTTCTCAAGACACTGGGCTGCACAGGCATCGCTCGCGCTGGGAGACGTGCTACAAAACGCGGAAGGCACGAAGCTGTGTAACATCCACGGAAGAGATCTGCCCGAGGGTCTTGAAAGGGTTCCCGTATCTCGTCAACCCTCCCCAGGCTCAGAAGGGCAGCTCCCTCCTTTCCCTGCCGCGCCGTCAGGCTCACAGTTCCCACTTCCATGCATCCTCAGAGAGCCCCCAGGCGTGACTCGATAGATCTAAACAACTAAACTTCGAACCTATGAAATGCCTGTTTAGCATAATCTTTACCCCCTAAGCCACTGCCCTTGGCACAGACACGGCGCGCTGCCTCACCGCCCGAGCGTCTCCACGCTCGGGGCAGCACACGCCTACGCGCGACCCCAGGCCTGGCCGGGCTCCGGGCAGCGCGCCTGCGGGGCACCGGCAAGCTCCTCCCCGCGCGGCCGGGGCCTGCGCCCCGCAGCGGCGGCCGGTCACCCGCCACTGCCGTTTACCAGCTGCAGTCTGACCGCTCGTGGTTTTGTGCCCACTGGTGGCCGCTTATGACAACAGTGTCTCGGCCATTTTCTCCCAGCGACAACGTTTCAAAACGCATATTTGAGATTTTTGTGTCAGTAGCAACCATGGTTCACTACAACAAGGTAGCTCTATTTGCCGGCTTCTGAGAAAATTAATATTATTTCCAGCCTAATACAAAATACTCCCTTATTACCTTCAATTCAGTTCCATTCAATGCAACAAGCAGTTGAGACTGAGAATGAGCTGAGGTTCAAATGCCCCGACAGTGGGTCCCGGGCGCGGAGGGCGGGGTGGACCTGGGATTTGCACACACAGTTTGCTTAAAGGGGGATGAAAAAGCAGCCTCTTTTAACTATACAGTATCAATATTGACTGTTTTTCTAATAAACATGACTTAGCAGAAAATGCCAGTAGCTTTTAAAAACCAGAAAGAAGAACAAAATTTAAAGTAAATATATTCGGTGTCTTGTGGTGACCTAGCATGAAAAAGGCCATGAACGCGAACATACGCGTGCCCGTGTGACTGAAACACGGCGCTGCGCACCAGAAACTGGCGCGCTGTAGCTGGCTGCACCTCAATAAAAGTAATAAATAAATAAGCTGCTGAGAAATTAAAATAACAAGACAACCCCATACCGGTGACTGCTGGGTCGGCTTTACTTCCCATAGCAGATGTGTGACTGTCTGTAAAACAAACTGACAAATGTTCACTGTTTGTTAAAATTGAGGCAGAAATTCATAATGTTCAAAACCAAGGCAGGCTGAAAAAACTGCTGTGTCTCCAGGCCCACATTTTTTTTTTTTCCTTTGATGAATAACCGCGGAAAAGTTGCCCCGTCTTTGTGTTCCTGGTATTCTCGACCAGGAAGGGCGGTGGAAATTAGCATTTATTGATCAGCCGCTGTGTTTTAGGTGCTATGATAAGCAGCTCAGATACACGCTATTATGTTTAGCAAGAACTCTTACATCGCCTTTTAAGTGGAATGCTGCTCCTCCTAATTTTTATGATGAGGAAACTGAGATTCTGAATAGTCAAAAACACACACCTTTCATTAGTACATGCCAGTGCTGATGTTTGAATCCAGGTTCCAAAGACCAAGAGGGAGCCAAATAATTGCACTTAGTTTAGTATAAAAGGCTTAATACATTCTTCATAGTATTGTGCCTTCAATAATATACCTGTTATTAAACAAGTCATTTAAAAGGCAGAAAGATTTGGTCAGATATTGACCTTAAAATATTTCCTTTTAGTGCCATAAAAATGTCAGTTATCGCAGTTAATTTTAGAACTGTATTTTGAGGATTTATCCTTTGATTCCATGTTTATAATTCATCATATTTTCACTGTTATCCATCGCACATCTGTACACTTTTTTAAAAAGTCAGAATATTCAGCAACATGGAAGATTTAGGCTTTCTAACTTCACTTTCTCATTCACAGAGGATTCAGAAGTAGGTAAACAGACAGAACAGAACAGTGACAGATCGACGCTCCTTCCCTGCTCATGCCATCTACATGCAGAGGGAGGCTGGGGGCAGTGTTCAAAACCAGGGCAGGCTGCTCACTAGAGACATGGGTGGAAACCACAGCACTTTGAACTCGTCCCTTTGGTTCCCTGGGGTTTGTCTCCAGGACCCATTGCAGAGACCAAAATCGACAGATGCCCCAGTCCCACACTCAGCCCTCTGCATCCATGGCTCTGCATCCCTGCTTCAACCAACCACAAATAGTAAACACACTGTGGGCTCTGAGGTTTGCTGAGCTCAGGGATGGGGGACTCGGGGGTGCAGAGGGCCGGCTGCATTTGCTTTGTTTCTTAGACAGTTTGAAAGACCTCCTTTCCTTTCTCTTCCCTCAATCTTTTATCACCACCACCAGCAACACCGACATCACCGCCAACACCACCAACGCCGTAACATTCATCTCCACCAAGACCACAGCCAACGCCACCACGGCCACCGCCGCCACCAGGAACGCCAGCCCTGTCAGCCCCACCCGGGGACTATTTGAGTCGCAGAGGGAGGACTTGACCCAGTTCCAGAGCTTGGCTCTTAGCCGCTGCGCGTTTCCTCCCTTCTGCCATCTTCTCTCTGCGTGTGTCACACTCAGCTCATGAGCCATGCCTGTGTTTACTATGCCTTCATGTGAACTTTCACTAAGTACATTTCAGTTAAGCAACGTTATCACGTCACTCCACCTGCTGGATTTGTCTTACGTCTCTGCAAAATAAAGAGACATAACCTGTCCCTCTTTGCTCTAAAATTCAGGTTTGAACATACCGTGTGTCCCAGCAGTAACACCCGCTGTGTGGAGAGCATGAACTTAGACTGTCGGGCCCATTCTGGTGCCCCCAGGCAAGTTTCAAGCCATTTTTAAAGTACCCCTGAAGAATCATATTACAGTGAAGCAATGGCCAACCTAATTAACTGATGAAAAATACATTGACACTTCAAAGTTATTAACTGTGCTGTACGCATGCCCATTGTTGTGATCTGCTGAATCACAGATGCACGTGGGGTTCTTTTTGTAAGAAGACGGCGGAACCGTTTCTGCTGAACAGGCGTATCATCACATGTCCCGTACAGATCATTTGTGCAAACACACACACACACACGCCTGCTGGTGTTCAAACCAGGGATAGACGGAGCCAAGGACTAGAGCTGTTCACACCTTTAAAAGGCAGTTGTTGGTCTTGCCTTCCCAGCCAGGCACAAGGACGGCACCTGTGGCCCTGTGAGGGGCGGCGGGAAGGGCGCACATCGCAGAGCTCAGCCGGGACTTCAGATCTGAGGTGAGTCCCAGCACGTGGCGTGTGCACGCCTGCTGAGTGTGCACAGGCAAACTGCATGTTCAGGTGGGGCCGCGGGGGTTGGGCTCTCATTTACGCCCCTGGAAGAGCCCGGAACACTCAGAGGAGCTGCTCCATAGCTGTCTGCCGCCCCCACTTGTCTTCAAACATTGTGATTTAGATAGAGCTCTAATGCATGAGAGCAGCCCATCCCCGGAGCATTTTCCCAGAATATAAATTAAGTGATATTATAACAGAAGCCCCCTCTTAGCTCAGCATAATGAATACGAACCATCATGTACTCCTGACCAAGGTCACGGGATGAGAATGAATTACTCTATTAACATCTCTTTTAAGTAGCATTAGTGATAATAAATGAAGAGATTTGATGTAATACTGATAATATTATTCATGCAAAAATAGCACACTTTATCTTGTTAAAACAATTAAAATGCGCTTTGAGGACATTTTACAGCGCAGAAATATGATGCCTGAGCGTCCTCCCTCATGTGACTGAGTACATCAACATTAGCCAGTAATGCGGATAATCTGATACAAATCGAAAAGCTGATTTGTGTGCTATGCTAATTCAGGGCCCTCTTAGGTACCACCCGAATGCTGCTTAAGACCGCCACCAGCTTTAGTGCTGATATTAGATTAAATGCAATCCTTTTGCTTATAATTTTTTCAAAGAAATTACATCCACCATTCTTCAGCGTAAACCCTCTTTATCTGCTAAGCCTGCATGTTAAGCCTGGTGCGCTGCTGTTTGCTTCCCAGACACATTTAAGCTCTGTTGTCACTTGCAGATCATCTTACCCCAGGCATGTGCATCCATCAAAAAGCAAAGCTCGCCGATGGCTTTTGATAGTGACCTTCTTCTCAGCACAATATTAAAACAACCTGGTGTGACTCGGAGACCTAGAACCACTCACTGTGAACAAACACAGCAGAGCCGTTTTATAAGATGGTTTGCCATTCAGCGGATTAGATTATTCTGTAAATAAATCATATTCAGCATTAGAAAAATTCTAACCCAAGTACATTGGTTAATGGGTAATGGCAATGAGACTTCCGACACCACACGGCGGTGATGGTTGCATGACACTGTGAATGTACCAAATGCCACTGGTTTGGACACGTGGCTAAAATGTCCAGTTCTGTTTATGTGGGTTTTGTCACCATGCAAACGTGTCTGCGGCTCGTGACGCAGCTGTAAGGTCCGGAAGCCATCTCCTCCCCCTGTTACAGGACCCAGCCCACCACCAGCACTTCACCTACGGTTTCCCACTCCCAGGAGTTAAGCATTAGGCGGCACTTCCCGGCCTTCTGTGTGACACAGTCTCCCCCCCGGGGTGTGCCTAACTCACGTGTCAGATGACGTCTGAGCACAGCGTTTCACGGACTCTCCCTTCCACCCTTTCCCAACACTGTTCCCTCGACTCAGCAACACGGTAGACACACACGTTTTTAGATTTGGCCCCAAGGATGAGAACTGTCACAATCAACGTGTGCAGGCAAGGGACGGGTCTAAATGATTTCTCTCAATAAATGAGAGAGTGAGTAAGAATACTGTTACGAGTACATACTAAGAACAGCATTTGTATTATTCTCAGAGCAAACTTTATGTGATTGGGGAGAAACGATTATCTTTACCATCTCAAACACGTTACGCTCGGGAAATTGTCGCATTGTAATTAAGACGACAGGGAAGCCGACTGAATCGCCACATCTGCTCCATTTCCCTCAGCTTTTTAATTATGCTTGGCATGGCCGTTTCGACTTGATCCCACATAAATTTTGCACGTGCAAGTGAGCTGGAGCTTCGACAGTGGGATCAGGTTCCGCATTAGTGACCAAACACATATTTACATGAACGAGCCTCCTTGACTGTACGTAATTAGTCCTGGGACCGGAGACTAATAGGATCCTCAGAGCAAGGACTTAAAGTATGAGTTTCTCATATTTATGATTAACGCTTTTCTTATCAGCCCGGAGCCCTGAATAGGATCATGTAAAGCACGTTGGGTTAGATCATTCCTTGTTACAAAATACAGACGTTACACCGCGGCGAAGCCCAGAGGAGAATCTCCACGGGCTGTCTCAACCTTCATCTGAGATAAGCCAAGTCAGAGGCAGGAATTTGTTTTTTATTATTTATACTTTAAGTGGTCTCCTGAGATCTGACGCACCTGGAACGTGCCCCTCCCGTGAGCGGCGGGCCCGTCCCTGCAAGCCGTGCATCTTAGCGCTGTGTTCAAGTGCGTGACTGGTTACACCCCCCCTTGTTCACTTATTTGTGGCTAAAGAGTCCTCATCGATCATCTACAAATATTAAGTGTCAAAAAGCCGTCAGGTGTTGACAGTGTGCTGACCGATGGCTAGTTTCATGGGGTGATGGGATTCACATCTGGCATCAGGAAAGTGTGCGCGTCCCCTGGAGGGGGGCTCGCAAAAGCACCCTGTTAAGAGCCACCAGATCAGATTATGCCAAGAGGTTCCCAAACTTTCCCAGCTTATGGTGCCTCTCATGTCTCGGCAATTCTTTCAAAGCGCAGCTGGGCCAGAAGAAATGGTTAACTGCTCAGGGTGTTAGGTGGTTAGACCCAGCAGCTCCATCAGTATTTCCAGCTGAACAACTCTGTGGATGTTTGGAAATCCAATAAACATAACGGAGAAAAAAGCAAGCACAGGCTTGATTCCACTCTTCAACAGCAGCCAGCCCTAGCGGACGGGGCTTTTGCACCTGTTACGCACGGCGCCGCGTCTCGGATCCTGGCATCAGCGCAGACGCTACCACCCTCTTCTTATCTGCACGGATTTTCACGTGACACTCACTCTCCGACACAGCCACCTTTGAACTCCAGCTACCCTTGAACATGGCGTCATTGAGAAAACGCAGCACCATTCACCATGGGAACGCCGGACTACCTTGCGCTGATGGTCTGCGTGGTGCGTGACAGCCGCCATGGATATTTGTGTTACCCTCAAAAGTTAAACATACCCCATGGGGTCCTGGGGTGCCTTGGCACCTGCTGGGGGTCCTGCAGGGCTGACCCATGTCCGAGGCGCCCTGCGGTTCTCAGGACCCACGCTGTTCTGGGCACCACAAAGTCCCCTTCACCATTTATTGTGTGTCTGCGAAGGTGCGGGACAATGGGGTGTCCACATGGATCGGCCTTCAGAGAACTCACAGGACCTTTGTTGGGACGTGAACCGCAGCTACTTCGGTGTAACGCACGGCGGCCCTGGAAAAGTGAGCTGAGACAGGCAGTGTGAGCGGGGTGTGCACCTGAGGGTGGAGGAAAGCCTGCAGGTGTGGTGATGGTCCTGGCAGGCTCTGGAGATGATGGACGCTGGCCATTGCCGGGCAATAAAGAAGCTGACTGTCCAAAATGTCAAGGGTCTTAGATAAAAGAACCCTGGAGCCAGGGAGGGTGTGGAACGTCCTCATCGTCACACCAGCCAGGGGCTGGCATGCTCAGCCAGGGGTCACCCCCCAAACAAAAGAAAACACAGCACACACCCAACGCCCAGAACTGGGCACCCGCCCAGAAGGCAGGCACCAGCCGCACAGGCGTTGTACAGAGGAGACAGTCCTGTGTGTCTTTAGCATCCAACTTCTGCTATAATAAAAGAAATCCAAATTTACCTAGAAGGATGATTCTGTACGGGTTTAAGTTCCCAATGAAGTTGTTTTACAGGAAATACACAGTCTCGCTGAAGACAAGCAGGGACATCTGCTACTGGTGGAACTGAGGCAGGAGTGGACCAGGGTTTGTAGAGGGGCATTTGGTAATAAGTGTATTTCAAGACCTTAAAAATATGCTCATGCTTTAACCCAACAATTCCACTGCAAAAATATTGTGAAATTTATCTACATTCATTTCCGCCCCAGTATCACCTATAATTCTAAATTTTAAAAAGTTAAATGGAACACGGATGGTGTTTCCACGGGTTTGCTCATTGCACAGGCATTAACATTTTTAAGAGGACTGAATACATGTAAAATGCTCACGATATAATGTTAACACAGCAAATAAAAGACAGAAAGAACTTAACTTTGGATCTGTGACAGAAAGATTGTCACTTATGCGGAAGTAAAAGGAGGTTCAAACCAAGATGCTAAGTACCCCCTTCACCCGTCCGCGCTGGCGGACGTCTGAACACTGGCTGAGAAACTGGAGGCAGGGGTGTAGACGGCATGATGACGTCTTTGCTAAAGAGACAGTAGGACAGCTGAAGGGAGGGGACGGGAGGAAGAGGACCCAGGCTTGCCGCCTTGCGGGGCGTGTTGGCACTTGGGTGCCGGGCGCCGTAGACGGCAGAGCCAGCGGGCGGGCTGGGGAGCCGCGCCCGTCGAGGCTGCGTAGTTATCCCTCCCCCCGGTTCCTGAATCACAGAGAAGCACAGATGGGTGGTCAACGCCAGTACAGCCCCTGGGCCATCAGGCCTGGCCCCTGAAATCTAAACGTCCATTAGCAGAATTAAAGGGTCCGTAATCCACACTTCCAGCCACTGACCGCAGGGGTAAGAGGGAGGCTGGGTCTGGGTAAAGTCAGACTCAACCAGGACTGCATTCCACCCTGTCGCCGGAGCCCGGATGAGGACAGGGACAACGCAGGTGTGTATTCACGCTGAGTATGAATAAATCTACGGGAGAGTAATTGATGAGTGGATAAGATAGGAATCTGATCATTACCTCCAAAAATACAATAGAATCGAATTTCATGTTTAAATATTTCAATATTTAAAAATTTCAAAATGAAACCATATGAACACCAACAAAAAGAGCAGCATTTACTTTTCGGAATAATGTCACCTATACATGAAAAAATTAAGAAAAAGGTAAAGTTAAGTCAAGGCCAATTGCCTGTAAGTCCTGTTTGCGATCACCTAACTCGGTCAGGATGGAGAAATTAGACAATTTGCACCAGGGGTTATTCTGTGAGTTGTTACTGAAATATTCTCATTCTTAACATAAAAACCAAGGCCTAGAGGTATTCCTGGGGTTCAAAAATGAGTCCGCTTCACTCGTATCACGAGAGAAAAACAACAACAAAAAACCTGTTTTCAACAGCACACTTCCGGAAGATGATTTGATCTATTAAAATTACCTCTCTAAGAAGATAAAGTAGGTGAATCTCCCCTCTGCGTGCCACACTCTTCATGGTGGATTTTGAGAGTCAAAAGTCAGGAGTTAGGATATAAATAATCTCGTCCTCCTTAAAACCCTTCTGCGCACAGCACAGAGAGAGAGACAGGGACGGGGAAGAGAGACAGAGAGGGGGGCGAGAGGGAGCGCAGGACCCACCCGCTTCTGTTTTAGGAAACACAGGGTAGAAACTGTGACAAAAAGCAGCACTCTTCTGATGGATGGGAGCTGGGCGTGGGGCAGGGATTGCGAGGAAGGGGCTGAGCACTGCTCAGGGCTGGCTGGGGCCGGGCTGGCTGGCAGGATCTCTGCCCTGCGGGGAGGGCACACCAGACACAACCTCACTCACCCGTCCTGGAGGTGCGTCGTTCGCGGAGGGAGCCCGGGAGAGCCCTCGGCCCTCGGGGAGGAGAGGAGAAAGGTCCGAGGGTGGGAGGTGGATGCTGAAGGCCTCCTCTGCCTTGGTCCACACCCAACACTCAACATTCTTCCTCCTTGGTGGGTCCGCAGCTGAAGGTGCTTTGTGGGGCCGACCTGCACACGTCACGGAGTTGGGTGAGGCCGTGAATAAACCGGCAGTTTGTGCAGAAGCTCCCCGTCAATGTAGCGCGCCTCAGACTGCCACACTATACCCTAGGTCTTTTAAAGTTCACGTGGTCCAATAAAAATCAATTTGAAAACAGAGAAACGTGCTAAGCACACAACAGGTTGTAGAAATGCCATGCTATTGTTTTAGTCTTTCCTGCTTTGTGTATTTTTACCTACCATATGGTATCTATCCATCGTAATACCTGATTCGCGTGATTACACAGTGTATACGCCACCTCGTGCAGTCCCTGCCCTCTTTGTCTGTGACTTGCTGATCACACGCCCAGCATCCATTTATTTGCACATGAAATGATTCCAAGGGGACGGGACGGTGCTAAACGCACACCACACGAGAGATGAGATTTGGGGATTTTCCCAGCATCATGACTCTGAGCTGTTCTGATACGAAGTCTGAGCGAGGCAGGAGGAGGTGGGCGAGCTGTGACGGCTGAGCTGGGGGTGGGCAGGTCAGGCTGAATGCTGGTCGTGCACCTGACGGAGAGCAGGTTCTCAGTGACGAAAAAGCAGGGAGGCTGCGTCACAGACTGAACTTGGCTCGGAGCATCCACATGTTGTTGAAGCCCTAACCCCCAGGGCATCAGAACATGACAGCATTTGGAGATGGGGCCCTGCAGAAGGTGACTGAGTTACCAGGAGGCCATGAGCCTAGAGATGATGACATTAAGTGAAGACAAATACTGTATGATGTCACTTAGATGGGGAATCCAAAAATGTGACACAAATGAACTCATTTACAAACCAGAAGTAGACTCACAGACATGGAAAACAAACTCTGGTACCGAAGAGGAAAGGGGGGAGGGATAAATTAGGAGTTTGGGATTAACAGATACATACGACCATATATAAAATAGATAAAAAAACAAAGACCTACTGTACAGCACAGGGAACAGCAGTCAATGTCCTGTGATAAATCGTAGTGGGAAGAATCTGAAAAAATACAAATGTAGAGGTGTCTGTATATGTATGACTGAGTTGTTTTGCTGTTCACCTGAACCTGACATTGTAAATCAACTATGCTTCAATACAAAATAAAATTAAAGGCAAAAGTGAGGCCATGAGGATGGGTTTTGATCCAACGTGAAGGGTGTCTTTACTAGGAGAGGAGATGTGGGTCAGCGAGACGGGACGCCTATGCCTGGGGAATGCGGAGAGAAGGCGGCTTCCGCGGCAGCCGAGGAGAGAGGCCACGGGCGACCGCACCTGCTCACATCTGCTCTCCCGCCTGGGCCCCAGACCCGGGAGGAGGGAGATGTCTGTTTAGGCCCCAGAGGGGGCGCTTTGTGGCATCAGCCTGGGAGGCCTGACATCCCCAGTGAACTGGCAAATTCCGCTTTCAGCTTTTCAGTGCCTTGTTTCGAGCTCAAGGTGGAACCACAGTCTGAGCGCTCAAGGTCTAGCGTGGGAGCGGGGCCACTCCCACAGGCCGCCCCGCCTGGACGCTCGCTGCCTCCGGCGGGCTGGACACGGGAAGCCTGTCCCCCGTGCCTGTGGCTTGGGAGTGAGCCCCTCACCCCAGGGAGATGTCAAGGGCACCGTCTTACCCGTCCTTTGGCCCCAGCCCCTCGGAGGGCCTTCCCTTGGGGAATGGAGCAGGCTGGCCTTCTCCAGGGAGCCCTGTTGCGCGCAGTCACGAGATGCAGTCTCAGAAAGGCTCAGGGGCCTGGAGTCCGAAGCTGGTTGGAGGGGCTGGGGTGCCTCGTCCCAAGGGACAGCCTGGGCAGGTGTGTAGCTGGTGGCCAGCAGTCCCCAGAGCCTGACACGCGTCTGTGTCCAGCGGGAGGGGCGATGGTGCCCTGACGTCAAGGAGCGGTTTGGGGCACAGCCTAAACGATGACTCGTAAGGAACCATGGTCACTTAGATTAGCAGGAGTTGACTTCTGTCACTGACGACTACGGATCCTGGTTGAGGCCGACTGTGGCTGTTTTTGGTTCCTTTTCAGAGACTCTCCTGGAACAGCTTCTGGAAACTCCAGATGGTTCAGGACACACTGCTTCCTCCTGTTGGGGGCCCGTTTTGACTTTGCTCCTAGCATCGGTAGGCCTCTCAGCTTGTGAACGTGTCGGCCCTCGTGTTAGCCATCCCGGCACCTCCTCACGTGCGCTGACATCACAGCCCTGCGATTTCTGAGCGCTCGTTGACCGTCGTGACTCCTGCTTCTCCGCAGGGTCCCCGAGAAGAGCGAGAACGTGGTGCTCCCCGCTCGCCGTCCAGGTGGGCTGTGTCTGCTCTCGGGGCGCAAGCTCCTGTGTGGGCAGAGGTGATGAGAGCCGGGAGGCTCAGCGGGCTCGGTCCACCCCACGGACCCAGCGTCCTCCTCTTCTCCATCCTCTCCTGCTCCAGACACCACAGTCTCGGCGGTAAGATTTGCAAGCACTTTGCTTTAAAAACGTCTCAGAGTCGAGCTCACTGTGGCTTATCTGCAGCTTTCATGAGGCTGCAAGGATCTCAATCTCGAGCGAGAAGTCGTGCTCAGGGATTCGAAAACCTGATCGCTTGCTTATTTTTCTCTAAAGACAGCAACTTGGCAAGACTAGGGTGAGCTTAAGCAAACCACACAGAACATTTTACACAAAGGAAGAGCAGGAATCACGGGGTCCCGTGTCTGTCAGCACTGAAGGAGAAACGGTGTTGTGTGGGAAATGCAGGGCGGCAGAGCACACAGCTACGGATGTAAAGCCTGCTTGCTTATTTGCTGTTGGAAATTTCCGTTTGGGATGCCAAGGCCATTACCGGGTAGCGGTTGGCTAAGTAAGTGGCAGTGTGACCCCCCAGCCTCCCTGCCCGTCCTTGGCTTAGCCTGCACCACCATTCCATCGATGAAAACAAAAGAGACCTCCACGTGAGGGGAGTGGAAGATAACAGAGATTCTGCCAAATAATGGAAACAAAACACACAAAAGCAAGCCCGTTTGGTGCCGGATAAGCTGGGTTACATCCCAGCCAGCAAAACCGGAAATCTTGAATTCGGTCCTGGAGCCTAGGGTTTGTATTTGGAAAAGGCCTCTTAAATTGGCATTCTGGGCTCAGAAACAAGGGAAGAAGCCACTCTAATGAACCGTTCTTGGTGTGTCTCCATAGCTGTTTCCTGTTAAAACAGACACAATTAAATTTGAAGTTTCACGTCACGTAATTCGAAGAATCTGCTTATGCAGAATCTAGAACACAGGATGAGGAGGGGCAGACACCAGCGCTAGAGCCAGTGAGACAAACCCAAAATGCAAGTGGAATGCGGGTTATCAGGCCGTCCTCAGAAACCTAAGTAAACAGATTTTGCTGCCTTTCGGGGCCGTCTTTCATTCTTTTGTCCACACTGACAAGCACTTACGGAAACGACAGGGTTGTGAGCGACTTGAGCAACACGACTTAGTATCACGCTTTATTCACCAAAAACTGACATTTGAGAGTCGCTGAAACCCTCCAGTGTGATTAGCTGAGGAAGGTCACCAGGTTCAAAGGGAGGGAGGAGATAAAAGTAAAATATAAGTACAATTTACAGGTAAGTTAGGAGGCAGCACTAATCAAATGGCACAGCGGCAGCTAATCGGAGAAACAGCGACTATCTGAGTGTGCGCGTGTGTCTCAGAATCAAGTCGGCCTTGAGGGCCGGGGGGCTTCGCCAAGGGGCAGCGCGGCCTCTGCAGGGAGCGGCCCCGCGGGCTGCAGCCTCCGTGAGGCCGGGGGTGCGTTTGCTCCCGTCTTTTTCTCCCCTTCATCTCTTGCAGAGATCTGGCCGGATTTCCCGTCCTCTAGCGTTTGGCTTCTTCGTGTGCTTTTAGAATGGGAGCTGAGCCTCATGGCCATTTTGAGCAGGCGGTTCTGACTCTTCTCCTGTTTCGGCACTTGTCTCTCTCCCTCCCCCACTGGGTCCCGCGGTCACCTTGCACCTGCCCAGACCCCGGCCCGCCAGGGCGTCTGCCTGCAGTGGGGCTCTGTCTGCACAGACACCCGGCGAGCCAACGGGTGGCTCTTCTGGGGTCTCTAAACGTTGGCTAACGTTCCCCTGAACACAGCAGTGAGCCTGTATTTCTGGCGTTTTGCTTGCTTGTTTCCGGCTCTTTCTCTGGCTCAGAAGTGGCCCTGGTGCTCCAACCCTGCGTCTCCTCTTGTGATGTCCACATGGACGCAGTCCCCACCGGAAGGGGGGATCCTGGGGCCTCCCTGCTCCTCAGGGACCCGCGGGGCCCTGGCCTGGCCTGGGCCCGCCGATTTGCCTTTCTCTCCCATTTCTGGTCCACGAGCTGACGCGTCTCTGCTGTCAGTCTTTCAGGTTTCATCCCATTGGCCACCGTTCTGTTTTGGAGCACAGAACGCATCAAAGCCAGAACTTACAGCTCTTACTTGACAATATTTTACAAACAAACAGAAACATTCATCTGACTCTGAAATATAAATAATCGATTTTAGCACTTGGATTTCTGTCGATGCCTTCTCAGAGCTGGCATGGAGACAGGAATTCCCATCTGCCTTTCCCAATATTGAGGAGATACACTCCGGAATTTCTATTTCTTCTCCCTTCAGGCATGATATCTTAGAGAACACTGTCCCCTCTCTTTGTGAACCCATAGTCCAGTCGTAGCCTTTGCCTTGGAATCCGCAGCTCAGACGAATGGCCTGATGTCCGGGAGGGAGGAGGGGCGTGACACCCACAGCACGTGGAGGGTCAGTCAGTTGGATCCCGGCGTCAAAGCTGAGACTGATCAGGTCTTTGGTACTTAGGGCTTTTGAGGAAGATGAAGTTGATTGAGATTTGTAGCGGTATACTTGGCGCATATGCTTGGGTCAGAAGGAAACCAGGGCCGGTGTGCTCCGTTGGAAGCCGTGCTCGAGTGGAGTTTATTTGGAAACAAAGAATCATGCGTTTGGTAAGAGTGCGGCACTCAGTTAAGCTCTTCATTTTTCGAACTGTCATTCCTTCATGCTTGAGAGGCATTTTAGGCTAGAAATAGCTAACCACGTACCCTTAATAGAGTAATTCCGTGTCTCGGAACGCTGATGGATGCAGGCCAGCGCGCGAAAGGCGATGCCTGTTTCCGCTGGGATTTGGTGCTTCTGTGGAAAGTCAACCTCGACCTTCCGCTGTGTTTGACTCACAACCACGCACAACACACTGTGACTCCTTGTTGCTCCATCTCGTGAGGGAGGGAAGTGTCCATTTCATAGACGCAAAAAAAAAAAAAAAACCCACAAACACAGAAAACACTTTGTATTTGGTAAATGAGTCCCAAAATTCATGTTTGGTTTTAATAAAGAAGTGGTTTCTAATCTGCACAGCATGACAACAAAGCAAAAAAAAAAAAAAAAAAAAGCTGGGGGATTTTTGGCACGTTGGTTAGTGAAATTTAGATAAGCAAGGTTCTTGTAACCAATTCATGAGAAAGGACTGAGAGCAGTTTTCAGCAGGGGTGAATGTGAACAGCACAGCGCCACGGGGTGAGCTGGCAATGAACAGGGTCTCCCCGCCTCTCATGCCCGGCAGAGGCGTCAAATCTTGGCCGCCTCCTGGAAACACAAGCAGCCTGTGTGCAGGGCCGACCCCAGGGCACCCCTGAGAGCTGGCCCCACCCTGGGTCAGAGCATCCTGCCCTGGACATGTCTGAGGGCTCACGGGGAGGCCGCGGGGCCTGGAAGCAGCTCCTCTAAAGCTAGTGTTGGTCAAGTTATTGTCTCATGAACGTCTTGCGCTTGGACACGGCAGTTTAACAAATAAAACAGAGCCGTGGCTGGTGGGAGCTGGATTCCTCATTGCAGAACAGGCAGCTACAGAAAAAGACCAGGAGGTCCAGGAGAGGGGGTCGCTGTGTGGATGGACAGGAAGGTAGAATGTCAGATCGATACACGGACAGATGATGGAATGCGAGCGAGACCGACGAGGGAGAGACAGGTGCCTGGATGGGTGGAGAGAGGAGAGATGTGTCCACGTGGATTGCTTTCCACACACACGGCTCCTTGTTCTGTCTGCCGAGACCCCCTGAAGATGAGGACACCCCATCGACAAGAAGCACACCCAGCACCCAAGGCCAGGCGACAAGAGACGCCTGCAGCTCTTGCAGGGACAGGAAGTCTGAAAGCACTAAATAAAAGAGAAAAGTTTATAAAAGAAAAGCTCCACATGATGGGGGCACATTAAAGGAACGTAGAAACCTGTGGAAAGAGCCCCTGGGGGCCAGCACTAAAGCAATTGGTGCTGGAAAAACCCCAACATTGTGCTGGATTATAATCCAAAGTATAAAGGAAATGTCTCTGCGATGACCATTCTGATATAAAGCGCAGCTGAATGAGTAAGTGGGGGAGAAGAGAGAAATTCACGTAACAGAACCCCAAATAGTTCATGCAGCCGGGTCCCCTCAAGGAGGAGGAGTGTAACCCCCGCCTCTGAAGGGCAGTCTGTTCCCCAGAAGTGCCGCGGGAGAGGGGAGGAGAGCACCTGGCAGTCGGCTCCGCGGCCAGGCGCGGCGGTCAAGGGCGTCGGCGGTGCGTCCTGGGATAGGACACCCCTGCACGAGGGCCCTCTGCTCCCGGGCTCTTCCCCCCAAACCCGTAAATCCTAATCACGAGGAAAACATCAGGCAAATCCCAGCTGGGAGACTCCTGCACTCTGTCTGTCCTGTCCTCCTGGAAGCGTCAAGGTCATCGCAACCAAGGACGGTCGGAGAAAGAGCTGCAGCCCAGAGGAGCCTAGGGAGACAGGGTGCTGGGGCGTAGTCTGGCCCTGGAAGGGGGCCTGGACAGAAGGCAGGGCGTCCGGGAAGGGCTGGTGAGGTCCCAATAAGGATGGAGGACCGTTAGCAATAGCACGCGACGTTGGTCCCTCCGCTGTGGCAAGCCCGCAGTCGTCCTGTTAGGTGTTCACGGCGGGGAAGCTGGGGGAGGGCGTGCAGGACGTCCATGCAGTATCTCTGTAGCTCTTTTTAGAAATCTAAAATTCTTCTACAATAGAAAGTTTACATAAACGTAAGGAAGTAAAAACCCTCTGTTCTCAGAGACCAGACTTTCTCCCCTTTGCTGTGTGACCCTCCATCCCCGGTCCCACCACGTCTGCTGTTCCGTGATTGACGGGTGCCGGGGGTCTCTGGGTGATAACTGGGTTGTGCGGTATGAGGTTGTCCCCCCACCCCGGGTCCCTGTGCTGCGGGCAGGACAGGTGGCAGAGTCCGTGCCGTTCCTGACTCCCGTCCTCCGGGAAAGGGGCAGCTTCTGTGAGCACCCACTCTGGGCATGTGGTCCAGCAGCCGAGGCGGAGAGAGATCCTCAGGCACAGCCAGGGGGTCTTCTGATGCGTCTCAGCAAACTGCGCAGCCAGTTCCCGCAGAAACAGTGATCGCCTCCTGTTTCAACAGGCAGCTACACCTAGACATTTCATTTCCGCCTCAGACGTCCCCAGCGCATCGTTCTTAGACTTGTGCCTGAATTTTATTTCATGTTGGCTTAGAACGAGCGCTTCCCTTCTTTGTAACCTTCTGAAAGGTTTAGGATGCGGCAGGCGTGCTGTGAAGAGTGAAGGACGGGAAGCACGCTTCCTCGAAGCAGGAGGGAAAGCGGTTAATTTCAGTCGCGATGACAGTTTTCTGGGGAACAATGGTCTCCGGGAGCTGACACGGGGCAGTAATGAGTGAGGGAGAGCACCGAGTCACAGCGGCAATCACGAGAACATCGCCTCTCTTCCAGCCAAAATTCTATTAAGACGAGTGTCAGCCGGGGAGCGGATCCCCGCGCCCGCGGCGCGGAGCGGCGCGGGGAGAGAATGAAGGCGCTCCTTGGGGACAGACCTGGCTCCTTCTCTGAGAGAGTCTTCATTATTCAGGCATTGTGATGCTTTGCCTTTATTTGTGTAAAGATTAAATTGCACATGATTTCTAATGTTTCTGCGACTCCAACTGTCATAGGTCGATGACCTTCATGCGAGGGAGATAATAGATACATCGCCTGCGGCCGGGCGACCGCTGTTCCTCCACAGCCCGCTACTTCCCTATTGTTATCAGTCGAAAGCAATTAAATAAAAATACAAGATCCGCCGCCTCCAGTATCCCGCGGATTTCATACACATCCCCGCGTGATGGTATCCTGGCACCGAGATGCCGGATTCTCCAGGGGACGGTTGAGGACCAGCAAGGCGCGTGAGGAGCCTGAATTCCAGGAGGAATGAAACACGGGAGGAGGTTCAGGAAGACTCTTTATAAAGCGACTTTGAGAAACCAGCCCCCGGCCGGGGGGACCTTCTCCTCGGCTTGGCCTGGACCTCGCGTGTTGGTGCCGTCCCTGGCTTTGCTCAGTCTCCTGCACTCCCTGTGTACACACAGATTTAGTGGGTATTTGGTGGGCTCGCCTTAGGAAAAGAAGAGTGAAGAAACAAAGATACTAGGTCAGATTGTCCCACCTTTTTAACCGTTGCTCCAATGAGGCGGATCTAATAGTTAATATTTAATAAGAACTGGCATAATAAATATATTCTGTTACTTGTATAATAAAATTAACAAAAATAACGAGGCTACCCTAAAATGTGCCTTCAGACAGGCGTCTGACCCAGACAAAAGGCAGGGCCACTATTGATGGCATCCAGTCTGTGCTGAGCCAGGACACCTTTCACTTTGCTCGTTTCCCCACGGCTGGCTGTGTCCCCTTCCCTACTCGAGGCGAACAGTAAAGTAATCCGCCCTCTGGCTGACCCACTTCCTCCCTTGGCTGACCTAGAATGCAGTTTTCTTCAACCCCAGCCGGCCAGCTCCAGATTTCTCCCTCCGGGGGAACCAGCTCCACAGAAGAGACTCAGACACACAAGGGCTGTGGACGCCGCCCCGGGGTCCTGCTGCACACTCCGCTCTCCTCACCACCTGGGGCGCGGCACCCGGGTAGGAAGTCCTGCCCTTCCCAGGCCTCTGCTCCCCCAGCTTCCCGGAGAGAGCGGGGCTCACAGCTGCGCCTGGTCCCAGCCTGCACAGCTCTCGGCCGCCCGGAAGACACCCAGTCGTGGAGAAGAGGGCCTCCCGTTCCAGCTGCTCTTCTGAGATCCGGAGCATCTGCGTCCACACCCCTCCCCAGTCCCTGACAGGATCTTGGCCGGCAGCACGGAGTTGGGTGCCCACAGACCCCTCCATGTATCCCCCGCCGTGCACGTCCGGGAGCAGCTCCGATCGTCCGGCCAGTGCACGTCCACGCACACCCCACCCCCCGTGAGTGATGACTCCCAGGCCCACTCCCCAAACCCGCCCTGCGGGCTGTGGTCGCCAGCCTCCCAGAGCACGCCCAGATGCTCACCCCTCAGGGTGCCCCTGTCCGGCGTCACCCCTCCTCTGAGGGCTGGGCTGTGTGACCAGCAGTGGCCTCTGCCCTGCACACTGACTTGGATGGCGGGCTCTGGGGGAGGCAGCCTGGGGGGATGGAGGAGAGCCCCCCAACCTCTTTCCACCACCGAGGACACAAGGGTCTGCAGCCCGGTCTCCCCAGACCCCAGCCGTGCTGGTACCTTGCCCTGGGCCCTCCAGCCTCGGCAACTGTGAGAAGTAACCTGTTGTCATTTATAAGCCCCCTGGCCACGGCGCTTTGTCAGAGCCGCCCGAATGCCCTCAGACCAGACCAGCAGTGTTCACGAGAATGCGGAGCACGGTGGGCGAGCCTGGATGCGCAGACCCCCAGGGGCCCGTGACGCGCTGCACAGCCCTGTGGCCCCTGCCGGCAGCCGTGGGGGGCTTTCTGCTCAGGGCTCCTGGTCGGGGGACATCCCCCTGCCTCCAGTGTCACAGTCACTTCCAGACAGAGCTTCGTTCTCACAAGAAACCATTTCAAAAATGCATCTGTACCTTTATTGTGAACCCCAGTCCCTGCTCTGTGCACATAACTTCCTTCTGTGTAGCAGACGTCTAATGGACGCGTCTCCGTGCGCTTCTGTGAAGCCGGGGTGCAGCACACTTGCACTATTACACGCCTCCCCTTGGAGCGCGAGGCAGAGGTCGGGGTGCCCCGGAGGCGTCTGCGGGCACCACTGCTGAGACGCTTTCCTTGGTTTGAAATGCGAAGGGTCTGTCCTTTGCCACTGGGTGTCTGTCTGGACAGGAAGCTTTGCTGACCTCTGTCCGGTTTGCGTGGATGTTCTGTCAGCGGCTCAGGGAGGTCTTCCGCCAGAGCCCGTGCACAGACGGGAGCCTGCAGCCCCGGCCAGCGGCCCCCCAGGCGGCTGCGTCTCCGGAAAGACCACCTTCTGGGGCGGATGCTCCCTGCACTTCTCTCCAAGGGCTCCCCCCGCGCCTCCTCCCGGAGCCGCTTACGGAGCCCTGCCCTGGGGCATTTGCAGAGCAGGGCTCCTGCTTTATCCGTTTCCTTTCCCGGGTGAGTGCCCCTGATGGACGTGTGAGGCAGCTTTTCAAAAAAACAGATAAAAATTAAAGAATCAGACGATACCAAGGCCTGGCACGAGTTGCGACAACTCCCCAAACCTGATGCTTCGTTTTAACAGGTCTTCACGTTCACAGCTGTGACATCCTCGCCCATCGCGGCCAGACCAGCGCCTGTCCTGTTTCCCAGGACAGAAACCCAAGCTGCCCGCTTCCTCAGATCATCTTCTAAAACCTTGTTCGACCTTCCATAAAATATGAACACTTGCTCCAAGCCGAGTGATGGCTCGGACACGCTGAAATTAGCCCTGTTCTACCCCCGTGACTGTTTTCTTGAGTGTGTTAATGTTGACAATTTTACATAACAAACACATTTCCCAACGTTTTTTAAAAGCCTGTAATCTGTCATTTTTTTGTACCGCTGAGACCTACATCACCTTGAAAGAACTGACCAAGTCGTTTGGGGAAGGAGGAATTAGACGGAAGAGCTGGGGACGAGGCTTTGGACGAGGGCAGCACAGAGTCCTTTTTCAAATCATGGTTGAAAACAGTTAAAAATTAATAGAAAATTCACAGACATAGAAAACAAACTTACGATTGCTCAGGGGGAGGGGTTAGGAAGGGGCAAATTGGGAGTTTGAGGTTTGCAGATACCGACCGCTGCGCATGAAATAGACACACAGCAAGTTCGCACTGAGAACTTAGGCAGCTACGTTCCGTATCTCGTAGTGACCGATAATGAAAAAGAATGTGGAAGGAGCATGTGCATGTGTGTGCACGACTGAGACAGGACGCTGTGCTTCGGGAACTGACGCAGCATTGCAGACTGACCTCACTTCAGTAAAATTAAATAAAATTAACAGAAAATGCAAGGTGTGCTTGGTTAACTTTTTTCAGTCTATTTCCCTAAGCAAGGTTAAACCTAGTGGCACATTAAACAGGTTCAGTAAATAACTTTGTTGTACATCAGTGGTCCACAGACAGAAAAGTCACATGATTTCTTTAACAAAAGGACAATATCGTTCAAGCTTGACTGGAAAGGTTTTTACTATAATTCTGTGAATTCTGCCTGTGTGTCTGTGTGTCTGTCTGCGTGTCTCTCTGTCCACCTGTGTGTGTGTCTGTGTATGTTTGTGTCTCTGTGTGGACGTGTGTGTGTCTGTGTCTCGCTCTGTCTCTGTGTGTCTGTCTGTGTGTCTCTCTGTCCGCCTGTGTGTGTGTGTGTGTGTGTGTTTGCTCTGAGACCACGCGCCACGTCCATTGATCCGGCTCCTCTGCTCCCGGCCCCCCCGAGTTCCTCTCCTAAGGTACCCGCGTCTGCTGTAATTTCTGCGGGCTTACTTCATGACTATGTATCGCCTGGTGCAAAGTCAAACCTGATAAATTAAAGACCAAAAAATAAAAGCAGAGAAGTGGCGGGCCGCGTCCTTTCTGGGTGAATCACAGCGAGCAAATAAATGCATAGGCGACCCTTTATTGTCCCCATCGTGGAGAACAGGGGCCGGGCTGTGGGGAGGAGTTCTCCTTAATCAGTAGTATCCATCTGCAGCCTTTGTTTCCCGTCCCCGGGCCGCACTCTCCTGACCAGCGTGTTTACCCAGGTCCCCTGGAAGCCCAGAAGCCCACAGGTCAGAGAACGGGGTTTTGATGGATTATGAGATTGGAGCTGTCCCTGCCGGTTGACAGCTTTTATTGGCTGGGAGGATGAGCCTGTAAACCTTTATATAATTATTGTATTAAAGACACTGGGCCTCTGTGTTGCTGGGCTTGTTCAGGAATCAATGTGAAGATAATTTCAAAAATGAATAGTACGTATTGATCGCCCCACGGTGGGGCCTTATCAGTGTCTGGGGCCAGCGACTGCGATGATAACTTCAATGTCATTTATGGTGATATGATGCGTTCTGCCAAGCAGCAATTTAAACAAAGGGCTGATTTAATTCACAGTGGATTTTTGTAGTGTGATGGGTAATAAATCACAATCTATGTAATTTTTAGAAATGAACACATGTTGGCAGTGGTTCAGGGCAGTTCCAGAGAGATCTGGAAACGGCCCGGGAGGGGACTTCAGCACAGAACCCCTCTGAATGATTGGGCTCTGCTTGATTCTGGCATTCACATGACCTTGGGGTCCCTGCTGGCAGCTGCTGGTTAATTTTCTTCACTGAGGACACAGTTTAACTTTCTATCTGTCTGCCAATTACCTGACATTTTCAACTTATCACCTTCTATTTTTTAAATGATTGGAGGCACATCCACATTTTGACATTTTTTTTAAAGCGAGCATTCATTTTGTTTGGTGCCGAGGCATCTCTGCTGTACGATCGATCCCTTTTTGCTAAAAAAAAAAAAAAAAAAAAAAAAAAAATTAGCACCAGTTTTTGTAACCACAGGAAGAAAAAAATCCAGCCATTTTTTAATTGCCGTTTCTAACACATCTTTGGGTAGATGTTGTCAACGTCCAAGTTTCCACCTTCAGGGCTGGACGGACGCACGGAGACTCACAAGTGGCCTCTCCGGGAAATCAGACTGCGTGGTGCTTGTTGGAAGAGGGTTTTCCTCTTTAAAAACAAATCGCTGTGGAGTAAATCATTAAGGATGTGGACGCCACGTGACTGGAGACTGGGCCGGCGAAGCCCTCCGGAAACGGGAACGGCCGGGCCGACGCCGTGACTGGTGACTTGTTGATTTCAGCTATTACGATGTTAACAAACGCGTTTACATCCGCTCATCTCAGAAGAAGGGAATTGAGGTACTTCCAGGCTACTGGGTGCAGGTCCCCAGGAAAGAGGCTTAAAGGATTGGAAACTAGAAATAGGACCCAGGCTGGGTCTGCAGGGGGCAGGGATTCTCCGGGATCCACGCCGAAGTTGCAGGTGCAGAAACGGTGGTGGGCGCAGCTCGCGGCTGGCCCAGGGCTCCTCTGCCGAGTCTGCTCCCGGCCTGAGCAGCTTGGTGGGGCGGCCCCGGGGCACACGGCCGCGGGGAGGTGAAGCGATCTCAAGTCCGCGGTCAGTTGTTACAGTGACTGGTTCAAGGACGTGCTACTGGGGACCGTTTCTCTCGGTTCCAATTTGAGGCTCCAGGCCTGAGCCCCCGGGGGGGACATTAGAAGAAATCTGTGTGACGCTGTCTCTTGATTTTTACCTTACTATTTTTTTCCCACATTTTAAATCTCCCTCTATTTTCTAAAAGTAGTCATGAGGTTGTAAATTTTCGTTTGCTCACGGTGGAAAACTGTCTACTTTATTTACATAATTTACTTGTATCATGTTTTTGAAGATTTGTTCTCGTAGTCAGCGTAAACAGTTCTACGCATTCACCCCAAATTTAGTCCATTTACAAAGTGCACTGCTTGATACAAATTATCCCACAGACCCCAACCCCACCTCACGACCCACATCTCCATCTCCGAGTCCTTGAGGCCGCCTGCCTCCCGCTTCTCAATCACATTCATCTCTTACCTCGTGGAGAACAGTCTCACTGTCTTTCCCGTTCCCTCTTCTGCCGCCCTGACTTCATCACAGAAAGCATCGCCCCATCCCCATTCTGTTATCTTGAAATCACATGGCAAAGACGTCCAGGTGACCCCACCCCCGTCCTGGGGATCCAAGCGCATCCCAGGTAGGAACCCCACCTTCATCCTGGGCCCCAACCTTTGCCGCACCCGCCTCCTGGGGGCAGAGACTCACTCCCCAGAGCCGCCCGCCACCCTGTTCCCCACGGCGGCCGGAGAGGGCCTCCCTGGTCTACAGCTGTCTCCTTTGAAGGTGTTGCTGAGAGAAGCCTGCCCCTCCATCACAGCAGCCTGCTGGGTTCTCTAGCTTTGACTTTTGACGTCCAGGCTAGAGTGCGACTCTTCTCAGCAAGCACTGAAGGACATTTGCTGCAGCAGACCCTTGCTCAGGCCCTGCTGAGTGCCGTGCATGGCGCCAGGTCTGAGAGCTGCAGAGACAAGGGGGGCTTCTGTGTCTAAGGAGCTCCCCACCCGGAGCGTGGGGGCCGCTTGTGAGAGGGCAGAGCCCACCCAATGGACACGAGCAGAGAAACAGTGTGCAGAGGACATTCGTCCAGCCCTGAGGACGCAGTCGGGCTCCCAGAGAGGAGGGTGGGCCACGACCTTGGCTCGAGCAGGTGGACAAAAGGAAAGACGTTTAGTCAAGAGGGAACAGCGCGTAAGAAGAGGTGAGGTCATGAGACAGCGTGCAAATTGGGCAGGGACAGAGCAAGTCTTCACTGAGACATGGGGCGGGGACGGGGACTCCGGCCAGTGTGAAAACGGCCGGCATCATTTTTAGGGACAGCAGTCATCTTTAATCCTACCATTTCCACTTTCCTTGGTTCCAATGAATTCCCCATTTGATAGCCTCCTTCGCAATCATTTTGGAAAGCTGTACCAGTAAAATATTGTAGCCTTTAGATTTTCCCCAATTTAAGGCCTCATTATCCCCCGAAATGAGGATACGGTTGTGTCGTAGCTCCATGCTGTGCACAACCCAGGGCACAGCAGACGAGGACGTTGCCTTTTGACTCATGAGGTTTCCAATGTTCTCAGCGTCTCCCCCCGAAGGTAACAGGAGAGGGAAGTGTAACTGACTGACTTTTCAACCTGAATGCCGTGTTTCTCCTCTAAAATCAGAACTGTAAACTATATGAAAAAATCTTACGTTGTATTATTTTTATGTGTAGGTCACTTTGCTTTGATTTCAATATGTTCTGGAAAAGATTCTCCTGGGAGAACATGTAGCAGGAGGGTGTGTGACCTGGGGATCTGTGTAATTTCAACAATTATAATAATTGAATCTCGAAGTATGGCTCTAAGAAGTAGAAGTTCCAAGTCTTTCAAGTGACGTGCTTTGTATTAATGATGATCACATTTGTAGACCCTTTTATTTAGTTGCATGCTTGTATATTTACTTTCTTTAGCGAACGATTTAAATGTTGGGCTTTCTAATCTTCCCAGTTGGTGGGTCGAAGGAGCCTCGTTACTTTATTATTGCTGCCACTATTAATAACAGGGGCGGCTCCCACTTACTGAACACTTCCAAGTTTAAACCCAGCACTGGGACTGCGTTTTTCACAAGCAGCCACATCCCAGCTTCCAGGACTCCCTGAGACAGGGGCGGGGACTACTTCCGTTTTACAGATGAAGAGACAGACGTGCAGACAGTAGCCACCTGGCCACGGCCACACGGCTGGTCGGGTTTGGCCGAAATCCCCTCTTGGATCTGCTGGACTCCAAAATTGATGTCTCAAAATCAGTGTAACCTCCAACTAATTACTTTTTTCTCTAAGTGGATTGCGATGTAGACAATTTCAAGGAAACAAGAATTTACGTGATCTTTTGAGACCCTGAGCACAGGATATCTCATTATATTCCTCCACTATCTATTCTGGAAACATCAGCTCTCATAGTTGGAGACAAAGGACAGCAAACTTATGCTTTATGTTTAAATGAACAGGTTAAACGCAGGTCTTCCAAAGTCCCGTCCTCTGCCTCCCTGGTGACACACTGAACCGCCGGTCCCTGCTGGTTTATCAAACCGAACACGGTAAACTTCCCTCCTGCTCCCACCCCGATCCAGCAGGCTCCCCCGCCCCCCGGGGAAGGACCCGCTGAGACGGAGCAGTGTCGGGTCTGCTCCGCCCGTGGGCCTCTGCTCGCCCCGCCGCGAGCCTGGCCCTCTCCAGCTGTCTCCCTGTAAAGGAAAGCCCAATCCTTAAGGTGCTGGCTGGTCTCACGGGCGGAGCAGGCCCCCGGGGGCGGGACCTCCTTTGCCGCAGCCCCCCGGCCATCGCCCCTCTTCACGCCCCGTGTGATAACCCTTCCGAACGTAGTCTCTCCTTGCGGAGTCTGGATTTGCTCTTTATTAATTAATTAACTAATTAAATTGAAGTAAGTCAGTTACAGCGCGTCAGGGTCTGGTGGCAGCGTCATGTTTCCGTCATGCGTGTGCACACATATGTCCGCTTCCAAGCTCTTTTTCACTATAGGCCACCGCGGGGTATTGAGTACAGTTCCCTGCGCTCTGCGGTAGGACCTTGCTGTTTGTCTCTTCTATGTCGAGTGCTCAGTGTCTGCAAATCTTGAACCCACAATTTATCCCTTCCCGCCACTTCCCCGCCAGTAACCATAAGTGTGTTTTCTATGTCTCTGAGTTGGTTTTATTGGACACCAATCTTTCTCAATATAGAATAAATGCTACTCAATTTATTGAACTTTTATTAAGCAAACTGCTTCCTCTTTGGGTTAAAGGACCTCATTTCTACCCAGTCGGCAGCCGCGTACGCATCTCCCCACTGACCCTCTCTTTCAAACTTCCCACTAAGGGTCCGTGCCTTGGTTTTGGGAGACTTCTGCACAATTATTTTAAGTGGCACAGGTTCTGCACATGAGGAGGTAACAGAGCAGGCGGCTTCACTGCCCTGAGTTGTGAGCTCTGTCCAGTTAAACAAACTGCTGCAGTGCCTCCGCCTCTGGGCTCGCGGGGGCTGTGAGTGGCAGTGGGTAGTCAAACAGGGCAGCTCAGAGGACGGGCCGAGGGCAGGCCACCGGACAGAGGACGCGGCGGGGCCCCACCCGGGCCCGAGGAGAGGCCCGGCCCGGGTGCAGGAAGCTTGTGCGCAGCGCCTGCTCGCTTGTGTTAGTGGACGAGGTCAGAGATGCGGATAAATCAATGTATCCACTATCCTAAAATAATTACTATTGATCTATGGACGACTGGAATTCTTGCCTTTATATCTGAATATCGATATATATGACACCCTGGAAATCGGAGCCTTTGAAGTAAAGTGATGATGGCACCCTCTGAAGATGCCCGTCTGCAGCGCATCCCCCCGCCCCCGCCTTCCGCGCCCTTCCCGGCCCGACCCGCCCCGCGCGAGGGACCACCTCCTGGAGCCTCAGCCGCTCTGGGCCCTGCTAGAAACACGGGGCTCATTCCACAGGCCCCTCTTTTTGAGGGGCCTGCTGGCACAGGACTCTGCGGTGAGGGGCGGGGGGAGACGGCTCCTGCCCTGGACGGAGGAGGAGCGGGTGCAGGTCCTGTGTCCAGGACTCAGTTGCATAAAGGAAGACGCGCTGGGACCTGCTGGGACGGCGCCGGGGGAGGGGCAGCCCGCAGGGCTGTGGATTTCAGGGCCAGGGCAGCTGCCTGGCTTCTGAATCCTCCAGAAGACCAGTGAGACCCTGGGGGAGCCCAGCCCGTCAGCCTCCCCAGGCACTGGGGAGGAGAAGACGGGGAGTCCAAGGGGGGGCAGGAAGACACCCAGCCCCTGACGGCTCATGGGGACCCCCAGGGCCCCCGCTCAGTGAGCCAAGGGTGGGATGGCGAGGCTCACGGGCCCACAGCTAAGTAAGGGCCCCGCGTGTGCGCGTTGCTGACCTGCAGGGACTCGGCAGCCACACCCAGGGTGTGAACAAAGCTGACTTACCCTCACCTGAGAGACTGCAGGCACCTCGACAGAGGATGTGACCTTTTAGACGGGGAAAGAGAATGGTGGGGTTCCGACAAATGCCGTAGGAATCCCACTCGGCCGAGGGAGCTGAAGGTGGAGAAAGGCGGAGAAAGCGGCTGGGAACCCCGGGAGGCCTGTAGACCTGCGTCCTGTAGGCAAGAAAGGAGCCCAAGCCGTGTGGACAAAAGGAGGGCATTCCTCCTCGAGGAGGGATTGCTCAGCAGTGAGGTAGCGGGCGGCTCTGAGGTGCGTGGACCTGGGAACAGAGGCACCAACCGGAGAGTGGCCGCCGCCTACGAGGCAAGGGACGCGCATCTGGCGAAGCTCAGGGCGGCCAGAGGGGCTCCCGAAAGGAGCGGACAGGATCTGGGGCCCAACCAGAAGCGAATTCCGATGGGGAGGAAGGAGCCAGACTCAATCTTCTTATCCACAGGCCGTTAACCAGTAATAAACAGGCGAGGAGAGCTGCTTAGGAGCACTTTCGAGGGCCATACGTGTGGGTGTCAAAGTTTTGTTTGTTTTTGATTGTAAATCAGCATACATTTTAAATGATCTGCAACGTGTAACAAAGTAGAAACGAGGAATGAAAAACAGACGGATTTTAATTTCTACAAACAAAACAGCAGAAATAAACCAAACTCTTCTCTGTAAAATAGTCATCACATTTTAATAATGAAAATTACCAATAACTTAAACTCTCCAAGGATAAGGAACGGTTAAAATCATGGTAAACACACTTTATGAAATTATTAAATGAATATTAACAGGCATGGAAAAATCACTAATTTCTTTTAAAACAGGTTATAATAATATATATTTTATTTTTATATATGATCTAAATTACTGCAAAGGAAACTTATTTACATGACAGAAGTTTATTCGGTCCCTTCTGGGTGGCAGGCGTTGTGTTTGCTCCTGCATAGAAAATTACACCTGTAGCCAACGGGCACATAATATTTAGTAATCAACAGATCAGAAAGGGTAAAACTAGGGCTGGCAGGACTGACCTGGGGTTGTGGGGCTGTGGGTCTGGGTCAGGTCAGAGTCCGGTGACCCTGCTCACCAGGAAGGTGCAGGGTGAGGGGAAGCTGACTTCGGGGAGCCCACAGCCGCTAGAGAGAATGACCGGTGTGGACAGAAGCCAGAGGGAGGTGGCGTCTGGAGTCGCCTTTCCAGGATCAGAATGTCTACCTACAAGACAGTTTTCCCCAAAGCCTTTTTTCATGCTTTTTGATGCAGTGGTTTCCAAAACGGTGCTTCTGAGACAGACTTGAGTCACCACCCTCTCTTGTTTACAATGTTCCTGGATATAAAAGTCAAGATCTGTGCACTGAGACTGCGTGAAAATCCCTTCTTTGGGTTCAAGGGGTGAGCAGACGAGGCAGGGTCTTGAGACACAAGGTGAGCAGGACCTAGCACACCATCTCCTCATCGGCTTAAATCTTAAGTGAGCAGCGAGTTCACCGCGGCCCTGAAAACAGTTATTTCCTGCTGCCGAGACGTGAGTGAGCTAATTGCGTTCTAACTAGTTCACCCTACAAAGAATTTTCTTTCTTTAGGTGAAAAGAGCTGTGATTTATCAATTTTCTTTTCTATTATTTGCTACAGACTTTCTCCAGCGTCTTCTTCATAAATCGCCTCTTTACTGAATCTGATCGCGGAATCACAGGGTAGTTAGCGTGGACCGCAGGACACGCGTGAAACGAAACAAGCCCGTTTAACACGCCGCGGCAGGTGGAAGGGGTCCTTCCTCGCGGATTTCCAGGGCAGCATCTCTCACCTGGGCAGACAATCCAACATAAAAGGTGACAGAACCAGGCAGCAGGCACTTAAAAAAGATTGCCGGGAGATGCTACAAAGAACTAAATTAGTAAAGGAAACTTAATTATCTTGCCTCCAGCGTTCCTCTGGTCAGTATCCCAGTTGAGCAGAGACAAAACTCAGCATTTTTATAAATGCTCTGCTTCACACATACAATGATTCTTTTCTCAGCCATCCATCTAGAAATGCACTGGCCATTTTTCTCCCTTTTCTTTAGATTTAGAGAGGGTATTACACCACATTCGTTAAAGTATAAAAATCTACCCTCCCCTGTTTTCCCCAAAGCAGCCGATTTTGACTTTTTTCCAAACTAAGAAAATGGGAACAAAGACATTTTTAAAGAAATAAATTATGAAGTGTCGTGGTGGGTGGAGGGGTCCTGGTGAATTTGGTCCACGCTGGGAAACTGTGCATTTTCCTCTGACCTCCAGGACCAGGACAGCATGTTTTCAATCTCTTGCTATTCCACCTTTTTTTCTTTTCTTTTTTTTTTTTTTTTACTATTAGTTAGTGAGATGTATGATTTTTAATTCCTAAGTTATCAGGGAACCACAACAAACGATGTGAAAAGACCCAGCGATGATGGAGCAAAAGGAAGAGAGCCGGATGAGTCCTGGAGGCCGCTGGGCTCTCCGCCAGCCAAATAATGGGAAGGCTGCCGCAGGGACGGACGCACTGGCTCCGTTAGGGAAAGCTCTCATTCAATGGTAAGAAGAGTGGTTTTAAGAAGACTGCCATCAGGTAAACAGCAGCGTCCCACTGCAGGGCACAGGGGGCGATACCCAACACCCTGTAGTCACCTGTCATGAAGAGGCGCGTGAAGAGGGGTCTCGTGTGTATGTGGAGGGCTGACTCACTCTGCTGCGCACCGGAAGCTGACGCCACGCTGCCGACCTCGCCGCTTCAGTAAGGAGGGCCACCGCTGAACGCCTCCGTCTGCCCTCGTTAAGCCTCGTGTTGCTTCCAAAACCTGCTCATTCACTTTTTATATATCATGTATTTGAGGCAGTTGGTGGACGCTGTTACATAAAATAAAAACCTTGAAGATTTTATATATGTGTATATGTCCACATACTAATTTTCTAGTTTCTTGTACTCTGAAGATCACACTATGCTTTGAGGCAAAAAAAGAAAAAAACCCCACAATATCGTGGCTGTGAAAATCAAGAGAAAAAACACAGCAAAGCATTTTTTTCAGTAACACCTGTATGTCATCTTCCTCGTGCACCCAGGTGCATCGGGCTGATTGAGTCTCAGCTAAAAAGAAGCAGAGACAGACAGAACCCCAGCCTGGCGGTGGCTCTCAGGACTAGTGCACCAGCTCCCGGTCCTGTCTGCCTCTGTGTGCATCTTCCTGTGTCTCTCCCTCTCTCACACACACACACACACACACACGTACCCGTCACCAGCACACCCCTGCTGATCTTCAGGGCAGTATTTATCTGTCTGCAGACCTAACTATGTGCCAGATCATTACTAGCTCAGGGGGAATCATTCAAACCAATGCAATTTACTCAATATTGGTCAGTTTGACTCCTGACCCTGGTCCCTTGGCAGCGTATCCTTGGCAACCCGTGCCGTGTGTGAAGTCAGGATGTGCTCATTGGTCTCATCCGTGACAGCTTGCTGAAGGCTGCTCAACAGAGGCTGGTCTTTTCACAGAAAATTAGAAATCCAATAATATACGATATTCTGATCAGATTGGTATTTACACCGGGAAGGCCACCAGCACGAGGCCTGAGTTCGGGGCCCTGAAGGGAAGCCACCGGCCCTCTGGCAGGTGTCCGGTGTAGGTCGTGGAACAAGAGTTATTTTCTTTGTTGTTTTATTTTGGTGGGAATGGGAGGAAGAGAATGTCTTATCACCTGTTTGGGAGATCACTTCAGCAGAAGTGTATGAGCCGTTCCCCAAATTGGCAAAATGAACCAGAAAATGTTGTGGAAAATTCCTCTCGGAAAATATCACACCATGTTTTCATGTCTGTATTTTAAATAAGCATGGTTACAGCGAAGGCCACCACGTCTATACGGGTAGCTGAGGAACTGCAAAGGCGGCCAGTCGTAAATACAGGATGTACCGTCAGGACCGCCGGGGAAATTCTGAAAATGCCACAATGCGCAGGCTGTCGTCGCCAAGCGACAGCCCAGCTCAGGGTGCTCCGCCTGAGGCTGTAGCGCACCTCCCAGCAAACTGCGGGGAGACTGGGGACAGTGAATTACTACCCGGTGAATAGCTTGACGTGCCCTCACAGGAGACGTCTCGCCGCCTCACGCACGCTCCCTGAGTGCGTATGAAAGAAGGCTCACTTCGCTGACATTGGAAAAGGTATATTAATTTTATGCTTGATTTCTTTTTCTGAGATTCAGACATAACAGACGTTCGCCTTCTTGTAAAACGGAAGAGAACTGAAGAACATCTCTGGAGTCCTGGTGAACAAAGTAACAAAGTCACACGGCATTGCAGCTCCCGGAACAGAACACGGTTACAGACACCCTCCCAGCAATGTGCCCCCATGAAAAAAGTTCCAGAGCAAAGAGGGACACCCTGCAGGAGGCAGGAGGACGGAGGAGCGTGGCCAGCAGTGCTCCAGGAGCCAGCTCAGCGTTCCTACCAAAGTTTGCTGGAGAACAGACCTGTGAGAGGCTTCCCGTGTCCCGGCAAGGATGGCAGCGGGGAGGACGCTCCCGTGATCACCAGGTCCTGGGAATGTGAGCGAGGGCGTTCCGGGCAGTCTTTCTTTTGCGTCTGTAAAATCTGGTGACTGACTGTGGTGAAACCACATCGTTTTGATCCTCTGCTGAGGGACAGGTGGCGCATGTGTGAATTTGGTCAGTGTGCGCCCTTTGGGTTAGACGCCTGATGTGCGTGACAGGGCGGGACTATGAGGTTAGGACCTGCTTGCTTGGCCAGACCTTGACCATTGAAGGGCATCCCCAGAACCAACACGCTGAATGCTAGACGGGTCATTTTCACTTCCTGCTGTCTCACATTTTCATGCTCTGTGTCCTTCATCCCAACCCAGTGATTTTTCCAGCAGCAAAATATGGAAATGCCTCCTGCATGGTGGGGTGCAGTGCTGTTTCCTGGGCTCTCCTGCCAGTGCAGGAGCAGGGTGCTGAGGGGCCACGGCACAGGGCGGGCTCCTCCGCCATCTCTAGCCCCCAGGGTGCCTGCCTGCCCGCCCAGTGCTCCTCCCTGGGGTGACGGCTCCCCTCCCTCCACTTTCTGCTGTCCTGCCCGGACCACACAGCGCACAGCCTGGCTCCCACCTTCCCCATCTTCCTTCTAGCAGAGGCGGCTCCCACAGCCTGGGATGCACCACAGTGGTGCCCTCGTCCCCTGCCTTTTGCAGCTCTGGGCTCCTACAGCGCATCTTCGGGGAAGGTGGCCCTGACTCCGGGCTCCTCGCAGCTCCCCCTCCCGACTCGCACCCCACAGCCTGCTTCTTGCTGAGGTGCGGCCGGCTTGGGCCCTTTCCCTCTGTGGACACGTCATCGAGGTCACGTGCACCCGCTGACATCCGTTCCTCACTGCAAGGCAGGGAGCGCGTGGACACTTGGGCTTCCATCAGTTTGAACTTGCCCAGAAACTTCCACAGGGAGCAGGAAACAGGTGCTCAGTTAAAATGCACCAGACAGGACGGAGTAGACGGCATCTCCTGCCTCCGCTTCCTCCCCTCCCCACTCGCCAGCTCCCACCCTGTGCGTCTCCGTCTTGTAAGAATGCCACCTGGCCAGACACACTGACACAGCGGCTGCGCAGGGCCGCTTCCCGGGCCCCCGGCCTGTCTCCATATTCAGCTGTTTAAGGCGTCATCCTCTGTGTTTCTGACTAAACCTCCCAAGAGGGGAGGAGATCTCACGGCTGTTCAGGTAGTTTGTGGGCTGGTCCCCTCTGCCGCTCACGGGGAGGCGGGGAGGGGTCCCTGGTGCAGCACCCGAGGGTGACTGAGGCCAGTCGCAGACTGTCAGGGCTGCAAAGTCCAGCACCTGCAGCAGGTGGTGACCAGCTGGTCTAGGGACGTCCCAGCCATTTACAGACACAGTCACTATTCATTTTGTGATTAAAATGAACCATATATGTGATTTTATGACAAGTAAATAAATAGAATATATGCAAATATATAAAATGAGAACTTTTTAAACAAAAATAACTTCCCATGTGTTAGATGATGTGCATTATGATATGGCGGTCCATTTTTGCAGCCATGTATAGTACTGTTAGCAGGATTCAGTAACAAAACAATAACTGTGTTTCGGAAATTCTGCCATAAATAAGATCGTGAGAGTTACAGTGATGAAAACACGTCCTTTGCCCTCAAGGAGCTGATATTTTTACTGTAAGTTTTACTACGAATTTTACCCTTCTCATTATTTTGTTTTATGCATTACCCTTATACCCGATGAGAATAAAAAAAAACTCTCTAAAACCTTACATTGTTGAGAAGTTTCTGTGGTTGAAACAAATTTCACATTAAAAAATCAAGTATATATATTTCTGGAAGCATCAAGTTACTTTGAAAACAGAGCTTTTTAACTAAGGGGACGTTCAGTCAGACCTGTCCCCTTTTGTCCTTTCCGCACAGTCACAAAAAACAACAAAATCTCAAGCATCCAAAAAGTTACAGAAATTATCTGAAAAATTATGCTTTCAGAGAAACCCGCAGGTGCATCAGAAACAAATTTATATGCACAGGAACACTTCCTTCCAGGGTGGGCTTTATTACAGAAAATGGCCAGTCCCACCACCGTGTCGCTGGTCAGGGAGCCACGATCGCCTCTGGGAACGTCGCGGTGCTGGTGGGACAAGTGCTGAACTCGTCGTGTGCCGCGTCTGAACGAACTTTCCGCATTCTCTGTAGCAGAGGTTCTCAAGCTGTGGTCGAGGGCAGAACTCATTCTTGGAACAGGATTCGATACGTGAAACAGCTGGAGGTGCTCTGGGAGCTGTGCCCATGCAAAGCCCGCTCCTGGGCCGTCCCTGAGACCCGGCCGCGAGCCCAGCCCAGGCGACAGGCACTGACGAGCCTCCCCACTGCACTGACAAGGGTCAAGGACGGCACAGGGGAGGTTCACCCGAGATGGAGAAGCGGCAGCAGTGCGGGCCGGGACCCGGGTGGGCTCCCCGCTGCAGGAGCCTTCTCCGTGGTGCTGAACCGGGCACCCCTCCCGTGAGGAGGGAACTTGTCGTCTTGGCCTGAAATCACGCAAGAGGTTTTAATGCTGCAACCCAACTTCATAATTTTGACTTAGTGCAAATAATATTGTTTTCCTATTGCAATTTACTTTTTGTTACTGAAACTGCTCATCCCCCCACCGCCCACATGGATTCTTTACAATTCCTTTTTCATTATGTGGAGCTGGTGGGTTGTCCTGACAAACAGTGACGTCTTCGGAGTCTGACAGGCTGGGGTTCAAGTCCTCGCTCTGCCGCAGAAATCTCAGGCAGGTTCAAGCCTGCCTCTTCTCTCACCCCTCTGTGTAATTACTTACCGGCTTCGTTCACGTGTGAACAGTAAATGTTACACAAAATACACTTAAAATTAGTTTCTGTAATAATACTCCCTGTGTAACTTTAATGCCAAAGTGTATTTTTGTTTAGTGCTTGGTAATTATTTTATCCAGTAAGCCTTCATCCATACTCACATTTTATAACATCTTTGTTATTGTTTTCATTATTTAATTTTAATTTTTTTAAGTATTACGATTATTTATTATTAAATGATCATTCAAAATGTACTTTGGAATTTTATTATTAAAATGTCCCCTTTTGAAATAAAGATGTCAACTTTAAGGACATCTTATAATGAAAGTATTAACTAAATAGCACCTCTGTACTTGTCAGTCCATCAGACACAGCCGGTGTTTATGGTCAAGAACCAAATTGTGTGATTTGGGGGAAAAAATACTCTTCCAGCCTTCTCAGCAGCAACTTGGCAAATGTCAACTATCATCACAAGCTGAAGTTGTTATTTCCTGAGTTCACTCCCAGGAACTAACCTAACCCGTATCTTAGGAAGATACGGATTCTGTGATGATCAAGTGATTTGATCGTGAATTTGGGGTGGAATGAATTTTTCCCTAGGTGCTGCCTTCCTGATGTCCCCTGTCTGGCTGCTCTGGGCCAGCAGGGCAGGAAAAGCCAGGCATCTCCCATGGCTGTGACGCTCGGGGTGAACAGATGAAGGGGGTGCTTGCAAAGCTAAGGGGCACACCTGGCCAGAGAGGACAGAGACCTATGCTGTGTTCTCTGCGATGGAAAGCCTGTGGCAAACGGGCAGACGCAGGTCTCCTTTGAGGTCACATGATCAAGGCAGAGCATCTTTATCCTTTAAGACTGCAATTATCTTTCTAAAGCAGCGGTGACTTTGGTTGGTGACAACCAGGCAGAGACATTCTGCACGGTTGAAGCTGGACGGCTCTACTCGCCCTCATTCCTTGGCCACCTCCTCCCTTGGTTTCGCTCCATCATTTGTGCACCTGTCCAACCCTTCCTCCCTTTGTGGGCAGACTCCTTCGGGGCTCAGATCTGGTCTTTTCCATGTTTGAATTTTCTCTGAAAGTGCCTGACAGTGCTTTAAAAATTGAAAAAAAAAAACACAATAAATGTGTTGAAATAGTCAGTCATAAAAATATGTAAGTCAGAATATAGGATAGTGACATTGGTGTTGAAATAATCATTAACATTTTGAGGAACATACTTACGAACATTTTAAGACACTGGTGATTTTTATTATAGGCTTAAAACGTTTCTAAGGTACCCATTGTAATTTTCAAAAGCTTATGATACATTCAGTTAAATTTCTACCTGGGGGCTTAATCATTTTAGGTGTTTTATTGTTCTGCACACCCTGATCCTATTCATAGAGAAGGGAATTAATGCACGAACACATGATTTATTAAGATACTCCAATCCCTTCTCATTTTCCAGTAAAAGATGTTCACACATAATAGAATTAAATTAATACGTAGAGCACTTGCATTGGAAAACGGACTTTCTCTCTGTGTTTTTCTGTCCATCTTCTCGTGGCTGCAGAAAACACTCCCTCGGAGCCCAGGTGTGGCATGTCGGGTCCTGAGCTCAGATGCCCTCAGTCCAGGTAGGAGTGTGATGAGGGGACTGGGCTGAGCCTGTGAACGTGCGGAGCAGCCCCCCCCAAACTTCAGCTGATGGTGGCCATGCAAGAAGGGAGTGCAACTTTGCCCAGCCTGCAGACGTTTTTACGAGAAGGCGATGACATCATAAGTCCATATAAGAATATCCCCATTTTTAAGTGTTAATTGATTTTTTAAAAAGAGTATGTAAGCCGATCAGAGCACTTCTGCTGTGGGTATGATGTCTCCTGGCATGTGATGTAAGAAAAGGCCAGAACTTGCATTTCCAGCAGGGAAAGCACTGCTGGGCTCTAGCTTTCCACCACTTTCTACTCATTCCCAAAAACGGGATGTCGCCACAACCACAGGCAAACCTCTGCCCCGTCTCTGTCAGAAGACGGGGTCTTTCTTTGAGATGTTGGTTTATTTTTGAAGGGCAATAACAGCGATCACAAAAGCAGTGTGCGTTCACTTTTAAACTTAAAGGAAAAAGCAGAAAATAGAAAAGGCTGAATAGTTGCAGGTGGAGGGACTTACTGCAGAATAAGGAGGGAGACAATGTCCTTTATCCCAGACCCAGGGCATGGATGGGAGGAGAAGCTGCGAAGGGAGAGACTCCACCCCACCTCTTAGATAAGGAAGGGCTTCGCAAGCCAGAATGTCACTCATAATTTCTGATTCATAGAAGAACTTACATAATCGTGTGTGCATGACATCTGTTTACCACTATGCCGGAATCTCCGTGTGTGTGTATTTCAGCGTATCTTCTTGATACCCGCGTCCAGTACTTGGCAATAAGTTGCCGCTTAGGGGAGGGTACAGCTCAGTGGTAGGGTGCCTGCTTAGCAAGCACGAGGTCCGGGGTTCAATCCCCAGTACTTCCACTAAGACATAAATAAATAAAATAAATAAACAAAAGTAATTACCTCCCCCCCCAAACCAAAACAATTTAAGAAATAAAAATTCCATATGGCATCACTTACACTTGGAATCTAAAAAAAAAAAAAAAAAAAAAAACCACACAAATGAACTTTTTCACAAAACAGAAACAGACTCACAGACACAGAAAACAAACATGGCTACCAGGGAGGGGGGAGGGGCATGGGAAGGGATAAATTGGGAATTCAAGATTTGCAGATACTGACTATTAGACATAAAGTAGATAAACAACAAGGTCCTACTGTACAGCACAGGGAACTGTATTCAGTATCTCGTAGTAACCTATAATGGAAAAGAATGTGAAAAGGAACATGTGTGTGTACATGTATGACTGAGACATGATGCTGTGCACCAGAGATGGACACAACATTGTAAACTGACTACACTTCAATAAAAAAGACCATCTTTAGGTTTTATTAAGAAAAAGAAATTCCTGCTGCTTTTCTCAGTACACAATTCCTTTGCAACCCTGTTTTCTTAATATTTTAGTTATTAAAAAAGAAGAAATGGCCGATCCCTTTACCCGGTTTCAAATGAACTAAACTAAAATAATTTAGCATTCAACTTTTATAATTTTTAAAATTTCATCTAATTGATTTCTAGAAATCTGATCTAACTAAGAAGTGTTCAAGTTTATTTTGTTATGTATCTGAATGTGGTAAGTCACTTAGTTTCATGGTCTCAGTTAAAGTTTTTAAACTGAGGACAAAAAGTAAATGTAACAGTTATTAGTCTAATATCACCCACCATTATATTATGTATTTAATATAGAATATTAGAATAGAACTTCTATAGCTATTGAACACATTTCATGTGTGTTTACGACTGGGTAGAGTTTAAAGTAATTCGATCTTTTATAAATCCTTCTAAAATTACATGTAAATATAAGTATACACATGCATATTAGATACATATGTATATATATGTATATAATTTTTATGTTGCACACAGAGTTGAAAGCAAGCCTGAACACCTGTAACAAATTCACTATTTTTGCATTATTTTAGCAAGAAAGAAATACCAGCAGGCGGCTGGTTCAGCTGATTCTTTGTTCAGTACTGTCCAAATGAATTCACAGTAAAATAAGATTGCTTTTAACAATTCTAACTTGTCTAAGAAGATTGAACTGGGGAGATTGCCTTTTCATCAACACACACACATTTTCTCTGCCGGCCATCCAGACACACACGCAAAAACAAACTTGTAATGAGCGGGTACTTTATCAAGCACTCTCTCCATCCTTCATTAAACGACAGAAAATTGCTCTTTGCCGGGACTGCCGATGCAGCCTGCCCTCCCGGAAGCCCATTTGTTTCACATGCGAGCACCGAATATTGCAGGGTCTGCAGATTTTAGGTGACAAATCGCGCCCAAGTTTGCGTTGCTCTCGGAGCTGTGTTTTGCTCTGGCGTCTTGGGGGTTTGGTTTGGTGTGATTCTGAGCAGGAGCGGACCTTCCTCGACAGAGGATGAGCCTGTGTTTCCCCTCAGGGGCTTCAGATTCCATCGCCCACTGCGCCCTGGGATCTTTTGCCTCCTGCAAAGTATGTTTAAAAGGCTCTTCACCCCCGAAAACAGTCTCCAAGCAAGATGTAATATACGGGGCTAGTTTGGACTAAAAGCACAAGCAGAATGGGAAGTGTGTTCTTTCACTGCGTTCTTTCTGTTCTTCATTAAATCTTATTGAATTTGTCATATTTTTTAATTGCACTTACCGGTGACGATGGTGAAAGAATTTTTTTTTCTTTTTTTTTTTAGTGAATTGAAAACTTAACAATTTGACACCCCCCCCCCCCCCCAGAGAACAAGTCTTCTGGAGGTTTTCAGACAACAGGGAACTTCGAAACACCAGCGAGAGTGTGGCTTCGTCAGGGCCGCGCTTGGATTGCGGCCTTGCAATCAATGTAAATTATTGACCTTGGCTGCAGTGTAAGGCGGAGGGTTAGAATGCACGGGGCGGAGGCTGGCTGGAGCGCTCATTATTTATTCATACCGAAAGATTAACCACGCCACGGCATTGTTGAAATTCTATCACAAAGGTGAAGGGAGAGATGCAACTTTAAGTTGACTGGGGGGTCCGTAATGGGCAGAAGAGGAAAGCTTTCAAGAAAGACCTAGGAGAGCTCTCTGAAGCATTTATGTCTGCTCTGAATTTCCATCCAAAAAAATCGAGATGCGCTTCAAGTTTCAGGACCGAGCCTGCGGCAGGCCATGCCCTTTAATTGCCATTTACATAGGAGAGAATCACTCATTTCTAATTCACCGATTATTCATTCTCTGCAGCGTGCCACGTCCATGAATGTTCGGGCAGTGAAACAAACGCGGTCCTGCGCCGTTCTCGCTACCTGCCATCTTGTGATTCTTGTTGATGCTTATTTGACCCAAACGTTAGACCGCTTGCCACATAGAGCAAGCTTGGGGCTCTCGTTTAGATATGATTTACGACGCTGCATTAACCTTCATTGACCTAGAAATGCCCTAATATTAAAACAGTTTGACACATAGAAAATCAAAAGCCCTTTTATTGAGAGCGCTGTTGTCCGCATCATAAGTTCCCTCCCTGCTCTCCCACAGCCACGCCATCAATTTCCGACCACTATTGAGCACTGTATTGGAAAACTAATGGACAGACTCCTTCGTCATTTCTGTCCCAGTGACCAGCAAACAGCTCAGAGAAAGCTTCTGCCTTCATTCCACTGCAGGCACTTCTAAACGGCACATCCAGGGTAACGTGTGAACGTTTTAAGAAAAAAAAAGACTTATTGGAGATTGTGAGGATGAATCACAAAGGCCCCTTTGTTTACTCAAATACTTGGGAAGTTGTGACTTGGTTCTTTTTAATTTCTTGCCGTGGGGTTTACGTAGATGAAATAGGAGGAAAATAGATCTTTACAAAGTATTCACTGGCTTAAGCTCGTACAGTCTTTTGAGCTCAAATAGGAATGTTCTGATTTTTTTATAGTTTTTACATGTTGGCCTAAATCCACGTTTGTCAAATACCCTGACACACTTACAGAAATCTCAAGTTTGGTTAGAATAGATTTTTGATGAATGTGTTAGTAACAGAATGATCTCCACAGGGAATGTTACAGAAAGGAACCAGCTACTGAAAGGTGTCTCCAGAAGGCACGACATTTGAGATGATGCTCTTAGGTCACACAGCGTGCTCTCACGGGCACTCGAGTACGTACACGGAGAAGAAGAAACGCTGACAGACCTGCATCACCACAGGTGTGGTGCCCCTGGGGACACTCACTTCCGAGATCTCCCCGGGGCTGAGTCTTCAGGAGATGACAGTCTGGAGTGAGCCATTCGTGCAGCTCAGGGTCACAGAACACAGCTGCACGGACCTGACCTGGTGTCTGAGCGAGGCTGTCAAGCCTGTGCCCTGATGGACGCATCACCAAGCTGCCACCTGGGCGGCTGCCAAGTCCCGCTAAAGTCCTGCAGCACCTCCTCACTGCCCCCACCCCACCCCCAGCCCCCAGCGAAGCCAACTTTGTCTTCTGACCAAAGTGCCTCTGTAACTGTTCCTCAAGTCCCGTGTTTCTTAGTATGTGTGCATTTCTAAAAATAATGTCTCTAAGCATCCTCTGGATTCTGGTGGAAGAGGGTGAAGCCACCCCTTCCCACCTGCCTCCGCTGGGCCCCCCGCACGTCCTCAGTGTCCGCCTCGGCTCCTCTGCTGCTGTTGGTGTAACTTCCGTCTGTCAACTTTCTGGGCAACAATGCAAAAGTCATCTTAGTGCCCTTGCTAGGTAAGAACACCCGCCAGCTCCAGAGCGATTATTGTCTCTGGGGAGACGGTGCGGGATGTCGGGGTGGGGGGCGTGATTTAAATATGTCTGTAACATTTTATTTAATAATAATATAAAAAGTCACAACCAGAGTGAATATGCAGAGCGTGGCCTTGCTCATGGCTAACATGACCTCATACATTCCATCTCTAGTGCCCAAGTGCAATTTTAATTAAACAAATTGGAGAGGTACACGTAGCTACTACATCACTGTCTTTACTTCTCCAGCATAGTAGAAAAAGATTTAAAAATTTCAAAAGGGGAATCTTAGGTCCTCAAGGCATCTTTCAAAAATGCCAAAGCACCACAGCACACACCCCCATGAGCCCATGGGTCTCACGCGCTGGGCTCAGCGCCGGGGCCGCTGTTTCCTGTCACTTCCTGCAACGAGCCTCACATATTTTGTTGGTGCCACAAACACCATCCCACCTGTTGGCGTATTTCTGGACCCTGTTACCCGGCTGTGCCCAGCCCCGTGACCTGATCTTTGTGAATGTTGCCTGAGGCCAGGGTCGGACCACGTGGCTCCTGGAAGGGAAGAGATCCCGGAGAGGCAAGTGATGGAGGATACAGGACAGCCCGTGATGCAGGATAAAGGACAGGCAAGTGATGATGGTTGCAGGACAGCCACATGGTGGGGCATACAGGACAAGCAAGCGACGAAGGTCGCCGACCCCTCCTGCTTGTTTCACATCAGAGCCACTCGGCTTCCTGGGGCCGGGAGGAAGGCTTCTGCCTGGCAGCAGAGAGAACTGGGGAGACGCCGTCACACGCAGCCGCCGGGAGGTGGACGGGTTCTGCACAGAGCAGAGAAATGAAGGGAGGAGGGACTGCCCGGGGGCCGGGGGCACCCACTTGAAACGCATCACGCGCACAAAGAAGAAGAACAGGCTTCCTGAGCATTAAATAAACATACGACAAAAAATCCGCTGTCGATAGGTTGAAGTCCAGAGGACACCCCGACACCACAGGAGGAAAAGCTGGGGTGAGACGGACGTCGGTGTGGAGGCAGGGCTCTGAGGAGCCCCCGTGCGCAAACTGGGAAGCCCTGCAGGGTGCCCCCACTATCTGTTTCTCCCACCCGCTTCCCGAACCCACAGGCTGGTCTGGACCCGCTTGGTGGCATATGATATGCAGATGAAGGGGGTGGAGGGAGGACTCTTCAAGACCTCAGGCATGAAATGTAAAATTGAACCCTGTCAAATCATAGGAACTCAAGTGTAATTCTCATTGTGCAGATGACAGCGGGCTAATTGGTGATCCTCGCGAGGGGCACCCTTCACCTCTCAGGTCACAGGCCGCTGTCCCAGAGCACGCTTATTAGCTCAGCACAAAGGGTCATCGCGGTGACCCCCTCCCTGGGCCGCCGCCTCCTCCTCTCTTCCTCTCCTCCTCTTCCTCCTCCTCCTTCTTTTTTTTCGGTCTCAATTTGATTCCGGGTAAAATAAAGCTTTGAGAATAAATGCATATAAAGTTGTTTCCCATTGTAATACAACTTCCACAATATTTTAGTTAGTATTTATAACGCCTTTGAAAGTATTTGCACACGAACATGACTAAGTTGGTATTTTGTAAAATCCTGTGGAACTTTCTTCTCTTCCTTGTCTCCTATTTGCAAGAGAGACAGAGAGAAAGTCAGAGCAAACAGGACAGAGCACTGTCTTAATTTCCTGATTATGGTTTCTCTTCAAAAATTAGTTTCCAAGTCTAATTACTTCTCTATATATTTTCTGGCTAAACTTATTTTTTTTTTGTACTGTACTAAACAGCCTTGGCTGTTTTATAAAGGCTACGTATTTCACTAAGCTCTTGCAATATTGAAAGAATCTGTATTCTGAGAATTTGGAAACATGTCAGCCCACCTAAATTACATATTGATCAGGTTTAATTGCATGCCACCCATCAGTATTAGGTTTGAAAATTCATAAAAGAGAAATAATGTTCTCTTTGTGGATGATTACTTCTGGGGCATTTAAATGAATTCCATCACTTAACCCGGACGGCGACAGATTATTGAGCCCTGCCACGTGGCCATGTGCAGCCCAGTGCTGTGGAACAGCTGTTTTCCAAGTCTCGGAGAACAGCAGAGTGCAAACAATATAAATTCATATAGATTTTCTTTTAAGGAAAATAGCAAAGTAAAACATGAAAAGTAAACATTCATTTTTCAATTGCTTCCTCATTGTCTCTCTGGAGAAGCGTTCATTTTTAATTCTTTTTGGATCGCAGGAACCCTTTGATTTCAAGTAGTAATTCACATCTTAATTAATACACAGGCATCAAAGAGATAAGCAAGGATAAATGCTTCGCAGCTTGGTTTTATTTGTGAAGGTTAATTTTTCATGCACGTGCATAAAGGGATTTTAATGTTGATGCCTTCGTGGACAAGCCATTTATTTTTCGTAAAAAAAAAAAAAAAAGAGCAACTCTGAAGTTTGGTGCTGGCGGCGGTGAGCGCGCTTCAAGAGCTGTCTCCTCGGGAAGGTCACTCTGGCTGAGAGCATGGCCTCATTGTTAGTCTTCAGGCTGTTCTGTGCATCTAGAAATTATGTTTGTTGGTATTGGTTGTGTATTGAGAAATTGTGCTTATGTATGTTTTCCTTTACAGATTATCAATACAAAGTAAAAAGAGCCGGTTAAAACTCATTGGGCTCACTTGGATAATAGTTTAAGAGCTACATTTTATTTAGACACTTGAAGGTAATAAATATCTGTGAGCATAATTAACTGTCTTTATCCAGGGCAGGTCCGGAGACGCTGCTTTAGGACCTTCTGGTTTGTCTTTTAATGTTAATGTTCAGGTTTTCCTTGAGAATGATTTGGGTCTGTGAAGTATGCTAACAGGATCTGTTTTTAAACACGGGGTTATTATATGACACTGAGCAGAGGCATCACTGGGTCTCATCCTTGGCACCAGCAGAGCATCGTGTTTTATTCTTTATGAAGCAAGGGTGAGGCTGTGCCAATGCACCCTGGACACCTCTGACTTTACTGCTTATGTGGCTAAAGTTACAGTGTGGGGGCCAAGGGGCGCAGTTATGTCTTGAGTCCTCTCTTAGGTCACAGTTGCCTCAGGATCGATCCTCCAGGAGAACCAGCCATCCATCGAAGACAGCCCAGAGTATGACGCCTTACGGACTGAGTCCTTCCATGTCCTGGTTAATGGCAAACCCTGGTTCTCTCAGCGTGTACCTACATCCGACCTACATCCGTGTGGGAGTGGGCGCGGGTGTGAGGTGTTGTGCTGCCATGGTCTCAAGGAGAAGGTGACGGGGCAGAGGGCGGAGCGTCACAGGCAGGGTCTCCGTGGGAGGCCAGGTGCCCGTGCGTTCAGATAAACCAAGCTTACTGGAAGGGCACCGACATTTATGAAGGACGATGGTTTTACTCTGCAGATCTACACTTACTGCCTAATCAGTCATGTTGTAGGGGAACAAATCTACCTACATCACCCAGTGGACAAGTGACTTTTTTCCAAGGCTCTTCAGAACATCAGGAAAACGCTTCTAGCCAGGGAAACCTTCGAACTTTGTTTAGAAATCTTAAATCCCTTCCCTGCGGGGTTTTCGTTGTGAGTTAAGGAAGAACTGGGGTTATTTCTGGCTCTCCAGGAGCAGAGCAGAGCACAAAAGAAGTGTTCGTGGAAAGAAATTGTCTTCTAAAACAATATTTGAGCCAACAGGAAAACAGGGCAGGCAATTTGTTATGAAATTTCACCTTGCTTGGTTTCTTTTCCACGTGTAAATTTTTTTATTCTAAAATACTAAAAAAAGCAATTTTTTATGAATTTGTGCAGTTATTTAAAGATATTTATTACACTTTAGATCCACCATTTAGAGTAAACTTACTCACGTGCATTCTGCGCATCTGTGTTTGTCATTGGCTTATCTGTTTACAGGTGCGGGGACGCGAATCAAACTTTTGCAAGAAAGGCCGTTGCATCACCTCAAGTGTCCGAGCTGCAGCACAGTCAGGAGTGGGGCGCCGACGGCTGGGGGCAGCGTGGGGAACGTTTCCGCCTTCCTCCTTTTCTGAGTGGGGCTGGGACGTGGGGGAATAAGGACTCAAATTTGCCCAGCATTGTCATCGTCCCTTTTGGGTGGAGAAGGTCGGTGTGAGCGACCGTCCCCAGGAGAACCTCCCGCTTGGAAAGGACAGTTTCATCAGTGAGCTGCACGCAGCGCAGACAACGCAGTTACCGCCCTCCAGGTGTGAGCTCCTGGGTTCTCCTCCACAGAAGTCACCACACCAACTCTTGCACTGTGATGATCAACACAAGCACTAAATTATATTATGAATTATAACATGGCCATAAAAGAAGGCCCAATGTGTGCTTGAGATTTTATAATGTAAAGAAATGTGATCAAATATTTAAGATTCAGGGAGATGTTCACATTCACAGTGGTTACCCACCATTAATTCTCCGGGTTTCCACTCCCACCCTTGAAGATCGTGGTGCTGTGGAGTTTCGCAGTAACAGTCCTCTTCGTCTGGTGGATAAATCAATAGCAAATCACTTCTCCCTTAGAACCTGAGAAACAGCCTGCGGAAGTCCTAATGTGCTTTCTTGGTGTACAAAATTAAAGTGTGTCCACTATAAATCATCCCCAACTGTCCTCTGATGAATCCTGAAATGGCCAATGTCTTCAGCGCCCTGTAAATGTTTCTCCTCTTGAGTGACTCTCGTTGGTAAATATCCTTCCCTCCTCACACCGGCCACGAAGATGTGCTCGAGGTGGATCTTTACTTCATTATGTATCCTCATAATGGCTACATTTGGGAAACAATGCTAAAAACACTTTGGCTTTGGGAATGGAGAAAAATAGAGATCAAATGAGAATATGGGGCATATCTAATTAGTGAGCTGGCATTTAATTGTTCCTACTTTTACTTGCTTGCGATGTCTGTTAAATTGTCCGCACGCCTGTTACGGGTTGAACTGTGTTTCTCCAAAAAGATATGCTAAAGTCCTAACTCCCAATAGTGGAGAGTGGGACCTCATTTTGAGATAAGCTTCCAGAACCTTCTCATCCACTTGTCTTAACAGTTGGGTATTTCTCAAGTCCACAGTGCCATGGCTGTCTCTCGATGGACGATGGGTAGACGGCATGTGGACAGATGACAGATACACAGACATCTGGATAGTTGTTACCATAATATATATTATATAGACAATAATTTATTTTATTTTATTTTATTTTATCTTATTTTATTTTATTTTATTTTATTTTCTGTTTTATTTGTCTTTATCTTATTTTTTTTTATTTTATTGAGTTATAGTTAATTTACCATGTTGTGTCAATTTCCGGTGTAGAGCACAATTTTTCAGTCTTACATGAACATACATATATTCATTGTCACATTCTTTTTCGCTGTGGGCTACAGCAAGATCTTGCATAAATTTCCCTGTGCTACACAGTATAATCTTGTTTATCTGTTCTACATATGCCTGTCAGTATCTACCAGTCTCGAACTCCCAGTCTGTCCCTTCCCACCCTCCTGGCAACCACAAGTTTGTATTCTATGTCTGTGAGTCTGTTTCTGTTTTGTATTTAAGTTCATTTGTAGGCAGACGGTATTTTAAGTTTCCAATTGGAATCAGATTTGGGGAAAGGGGAGAAGGCAATACATATCTTCTTTATCTGTTTTGAGCCCAACCACTCACTATGTTCTCTAAATGGTGTGTTTACTCACAGGAACCGAGTTTCTGAGCTGCGTTTAGAGCGTGGAGTCTGAGCTTCCATTCTCCTGATGTGAAGCCCGTTTCCACAATGAACGTGCATTGTCGCCGGACTTAAAAATTTCTTCTTCTCTATCAGCTTGAGTTTGTTACCTACGAAATCATCACCACTGAAAAGATAGATAATTTATAGAAAGTTCTCAGCATATGTCCACAGCATACAAAAGTTATAAATAAATATCAGCTATTATTGCTACCAAACTTAGAATTTTACGATCACAATCAATTTCAAGAGGTAACTGTTTTGTACCCTTTGACTACCTTCATGCACTTCCTGTCCTCCCAGGCCCCCTCTGGTAACCACACGTCTGACCTCTGTTTCTGTGAGTTTATCTGCTGGTCCCTTTTTAAAGTATAATTGAGCCACATCACAAAGCCTGGTTGGAACCAGACAGACAATAAGCACGATGTGGCAGCTCCGTGGGCACACGCTGCAGGGGGCTTTTTTTTTTTTAACTTTTTTTTAATTGAGTTATAGTCATTTTACAACGTTGTGTCAAATTCCAGTGTAGAGCACAAGTTTTCAGTCATACATGAACATACATGAACATACGTGTATTCATTGTCAGTCACATTTTCTTTCGCTGTGAGCTACCACAAGACCTTGTGTATATTTCCCTGTGCTAGAAAGAAAGCAGAGAAACAATCCCCTTTAAAATAGCACCCAAAGTAACAAAATACCTAGGAATAAATCTAACCAAGGAGGTGAAAGAATTATATGTGGAAAACTATAGACCATTGATGAAGGAAATTAAAGAAGACTTAAAAAAATGGAAAGCTATCCCATGCTTCTGGATTGGAAGAATCAGTATTGTCAAAATGGTCACGCTGCCCAAAGCAACCTACAGATTTAATGCAGTCCCTATCAAATTACCCAGGGGCTTTTATTGTTACTCAGTGTAACAACAATCACTTTATTTTATTGTACATAATGTATAAAAACTTGATTTATAGTTAACGCACTTACATTAGGAACTTATCTTTGGCTGGGACCTCGTTCACCTGCTCTTCAAAACTTAGATTTAAGGCCAGTCTGGAATCCTCCTCCTAACCTTCCATCTGGCTGGCTGGTGCCAGTGACCCAGGCCGGGGCGTCTCCCAGGCAGCCTCCTCGGGACCTGTCACCTGTGGGAGTCCTTTCAGCTTTGTCACTTCCTCACATCCTGTGCAACTACACATGGATCTAGGGGAATTCAGCCTTTCCATCAGGCAGCCCTTCCTGACCCGGCAGGTCAGAGACCGGCCAGCTTCCGTGAAAAAGTGTGGAACGTGGCAGCCGCAGTGCCACCTGGACCTGAGAATCTTCTCCAAAGTGAGGAAGAAGTCTGGTCCCTGCGGGGCTGTCTGATGCTGACCGCCTGGGACCGTGAGAAACAATCACTTTCAAAGGCCCACCACGGAGGAATCCAGAAAGATGAGTCTATTTCAGAAAACACTCTTTGATGGCCTTTCTGTCGTCCCCGCTTCAGCGACTCTTAGCTCACCTGATTCCAAAGGGACACGAGGTGCTGACCGCAAAATTCAAGAGGAAGCCAGGCTGGGAGGTGACGCTGGCGCCGTCCACACCGCGCTGCACGTAATCACAGGGATTAGAATGTCTTGCATGTGCTGCGTGAACTTGTAGTAACGCTCTGCTGGACTTTGCTTTTTTAAAAATTTTTACATAAAATACATAATTAACTCCATGCTTCCAATAACCTCTGTTTTCTATTGACTCTCCAGGACAAAGTTATCCAATAATTCAAACACAAGATCCAGAATCATCTTCTGCAATCATGTCCACCATTGCTCAAATTACTTAGATTAGGTGTGCATTCTGTACTGATTAATTTCCTGAATTTCAAAGGTAAATTGTGTTCAAAAGTCCTGCCTGCAGGAGCATGTGGGCTGAGGAAGGGCTGTGCCTGTTGTAAATGGTAACAGTTCTCATGGGCTTGGTGGTCAGCCACAGCCGGTCACGCTCCCAGCAAAAGCACATTAGATTAGTTTCTATTTTTTATTTTTATCTTTATGTTTCTAATCAGAATAAGAGTGTCACAGATGAAATCAAGGGTTCTCGGTGAACAGCCCTGGGCTGTGCGTAAGGAGCTCACTGCGGGCTGACTGAGCCCTGCCTTCCACGCATCCTCTCCGAACTCCGTTCCTCCATCTGGGAAACGGATGAGCTGCCCCTCCAAGGCTCCCTGCAGCCTGGCTGTGGTCCATCGCTCCTCCAGAGCCCGCTCTTCCCCTGTTCCCTCCAGCCTCGTCTGCACTTGGCTGCCAATATGCGGTATGTTTAAGGTTTATCTTACAGCAAAATTCAAACAGGGTGTTCTGCTCTGCGGCGGTGCCGCCATGCAACAGAACTGCCTTATAATCTCTGAGATCAAAACGAGCGTAACCACTAACAAGCCTGACTCTTGTTCGTGTAACACGCTTCGTCTGTGGTCTCCTGCTGGACTCAGAGTCCAGAAAACAGGTATGATTTCTGCCACCCGGGAGAGTGTTCCTGAAATGTCCCCAGACGTTGTGTATTTCATCTGGAATTATACCTCTTCACGGTGAGACTGCCATCTGTGACATCAGACCAGGAATCACAGCCGTCCTTTGATCTTCCCTCAGCATAAGCTAGAGAGGGAAGTTGACAGATTCCAGGCTCAGGTTGGAAGACACTGATTTCCGTTAGGTTTGCTCCTGGCGTCTAGAACACGACGGCCGCGTACACCAGAACGTGGAATTCCCTCTCTTCGTAATGTTTCACCGACTCAGCTCCAGAGGAAGACGCTTTGGCAGCCTCTTCACTGCTGGCTGGAGCAAGCTAACGCCCTAACGATTTTTGTATTTAGGGCGTGTCCTGTGCCTCCTGTTCTGTGATCAATGCAAGGCCATTGAGAAATTTCTCAGAGTTTCTCTGGAAACTGTTCCTCTTAGGAAGATCATTTCAGATGTGCTCTGTAATGCGTTTCAGGCATCAAGTGCATTTAATTTCACATAATCATGTTTATTTCATGAGAACTGAGCAGAAGACAACAATATTTTTTAAACAGTTCATAGTTATTGCCCTGGGATAAGATTAACGTTACCCTAACACGTGCTTAACAGATGATTCCAGACAAGAAGCAGTAAAGAAAACATAAAATGTGATTTGGGAAGAAGTAAGGTTTTACACGTCTTTTTCCTTTTACTGCCCCTGGAGCTTTCAACTGAAATGTACCCGTGCATTAAGGGAGAACCTTCTTGCACTGGGAAGAACAATGGTTGGTTTGGAAGCAGAAAACCTGCAGTGGAGTCAGAACCTCGTGCACGTGGGAGTCCTGGGAGCCCTGACGTGCGTGAAGATTAAGACGTGAGGACGTGAAGGTACACCAGGCACGGGGTCGCTGGTTAGGGGATGTTCGTTAAGCAAATAAATGACTGAGCACAGAAAGACCAATTACAACCACGGCAGATGTGTGTAGTGTCCCAGTGTCCCCCAGCTTTGCTCCTTAAGGGCTTTGCGAGTGGCCCCCAGCCGTCCGCAGTGGAGCTGCGCACACGCCACGCAGGGCAGCGCGCCTGCTGGGCACACAGCCTTCGTCGCTGGGTCACCTGGGCTGCCAATGTGATTCTTTCTCCTTTTCTTTTTTTGTCTTTCTTGTGTTTTAGGACATTTTGTCTTGGAAACTGGGCAGTGCCCCAGACCTTTCTAAACTGCAGAGTCGTCTCTGACCGTGCTGGGCAGCTGGGGGACACACAGGTACCAATAAGGTGTGGGGACTCCTGTGAGTCAAGCCAGGGGCCCGTCCTCCGGGACCCGTCACCCTCGCTGCCAATGGATGAAGGGAGCTGCCTCCTCCTCTTCTCCTAAGATGCCTTTTCTGCTAAAGTTCTGCAGAAACTGTCCCCCGATACCTAGGGAGCATGCCGAGTTCATGAGAGCCGCCTTGTTTAACGCATGTGGCTTGGAAGTCATCGTAAGTGGTGGGAAAAAATCACCACAAAAGTGATGAAAACTAAATGCAAGACTATGAGCCAGTAAGCCATAACTTCGTCATGATACAAGTAACGTAATATCATCAAATGCTGTATTTTACATTCAGTACTAACGTACCCGTTAAGCAGCACAGAGAAGGCAATCTGAGGGCTTTTGCCAGGGAAGGGATCGACGCGTTGTCTGTTCTTTCTCGTCTAGGATACATTCACATTTGCTTGTGTCCTTGTAAAGATTTTTAGAAAATGGTTGGAGGGAGTTAAAGACTCAGCAAAACAGAAGAAGGTTCTGTGGTTCGGGATGACTGCGAGTTGGGTGAGCAGGGGTGACTGCCGGATATGGCCCTAAAACGGCACAGGTTTTATGCACGAGGAAGTGACATTTGTTCTGAATTGCCAAGCTAACAGTACTGCACAGGAGTCCTCATACCCAGCAGAGGCGCGGGGTCTGTCACCGTCGGTCCTAGGGTGACCGTACGATGGATCTCCCCCCGTCCGTGACACGCCCCACCCTCCCAGGACCGCAGGCCCCACCACGCAGGCAGCATCTCTCACAGCCGTTTCATTCAGGAAGTGGTCTCATTTCAGCCGGAGGGGCCAGACCAACACCCCCACCTCGTTAGCACTGCAATCTCCAAAATGTGCCCTCCCACTAGTCATTAGTAATTAGTAGCCATTTTTATTGAGGTGATTAAAAGTTGCACATATTTTTTTTATCCCTCTGTGTGTTTATAGAAAATGTAAGATATGCAGACCCAGGGGGTTTTAGATCTTAGAAAAATCAGCGAAAGTCTCATGAAGTTTAATTTATTAAACAACTCCCTGGCCCACAGCATGGCTCAGCAGTCCTTTAAATAATATTAAATAATAACAACAATCATCTCCATAGCTGCCCATCCTGGAAAATACAGCGTAGACGTCACAGAGGGTCCGCAGCGGGTGAGCCGGGGGCATTTGTGTAGTAACTCAAGGGACCGAAGTGCCTCCATCGCGGTTTGTACCATTTGAAATGCCGCAGTCATGACTGCCACATTTATTATTTTCCTTTCATTTTCTTTTTTTTTTTTCAATCTATTGTTGAAAGTTAACTGGGAGATGTCCTGTGTCCCTGATTTTCTTACAACCGCTCTGCTTCACTCGGCCTGGCAAAAGAGCCACGGACGAGGATGCTCAAGCACAAGCGTGCGTCTCTCCATCCTCGTTACTGACACCTTGTTCTAGTCACTGCTGTGACTTGTCCAGGCTATTTGGTCCACATCTCACCTTCACAGCAACTGCTGACGAAGTAACAAGCATATTCATGCCCCTTGATAAAGGATGAAATTAAGACTCAGGGAAGATATTATTTTTTGTTGATTTATATGTATTTTTAGATAAAGCGATTAGTGGGTTACAGGGTCCAAACTTGAAGATTTTTATCTGAATGAATTATTTTAGTGTCTCTGTCTCACTTCAGATGTTGACTCCCGAAGTGTCTTCTAAACCTTATTAAATGTTTTAAGTCTGATTAAAAGTCTCCCATCAAAGGCTCTCTCCTGTTTGCTTTTTATTATTTAACAAACCACATGCCTTAGGCGTCCCACCAAGCGGCACATCTTTGCATCTGAACGATGATGACTCAGCAGGTAGTATTTTTTAAAATACATATTTTTAAAAGAAACTATTCAAATATTATGGAAATATTGTTTTCTTTATACAGAGTTTCAGCCTAGTAGGAGGCATTTTCAGAAAACTACCAAAAATGGGGAAAAGCCAAATCTGAAATACACACATGGAGGGGAAGGCAAAGCCCCCTCGCCCCGATGCACGGGTCACTCTCACGGGTCCCTTTCTTCCCCGGAGCCGCTATTTTATAAATGTTTCCCTGATCTTTGCCTTAACAAATGCACTCATTACGGTAACTGTTACCTACTCAATTATTTACGTCTGCTCGCCAGGAAAAGTCAGGACAAATTGCTGAGTGAAGCCTGCATCATCTCCAGCTGGCAGCCTCTGTCTGGATCAGCGGACGTCAGGAGCCTGACTGCAGTGAATCACGGCCTCCCCGTCTCCCCAGCCCCTGCAGGCTCCCCAGCCCAGACGGGCGCCCGACGGGTGACAAGGGCCAGTGGGCTGCTGGGGGCGCATGTGGTCATTGTTAATGTGACCCTCTGTCTGTGGCCAGAGCCACGTGGTCACCATCACTTAGCCGATGTCCCCTCTGCTCATGAAGGCTGGTCGGGGGGGAGGGTGCTGCACAACCTGGTTTTCACCTCGGAACAAGGCTGCACCCTGGGTTTCAGGAGCACATCACCCCTTTCGAGCTAGCAGGTGGCCGAGCTTAGCGTTCCCTCGGCTGTCAGAAGGTGTGCTTCCCCGTTCAGGGTGCACAGCCATCCTTCACGGAGCACGGTCTCACTCTGATTGGAGAGAAAACAATTTCACCTTTGAAGCATGCCTGAGGAATGGGATGGTTTCAGCACTTATTTTGAAAAATGGTTCTGTTTCACCCACCAGTGGAATATTGAAGTAATCGAATTTTGTGGCCCTTACTTCAGCTCTCAGTTTAATTACTTGTTTGTCTTTTATTGGGAAAGGAAATATGGCTGTCAGGTTTATGGGGGCAAAAAGCTGACCCTGTTTTATCTGTCCTTGCATGCGCCTCAGTGTAATGATGACAAAATGGGATGTTAACTAATGATTAGTAGAAATGGTTGCAGTTAATTAGTTGGTTCTCCGTTTATCGTTCCATTTGCACATTTTGGGAGTAATCATTATTAATTAGGACCATCCTGCCGAAAGGGTCGAGGTGGAACCCTACAGCCAAGTTAATCAGGCAGCAATGAAAGCTCCATTATCTTGTCAGATCATGTTGGCTTGTGATCTATTCGCATTATCTAAAAGCTGCATTAGGATCAAAACGGGAACAGAGGGAGCCTCGTGGGGGGTTGGCCGAATCAGTGGTTTCCCGTGGACCTTCCCTCCTTGTGGTGCGGACTTTCCAGGACCCTGGATTGTCAGGAGGGGACACCGTGTCTGCCTCGTTGAAGCCGTTGTGCTGGTGGCCAGAGGGAAGGACCATGTGTCCTGAGTCCCCTCCGTCCTGTCTCCCCGCACAGCCACACCTCAACATTCACCCAAGGAGCCCCTAAGGCTGGAGCCTGCACTTCAGCCTTCCAAGAATGAGGCCAGTGGAGACTTTGACTTCAGCTTGACCACTTTGGGCTGAAATATCTGCTCGTCCTCCAGGTTTTTTGGGTCCTGGGTCCCAGTCCTGCAGAACACCAGGCCATCAAGTTGAAAACTGGAACAGCGTCAGGGCACTCTGAACTGACAAGAGAGTTTGGGACAGAAATGTAATTAAATACTCTTTTGTTTTGTTTTGTTTTGTTTCCCTATTTGAGGAATCAATACAGTCCTGTTGTAATTTTCGTGTTGTGTTTTTTTTTTCCGGGGGATGGGCTCATGCTGTGAGCTTTGCTGTAGTCTTTCACATAAATAAGGATAGAGCTCTATGGAAAAAAAAAGGAGAGAGAGAGCGGAGCAGAAGTCAGCAGTTGTTTATCTGCAGGAAATGGACTTGCATTAAATCACAGAGGACTTTCAGAATGTTCCTTATTTGATCCCGAGTCTTCCTGAGTCTCAGAAGCATGTCTCCCCCGGGGGAGCCTTCTCTACAGCTGGGCCGGTGCAGGGCCGGCGGGCTGGGGATCTGAACACAACTGGGCACCAGCTCATCCAGGAGAAAGGTGCCCTCATGGGAACACAGCAACATTTTGGAAATGTTAACTGTGTAGATTTATTTGTGGCAAAGCCAGCTGTCTTGACCTTCAGATGAACGCGAGGCCAGTTGACAGGGTAATGAATGCTGCTTATTAACAGGTAAAGGCAGAGAACACATCACCTGTAGGAAACAGGCCCTGGAAACCTCCCCAGCAGCTCCCAGAAGAAGCGACCAAAACCTCTTTCTAAATCCTTCTGCCCCGTTTCCATCTGTACACGATGCAGACCAGCGTCACAAGGATTGGCGAGATGCTTCTCTTGGGCGAATCTAAGGTTTGGCTTAGCAGTTACTAAAAGTTTTAGGGGCAGTTAGAAGGATTCACTTATGTAATAAGATGCCACATACAATTTATCTTACAATGATTTCTATGAGGCTGGGATATTACAGTGTCATGGAGTCTTATGGTTCTTCAAATGGAATTTGAATATGACAAATGAAGTATAAAAGAGAGCGCATTTCTCATAGTTCCAAGCATCTCCTTTTAGACGTAAAAATCTAGCTCGTTACCTTTAGGTAAGCGAAATACGGTAAGCGAGGCGCACGAGGCCCCGCCCGTGGCTGGTGTGTCAGGCGATCTGTGTGGGGAAGATGGCCAGCACACACGCGGAAACTGGGGGATTCCGGGAGCACTGAGGGCTGTGAAGACAAAGCTGGGAGAAGAAACTCCAAGTTGCAGGGAGTTTATTTACCCAGAAGAAACAAGGAGCTCCGTTTGAAGAGGTGATCTCTGAGCCAGGTCTTGAGGAATTACCTGGAAAACATGAGCTTTAAGGAAAAAAGTAGCCCGGGGTAAACCAGGGGAAAGTGGACCCTTTGTCCACGACCACAGTGATCTTCCTTAGTTCCATGCTACCTGCTGTAACTGCGTAGTTTCGAGAAGCTCCGTCTCCTTTTCACGGACATCACATTTTAAAACCAAAATCTGTCCATTGTATTAGTGATGGCTTCCAAGAGTAACCATTTCAGATGTAAGATAATCTTGCATCTTGCCTTTGTGTTTCCTTTCTTCCCTATTGGGCTGTCTGCCTCCTGGGACACAGGAGATGATAGAGTAGAACTTTCCATAATTGCTCATTTTTTTTTTGTCTGCATCATATGTATAACAGGCTCAAAATTGTACCCAACTGGTCTACAGAGCCCAGGCCCCATTCTCCATCCCCTGCTATGGCTGCCCCGCATCTCCTTCTCAATCCGCTCCCTCTAACTCTCTCTCGGTGTCCCTCGCATGGGTAGTTGCATCAGTAGTGCGCACCACCAGCACTCATGTCAACGTCTTTCCAGTCCTTTCCATAATCTGCATCTCATTTCCAATAGGTTCCCCAGAAAGGATGGATGAAAGCAACATTCCTGATGTTTGTGTGTGTTATCAGCATTTTTCCGTGATTTTAATATTCAAGAGCAAATATGAATAGATGAAAACTCTTGATTAACATTTTTCCCTGATTTTCTTAAATATGTTACTCCGTTTTGTTTCATTTTATTATTTTTTTAACTCCATTTATTTTTGTAGCATAAGCCTTGCTGTTAAAAATTTTATGAAAATCTATTTTTTTCCTTTGTAATGTACTTGGTCCTTTGGCTTCAATTCCCAACTGTTTTCTTTTTTCTTTGATTAGAAAAAGTCATAATGTTGGGCATTCCAGACTAATATTATCAGATATATCTGTACCCTTTTAATACATAGCTTCAAATCTTTTAAAAATAATGATTATTTCAGGAGAGCTTTCTTGAGTTACAGATTTTAGAATTTATTTTGCTTCTTTGTTTTGATTTCCTCCTTTGTGGACTCCTATTTTACATATGTTAGTTTACATATGTTAGAAGTTTTTCTTTTTTTCAATACTTTTTATTCAATACTTTTTCTTTTATCTTTTTGCCTCTTTCTTTGCTTTTTTTGACTTTGCTCATTTTCACACTCTGTTCTCACGAACCATGTTCCTTTCTCATTTGCTCATGTGTTCATTCTAGTTTAGAATTCAGTTCTAAAGTGATATTTCTTCTATTTCCTTCTTTCTAATGATTTTAAGTTACATCACTTAACTTCTGAGGCTTTGGTTACAATTCTAATTGATGTTGTTCCTTCACAGCTTGCATCGTTTTCCTAACTTTCTTCACTTTGCTTTGAGGTAATAGGTTATGGTCTCATGTGTTTCTTCAGCATGCTTTTTTCTGGCGTTGTCTTTGCTATCTACAAGTACGTTGCCTTTTTTTTTTTTTTTTCTTTTTCTTGTAATAACATAGCAGGCAAGTTGACTCTAGTGTTTTGTTGTGTGTTTTAATGTGAAATGAGCTTGCTTGACCCTGTAGGGAAGGTGTCCTTCAGGACAGCATTTGATTCATAACTTCCGAAAGCTTCCTCAGCTGCCACTTGTGAGTGGACTTCAGCCTGGTCACTGCTTTCTGAGCTCTCTTGGCTGTCCCTTCCACTTTCCTCAGGACCTTTTCGTTTCTTAGTTTCCATTTTCCCTGTCGCACTAAATTTGGATCCTGTGCCTTCAAATTTACCCAGACTCTAGTGTCCTGTCCTGGAGGAGATGCTGGTTGGTTTTAGAAGTTCATGAAGCCTGGCTGTTCCAGTCTCTTTAACCTCCTGCAGACCTTCTTCACGGACTAGTGACCTGACCACACCACCCCCGTTTCAGGGGCTCCTCTCCAGCTGCCCGGCTGTGGTTTCTGTGGAGGTTGGTTGGCTAGTGTGCTCCATCAGCCGCTTCTGCGGGTCCTCCGCTTCCTCCCAGACAGAACAGGGGCCACCACCCGGACTGCCTGTGGCTCCCGCGCTGATGGCGGCGCTCGCAGAGTCATGCAGCCGCTGGGCTTTGCTGTGGGTGCTGCTCGTGGCTGCTGGCTTGCTCTCTCATTGCTCATTGCTGATCAGCCGTGAATTGAGGGAGACAAAAAACTATACAGCCTGGGCTCCCTTCTTCCCAGAACACCTCAAAGCCATGGGTTTTATTCCAAGGAGATGGACCACTTCGGGGGCATTTTGAGCAGAGACATAACCGATCTGGGTGACACGTTGGCTGCTGTGTGGAGAGAGTCTGGACTGGGAAGCGGGGGGGCAGGGGCAGGGCAGCCAGCAGGTGACCACTCACACGGAGGGGGCTTGCGTGGGGCGGTGACACTGGGGCCCAGCAGAGAGAACCATTCCAGGCTGAGGGGGCTTGTCAGGGGTGCAGGAGGACATGAACAAAATACAGGCACTGACGATGCCTCTGTGCTGTTAGGTGTAACTACGAACCGCACGGTGCTGCCTCTTCCGATTGGAGAAGCCGGGTTGGAGGGAGATTGGGGCAGGGAGTGGGGCATGGTGCATCCGAGACGCCAGCCAAGCAGCCAGTGGAACTGGTGACGGGAGGTCAGCTGCTTGGGTTTGGAGCCTGGGTAGGGGGAAATTTGAAAAGCAACTTTTAAAAAAGAGTCCGTTTTCTGGTTAGTGAACCAGAGAGATGAGCAGGTTTTACCTGGAAAGAAAGTAGGCTATTCCTTTCACACTTTTAAATGCAAAGCCAGGTGTGGGCAACTCTTTCCACCAAAATGGGAAGTCCATTAAAATGAACACAGCTTCTTAGAGCCAGATGTTCATTTTTAATCAAGGGTGTACAATTTGGGGCCCTTTGAAGGGGTGCCTTTGTCTGAAACAAGGAGAAATGGGTGAGTTTCAAGTGAAGAGGGCTGTTCGCAGGCGTTAGTTTCAGAGTTGGATGCACAGAAGGTCAGTCCTTTCTAGAAGAGGGACACCTGGACAGACGCAGCAGAACGTTTCATGGATGGATTATTCACACGTTGCCAATGAGCCAAATAACTGCATTTTTAATCAATCTGGGCAGGTGAGGACTAGCCCGCCCAGCCCTTCCACCTCCAATCTGAGAGGTACGGCCTGGAACCCACCCGAGACGAACTCGAGGGCCGAGCAGCCGGGCCGGCGTGCTTGCCACCAGGCTGGCTACAGACAGAGCAGCGTGAGACCTTGCTTAGACTAGCAGATACTGTGTACACAGGCGTCAGCCAATCTACGGACTTGGCCAGGCATTCTGAGAAACCGATCTACTGGGCAAACACACGACCATCCACGTTTAACCTTTACGCTTTCAGAAGCCAGGTGGCTTATTTACCTTTGGTTTCCTTCCTTCTTTTTTAATTCTTCCCCTCTTCCCTTTTCTTTAAGTGAAGAGAAGATTGAGACCTTGAGCACTTTGTAAGGCGGAATGATCCGAATTATCCAGTTATTAATCACACGCTCGCCTCGAAAACCATCCCGTGGCGCCCCGACGGCTGGTATCAGAAGGTGTCAGAGATGCGTGTGGAGTGACTCAGACGCACTCGCTGTTAATAAAAATTATGAAATGAAGCAGGGAGGTTGTTGACACCCGAGTGGAGCCGGTGGCCCTGAGGAGGCCGCCTCGCACCCCCGCTCCCTCCCGGCTTCAGCTGCGTGAGCGACATTATGAATTTTGTCACCGCCCCTTCCAGCACCAGGCCTCTCTGAAGGGCAGATGACCCAAATGAATGCAAATCGAATTAGGTTTCCTCTCAGAAACTTTAATACCATAAATGAGAAAGAGAATTCATCACAAATAACCAGGGATTGTATCCCAAAGTGCTTGAAGAAAATCAATATACTTTCAGCTGCTCTCGGCCTATAAATGTAAATGAGAACAGATATAAAGCTGATATGCACTAAAGAAAGGTTATTGAGGGAGCAACACATAACACGAGGAAATCAATTGAATAAACTTGAAAAATGATTCAGATAGAGTAGATATGAACATAGAAAATCAATCATATAATTTAAAGAATAAACAGCTTGAACCTCACAAATCTCCCGCATGGTTTTGGAGTGTAGGATTTTTAATTTAGCGTTGCTATAATGCCAGGCTATGAGAATCTGCAGATGGTGGAGGCGAGGCGAAAATCAATTCATTCTTGTTCTGCGGTCTTAAGGGGTGTTTGATATTTACAGCAGGGCAGCATGAATCCTTGTATAAATTTACATTTTAAGAGATAAAGGGCCTCTGTATTTTGCCTTGTTATTGTTAATAGAAACTGTCGACTTTTATTCTGTCCACTTTCGGGGGAAGCGGAGCTGTCTTTGTGTTGGTGGGTGTCACAGACAATTCTTTAGGCTTTATTTTCTCGATACACAAAGTTTTGCTTTGTGCTTTTTTTTTTTCCTCTCCTGCAAGCCAATTGGGGTGGCATAATTGCATCAGTGCTACAGAAACACAGGCTGCAATTTGTGGGAAAAAAACAATCCCAGGCAAGTTCATTTAGATGTGGCACGGCGGCTGAGAGGTTAAGAAAATGTGACAGGGTACAAGTAAATGTGTATGTAAATCCGAGAGGCCTTCATCGCGCTTATAATCAGTGATTTGCCCTGCTGCTGCCAACGCAGGGATGTGTCATTAGGAGAAGCTGAAAAATCAGATTCACCAGCGAGCCTGCGGGCCCCGAGTTGGAGGTCTGCTCCCCAAACTTTCGGCGGCCCTAACTCTGAGACACTCACACAAATGTCTCTGAGCATCTGTATCATTGGGATGATTTCCAGCGCTGATTCGCCTAATGGAAATGGGTATCTCTGCATTAGAGGTGTCTCTCGCTCCAGCTCTGCGGCCCCTCAGTCACCGCACTCCGGGGAGGGGACAGCCGGCCGCTCCTTGTTCCAAAGGCCCCGGGGAAGAGCCCCTGGGGGCGGCGGGTGCCTCGCTGCCAGTTTCCGGGGAAACCCCCTTAGCGAAACGGCTCGATCTGGTTCGCGGCTGAATGTACGCGGGCACAACTGCACATTGTCCTCTTGTGAACGAGCAGCCCCGTGGCTCTCGGTCCGGGTAGTTCCCCGCCCCAACCGCAGCCACCGGTCGGAGACTCGGGGCAAAACACAAAGCCTTCCTTTGGCAGCTCCGCGCCTAGCGCCTCTGCACGCCGCTCCTCGCGTTCTTGGTTCAGAAGAGGTCCTGAGACAGATCAGGGACAGAAGTCACGAAAGGAAGGAGGAGAGTGGTGACTATGGATGGGACATACGCGACCTGCATCACGGAGGAAACAGCAAACGTTGCAGGCGCTGTGTATACGCACGTGGTGTGTGCGTGTGTGAGCGCGCGTGTCCCTTTGCACAGCGAGCGCGACAGTTCCAAGGAGTCAGGAGGCTGGTTTCGAGGTGGGGCTCACTTTTGGCAGGCTCTACTTTTCAAAACAAATGTACGGAGACTTCTGACCCAGAAAGGCGGAGCTGGACACCCTTCCCCCTGTTCCTCCCGCTGGGACAGTGAGGGATCTGGACCCGATGCGTCAAACTCACGTGAGAGGACCTGAAGGAAGCCCAGAGGAAGGCCATCTGCCCGGGGCCTCGGGGCGGGGGACGCAGTGGGAAGTCTCTGGGTTTCCTTCTGCCTCAGAGATCTTGGACTTGGGGATGAAGCAGATGTAACCCAGAAACGCAACAAGTGCCGACCAAGAGCCAGCTCCAAGGGCAGCCTGCTCTCCAGCCAGGGGCAGGAGAGGGCGGCCTGGCAGCGCACACAGCCTACAGCCTCAGCCAGGCACGGCAGGAAAACCCAGGGTCCCGCCCTGCCCTTAATGGGCTCCCATCACTCTCCCCGCCCGGCTTCTCCCACCACCCACGGTGACAGGCACGCCCCCACCACGTGCCAGCAGAGCGCTGGGGTGGGGGGCACAGGCACTCACACCCCCACCCACAGCGACGAGGAGCCCCTGCCCCACGGGCCCCGTGTGGGGGGAAGTCTCCCCAAGCAGGACATTCAAATAAGATCCAGAATCTGCAGCAGAAGAAACGAAGGAAGCTGTCAGCTGAAAATACCACATTCATTTTTAAAACTCAGCAGTTAAGGAAGCTCGGAAAGCAGGAGAAACAGTAGAAAAAAGTGCATGTGAACCGGAGCAGAGAGCCTTCCAGTGTGAACAGCGCCGTGGACTGTGGCCCAGAGAGACGTGCGTCCCCGAGTGAGCCCCCGGGGGGCACGGGGGGGGGGCTGCAAACCTCCCAGGTCGGAGGGAGGCCCAAACCCCCAAATTCAAGAGGATGAACGAACCACAAACAGGGAACTCAAAGGTTCTCGTGCAAGACACGTCATGACCAAACTCCTGGAAATTGAGGCCAAAACTCCTTCTACTGATCCAAGTACCGCCTTCCTCCACAGCCAAGCCCAGACCATGGGGCAGAGAGGGGTCCTCCTCCTTCCTGTGGGACAGGCGCTTTGCAGCCGTGAGGGCCCCACCAGTCTGCGGACGTAAAGGGACGCCCCGGTGCCTGACTCGGAAGCCCCCAGAGATGCTCGTGACTCCTTAAAGCAGGGACTTTTGTTCGTGCGCCAGCCGACGGGACGCTGCCTTCCCAGGACTGCTGGCACAGGCGCAGGCCGCACTGCGCTCCGGTGACACCATCTCATCGCCACGCTGCACGGCACCGGGTGTCTGACTTGCACAGACATCACCGGGTGAGGAGTTCCTGAATCCCAAGGAACCTAATTCTCCAGCAGCAAAACCAAGAGGCAACAAGACTTTCCAGCAATTAGACAATTACGTCAACAAGAAAACCGCCCGAGGGCAGGGCTCCTGCATCTCTCGGCGCTGCTCCGTCCTGGGAGTGGAGCGCCTATGCAGTGCCATTCCTGTTGTGTGACAGAAGCTGGGACCTGCCTTCCTCTATAATCCAGACCGCATCGCATGACTATCCTCTGTCCACTTTTCAGAAGAAGCAGATTCTGTTACCAAGCCCATGGTTTACACGTTTGAAGAGGCAGCGAATGGGCAGCACTAGTTTGGAGCATTCAAGCACCGTCTCGGCGAGGGGGCCTCGTCCCCGCGATGGATGTGCTGGTTCAACCCTGAGAGCTCACGGAGCCCTGCCGAGCCGGACCGCACAGGAGCCGGCCCATCACTCCCCGCACTCGCAGCGCCCGTGGGCGGGTCTGCAGGGAAATGGCCTTCCGGCTCCCAGAGCGAACACCCAGCGCCCAGAATGCTGCGCTCACAGCCCCGAGGGCTTCCTCCTGCCCCGCAGCGTCGGCGACGCGATGCCACTCCCTTCCCTGGCACAGGGATGGATTCCAGAAGCCCTGTGTGGACAGTGCTCCCAAAACGCACAAAGGAAGTTTGAAATAAAATACTGAGAGTTAATGTAGATGGCAGGCTAGGCTTCCGCAAGCAGGGGTTTGAAACCGCTTGTCGGTCTTTGAGACGGGAAAGTAAACGGAGGGTTTAGTGAAGTTGTGTGTGTGTGTGTTTTTCTCTTACCAGTTTTATTTCCTTAAAGGATTTTAGGATTCTATGTGGCGTGGGCATTTCTTCTACACTTCCTAGAATAAAAGCCTTCTTTTAAGTTCACTCAGGGCAAAAGGACCTTTCTGACTGAGCTTTCAGATGTTTTACCCTTTATAATTAAGAATATTTTGTATATATTTAATTTGTAAATGTTAACACAGCTATTAATCCCCAAGCTTAAAAGAAAGACGTGGTCCTGTGATTTCTAGAGATAGGTCGGTCCTTCTTGGATGGAGATATTACCAGAAGGCTGGCTTCTTTTCAATATATAAAAAGATGTCAGTGGAGGTTGGAGATCTTGAGCGTTGCCTTGCCTCGAACTAGATCTTCTGAGTTTCTGTCTCCTTCTCCTTTATGTCACAGACGTGTGGAAAAGCACACACTTGTATGTGTATGTTATGTAAGAGACGGCGTAAGTATATGGTCACATGTTTGTATGCTGAGATTTGAATTTTCATTGTGTAATGTATTTCATGAGCGCAGAGAGTCCATGTTGCAGGATAATTTATTTTCCCTTTTGAAAATCTCTCCAAGTCATGTTAAGTATATTTCTAAATCTGTTAACAAAACGAAAGCCATAATACTGTGTTCAAAGTTCAAGGACGTATGCCAGGTCACCTCCTGCCAGAGACAAGACTAACAGAGCCGCTCCTGCACGTGCAGACACCCGGGACGCCCAGCACGCAGGGAGAGGGCAGCGCCTGAGCCGTGTATCATAGACATGCGTTTGCAGCTCTGAACTCCAGGCGTGATGCTCATTAAACATTAACTGGAAGTGCCTGTGGGCCGGGAATCACGCTGGACTCTGAGGCAGTGACAGACGCAGGTAGAAACACAGCACAGCGACCCCCAGGGCCCCGTCGGTCTGGCGGAGGCCGGAGACCGGTGACTGTAAAGTGGAGAGGGTGGCGGTGCGGTCTGACCGCGGGCAGGGCAAGGTCAGACAGGACAGCTGTGTCCGTGTGTCAGGGAAGGCCCCCGGGCTGCAAGGCGGAGTGTCGGACGAGGGGACACCAGGTGAAGGGACAAGGGAGGACCTTGCAGGTAGGAAGAGCTGCCCCTGCTCTGAGCATCGCAGTCCACATTCGCTGGACCATAAACTAAAGAAAGCAGGACCCAGACCCGCGAGGGGTGCCCAGGCGGGCTCGGGAGCTGGGCACACATGGTGGGAGAGTTTGCATAACTGCTAACTTTCCGGGGCACCTTGAAGGGGCGTCCACCCTAGGACTTACCTCTGGTAACCACCTGTCGTTTCTCGTCACAAGTGTGATTCCCGGGGACCTGCCAGGTCCGACTGAGAAACGCGGAGCTTCATTCTCTAAGCGGCGAGGTCCTGGGGAATGTGAAGGTCAGGAGGCCACGTGCCCTGGGTCACGCGCTGGAAGCCTCAGCCCCGCGGAGGGTGACAACACGCTGGAAGAGTGGAGGCTGGAGGCAGGGAGGCCAGCGAGGCCACGAGGGAGCCGGGCGGCGGGCAGGAACCTGGGGCCCCCCTCGCCACCATCGCTCCGCAGCTGGGCTTTGCTGGGAGCTGCGATCTGAACTGTCCCTGGACGCCCGCGAGGCGCCGGGAAGGCTGCTGGGAGCTTCATCTTAGCCACCCCTGAGGTCTCCCCGGGATCCTGCCGCGAAGCAGCCATCTTCTGTAACATCATCCCAAGTGTGAATGTCCCACTGAAGACCACGGGACAGTCTGGGAGTCCCCAGCTTACACTTTTCGGTTAGAACACGTTTCTAGAAAAATAATAAAACACCAAAAACAATATGCATATAAAATACATCTTTGTCTACATTTATTATGAAAGACTATAGCCGTTTAAGTGGATTTACTGAGATATCACTGACATATAACAATTGTATATATATAAGGATGTCTTGATGCACATGCAGCTCGTGCAGGGATCACCACAGCCAAGCTAATCGTCACGTCCACCTTCTGCCTGGCGACTGCGTGGACGGGAAGAACACAGACTTGTAAATACGAGCGAGGAAAGTGGTATTTATGTGTCATCGACTGACTAGCGCAGTCTGCATGCTCTTGTTTTTAACACAAGTGGTCTGTTCTCTCCCTCCCTCCCTCCCTCTCTCTCTCTCTCTCTCTCTCTCTGTCTCTCTCTCTCTCTCTCTGTCTCTCTCTCTCTCTCTGTCTCTCTCTCTCTCTCTCTCTCTCTGTCTCTCTCTCTCTCTCTCTCTCTCTCTGTCTCTCTCTCTCTCTCTCTCTCTCTCTGTCTCTCTCTCTGTCTCTCTCTCTCTCTCTCTGTCTCTCTCTCTCTCTCTCTCTGTGTCCCTCCCTCTCTCTCTCTCTCTCTCTCTCTCCCTCCCTCCCTCCCTCTCTCTCTCTCCCTCCCTCCCTCCCTCCCTCCCTCTCTCTCTCTCTCTCTCTCTCCCTCTCCTCTCTCTCTCTCTCTGTCTCTCTCTCTCTCTCTCACACACACACACACACACAAACAGGAACCACCCTGGGGGCACCGGTGGGCATATCTTTGCAAACTTGATCCTAATGATACTAATCTACTTACCTGAGAGCAGGCAGAGGAATAAATGTTACAACACATTAGAATTTCTGCTCTCGCAATGTGTTTAACCGGGAACCAAATTAGTGAAAATCACTTGGAGTAAAATCAGTATCTCCAAAGGGCTATGCAAGTGTTTTTTGAAAAAAAAAAGGACCCTGAGATGTTGTTTGGAGCGAACACAAGGCAGAGAGTCCTGGAGCGCAGGGAGGAGACGCCGTTGTAATAATCTCTTTTAATTAGAAGGAAGGAGGGGGTGAGGCATTCGTTGTGTGCCTGCTGAATGCTGCACCACACCTTCTGTCTACGCGAGCAGCCTCGTGTTTTAAAAAGTACCCCTTCTAGGAGGTTTATATATGTATGTTCATGCATAACTGAAAAGTTGTGTTCTACCCTGGAATTTGGCACAACACTGTAAACTGACTATAACTCAATAAAAAATGTTTAAAAATTTTTTTTAAAAATGGATGTGATTATATAAAGCGATAAAAGTTCTCTTTTAAAAAAATTGAAGTATAGTAGATTGACAATGTTGTGTTAATTTCTGGTGTACAAAGTTCTCATTTTTAAAAAGTGATAAATTAAAAAAAATAGATTTTAAAAAGCAAATGCAAACATATTGACCTTATATGGTAATGGGTTGGTATCTTTAATGTAAAAGGGGGTTCGGAACAAGTCGATACAAAGGAAAAACGGGCAAGGAATGTGAACAGGAAGTTTACCAAAAAAATAAATTATAAACAGATTAAATTTGTATGAAGAAAATGTCCAGTTCTCTCCAGAACAAAATAAGTGTGAACTAAAAAAAAATATCCCTTAACATCGCGAACCCCAGTGAGGCTCAGACTAGGGTCCTCGTCTGAAAGTGAGGGTAAGACTTGCGGGGAGGAGGGCCCGCGCAGGCCGGCACCCTCGAGCCGGCGTCCACACCCATGTCCGCCTCTGTGTCCTGCGCTGAGGAGCTCAGACAGACAGACAGACAGACAGGTGGTGCTCACGTTAGAGGCGAGCGCGGGCGTTCGCTAAGAGCAGGGGCCTTGGTTCAGACACAGCTGGGCTCCAAGCGGTTCACGAGCTCTCACAGGTCGGCCTGTTCACTGATTACCTCAAAAACCCATGTTCCTGGTGTTTGGCGTGGAAACCGCTAGCTGTGCTGTGCGGACGTGAGCGCGCGCGCAGCGTCACCATGGGAAGGATGCTCATCGTGATTTTACTCTTGTCATCGGCGGAGGGTCTTTTGTGGCTTTTTTTTTTTTTTTTTTTTTTTTTGCTGCCGTGCATTTTAGAGCACTGGCCTTTGAGATTCCTGATTTAAGTCCTCGTTCCAGTGAGAAGGTTATAAAGAGACTGGTGGGCCCAAGAATGTAGTAAAACAGGAATTGTGTCCATCCCTGAGGTTTTGTGACATGTCTGAGAACTCTCAGACGCACTTCTATTGCAAGCTGTCTGAGTTCAGCCCCGGCTTGGATTTTCCTTCCGTGTCTGTACTAGTAACTTCTGGCACAGGTCTGCCTGGTCAAAGACGCAAATTAAAACTAAACCAAGGGACAGAGCAGCAGATGTTTATGCCTCCGTGGCTAAAACTGCAACAGGAGGAGCCGAAGCCAATTAGCACTTCCTTTTCTTTTTTAATTTTTTATTTTTTCCTCTTTTCTAAATAAGAATTCTAAACCTGTGTTTGGGGGAAGGGGTGCAACTCGGGGGTAGAGCGCACGCTTAGCATGCATGAGGTTTTGGGTTCAGTCCCCAGTACCTCCATTAAAAAAACAGAAAGAAAGAAAAAGAAAAGAAAGTAAACCTATGTTTTGAATAAGATGATTACAATGTTACAGTAAAACCTCTGTTCGATTTTCCACGCATATTTCATTTCAAAGCAAAAACAAGTTTTCGCGCACACGTGCGTATCCCCGTAACCGAAAGGAGGCTCAGGTCCTCAGAACTGACGCCTGCATCTAGTTTGAAACGCTGAGAACAGCTCGGCTCCCCGAAGGCTGCTTGTCCTGTACTCGGGGCTGTGGCTGGAGCTGGAGCTGGTGGTCTTGGCCTCGCTCCAACATCTGGTGTTACGTATTTTGAGAAATCATGACATGGCAGCTGAGTTAACGACGATGAAAATGACGTAAGAGAAAGCCCTGTCTGCCCCTGGAGACCAGGACGGGACGGAAAAGAGGGAACCTGTGGTGGCTTCTGGGTCCCACCTGCGCCTCTCCGGACCCAGGACCAGCGAAACTTCTCACGCTCCTGTTTCCTCATCTTGGACGTCATGAGGGTGTAAGTCTTCCTTGCAGGGTTTCTATTAAGATTAAGGGCGGCGTAGACGATGTGGAAGGTGCCTGAAATCCTGGACCCCAGCACAGACTGCAGCTGCTGCCTTGGAGGACCGCCCCCCGAGGAGCCTGGTCGGTCTCCTGTGAGAGATGGAACTGCCCAAACAGGAAGTCCTCCCTGTCCGTCCCCCAGCTCAAGTCTTCCCGGGGGAATCAAGGGTCCCCCCCTCCACACCTGACAAGAAAGACGGGTGAGTGCAAATTTTGCTGATACACCAACGGAAGTCACCCAGCAGAGTGTGTTTCTGAAATGTGGGGGGAGTGGACCTGCCTCTGACTATAAGGACTCTTAGAAAGGAAGTTTGACCCTGAAGTTTTGGTGCTGCTGTATTTCAGACAAGCCCTCCCAGGGTCTTAAATCCTCACGAACACTTGAGACGTTCCAGAGGAGGCGGACGGGCTGGTGTCTGCACGACTTCGCGCAGCCCTGGTGCTCAGGGAGCCTCAGTGAGTCATCAGAACGAAGGGCGGCCGGAAGCTGTCAGACCCGGGCTGCGTCCACTCCTTCTGCAGTCATGTCCCTGCCCCTGCTGGGCCCCGCTGACGTGCCCTCCCCTCCGCCTGTCTCGGCGCCTCCCCCTGCTCCAGCCTGTCGGCCTCGTGTTCTAGGAGGAAGATGGAATCCCTGATCAGCACAGACCGCCCCTCCCAAAGCTCAGCCAGCACATCCGACGTGACCCAAGTGGCACCACGCTCGTGCGGCACAGACGTCAACCCCTCAAGGCCCCCGTTACATGCAGTGATGTCTCCTGGTGGGGGGCAGGGTGGATATGAACTCTATTCACATCGCTTCTGGAACTCACTTCTAATTCGCATGCCGAGGGATCTGAGGGGTTGCAAGCCAGGGTCAGAGGGGGTTGGCAGTGAGGGAGGCAGAAGGCAGGGGATGGAGACAGAGCCTTGTCCAAGGCTCCTGCCGGCCTGGGCAGGACTGCAGGGGACAGCAGATGGGGCCACGTGATCCTGGGGGCTCGTCCACCTCTGGTTGCTCCTTGCAGAGCCCATCCCACACAGGGTCACTGCAGATCCTGTGCAGTTAGGGTCCATCCACAGCACTGCCCTCCCCAACTGGCTGCTTCTGGGGAAACTGCTGGCAGCTACAGGGTTTAACCCAAAAGGCATGAATAGGTGTGTGTGTGTCTCCATAAGGAGCAGTTTAAACCCACATCAGCCTTGTTCCCAACGTGGAGACCCGCGTGACTGGTTTGCACAGCATACGTTTGCATGCACACGAGTGTTTGCATATGTCCCTGCCTACAGGACCCGCTGGGCTCCACCTGCACGCAACAGTTAGACTCTGGCCCCACCAGCGCTGCTCCCACCCCCATCTGCGGGCTGGCTCCTCCCATTACTGGTGAACTAGCGTCCTGTCACAGTGACCGAAGAGAAACATGGACCGTTTCAGATTATGGTGGAATGGAAGCTCTGCCCATGCCTGTGAGCACTCACTTAAAATTTTTTTTTATTGAAGTATAGTTGGTTTACTTGTGTTAGTCTCTGGTGAGCAGCAGAATGACTCAGTCATGCACGAACATAAGAATTTTTAACAAGGCTTCTGCACCGGCTGGATGCTGTGTGAGGCGTCAGGCTGTGGGACAGAACCTCACACAGGCGCATGTGTGAGCCCTTAGAGGTGTGGATGGTGGAGTCAGGAAAAGCCTTGTGAAGAGACGCCTGGGGGTGAGTCTGGGATCTCTGGTGAATCAGGACATCGATCCCCGGGGTGTGGGGAGGGAGCTGCACCTCGGGAAAGGCGGGGGAGACGAGCGAGAACCGGGAGGCGGGCAGCGCCCCATATTGGAGGGTTCCCTAAGTTGTGGAAGGAACACGGTCTCCATCACAAGGGCCGTCGGCAGCCTGAACTGTATCCCCTCTAGAAAGAGCCCAGAGCAGGTGGCCCCGAGCCCCCCTCACACTTAGAACCCTCTTCTAGTAAAGACAATCTCTGGTGACGCTCACACACTATAAAACACAGCCTGTGTTTTGCTGGGAGCAGAGGCCACTGTGAATGTGTAAGGAGAGGCTTCTGCTTCACAAAACCCATACGCTGTTCTTTAATTCACGTCAACCTTCGAAGAGTTAACCAGCAAAGTGGTTGAAGAGATTTGTGGGAAAATATTAATATAATTCCATCTGATGGATTCAGCAGGAACGGCGAGTATCTGCACAGCGTGCCTTCTGTCCGCTTGCTCCGGCAAGCAGCGTTTAGAGCTGAGTGTTAACTGTTTGGCTCAAAAGTGAGATTTATGTCTCGCCGCTGAGTCAGCAGCATGTAGGCGCACTGCGCCCGCTTTGGTAAGGAGAGCAGGTCCGCCCAGCTTCTGCGCGGGCCTCTGAGAGGCTGGCGCTCCAAGTTGGCTGTGAACACACGAGCGAGCCAACCTGCAACAAAGACAGGCGTTGTCGTCGCATAAATTAAGCGTCTGTCCTGTGCGTTGCTGAAATGACCGAGCTTTTAGTTATAAAATATTTACGCACTGTACTTAGAGCTGTTGCTGCTCGCTGCCAACGGAACGAACGCTCTATCTCGAGAAGCCAAGGAGGCCCCATCTGGTTCACCTGAACCTCGGGGTCCAAATGTTCCATTTGCTGTTGGATGGTTCACGGATGTGAAGTGGTTTGCACTTGTCATGGCTGTGATTTAGGGATCGGTCTGACTCTATCTGGAAAGTTAGATACATTTGAAAGGTATCTGCTAACTTTTGGCAGAAGCCTTAGAGCAAGAGCTAGAGGAAAGGTTACTTGCAAAATCTGAAGAGTCTTCTCATGATGTCGGGGGGGTGGTCTGTGAACCTCCAGGTGTTACGTACTCAGTTGTGCATTATAAATGTGTGCACACACCTTGAAAATTCCACAGGGCTAAATACATCAGAATGTCTTCAGATTATTTGTTGTTATATTAATTTAGGTTCCGCAGAGGGCAGATGCTTAGAGCAGTGAGCAGCACAGGGATGAACTCGTGGTAGCGGTGGTCCTCCCCGCCACTGCGCCTGGAGGAACTTCACCTTAGGTCCCACCCTTAGTTTCTCAGGGGCGGGGTGGGAGAAGGGAGAGGGAACGTCTCTGCTTAAAACTTTAGAAGAATCTTTGCTTTAGAATACTCTATGATTTTACCCATAGCTTGTTTCACTCTGCCCATTTCTACATTAAAAAAAGAAACTTGAATGATACAACTGACATTAGGTGTGAAAACCGCTGCAATGTCAGAAGCCAGAATGCACTTCTGGCTGAGTGATCAGCAAAGGGGATAAAATGGCATTTAAATTTCCTTTAAGGACAGTCAGACTTTAAACAGCTGGGATATTTTAATCAGAACGGTTAGAAATATTGCCTAACGATTCTGGCATCAGGCTCTGGAGTGAAACCGCACACACTTCAATTCTGATGTTCACACTGGCCGTGCAAACTTGGTAAATTACACAATCTTCTAAGCCTTGATTGATTCATCCCTACAGTGGGGATCTGTATAGTCACCTCAGAGAGCTGAACGCAGCTTGGACTTTATGAGTAAAATATCTAATGAGAAGACTTAGGAACATTTGTAATGAATAGCTCAGCCAAGGCCAACTTCATAAAGTACACACACACTCACACACATATAAACACCAACTTTTATAGGTGCCTTCTAAAAATACATAAAATCAATACCAAGCCACAAATGCCCTAAACACAACTTCTATCACTTTCTTGTACATCTATTCATCTCAACACCGATGTACAGTCGGGCAAGAGACAGAGTAAACACCGGGCTCAGTATGGTCAGGGAGGCTCAGTCAGATCAAGGGAAGCATCAGATGCAGAGGTGTGGATGTCACTTGGGGTGGGATGTGTGCCAGCTTCAGGAGAGCAGACATTTATTCATCCTTCATAAATTGCAGACTGCACATGATTCTCCAAATACTAAAGATAGCTCTGGAAATTAGTAGCAAAGTGGATTTTATCAGACAAATTCCTTTACCAACCACAGTTATAAACTCTGGACAAAATATTTAAAAATGAATGATTTAAGTGGTACCAAATCCAGGAGAAACTTAAGAGAATTTTAACATTGAAAGAAGAGAACCACAGAAAAGAGATCCACATTCTCTTGTCTTCCCTGCAGGACACCACCCAGGTTTTCTAGGTCCCAGGGGATAGAGCTTAAGCAGGAGGCATCAGCACTCTAGGGTTAGGAGTCAGAAGCTGGGTTTGAGGGAAGCCAGAGCTGCTGATATGGAGGGGGAGACTGTCAGGAAAGAGGGAGAGGCCAGCCCCCAAGCCCGAGTGCCACGTTCCCTTCACGCACTGCTGACTCCTGAACTACACTTGCAAGGGGTAAAACCGGAATGTTGGCTTTCATATTAAAGTATCAGCTGGAAGGCTCAAAAATCAGTGACAATCTTTCAGGAGCTGCCTGTCAGTAGGAAACCAGAGTGCTGAGAGCTTGCCAAATTTTAAGGACTTGCTAAATATTTCAGGCTTTCCACTAGATCCCAAAGAGTTAAGGCTTATGAGTAAGGATCACACTCTGGGACTAAAATCAATGTGTTAGGTCTAAGGGATAAACCAAAATGGATCTACTCAAATAAAATGAAAAAACAATCCACTTGCAAGAAATAAGAGATTCCCTGGCAATTTAATTGCCTGCTAGGAAAACAACTCAACAGATTTTAGAGGAAAATAACAGAATCCAGAGTCCCTACAAAGTACCGTTCACAATGCCTCGTACACATTGAAAACCAACAAACTAACAAGCTAACTAAACCAAACAGCCAAATAAACAGAAACATGAAATTCAGAGTCGAGAAGAAGGGCAGTCAATGTTAACAGACCTATAAATCTCTCAGACTTTGGAACTGGTGAGTAACAACTTTGAAACACCCGTGACACGGCTATTAAGGAGTCTACACACCAGGTGAATAAAAAGATAAAATAAGTGTAATGATGGAGAATTTAAGGAGAGATATGGGAGCTGTAAAAACAAAACAAAACAAAACAAACAAACAAACAAACAAACAAAAACCAGAAACTGGGACAAAAGGAAATTCTATAACTGAAAAATACAAAACCTGAAATACAAAATTCACTGGATGGATCAACAGAAGATAGAACACAGCTGAATGGTGAACTAGTGAAGTTGAAGACAGATCAGTGGAATTTATCCAATCCAATCACAGGATGAAGCAAATAGTGACAAAACCCTAGAACTTAGTGACCTTTGGTGTAGTATCAGAGACAAACATAAAAGTAACTTGAGTCCTAGAAGAAAAAGAAAAAGAAAGGGAGAAGGAAAGAGTGGAGTAGAAAAAAATAGACATATCTGAATAAATTGTGGCCAGAATTTAAAAAAATCTGACCAAAAACATTTACCCATAGACCCAACAAACAACAAATTCAAAACAAATAAAATAAAAATATATAGTTAGCTACATCTTTGCCAAACTGCTAAAAACCAGTGACAAAAAATAAAAATCCTATAAGCAGCCAGAAAAATAAAAGAACAAAGATTTTTCTAATTAGACACAATTCGAACAAGAATGGAGGAAGCTCTTTCAAAAACTGAAAGAAAAAATATCACTGCCAGCTTAGAATATAATGTCTACAACGTGTTTCAAACATTAAGACAAAATAAAGACATTTTCATATAAGCAAACTTACAAAGTTTGTTGCAGCAATTCTAAAGTATAAGAAATGCTAAGGAAAATTCTTCCATCAGAAGCAAAACAATGTCATGTTAAAATAAGGAGCAGTAGGAATGAATGCAGATTCCTGGATATTGTTAACATATGGGTAAATATAAAAGAATATTTCCTTAAGTATTTCTTTCTTTTTAAATGACATTTAAAAGTAACATAATTTTTTAAAGCAAATAATAAAAACTAAAATAATGCAGTTTGGAGTCTATAACAAATGTAAAAGTAAAATATATACAACATTATTACAAAAAGTGTTCATTTGTTGTAATATTCTTACGACAAATATATGCTGGCATAATGTTCATTTGGTAACAACCATGACAAGTTTCATCTCAAGAGCAACCACTTGAAAAAAGAACAAAAAAATAGTTAAAAACCAATAGAGAGGTGGAATTAAATACTAAAATCTATTTGATTATCAAAAAAAAAAAAAGACAGAAAAAGGATCAAAGGACTAGGGGACAAAAGAAAACAAATAGCAAATGGTTAAGCTTCAATCTAATCCAATCAATTATTACACTAAATGTTAATGAACTGGACATCATGGTTAAAAGGAAGTGAATTTCAGAATAGGTAAGAAAACAAGACCTAGCAATGTGTTATTTGTAAGAAGCACTCTTTAAATATAAAGATGCAAAAATGCCAAGAGTAGAAACATTGAGAACTTTGCCATACAAACACTAAGTACAACAAACCTGGGGTAGCTACATTAATATCCAGAAAAAAAAAAAACTCAAGATAAATAGATTTATTTTTTAAAATAAAATGTGAATACATCAAGAAGATATAATAATATGATATCAGGGCTTCAAAATACTTGAGGCAAAATAGAACAAAGGGAGGAAATAGACAAATCCTTGATTACAGTTGAAGATTTTAATACCTCTCTCTTCATAATTAAAACAGATAAACAGACAAACTAAATCAATCAAGAGATAGAAGACAAACACACTTGACTTCATTGATCAGTATAGACTCTTACACAGCAATGGCAAGTACATATTATTTTCATTTGAATGGGACCTTTACTGATGTAGACCACATACGGCATCATAAAGCAAGTCTCAATAAATTTAAAGGGATTGAAGTCATAGAGCCTGACCATAACCAAATTATATTAGAAATCAATAAGAATGAAATATTTTTAAAACCACCAACCATTTAAAAATTAAGATACTTCTAAGAAATCTAAGAATTTGACACATTTTAAAATGATTATAAATCAATAAAAAATGTTAAAAAAATTTAAAAAAAAAGAAATCTATAAATCCAACAGAAATCTCAAGGAATTAGAACATATTTTGAGCTAAACGATAATGAAAAACAGCATGTCAAAATTTGCTGGATGCAGCAATAGTAGTTTTTAAAGAAACATGGGTGGTTTCAAAGTTTAAAATCTAAGATGTATCCTAAAGAAACGAATAATAAAAGGGGAAATTAACCCATAACAACAAAAAGCTAAAGAAAGGATGGAACAATAGAGTGGAATATAATGAAGAAAAATAATAAAAGCTAGTCATTTTTTGAGAAAATAATAGAATTGATAAAACTATAGTTACACTAGTTCAGAAGAGAGAGTCCACGAATTACAAACATCAGGAACAAAAGCGATGACATGAGCGCATATCCTACAAATATTAAAAGGATAATAAGAAAATACTATGGAGAACTTTATGCCAATTAATCAAACAACTTAGACAAAATGGACAAATTCCTCGTGAAACATGACAGCAAATTAACATTAGTTGGGATATAAGGTGATCCAAGTCCAGCGCAGCAGACCCAATGCCTGCTACGCATTAGGAAGGCAACAGCCTTTATCAGTTGACCCATAAAGTCCAGATCAACACGACAACACGTCAGCGCCTAAGTGAACTGTGGGTGTGTAAGTGCACATCCCCCGTTGATCTGTTGGGTTGTACTGAGTACTGAATGCTTACAAACACTGAAAAGAACGACTTTAAGTCCTTAAACATATGATGAAGATCGGGGGGAAAAAACATCTATAAACGTGATTTCTATAGGAAAAAATACACAACTCTGATTCTGAGACAGGATCTCAAAATTTACCTTTCCGAGTTTACCTCAACCTTGAGAGCCTAAACCTACCTATCAGTTGTCTTATCCCGTTCCCAACCTAAAAACAAACTGATGGCTTAAAAAAACAGAAAAAGTTCAACCCCAGTCTAACACTATTCCTCCTCCAGTATCCACAGATTTGCCTCTTTTAGACGTTTCACACGACTGGGAAAATGTAACAAGTGGTAATTTGCATCTGGCTTCCTTGGCATAGTCCGATGTTTTTGAGGTTCATTCATGTTGGAGCGTCTGTCACCCTTAACTCCCTTGAAGCATTATTTCGATTTAATGAATATCTGTCACATACAAAATTTTTAGCTTTTGATTCCCAGAAATGTTTAACGTAAAAGGTTTTCATTTCAAAAATAGGCTGAGATCAAGAACAAAGCCAGGATGTCGGCCCCACCGCTTTCATCTGACATTTCACTGGAGGTTCTCGCCAGTGCAATAAAGCAAGAAAAAAAAATGTATATTAATGTATAAAAATGATTTCACATAATTTCAAATGTTTTTAGATGGAGGTTTTAAAAACAATTATTTAATTTGATCAAAGTATCACTGTTCTTATGTTAAGAAGTTATTGTCCACATTTATTCCTAAATGTAATGTTGTCAGAGTTGCCAATTTTAGAAAAAGATCTTAAAGACAAAACAATTTTCTACATACATATGCCTGGAGCCGTTGCTTATGGCGGGAGTGTGAGTAACGGCTGTGCTTAACAAGTGATTATTAGATTGGTAATCTGAAGGAGATCATTTTGGGCTCACCGGCCAGAATAACCTACCCTCCTGCGAAGGGGGCAAGTGCCGGGTGCTGGGCCCTGACGGAACCTGAGAATTTCCTGTCCCCGAATTCCCCCAGGTAACCCCAACCTGGTCACGGCTCTCCGGGGTCAGTGAGGCCCTGGGACTAGGAGAGGACTTAAGTAAATCTCCTTTGTGCCTGTATTTCTCAAACTGTGTTTGTAAAACCCTGGTTTGCAAGAGGTTGACATATTTTTTCCTGAATAAAAGAACTGCTTAACCCAGAAATGCTGTTTAAATAACTTAAGGAGATTCCTCTGCCAGAAGGTCTCTGAGCTTCTCTGATTTTGAAAAAGGGCCCTGTCTACAGAGGACTTCTTTCCACTCTCACTTGGCCATAAACGTTATCCTCCTGGAGAAGATCTCATGGCACTTACGGGATTAGCAAGTCAAGTCGGGGAGCAGGGCTGGGCTGTTCGCTGTAAGGGCTGGGTTAGCGGCTGGGTCCTTGCGGTCCTTACAGAGCGAAGGAAGCGTCAGAGAAGATGCTCTTCTGAGCACCTCCTTACACATCCCTCATTCCAGACTGAAGACATGAGTCCTTAGACGGGCCTTCGTGTCTAAGGAAGCTTTTCCCTCTTCTGCTGTCCCCGAGGGCTCCTCTGACCCTCCCGCAGGGTCCAAGTGACCTCCCTAGGATGCAAGTTCAATGAGTCTTTCTGGAAGTAGCTACACTCAGCCGCTCAGGCAGCTTGGCCGCTGCCAGACGCCTGCCCTTAGGACACCGCGTCTCTCAGGGCTCCGCACACGAATCCGTGGCCGCAAGAGCTCAGAAGCGCACGTAAGTGTCTGTCATACTAAACACACAGCCGCTCCGCGACCAGCCCGAGTGCTGCACGCACGCGTCTCCGTTCCCGCGGGCACGGACGCTGCCCCCGGGAGCCGCCCTCCGTCGCGCCCCCCTGCGCGGCGCCGCCGGCTCGGCCGCACGGCCGTTCGCCTAAGCTGCGCGCTGCGGCGGCGCCCGGGGGGGGGGCCTTTCTGCCCGAACGCCTCGCGCACCCTGCGCTCCACAGTCTTCGTCTCAAGGCTTCGTGCAGCAGCTTTGCTTGGAACGCACGCACTCTCTGCTTCGCTCCCCCGCGATGCCCTGCCGGGGGCGGGGGGACCTGTGCGCCCTGGTGCCGGGGGAGGCCCTCGGGAGCTCAGCCGCCGTCGCCTCGGCGCACCTGCGTCTCGGAAGCGAGGGCGCCGCGACCTCGGGCCGCCTGGCGTCGGGTTTCTTCCTGCGCGTGTGTGCGGCAAACGCTGAGTGAGTGGTCACCGATTTTGCTTTCTCATTTTAAACGATTTCTCACCCTGGGCAAGGCAAGGAAGGGCCACTTGAGAATTCCTGTTTTTAGAGTCTGAAAAATGACTACGTCTGCTAGATCACAGAGGGTCAGCTCCACTGAAGATCCGTTGACGAGGGGCAGCCTCGGGATGGATCACGTGGGGGAAGCACCAGACCGTTTCTCCATAAGGAGAAGTCCAGCCTACTTAATTCTAAATTAAATTGTTGATTATTTTTACTGTTTTAATAAATTGAACATGCATACTCGAATTAATTTTCCTAAATCCTTAAGGTCCATTTCAATCACAGTTTGTTTTTTTTTAAAGCAGTATCTGTATTTGAATAATCTTACTGAAAGGTACATTTCACTCCTAGGATTCATGCTGCTGAACAAATTCCTATTGGGACACAGCGTTAGGATGAGATTTCAGAGTGACTCTCAGGGTCCCGTGACCCCGTGTGGCTGTGGAACAGAACAGCTAGAGGGGAGATTTTCACCTGTTCACTGATCGTTCATGCATCAATTTATTCTTTGATTCAGAATAATTTATTTGATTTCATGTTTGAAAACTTGCTGTGGGTCTGGCATGTGGGTGCGAACACATGTTGAGTCCCAGTGTGGTCAGGTACGGCTCTGGGCCTCCAGATGCCAGGTGAGTTTTTCTACTCAGGTAATGATGTTCCAGGTGTGGTCCCCGAACAATTGCTCTGCACTCTTCACCTCCTTGTCCCTCCCTTTGAAGCCAAGGCTGCTTCACCACCTGCTGACTCTGGTCCCAGCCATGGGACTCATCTGGCCATTGGAAGGGAGCAGGTTCAAGGCCAGGGGCACGGGATGTGTGTCTGCGAGTGAGGCTCACATGCGCACGTGCCCAGGGAGCTGCCAGTTCTGGAAGGAGAAGTAGGTTCAGCGATTCTGGCCCAGGAGGCAGCAGGACGCAGAGCCGGGCAGCCCACAGAGCCGGGCCAGGAAGCAATGCTGGTCGCCCAGAGTCTTGGGATAACTAACAAAGCGCCTGACATCGTGACAGCCCAGCATCGTGCCGGGACACAGAAATGCGGGTGCAGGATGAACATAACATGAGCTCACACCCGTCTGGGGCCGGCTGAATTCCAGGCACTGCTCTAGGCTGACTTAGCCCCTCGGTCAGCCCTGTGGGAGAAGTCCGCCCGGTTCCATTCTGATTTTAGTGCGGCCAGAGGAAGGCCGCAGGGCCCACGGTAAGGCCACACCGCAGGCCAGGAGCCAGCGCACGTCGGATCCCTGGGCTGCGTCTGGAGACGGCCCAGACGTGCTGTGACGTCACCTACCTGAAAAGAATGACTGTCACTGCGGGAGGGGCCCTGGCTCGACCGGCGGGTGCATCAGGGTGAAAGGTGCAGGTTGTGTCGTCCACACAGACAGCATTTCATTTTGTACATCGTGTCTGCAATGAGGGTGTGTGCACGTGTGTGTGAGTTACATCTGCCTTGGTTCCTGCGTCTGCTCAGCTGGCCTGGAAAGGGGTACATCCTTTCTTGCTGCCAAAACAAATTACTTTCTAAGCCCAGGTCTGTCACTTCATCACCAGTTGTGGCTCTGTTTCTTGGATGACAGATGACGAAAGGCATCTGCGATGAGCATCGATCCCATTTGAAATGTTTGTATTTGCCGATGATGTACTATTATTTATGTTAATGATAATAGTTATCTACAGATAACACAAGTGTCCCCAAGTCCAGGATCTATTTATTTTGCTACTAAAGCTGCATCTAAATGTCCAAAATGTAAGGAGCAATTCAGACAATTAGCTGCAAACTGAGGAATAATGATCTCAGCCTTGGTTTCAAGGATACTTTTATTAGACTTGATTCACGTCCTCTGCTTAAGTGCCCCACCCCGCCTTTCCCTCGATGTTTGCAGCCGCAGTCCCCGTCACTTTGCATCTTTCAGCCGCTCCTGGCTCGGCACTGCAGACGTGGTTTTATCCCCGAAATGCAGCCCCGCTGTTTATTAAACTTTGGGTCCAGTGTGAATTAAAATCATCCCTGGAAGGTTGTGCATCGAACCAGGAAGGAATGAATAACTTCCATCAGACATGCCTATATTTTATGTCAAGGCTCTGCCCTGTCGTCCGGAGGAAAATCCATTTAATGAACCGGCCCTCGGAAGCTCGGCAGTGGCAGCGGCGTAGCAGGTTCCCGGGCAGGACACGGGGTGATCCCCTATGTCGGCCACAGCTGGAGACGAGGCGGGGGTTCAGACGCTGGGGGGCCAGACGGGCGTTCACTGTGGCTTGTGACAAAGGACCGCCTTGGCGAGCTTCAGGCTGCGATTTCCTTTGCTCCTGACAGAGCCGCTTCCGAGCTCAGCCCTCTCCCGCTCTCCCTGTGAAGTCTCCTCCTTGATCTCCAGGACTGCGGACCACCGTCCACCTCGAGCCCACCCAGAGAGGGCGGGGCTTAGGACGACCTCGCGTCCGCTCACTGCGTGTTTTCTCGAACCCGGGCCCCGGCCCTCTTTCCCCGGCGCTGCCTTTAGATGCGAGCCCCCCGTCCTTTTTAATTTTTAATTACCATTGTCTGTTCACCTTTGTTTTACCCGTGACATCTTCAATTTAAACAGCATCAGAGAGGTTGATGTGAACTGTTTTTCTTTTCAGCTTAAGTGACTGCAGCTCGTTGAGTTGTTAATTATGCAGGGAGGTTTGCATGGCTGAGGCTGGTAATTTGAATACACTCTGATGTCAGGTCTCTGTCTGGGCGGCCGAGCCTGTAAAAGGATTATGATGATGTATATATGGTTCATGGCTAAGTGGGCTAATGAAAGGACCTCATTTAATCAAACACAATTAATTAAATTAACTTATGATATTAACCCATCTTTCCGTGCATGTATAATTTATATTAATTGATTGGCTGCATTCAAACTGACCAATCAGGTGGGTTGCTGGCAACACCAGGAAGAGGGAGGTGTCATTAGCATTACTTTGATGCAAACCATAATTGATGGTTCAGTGTGTTTTAGGGACGTAGCGAAAGCTGTGCTAATTGTCATAAGAAGTTGAAATTGATTGTGTCTGCATTAGTACATAAATTTAAATTGATTAATGTTTTGTTCTAAAATTAATGTCCATTCCGGATGGGTGATACAATGCTTTATTTATTGGATTCATTAATGCAGGCTCAGGAAAAAATAGTGTTGAAGTTAGTAACTGAGCGGGGTCGTTAAGAATGTGCTCCACGGAAGCGCGGGGAGCTCATGGCGCTCCCACCCTCGGCCGCTCCTTACAAACGTCTGAGCACAAAGGCCTCTGGTGAGCACATCCTGGACCAGCATCAATCACAGCTCTTTCACAGACAGTTGCAGCGGAAAGCACCCCAACGTGGGGGACGCAGTGGGGTCCCGGAGGAGGAGGGACGGGCCCAGCGCCTGGGACGTCATCCCTTCCCGGCTGAGGCTGAGATGTTAAACGTCGTCACAATTTATACCAACCCCCCTGCACAAAGAGGAAGACGCTCTCAAACTTGCTTGAATTGCAATTTATCCTTTACAGCCAATTGACAGAGATCATGAAATCTAAAATCACAGGCGCTTTATCAGCGCGTGGAATTTAAGCCTAGGTTGCGTTTTTCATAGACGCTCTTACGTGGTGGTTTTTATTCTGAAGATTCTCTAGTTAACGTGATTTGGAGCCTCTGTGGGTTTATGTTTTAGGGGGACTCCCCTAACCTGGCCTCTGATTCTTTAAAGACAAGGTGATAAAATCACTTGCATTATTAACATAACCTCGAATTTCAGTTATTACCAGAAAGCACAAATGCATTGAGAGGGGAGAGTAAGAGATCTCCTGGAAACTGGCTTAACTCATTTGTAACTCCTTCTTTTCTTACCCAGGAAAGCTTAACATCTGCTTCTTATAAACTGATTTAAGTAGAAAATGTGTCATGTACCCTTTTACCAAATGGCTCTCTTTTTATTGATGGAATAAAGCAGTTTGGCTTTCCTGTTTTTACTACAGTGCGTTCGTGCTCTTAGAAATGGGACATCTCCATTTTCACGAGGAAACGTTTTGAACTTCGCTCGCCAGAGAGAAGCCGGGACGTCTCCCTTTGCCGCTTTACTGAAGTGGGCGAAGTTATTATTTACAGACAGCTTCTTGAGCCTAAAAGACTTGAATTATATTCAGATGTCACTCCATGTGGTGGCACTATCGAGTAAGAAACAGTAATTGGTTCTCAGAAAGTGACTTCCTCCTAACTTTTGAGATTGTGATAATCGACGTCGAGCACTAGCTCTCCGTCGTCAGGTTTTAAGGACAGCCGTTCAGCACTGAGCCACGTCACTGCGAGGCGGCCGGGGTGGGTTCTGCCACAGCCGCCGTTGGACGTGCTGAGCGGGGAAATGAAGTTCTTATTACTTGTTTAAATTATGTTTAGTGCTTCTGCTTTATGTAGCTGAGATTTATACACGCCTCGTATACGCTCTACTCATAAAACATATTCATATACATGTCAGCTTATTAGACAGCCAGCAAGACAAAAACAAAAACCAAAAAAACTAGCATGAATTTGAATATTCCCATGTTCTGATGATCTTCTCAAAAGGAAAATGAGAAATAAGGCATTGTTTATTTCCTTGGAACTATGGCAAAAAAAAAAAAATCTCCTCTATCTTAAAAAAAAAAATGTGGTTTCTTTAAGCCACGTGATACGGAAGAAGAGAACTGCCCCTCGTGCCGGGGCGTTCGTCAGCGCCTAACGGACTTGACGCAGCCGCATCCCGGGACCCCAGCAGCAGAGGGCACCGCCGAGTCAAAAGGTTTCAGTGTTTTAGGAAAACCACCCCAGCAATGGCTGCGGTTTCACCGTGTGAATGTTTATAGCACAATCACTTTAAAGTTTTAGCTGTTTTTTTTTTAAATTATTGCTGTATTGTTTGTGATGTTGCTTTAAAACCTAGGAGGAGAAAGATGGACTCAGACACAGCCTCGCTTATTGGAAATGACAGGATTTGGATGAATATATGGGGAAGCATCGTCTTAAATTTAAATATTTGCTGCCATTTCCTGAGGTGGGGAAGGTAGCAAAGATAGTGATTTAAAATAATATTGTCTTAATTTAGCAGTTTCGTGAATGGGTCACAGATGTTCTAAGAGAAAATGAACATTATTTTGTTTAAAAAAATATCCTCAGCTCTATGCAGAATGCGGTGGCAGTTGGAATAGCTGCTTTGCCAGTCAGGGGGTGGCTTCTGCATGGAGCACGTTCAGGGGGCCAGCGGCGTGGCTGAGGAAGGCCGCAGGGAGGGGGGAGCCCTGGGCTTCTGAGCACATCGTTCATCCTTTGTCGAGGGGATAGGATCCAGGGCCCGGGGTCCTGGGTCCGATGCCACAGTTTAGACATACTGTACTTAATTCCTGTTTCAGGACTGGCCCGGAAACAAGCACTGGCTTCTGTCGGGACGTGCACTTCAGAATTATGATTGTCAGTCATCTCCGCCTCTTCCACCGGCATCCCGCGGTCTGGCTCGGTCCCCAGGTGGAACAAGTCTGCCGGCAGTAGGTGTCACTGCAGGCAGTGAGAATCATTTTGGAGAATTGCTAAAGAAAGGGAAATGGTCCCCAAATTCTAAAGGGAAGAATTACCATGAAACACCGGCAAAGGGGAAAGGGAATTTTTTTAATATACTGTCTTGAATTCTGAGTTATTACAGTTTTACGACCAAGTGGAAATAAAACCACCGTTGAAATCCTCTTCCCATGGCTGGAATCCTGATGTGTACGCACAAGGGTCCTGCCTTAACCCGACAGGGCCGGCAGCTGGCACCCCGCACGAGCAGACGGCCCTCGGTCTGGTCTCTCCCTCCTTCCCGAGAGTGTCCAACCTCGGGTGTCAAACAGGTGTCCCACGTACAAGACATGCTTTGTCATCTGAACGCTGCTCAGCTAATTAGGGCTTTGGACTGGACATTCCCAAGAGCGCAGTCCTGCTGTAATTCGTGATACAGCCACAGAAGAACTTTTCAGAAAGAGACAGAAAATCTTTTTTTAAAGGATTAGATATGGCATTACTACGTGTTTATTTTTAGGGACACTTGCACAGGAGGCCAAGGGCGTTGCCACGTCGGGTTCCCGGCGAGCGCCAGGGATTGTGACGAAATGCTCGTTTCCTCCCTCGCGTTAGCCCCCCAGGTGCGGACAGCATGCTGGCACAAGCCTCCAGGTCCGGCTTCGGTGTCCTGGTCTGCACATCTTACTGCGCTGAGGATGGAGTCTCCGCGGTGATTCACCCCTTTTAATTCTCACAGCCCAGTTTTCCTCCTGTTGGGCCTGCAGTTCGGATAAAGGATGGTTCACAGTGAGGAGCCGGGTAAACCTGACGACGCCATCACACCTTTGTTGTTCCAGGGAATCTGCGGGAGCAGAGCTGGGTTTTGTCAGAGGATGATTCGCCTAAAAGATACACATACTATTTATTCAAAAATATTTTTAAATGGGTTTATGTTGTCCTCAGGCAGGTAACCCCTTGAAATGGCCGCTTCTTCCTCATAAATTAAAACTCTGAATTCTCCCGTACTTTCTACTACGTCAGAAACAGCTAGAGAGAGAGCTGACCCTGTCTGGCCCTCCGAGTGGGTGCACGCCATGGTCTCCAGACAGGCCCTCGGGAACGGGCGGCTTCACGTCAGAGGCCGCTGTGGCGAAATTCCAGTCCAGCGGTGAACAGAGACGAGCAGGCCTCCCGGTTTCACTCTGAGTTGTCTTCAAACTGTGTCCGGCACACTGGGAAAGACACACTTGCACCTCAGAGCTGTTTGAACAGATCAGTGACCAGGGAGGCTCACACACAGCTTTCAAAGGCGCAGCAACGCACACACACCTGACGCAGAGGGAACGCAACTGCCGTGCTCTGCTCTGTCCTGTATTCCTGACGCCGAGTTACGTATCTGCCTGCTCTTCAAACCTTCGTTTTCAACTGAAATATGACTTTATATGAAATATGCTACCCAGGCGAACAATCTAAGCTCCAGGCTGTAATTTTGAATATTCTGCAACACGGATGTGGACTTGAATTTTGAATTTTGCGCACTGACGTTGGATCTAAGCTCAAGGTTCAGGCGACCTCTGAGGCGGCCTGTCCTTCATGTCGCTGAGCCTGCTTGTGTGACTGTGCTGCAGACTCGGGGGGACCCGCTGTGAACAGCTTCCCATCCGCTCAGCTCGTGGGGAAGGCCTGCGTCTGCCAGCGACGGACAATGGCCCCCGAGGACGGCCACACCGAGGGGAAGGCTTTTACTTCAACGTGCTGATGATAACGCTGTGATTCATTAGTGCTCGCGTGGAGGGGGGTTGCTTTAACTGGTCCTTTGTGTTATTTTCTCATCAGCGTTAACCTCGTCATATTTATAATCCCAGAGTCTCAGTGTAATTGGAGGTGCTTCTCGTATTCCTAGAAATTGATTTCTTTCCATCACTTGTCATAAAAGAAGCTAATGGATTATAAAGAGCCCGGTGGATTTCAGACACAGACACACAGCGAGGCAGTGACGGTGCTACCCTCACAGTGGTCTGAGGCCCGAGGGGCCCTCAGGGCCTCCTAGGACCTCCTTATGGCATTTCCTTCTCCATTTGGGCAGAAGAGAGCTGGGTGAGAGCTTATATGAGATCGCTCATATGTGGAATCAAAAAAAAAAAAAAAAAGAACATAAATACAAAACAGAAACAGACTCATAGACACGGAATACAAACTTGTGGTTGCCAAGGTGGGACGGGGGTGGGAAGGTGGGAAGGGACAGACTGGGATTTCAAATTTGTAGATACTGACAGGCATATATAGAATAGACAAACAAGATTATACTGTACAGCACAGGGGAATATATACAAGGTCTTGTGGTGGCTCACAGAAAGAGAATGTGACAACGAATGTATGTATGTTCATGTAGAACTGAAAAATTGTGCTGTACACTGGAAATTGACACAACACTGTAAACTGACTATAACTCAATTTAAAAAATGTTGAAAAAAAAGACATCACATTGTACATCTTAAATATATGCAATTTCCATGTGTCAATCATACTTCAATAAAGCTGGAAAAAAAACTAAAAAAATAAATAAATAAAAAGGGAAGTTCTGTAAAAAAACAGTCCTTGATTTCAAAACTGCTGAGAAATTGATAACACAAGTCATGCCCTAAGCTATTAAAACCTCCAGCCAAAAGCAAGCAGCAGGACAAAGGAAGGTCCTTAGGTAAGAAATGGTTTTTCTTTTGTGCTTCCTGCAAGACTGTAATCTGTTTGGGGGGGAACCAAAAGTATAGAGCACATGAAGAGTGACAAAGCAGAATGTTTCCATTTCTCTAATTATGCATTCTCCTTTTCCCTTCATCTTTTTATGATACTGTAACATTTGCAAATCTTAGTAGCAGTGGGACGTGCAGAATTCCACAAAGATGACAGTGCAGGGCTGCACCTGTCAGTGGTTGCATCACCGTATCCTACCATGCACACAGCCCCAGACGTGTGGGACTGGCCTGGGGGGGGGGGTTAACTGGATTTCTAGAGTCTTTACTGTGGAGTTTTGGAATATGTTCCACAAAACACAACTCCTGCGACCATCATGCTGCTAAGCACCCTCCCTGCACCTACCGAGGTACTGCTTCACTTTGTCCTTGGCCTCGCGAGTCAGTTGCATGAAGAAACCAGACTCTGGCTATGCTATTTCCTTTACAAATGCAGCACTAAATGTTACCATTTTTAACTGTTAAAACTGTGTTTCTACTGCACACAACCCAGTGTGTAAATACGGTAATTAAAGACTTCTTCACCGTGCCCATCTGAGGCGCGAGGACAGAAAACACGCCTTCTAGTTTGCGTTCTTGTGCAGACAAAGGTGTGGGTGATGCGCCGGCTAACGATGACATGTTAAATGCACACATCAGAATAATTGCAAAGTCACCCCTCTGTGTTACCCTAACATGAAAAGTCACCATTTCACAAATAAAATTTAGCAAATAAAAAAGCAAATCAAACTCCAAAAATTAGTTCCAAGAGTAAATATGTATTTATGAGCCTTTTGGGAAAAATACAGTTTTGGAATTTCCCCCCTCAACTCGTCATTATTTAGAGATATGCAGAGAAAAAAAAATCTTTTTTTTTTTAATTGACCAGCTCGACTTATTCATTTATTTTTCTCGAGTAAGAACTGCAGTTTGAGAAAAACAGAATGTCTTCAACTAGCTCTTGGTGAGAGGCCTGCCCAGCAAAGTCCGTATTTATTTCTGAGCATCACAGCCAGTGAGCAAAGAAAGCGGTCAGCCCCAAGTGTAAAAATTGGTTTTCTGGATAAATTGGCCCCAAAGGGAAATTTTCCAGATCGGTTTCCTGTGACTCGACATGATCTGGTCTAAGTCATATCTGTCCCCTGTCATGTCACTGTGGGGGGAGCCGAGCGAGCAGGCGCCCCGCGCGTGGACGGGGGTCTCGGCAGGCGCGCTGGGGGCAGCGGGGCGCAGCGCCGACAGGTTATTGATGACGGTAATAAGCCAGAGGGCCCGCACCCGGCGCCGGGCGGCCAGGATGGATGTGCGGGGCAGAGGCAGCATGAAGTATGGAGCGCGGCGTCTCACCTGGCAGAGATATTAAAGTTCGTGGAAGGAAGATGAACTGTTTCAATATGTTAAACACTCGAGGCTGTTAGGAGAGAGCGGCTGTCAACGGGGAGCGCCGTTGTTTGGAAGATTTTGTTGTCTTTATTTTTTCCCCTCCTTTTGGAAATTTGAATGTGTTTTCACTCCGGCAAGACCTCCCTCCGTGTCTGAGCTCTCTGCACGCCCGGGCTCTGGAAAACCACACAAACGCAGCCTCTCCAGGAACTCAGTCGGCCTCCAATTTCAGAAAGTCACTGATGGGCTGTGAGTCCACGGGGCGTAAGGTGCACTGCGCCGAATACGCTCTAAATATCCCCTCTGCGGGGACGTCCTCCTCCCCAGCTTTGTCCCCCTCGGAGACCTGCCACGGGATCAGGGCCAGGCACGTGGACCCTCCCGTGCTTCAGTCTGCGGGGAAGAGTCAGAATTCACACGACAGCGCGGAGTTAGAATACACAGTTTCAGTTGCCCTAATGCAATTAGTGCGGGAGCACGAAAGTTAAGAAAAATAACTCTACGCTTGGCTCGAGCACAGAGAGCGCTAAATGGAGAGGCAGGCAACTCTCAATACAGTTTCGCTCCAGGGTTCAACTTGTCCATCTGCTGAAAGATCACGGTGGGTTCGAGGGTTTTAATCTGAAGGCAGAGTGATGCTATTTTAGGGGATGCTTGCACGTGTGTAACGAGCTGCCCTGCTCAGAACCGCGTTTGGTGTTCGGGTCTGAATCAGCCCCTCCTGCTGTCACTGGGGTTTGTGCTGGTGGAGACTCGGCGCCCAGAGAAGGGGCCGCGGGGGGAGGGGATGGGAGGCCACGCTGCCAGTGACAGCAGTGCCGGTGCTTCCGGGCCGTCTTCCGGCCCAGTCCGGGTTTCCTTCCCGTCCTGTGACAGGGAATCACCCAGCGTACCTCCTTGCCTTTGTGGGAAGCCCAGTGACAAGGCTGCCCTTTGAGGGAGCCGGCTGACCCCGGAGTTTGCCTCCGCAGATAAACCATGATGTTTCCAGAGTTGAATGCCCCGTGTTCCAGCATCAACTCTGGTATTTCACATGTCATTTCTTCTTCCCAGTCGGCTCTTCCTGGATACATGTGCGTGAAGTCGTGTGTTGTGTGTGCGTGTGTGTGTGTGTGTTGTGTGCTGTGTGTCTTCACCATGTGTGTTTCACTCAGGTTGGACAAAGCAACATTCTAATTTCCAACAGCACTTGATGGGTTTTTTTCTCCTTGCTCTTAAAAGAAGTGTCTGAAATTTGAAAAAAATTACCTGGAAACTGTGACATCGTTTTGCAGAACGTCGATGCCCCATTTAGACTAGCGATTGCCTCATTCTGTTCGCCGTCTCTAACGTGGAGCTGATCTGAGGAGTCTCCTCCATGCTGGTCCCAACCCCATAGAAATAAACTAATTTAACACCATTTTCCGTCCTCACAAAAATAAAGCGTGTCCCTGCTCAGTGAACCCGAGAGCAGCAAGTCTATTTAACCATGTTTATCGCCGGCATCACTTCGCCGCCATGTAGACGCGGCCTGTAGAGGGCCCCAGCAGCAGCACGGAGCTGTCTGATTAAGGCTGTGGCCAGGAGGGCCAGGCGGATGGCAGTGGCCGCGGCCGCTCAGTCACCGGGTGGGTGGAGGGCCAGGCCCCGGGACCCCGTGGGGGGCGTGGACTGTCCGGGGCTGGGTGCTCACGCCTGCAGGTCCCCGTGAAGCCGACTCCTTCCAGGAACAGGGCGCCCAGATGGCAGGGCTCTTCAATGCTCGCAACATACTGGGCGGGCCGAAGGCGACTTGAGGGAGGAATTTTGTTCCATTGAAGTAGCGATGCTTACGTAGCAAAGTGTTTCTTCACACGAGATGAGCAGTGGGGTTTCCCTCTGCTATTATCATTGGATCTTCCACAAGACGGGGGTCACGGGTGGGCACGGATCACCCTCCGTGGGCACGGCTACGCCTGCTGTAACTGATGCTCAGCATCCGGTTCCCAGGATGTTGGGCTCAGCGCGCTCGGCCAGCCTCCACCTCTCAGTGCGCTCGGCCCTGCCTGGCGTCCTCTGCGGGTCCTTGCTTTGCCTGCCCATGGTCTGTCTCCCCACCAGAGAGCAAGCCCCTCATTGGAAGGGACCTCATCAGGTTTTCCCACCATTGGAAAGGCAGCATCTCTGAGACTGCCTGACACACAGTAGGTGTTCTGTAAGTCTTAGCTGAATAAAGGCATGCGTCATCTCATTTGTGAGATAAACCTCCCCTGTGGGCAGTATTATCTCCATTTTATAGATGAGAAAACTGAGGTTCAAAGAGGGAAATGTGCTCAAGGTCCCGCCCCTCCTCTTATATCTTCTGTTTTTAAAGTTAATACTGTCAGCTCCCCATGCCCTAACGTGGTCAAATCCAACTGAATTCTTTACTCTGACCATGCCCTGTCTTGTCGATCTGTCTGTCGTTTGTCCATAATATTGTAGTATCATCACTTAAACACAAGTTCAATGTTCAACGACTTTATGAAAATGAAACCTTGGCTCCTCCCGCAGAGTCAACCCCCCTATAACAGACATGAAGAAGTACTAGTGCCGGCCGGTTCCCTCTCTGTCCTGCCGCCACTCGGGCTGGAACCGCCCTCTCTCCACGGCTGAGCTGAATTCAAAACCTGCAAGGGCACAGGCTCGGGAGCTCAGGAGGGCGCACGAGGCTCTCCCAATCACGCAGCAAGTCTCCTTTCTCTCCCTTTATTTCGACTACTGTAATTTTTTTAGGGAAAAAAGGAAGGTAGGCTGACCCTCTAAAGTGATTTTTTTAAAAAATACCACATTTTAGGTTTAAAAAACGAAAAGCCCTCTGATGAAGCACCACTGGGCGGGGAGCGCCCGCGGCCACCTCTGCGCACGCGTGCGGGGCTCAGGTGAGCCTGTGCGCACGCACACGATTTGTTCTCAGGTGTATCTTTTCTGCTAAAAAATTTTATTTTAAGCATTTATTATCTGTTTCCTAAGAATCTTACAAACCTTAATGTTGTCTAGCTTAGTAACTGTTACGTTCTCAGCAAAGCCGCTGACCTGCTGTCATGCCCTTGTGTGTCCCGTGTGTCCCCGGCGACTCCTGGGTGATGAAACACTCTTCTCACTCCTGAATTCCACGATTGTTTGTAGGAAAACGTGGCTTTTGGAAGGAGGCAAGTTCGAAACCACAAAGGACCCTTGCAGGTGAGCGCCCGAGTGCGGGGCCCGGCGGGGGCCCAGGGCAGGGTCTCGGCTCCGGGGAAGCCACTCTCACTGCTGAATGTCACCCCGCCTGCGGCATTCGGTCCGATCCCCGTCCTGTCCGCTGATTAAAACCACGAAAACGACCCTTCACGGCCCGCGAGCACATGTCGCCCACGGTCTGTGAGAATCGCGGTCCAGTAGCAGGTGCACCTCTGGCTGGGGCGCCCCAGTCACAGGGGCCCAACCCCGGGCAAGAGCGCGCCTGTCCGCAGGGCGGCCCGGCCCCCCAGGCCGCTCGGCCCAGGGCGGGAGGTCCGAAGGCCCCCGGAGGCGGGCCGGCCCGGAGCGGGGCGGTCGTTGGGAAATGCCGCCCCCCGCCCCGGGTCAGCAGGCGCTGCTCTTCGGCGAAAAGTCCCGGTAAAGCGGCGCGTGAGGGGTGTCCCTGCTGGTGAGCCTGGCTGCTGCAGCCGTCTTGGCGGCGCTGCGCTGCACCACGGCCGCCCTCGGCTGAGGGGGACGAGCGTCCAGCGGCGGCCGCCCCAGGGGGTTCCCAGCAGTGAGACTTCGGGCCGCTTCCAGGACTGCCGCCCCGGGCCCGGGGCGCTTCGGGGGTGCCTCTGTGCGCTCCACTGCAGCTGTCAACACGCGAGCATCTTGCAGAAGATACCGCTCACTTTCTCACCCTCATAAACAGCAAGCTGGACCCCGGTTCTAGCTGCGACCTGCGACTCAGGGGTCCCGACCGCCACCCGCTCGGCATCCGGACGCTCGGGAGCAGACGCGCTGCCGACCAGCGAGGGCGCGGGGCGCGGCGGGGCCGGCGGGGCTCCGCATCCGCATGCGCGCGGGCGGCAAAGGGCTGCCTCTTAGAGCCAGCTTCTGCGACACCGCTGTTCCGCGGTGTTCAGGACATTCACGAGGATTTCCGTGTGATGAACCACGTTCTGACCGATTTTCCTGTTGAGAGACTTTCTCTGCTACTGTGGTCATATGTGTGTGGATTTATTTACACGTGTGTGCACTGGGATGTGTGTGTTCACATGTGTGCACACAGGTGTGTGTTTATTTACATGCGTGTGCACAGGGGTGTGGCATGTGTACTCACACGTGTGTGCACAAGGGTATGTGTGTTATTTACACATTTGTGCACAGGGGTGTGTAGCGTGTCCTGTATGGGAAGGACACACTAAGGACCGTGACCTCAGTGCTACATGCCCCTCCTCAGAGTTTAGTCTTTGTCAGGGTCCCCCTGTCCCTGCCATGGTCCTCGAGCCCAGAGGGTGGGACACACCTGCTTCGCCCTGTGTTCTTAGCGTCACTGCTTGTGGGGCTCGAGACCAACACCGAATCCAGCCAAGGTCCCGTTTTCCATTCATGACATGGGAACATCAACACCCACTTGGGCTGTAATTATGAGGCCTAGAAAGAGAGGACGTGGCTGAAGGTGGTCGGAGGGCACGAAAGCACAGGTACAAGGTGAGTCAGCTCCAGGGACGGGATGTGCGGCTCGGTGACCGCAGTGAACAGCCCACAGCCGTGTGTCTGACATCTGCTGAGCGCTGATCCTAAACGTTTTCGTCACAAGAAAAGCAAACATGTAATGATGCGCATGGCCGACGTGCACCGCAGCGCCTTGTGGGGACCATCCCCCAGCACACACTTGCATCAGGTCGCATGTCGCGCACCTTAACTCATACGATGTTATGTGGCAGTTTGATCTCAATAAAGCTGAAAGAAGGTTTGAAAAAATTAGAACGAGGCAGAGGATGAAAACCGCCCACAGCCGATGCTCAGGAAACTTTGGCTGCAATCCCCAGGCCTCCGCACGCCTGGACCCGCGTCATAGGTTAGAGCGACTTCCATGAGCGACAGCGAGGCCCAGGGCTGCTGTGTGTCTGCCTGGGGACCCTGGGGACGGGATGCCCAGGCCGGGAGCTGGCGCAGGTCGCACTGTAGCCTTGAGGTCTGCACGCCCCACAGGCAAGCTCTGTGGGAGTTTCTGGGGGAAGCCGAAAGCAATTTTGCTTATGAAGAGCCCTAAGTTACTGCCGATGGCCCAATGAACTTCCCGGAGGTCTCAGCAGACGCAATGGAGAGCCAGCAAGTTTCTAATGAAAGAAGCGAGAACCTTCCACCCAAGGCCCAGGGTTCCAAGCCTGGCTGCACCAGCGCTGTGCTTTGCCAGGGTGGGGGGGGCCCGGGGGCCCCTGGTGCTGATTATCTTGGACACGCCCTCAGCCTCAGTGCACCTGGGGTCCCCAGGCCATTAGCACTGTGTTATTATTAATGCATTTTAAGAGGCTACCTGATTGCAAAGCAGAGAGAATCAGAGCACAGTGGGGAGACACAGATGAGAATAAGGATGTTATTGGTTAAAATGTTAGGAGACTTGAGGGGAGGCTTGTGGGGACGAGGAGACGGGAGCCCCTGGCCTGGGGCTGCCATCCTGGTCCTCTCTCCTTGGGCACCACGTGCTGGGTTTGGCCAGCAAGTGATTCTGTTCCTTTATTTCAGGCCCAGTGTCCCGCCAGGCTGCTGGGATCCTAAGCCCCAGTCGGTTTGCGAGGTACCCGGCCTGTCTCTCCTTCTGGCCACCCCGCGGCTCCGTTGATTTTCCCACTGGCGCTTCACTGTTGAGCGAAATTGGGCCCAGCGAGGTGGAGCCACGTCTGGAGAAGCTCATCCATCTTGATTGGGCTCCAGTGACACCAGGGGGCCCCCAGAGGGGCCACAACCCCCGCTTGCCCACTCACATCCCTCCTCACCGCCTTCCCCAAGTCAAGCCCAGATGATTTGCACCAACTTCATGGGGCACAGGGCACTTTCTATGTTGCTGCGTTCCCACCAAGCTGCTTGCGCAGCTCACGCGCCCGTCTGTCAAAACCCACATCCCTCCCTCGCACGGGCTCTAATGGCCTGGTGGGCACACAGGTCTCAGCCAAGGGTGCCAGGATGCATGGCACAGTTTTCCACGGGAGCATCTCAGGGCCACACTGCGGTCACCCAGGGCACTCGGAACCGCCACGTGGGCCACAGGGACCCCTGGGGACCAGAGGGACTCAGAAGTCAGTGTGGGAGAAGGCGACGGGAAAGGGGTCAAGGGAAGGTCTACCTCATGGGTCTGTGCTCAGTTCTGATCTGAGCAGCAGGTCCTCCGAGGGGCCCGGGCAGGTGCTTCAGTGCCGAGTTTCTTCCATGAGCACCTACGGTTGCCCCTTGACCCACACGGGTTTGGACTGCATGGTCCACTTACCCATGGCTTCTTCTTCGTAGATTCACATACGTGCTGTAAGTGTATTTTCTCTTCCTCCTCGCTTGCTTAATAGCATTTGCTTTTCTCTAGCTTACCTGCCTGGGAGGATACAATGTGTAACACATGACACACAAAAGATGTGTCGATACGCTGTTTACGTTACTGCGAAGCTCCGGTCAACAGCGGGCCATTAGTGCTCACGCTGCTGGGGAGTCCAAAGGTAAACACAGGTCTGCAGCTACATGGGGGTCGGTGCCCACCCCGCCTCACTCCAGGGTCAGCTGCACGTCAGGTGAGAGAGAATGAGAAATAGGGCCCTTCGCTGCTTAAGAAGGAAGAGGCATTCTAGATCACTCCCCAGATGTCCCGGCTTCTCAGCAGAAGTCAGCACCCCTCCTGATCCTTTACAGATCACATCAGGTCATTCATAAATCAACAATTCTCCCCAAAATATGGCTCCTGGTTTTAATTGCCACGATCTATACAGCTTAGTTCCTTTCCTAATTTTGTGACCAAATATTCTGCAGGGAGTCGATCTTTGAAACCGAGAAATACACCTTGAACTCCATAAACAGGCACAGCTCAAATGCAGTGCTGGGGGGCGCACCTCGTGAGGTGCTCTCATTATGCATTCATGATACAGAGACTCTCAGTTTGCCATGTGTTGGAAAGAAATGACAGGCTGAGGGTGACCTCCCCATCCGTAATTCATCTTGTTCTTAGTTAAGTTTTGCCCTTGAGGCAAAGGGAGGTAAAAATAAATAAAATGGTGCTCGTAAAATATTTGGATCTTCAAACGTACATAACCATAGTGGGGGACCCTAACTTCCACGGTGAGCTCAGCGACGCACTGTCATTCACCGTCTTTGTCTGGAATGTGGTTTTATCTGTATGTGTCCTTAAACGGTAACAGTTAAGATCTGCGTTTTTCTCCATCTCTCAGACAGTCAGGCCTTTCTGCTCAAATTGTTTTCCTGGGTCACGAGCATGCGCCCACCTTGGGGGTCAGTTAGATGAGCAGGATCTCAGGTCCCACCCAGACCTTCTGGTCCAGAATCAGACCCAGGCAACCAGCGTCCACTCTCAGCCGAGAGGCCCTGGCTTCCACCACAGCTCCGTCTTCCAGCCATAAAGGAAGTGGGCAACCTGCCTGCTCTGCACCTGGGCTGTTTCCTTGTCAGCATCTTCAGGGAGGAACAGTGAGAATCATGGTCTTGAGACCTGCCATCCCTTTCCCGGTTGTCTGGCCGGTTAAGTGACTCCTTGGCCACAGTCGACTGCAAAGGGCAGCCTCCTGCTCATCTTGGCCAATCGCTGTGTCGGCCCCGATTCCATAAATGACTAAAGCCACGTCTCCCAGCTCCCTGATCTCTGCCCGTTGCTCTCTGAAATCTCCATCTCTCTTCTTTCTGCCAAGCCAGGTTCGCCAAGTCCTTATGGGCCAGAGAGGACAGAAAGGAAGGATATTGGGAAGAGATCAATGTGCCAATGATTAACGAGCTTTCATTTAAATCGAACGGGATTCCGTGTGAAGTAAAGAGTTGACTGAATGACAGTGACATCTTTTAAAACCAGCGAGCGCACACCAGGGCAGGCCTTCCCAGTGCCCTTTCCCTCATCAGCCGGGACCTGAGCGCCTGCAAGCCGGCCTCCGACGTCATGTCTTACGTATTAACGCACATGGACACGCCTCGTAAGCGTGTCTGCGCTTTGTGTGTGCGTGTTGCGCGTTGCGCGTGTGCTCCTGTATTCGCTTTGTTTTTGCCTACAGGTGCATGCCATTAGAGGTCGAAACCACTCGTTAAGAGCAAGTGGTCGTCTTGCTATAAGCCTCCTCCTGTGACAGGGCTGTTGATTTATAGTGCGTTTCAAGCATTTTTATTCTTACGTAGAATGTGAATGACCTGCCCACATCCAGAATTCTTGTGGAATGTATGTGTGCACATGTATGACTGAAAAATGATGCTCTGCACCGGAGGTTAACACAGCGATGTAAACTGACTCTACTTCAATTAAAAAAACCTCTTGTGCATCCCAATTAATCAACCAGAATATCATACTCACATTACAGTGGAGTTATGTGTCCCCTCTGCTGAAGACCCGTTGAAGCTCATGGCACATTACATACTTCATTTCCAAACAGCACACGTGGGCCAAGCGTCAGTCAGAGCACGCATTCCCTTCAGAAGCCATCAGTGCCAATGGTTTCATGACCGGGTAAACTTGACATGTGCTCTGTGCATACGGGAAGCCGAGGCCACATCGATGGTGTAATATCTCTGCTCATATACCCAACGCCTCGTGTGGTGTTCCCTCTAATCTTGAAAACAAAGATAGCTTTTTGCATGGTCCTCACGTAGAGGCGAGTAGGGGAGCAGATAGCATCGCGCTCCACTATCGCAGGACAGGAAGGGCACTTAGGCCGATCAATACGTAATGATTCATAACACTGGAGTTATGATGACCAGAGATTAGGGGACAGCGGACTGCAGCGTCGAGGAGAAGGCGGCCTTCCTCCTCCTCTCCTCTGCCACGTCTGGCTTTACCACACACTGGTGCCTTTGGCGTTTTGTGCTGCGATCCAGCATAAACGGATTTTGCTAGAACGAGGTCTGTAGAGGTGCGTTTCTCAAGCCTCCTGGAGCCACGGGTTCCTCCCATCTAGAGCATCCGTCATGGTCGTCCTGAGATGACGCAGCCCCCGGGTGGAAATGGGTGTCTCTTCACCACAGCTACTTCGCACCCTGTCCCAGTGCAAAGAGAGGGCACTTCTGCCTTGCAGTCAACTTCTCTCTCTTAACATTGAACATGGGGCTGTGTGTTTCCTTGGCAAACCCTGTTAGTACGTTAGATGAGTAATATTGATACGTACTTAAAATATAAGTTCACATCTGATCTGTCGATACTAACAGGTTAACCATGAACGGAAAGAGAAAAAGTAATAAGACAGTAAGAGAATGTGGAAGCTGCTTAAAAACCAACATCAGGTCTAAATATCCTTATTTCCTTCCTAATGTTTTATATGAAAATATTCACCAAAAAATGTTCTTCTTTCCAAATCACTGCCTCCATCCTCTCGGGATCAAATTTGCTTTCCATTTCCAATGATCAAATGGTGTATTCTGCTTGCCCTGACTCCTTCAAAAGGCAGACGCTTGGTTTGGTGGAGATTTCCCCCAGTTTGACTAAATAAAGGTAACTCTATGGAAATAGAAATGTATTCTTCGGCTTCTATCAAAAGGTCTTTAGAGAATTTCCCCAAAGTTCTGGCTCTGACAGCTCTGCCTCGTGCAGAAGGAGGGCGCCAAGGTGGGGTGGAGGTGGCCCGTCAGCCCACAGCCCAGCACCCACGAAGGTCATGGTCCCTCCCGCCCCGACGACCTGCAGGAGTAGAGGTTAGAGACACTGTCTGAGGACCTCTCCGCCTCCCGCTGCTGGTCATGTCCAGGCGTCATCTCCCATCCACTCTGCAAACCTGAAATCAGTATTACAGTGAAGCCCCTTTCAGACCCTGAAAGCAAAGCCGGGATTCGGGCATTTCAGACAAAGTCACCACCAAAGGTGGTGATCCCCAGGGAATCCCCTGGGACCTTGTCGGAAACACACATCCTGGGCCCCCCCAGAACCACAGAATCAGAAGCTCCCTGCCATTTGGATCTGGGCTCAGGATTTCCTGGAACAAATCGTCATGCAGCAGAGTGCCGGTGACCCTCCCTGACCAGACCCCCTGCCCACCCAAGCCCTCAGGCCGGGAGCTAAGCGTCTGTCCTCTTCTGGCCTGCGTCCCCCGTCCTCGTTCCCCACCACCCCCCAGGTAACATCTTAGCTCCCTGGCCTGCCCTCAGCAAGTGGGTCAGTAGCAGGTTTGTATTTGTTAGGGTTTTGTCTTGATTTATAATTTCTAATTACGTAGAGACATGGCGGGGGTGGGGGTGGGGGCTGCCTTTGCATCTTTGCCCCGGCCCCGAATTTAAGGACAGCCTGACACTGGTTCAGTCTGAGACTCCTGTGTGCCCCGACACTGCTTCAAAGTATGCTCAGCATGGTCCTTTGCGTGATGCACTTAGACTTCAGCACTGTGCCTGCACCTGTAAGGCAAGGCAGGCTGGGAGATTCTTGGCATCATTTTTAAATCTGCACACCAGTTGCCAGACGCAGGTTGAGCCACTGGACTCCGAGCTTCCTGTGCTCGGGACGCAGGCTGAGAGCCGTGAACCACTCACACGTGACTCGGGAACAGGCTCCTTAGTTCTCACCCCGAGAGGCGGTTCTCCTGGATCTGCAGCGCTGCCCGCCAGGGCGACAGGGCACGCACTCTCAGAGGCATTATTGAAGTAAGCAATTTGAATCCACTTTTGTCAGTTGTGGTCTGTGGTGCCAACTATCCAGTCAAATGCAGAAATGACAAGCTTGAGTTTGTTCCTTGGGGCAAGTTGGTGCTGGGCCCGGGGGGGTCCTGTGACCGTGGACTCAAGGGCGAGAAGGTGGATCCGCTGCCTTACTTGTTTGAACCTCCTTTTGTTTCCGTGTCCATAAAACCCGAGAAGGAGCGTGAGGCTGTGCGTATCCGTGCTCTCGGCTCCACTCACGCTGCATCCTCTGACCCTGCAGGCCTCAGCCCCACAGTCAGGGACGATGCTGCTGCCATGGAGATGCTCATCCTCAGCCTGCCCGTCGGCTCCAGGGGCCTGGCCCTACCCAGCGGCGCTGTCCTTGAGGGCACGTAGTGATGCTTTAAGACAGGAGAGCTGGATCGTTGTTCATGGCAGTACTCAAGCCCCTTGATTGAGAGTGAAAATTCTCAAGCCACTTGTCACATGGCGCTTGCCACGTTGTTTACACATATTCTCCCACCCAGACCGGGGAGGGGGCGCCCAGTGCAGGGACCTAACTGGGGGCATGCAGGACCTTGGGAGACCTCTGGCAAACTTGATTTTAAGTCGTGTGTGAATGACATTTCCAAATTACGGCTCAATGTATTTGTCTTTGTTCTCTGGACATCTTCTCCAGCAAAGCATCCTGAATTTGAAACAATGGGTCTATCTGTTAATCTGAAAAAAGCACACCATTTGCCCTGCGTGTCTAGGCTATTTGGACTGTGAATTGATCGTAACTTCCTCAGGTTGATGATTTGACCCCTTATGTTAAATTTAGAAGGACTTAACCTTAAAAAGTGTCTGGAAGTTGACAAAACATATTGAACATAATATTTAGAAATCTAACTAAAATAGGAGAGGGTATAGCTCAGTGGCTGAGCATGTCCTGAGTTCAAACTCCAGTACTTCCTTTAAGAAAAAGTAAAATGAAACTAATTACCTCCCCCTCAAAAATGAATAAATAAAAATTTAAAAAAATAACTAAAACAATGTGCAAACCCAAATCTCTCGCGTGTCTCCCAGCGCTCCCTGCGTGCCTTGGCTCTGCCTGCCCCGAGGCCGGCTCCCCTGGGAAGGCCGCTGTGTGGTCCACATGCGTGAGGCCCGACAGCTACCCGCCCGGAAGACGAACCATTTCTTACGCGATGCATCTTTGGGAAATGGTTTGCACTTGAGGGAAAATGGATCTGGGAACCCAACGCGGTTGTGTGAATATTAAAACCGGTGGGTCTTCTCCGAGGCAGGGACTCAGCCAGTTCACTGCCTCCGCCCTTGAGGTTTCCAGAAAGCCATTTTCAGGTTGTGATGAAGAACGTTCGGAGGGAGCTTGTTTTCTGAGGTTGGCAGAGCCTGTTACTTCACTTTCAAGCTCACCTTAACGAGGAGGAATTCTACCAAAGTGGGCCCAGTTGAGTTGCCATGTTGTGCTTCTAATTAGAATTTAAGTTGTTTTTAATGTCAGTTCTAAGGAATCCATCGCGGAGAATTAGTTGCTGCCGGTAGAAATAAAATGCGAGGATAACACCCAGACATTCTGACCACGGGAGGATTCGCCCTAATTTCCAGGAAATGTGAGATCCGTGGGGTTGGAGCCCGAGAGGGCCTGTAGGACGCCTATGGATTCGCTAGGTAATTGCCATCGAATAACCTGGTTTAAAATTAAACTGAGCAGCGCCTCCTGGAGGGAAGAACACGTGTCATTGGAGTTTTCTCTTGCTTGCCGTCACTGACGCTAACCTCTCAACCCCGCACCTCTCTTCTTTCCCTCCTGGTGAAAAATCACTTGCTTACAAAATAGATGACTTCATTCAGGCGACTCTACAATAATCCTGGTTAGATTTACCTTTGGGGAATATATCAAGCAAAAAAGTATGAGATCTTCTTTCTTAAATGAGCGTTACATCACTGTACACTGATATTTTTTCCTGACAAAGGGGTAAATGTAAATTGAAACCTGTTAATATTGCCCCAAAATAAGTTTGAAAGAAAATGAGGGATTGCCCAAATCCACAGCCTGGCAATTAGCCATCTACAGCTTGGTTGATTAGAAGAGCATTAAGCTCTGAAAGTAGTTTATTAAAACTTATTTCTCCCCTAGAGCATCAGCTCATTTGGAGAGCTATGCAAATTTTGTGTCTGTCAATAGTACAGTCGGGGAAAACTGATGTTAATTAAGGTAAAAGCTGATGTTTGTGTGTGTGTGAAATCTCTCTATGAAAGTCAGCAGTTACAGTGCAAAAAGCAGAGCTTTAACCATGGCAGGCAGCTTGGAGCCTGGGCTGCTTTTCCGTGTGACCTGGGCAAGGTGGCAGGCCTTTCCCAGCTCCAAGGTATGCGTCTATCAGACTAGGATTGAAAAGGAGACGTTCTGTGAGGATTAGAGATCATTATATGACTTGCTTAGCAAAGGTTCTGGCAGGCAATAGGTATTCATAATTATTTTGCAAGCAATGTATTACCATACACTGATGTCTTGGTGTTTTCCAAAATAGTTGTGTAATTTTTAAAAAAAGCATAGCACTATTCAAAGCATAAAAATTAATAAATGTTTTACAAAAGCTACAAGTTGGTAACTATTACAAAACTTTAGGTCCAAATAACCCAAGTTAAATTGTGCCCTCTCTCCCACCAAAACCCAACAACATAAGAACTAGGGGAAAAAAACCAGGAATATTACCTGGGTTCTTAGGGAAGATGAGCAAAGACACCGTCTACTGAGGGAAGTCGTAAACCAAGAAGAAAATCAGTCACTTGTGAGGAGTTCAGAGCCATCCTTGGGTTTTGTGACGCAGACCCTCTTCAGGGGCAGGGCCCTCCTGTGGTCATCAGTATCTCCATCCTGGAAGGCAATTGGACCATTTGGAAACCACGGATGAAAGACCCCAGTGAAAGAACAGGGCGGGGTGGGAGGAAGGACAGACCAGGTGGAGGCGTGGACCCGTCGAGGGGAAGGACTCGTGTGGGATGTCAGCAGGTGTTCACCACGTGGTCCGGGAGGGGCTGGGCTGAAGAACGATGTGTGAGCATCCAGGGGACAAGGTCCACGCAGAGCATGAAGAGTGAGGGAGAAGAGGGGGCACAGGCTGGAAAGGTCACCCAAGGAGCAAGAGTTTGAGAGCCCAGGAAGGTACCTGAGAAGACGGATGTGGACAGGAAAGGTGGCCCCAAGGATTGGGGGCATCCCGCAGCATCAAATGCACCGAATGAAGTGGAAACAGCGCCTTGTCCTGCCCTGCGCGGGGGCCTCTGCTGACACAGGGGCAGCATTCTCACGGGTGCCCTGACATGCACTGTGGACGTGAAGGACTGAGCAGGGGGTGAGGAGGCAGACGTGCAACGGTCTCTGTTGGCCGGCACATGTATTCAGGAGCAGGTGGCCTGAGGCGGGTGTGACACAGCAGCACATCACTGTCACCCCAAAACCACGCCCAGCGCTGTTTTCCCTTTACCAATGTCCTCATTTCCGTTCAGGAGGTACGGATAGCAGCGCCTTTGGAGAAGATGACCTTAAACTTTCATTTGCGTGTCATGCAGACTTTCAACAGTCACGTGAATGAAATGCAAATGATGCTTTAAAGCATAACCCAGCCATCATCTCACTAACTCCAACTGAAATAATGCTCCGCTGTCTCCCAAAACATCACCTCATTTCATTGTGAATTAATTTTCTTAAAGATGTCAAGCTAATTGAATGAGAGAAATACCACTGGAAAGAGAAGCCTTCCTCACATTTGGACCTTTATTTCCCAAGTATAAAATTCATATATTTTATCAACAATTCATTAGCTGGGGACCCCCTCCAGGGATGGGAGGTTTGGTGAGGAAATTAATTCCTGGACGAGACGTTCCTGCTGAATCCCCTCCCAAGTGGCACAGCGAGGCATCGAAGAAAGACTTCCTCGCACGTACGTCACTGGTCAGGGAATTCGCCGAAGTGTGAGTGTTTACACGGCCGCTCTCGAGGACGAGCAGCCAATCACCATGAGACCCCTTGATGTTCACTGTAATAAAATTAATCTTGATTAATTCATCCATTATTAACCCTGCATCCAAATGCAATTCCATAGAAATTGCCTTGTGATTTAGTCATTAATTTACATGCCAAGACGGAGAAGCGTTTCCTCGGCCCTCCAAGGCGTGGCTCTCCATTGCAAGAGGGGCAAAGGCAGACCCGGAAGTTCCATTTGTCTAAGAACAGCCCAAGGGAGAAAAAAAGGAAATATTCAAAAGCTGTAAATGCTGGAGCAGTGGGAGGTTTTCCCTGCCTCACATCCTATACTCAAAACAACCACCAAACAAACAAATTCTGCAGCCGCTTGAAGGACGGGAGAGCGTGCACTTCAAATGTCCAAAGAAAGTTTAGCACTGAAAGCAGGTTAATTGAATTTTGAAGGTTCTCCGTTTCCACCCCTCCTTCAAGTGAGCTTTTAAAGAAATGTGGTGAAAGAAAGTCCGCAAGAAGCAGGCGGTCGGCCCACACCGTCAGGCCCCCAGCCCAGGTCCCGGGGACGCTGCGCCTGTGTGCAGGGCTGGGTGACGGCCCGGAGCCTTGGGCCCAGTCGTGGGTGGGAGCTGCGCGCTGACTTCAGAAGAGGAGTTTTATCACCGAGTCACCAGGTGAGGTTAAAGGAAACCCCGATTTTCACGCAGCAAAGCGCGCATTGGTCTCTTTCCCGCGTCCTGCACCCGCGCACGTTGCAGGAGTCAGAACGGACACCACGTCGAAGAGAACCTGGCCGTCAGGTGGGGGTGAGGAGCCGTGCCGCGTGCGCGCGTCTGTCCGTCGGCAGGTCGCTCGGGGTCGCCTCGCTCTCCCGCGGGCGTCGGAGGCCGCTGCCCCGACCGTGCCCGGGGCCCGCGGGCGCGTCTGTGCCATCGAGGCCGGGCGCGCGCCCAGATTCCTCCCGCCCGGCCGACGGGGCGGGAGGCCCGCCGGGCCCTCAGAAGGCCTGGGGGCAGTCCACGCGGAGAGGATGTTTGCACCGGGCTCTTGACTGCACAGGAAGCGAGCGCCCGCGTTTCATCTGCTCGGCCAGCCCCACGGGTCCGGGGCACTGGGAAAGAAACGAGAACTTCCACCGACCCGTGAAGGGGCAAACTGGGGCTTCCAAGTCCCGCGGGAAGCCGAGGACAGCTCGGTGCCCAGGTGAGGGCGTCCCTGACGCGCTGCAGTGGGGCGTGTCCCAGCGCTGACCGGTCCCCGGGGCAGGGAGGGTCCTCCACGGGGGTGCGTGGGTTTCAGACAGAGCCACGCCCGGGTTCCGGGAGCCCCCCTCCTGCAGCTGCCCCCCCACCCCGCACAGGCAGCCTGGACGATCGGGGTGCAGCAGCCTGGCCTGGACGGCGGAGGTCCGGTCAGAAGCAGGGACAGCTTAGCTCCTGGGTCAGGAAGGTGTTTGTGACACACACTCTAGGACATTGTGTTCCCCCAAAGTTCACCACCCGTCCACAGGAGCTCTCGTTTCCTTCCAGCGATGGGGGGGAACGTCCCCACTGCCCAGCCTTGGAAAGCACAGTGTGACACTACACTGTCTGTGCCTCGGTGTCCCCCCCGGTCACCTCGTTCAGAAGGCAGACTTCTCCAGACGGCCTCAGTGGATCCTGGCGTGCTCTGCCAGCATCTAGAACATTCTAAGTCCTAAACAAAGGCTGACTTTGAGTTTTCAGATGAAAGCAATTCCCACAGCCCCCCAGGCGATATTCGCAGACCCGGGCGTTTTTTTCAAGGTGATGGAGCGAGCCTCCAGCCCAGTGAGGACAGACTTCTGGATTGTGACTCAGTATCAGCTTACTTTTTGAAGGGTTGGAATTCACAGCTCTGCACAGAGAAGGAGTAAGCAGCTGATCATGTCATAAAATGGCTGCATGAAGCAATGAAGCAGTGGTGGCAGCTGCCGGGGGGGACACGCGGTCAAGGAGAGGTGGCTGGGTGTCACGCCCAGTAGGGTCGGCTCCCCCTGCTTTTCTAGCCAGCGAGAATAAACCACCACACTTCCCCACCCACGGAGGGCGCGGATCCGGGGCGCACGTCACGGCCGGAGGAGGGCACGGCTGGCTGGAGGAGTCACGCACACAGCACACACACATGCAGACGGAGATACACACGTGTGTCCATGCACGTGCACAGCGTGTGCGTGTGCACACACGTGTGGTATAATCATGCACGCCACACAGTGTGCATATGTGTGCACATGCTATAAACACCTGTGGGCACTCGTGGTGTGCTACGTACACTGTGTTAGCAGCAGCTGTACACACGTACACACGCACAGTGTCTGCGATATGTGTGCACACACACGCATACACCCCATGGTTTCCCTGAGGACACAGCGCTCCGGTGGGAACTCGCATCTGGCACAATCACCATCTGTGGGGTTTCTGCCTCCAGACACCGAGTCCTCCAATCAGTCAGGAAACTGGAGAAAAGACGAAGAAACAGGTTAGAGTGCCCCTCGGAAACCCGCTCGCGGTCTGGGAAGTGCATGTCCTCAAGAACACGGGAAGGTCCTGGAGAACTCCCAGCAGCTCCCCCGCCCCGGGCGGGAGGGCCCGGCTCACGAGCATACTTTTGACACATGACAGAAGTGCGCCGCCACTCCAGTTAATGGATTTATCAAATACCTTATTTCATGCTTTCTGCTTTTGATTTATGAATTTTGATCCTGGAGACAAGGACCCTGTGAGTATTGATTGTGGGAAATGTCAGACTAACAGAAGTTAATTTCACTTGTGCATGTGGAAGTCTCTGATTCTCTGACAGCCCTGTCTGCGGACGATCAGCTGTCAGGCGCTCAGTGACACGGCGCTGTCACGGTGGCGCTGTCACCGCGGGCACCATCCCACCCGGCAGACCCCAGCCACCCCGCGCTGCGGATGAAGCAACACGCAACCATGTATCTGCAAGGGGGCGCACGGGGACCCTCCGCTGTGGGCGGAGGCGAAGTCCACGACTTGGGGGGTGCCACTCGGGCAGGGGCTCGAGCCAGCGCGGGCAGGGTGCCCTGCCCTTTGGGGCATCACGCTTTTGATTGCAAAATGCCTGACAGGATAATGGAATGTCATTCTGCCAGCTCCCTGGCTGGTTAGGGACAGTTTATTTATTGATTGACTTTCTTTGTAAATTATCAATCTTTTGTATACTCCAGCCACCAGGGCATTCGTTATGCGGTAATACACTAATGCAGCGCCACGCGGCAGCGCCTGTCACCCCAGGCTCGTGTCTCGGGGGCCGCGAGCTAGGAAGGAAAGAGTTTTCTGGGCCGTAGGCGTAAGCCCCTTCCACAGGCCCAGTTACGAGTCAGCGACGTCTTCAGACACTTCAGGTACATCTTGTGGCTGAACACGTCGGCAGTGGCGCAGGTGACCCAGGTCAGTAGAAGGAGCGGCGACACATTCTTAAGTTGGGGGAAAAACCAAGGGAAGAGCAAAGTGGAAGCGTGTGCAACAAACACGGAGGCTTGTTTTCTGCTGCAATGGCAGGGAGGCTAATGAAACCCCAATTGCGCCAGAACCTGTTCGCCAATAGCTTTTTATTCTTAAGACAAAAGTACCTAAACCCACAGCTCACATATGAGGGTCGGACGGAGATGTTCAGGGCACCAGCCCACTGCTCAAGAAGGTTCCTGAAGAACATCGGCTTTTTAAATACCATTTGTACTTTAGAGCAGTCTTAGGTCCGCAGCAAAACGAAGAGGAAAGCACAGAGCTTTCCCGTGTGCCCCCCGCCCCCACACATGCGGATTTCCCCTGTTACCAGCACCCCCACTGGACGGCACCTCTGTTACCCTCGACGAGCCTGCACGGGCACCGCACTGTCACCCGAATCCACAGTTCACATTAGGGCTCACGCTTGGTGTTGTGCAAGCGATGGTTTGGACAGATGAGTAATTATGTGCAGCCACCATCACAGTTTCATACAAAGTAATTTTTCTGCCTTAAAAATCCTCTGTGTTCCGCCTGTTTATCCCTCCCCTCCCCGAAACCCTGGCAACCAATGGTTGTTTCATTGTCTCCATAGTTTTGCCTTTTCCAGAATGTCATGTAGTTGGAATCACACCGTTTGCAGCCTTTTCAATGGGCTTCTTTCATTGAATAACATGCATTTGAGTTTCCTCCGTGTGTTTTCATGGCTTGATAGCTCGTATCTTTTTAGTGCTTAACAATATCCCATTGTCTGGACGGACCACAGATTGTTTATCTATTCACTTCCTGAAGGGGCATCTTGGTTCCTTCAAAATCCTGGTGATTATGAATAAAGATGCTACCAGCGTCCACCTGCAGGTTTCTGCATGGACACCAGTTTTCAGCTCACTTGGAGAAACACAAAGGAGCACGATTGCTGGATCATATGATAAGAGTATGTTTAATTTTATAAGAAACCACCGAACTCTTCCAAAGTGGCTGCGCTGTTCTGCATCCGCGCCGTCAGCAAAGGAGAGCTCCTGTTGCTCTCCGTGCTCCCGGAATTTGCTGCCGTCACTGGAGCTTGTACGTGGAAGACTCCGTAGGCTGCAAGTACAGATGCTTTTACTGTCTCCTTTCTAAGCTGCGTGCCTGCGTTTCTTTTCCTTGAATTGCTACCCTGGCTAGAACCCCAGTGCAACGCTGGATACAAGCGATGGGGAAGAACAGCCTTGTCTTGTTTGTGATCGCAGTTGCACAGCATTCAGTCTCTCACTGTTGGGCATGATACTGGCTGAAATTACTTTATAAAAGTCCTTCATCAAGCTGGAGAAGTTTCCACCTAGTCCCACTTCACCAGTCTGAGTGTGGATGAAATACGGGTGTTGGATTTGGCCGAGTGATTTTTCTCTATCAACTGGGATGATCACATAGGTGTCTAATTAATTTTCAAATGTTACATCAGCCTTTCATTTGGAGATAGACTCCACTCAATTCTGACGTGTTAACCTATAGTCTGGATTGCATGTCCTAAACCTCTGTTTAGACTGTTTGCTTGTGCGTCTGCGAGAGATACTGGTTTGTAGGTTTCTTGTGATATCTTTTTCCTGGTTTGGACATTAGGTGAAGCTGGCTTCAAGGGGCCCACTGGGGAGTGTTCTCTCTTTTTCAAATTTCTGGAAGAGTTTGTCTAGAAGGAGAACTAATTTTTCCTTGAATGTTTTCCCGGAACTCACCAGGGAAGACACCTGAGCCTGGAGTTCTCTTTGTGGGAGAGTGTGCTGCTTTCTTCAGTAACAGCTTAAATTACCTCTTCAAACATGAAGGTTGTTGGTTTCCTGTTTCTTCTTCAGTGAGTTCTGGTGACAATGGGCATCTTTCCTGAAGTCCCCCATTTCATTTGTTCTCCAGGTTTTAACATTTATTGGCATGAAGTTATTCATGATGTTTCTTTATAACTTTTAAAAATCTGTATAATCTTTAGTGATGCCAACTCTCTTCCTTGACATTCTTAAATTGTCCGCTCTGATTTTTTTTTTTTTGATCACTCTGTCTAGAGTTTTATCAATTTTATTGATCTTTCTAAAAAACCAGCTTTGGGTTTCGCTGATTCCCGCGGCGGCAGCGCTGTCTTCCAGCCCTTAGATGTCTGCTCTCATCTTTCTCATTTCTTGTCTCTTCTTCCTTTGACTTTTGTTTGCTCTTCTCCCTCTGCTTCCTTAAGGCCGAAGCTGAGGTCAACGAGTTGAGACCGTTATTTCTTTCCAACACGTGCAGTCAAGGCTGTTCATTTCCCCCTCAGTCCCCCATTAGCAGACCTAGCTTTCTGCAGCACCTGGCGCTTCTGCTCTTCCTTCCGATCTCTTCGTTGGCACAGGCGCATTTTCACAAATGTGCTGTTTCATTTTCAAATAGTTAGACTTCTCCAGACTCTGTCACTAAGTTCTAATTTAATTCCATGGTTGCCAGAGAACCCACCTGTACAAATCGAACCCCTTTGAGCATCTTCAGTATCTTTTTTAGGACGTGGTATAGAGTCTATCAGTTATCTGTGTGCCCTGGAAAAGAACGTGTGTTCTGCTCTTACTGGGTGAAATGCTCTGTTAACACCAATGAGGTCAAGTTGGTCAATATTGCCAGTCAATTCTTCTATATCCCTACTGATTTCCCATCTAATTCTTCTAGAAACTACTGAGATGGGGTAAGGAAATCTCTAACGCACATTGTCAACCTGTCTGTTTTTTCCCTTGTGTCACTATGAGATTTTGCTTCGTGTATTCTGAAGCTATGTTATTAGGTGTATAAATGTTTAGAATTGCTATGTCCTCCTGTTCAGCTGAACTTTGATCATTATGAAGGGAACTTCCTATTTGCTGGTACAGTTCTTTTCTCTGAAATCTACTTGTGCATTTGCACACTGACACCGACCTTTTCTAATTAGTGTCAGCAGGGTGTATAATTTGCCGTCCTTTTATTTTCAATCTATTTGTGTCTTTGAAGTGCCCTGCGGGGTGGGGCATTTTTGATCCATCTGAACGTCTCTCTCTTCATTCTGTTATTTAGACAAGTCTCATTTCATTCCTATTGATACTGTTAGAGTTTTCCCTCATCCTGCTGCTTGCTTCCTGTGCGTCCCATTTTTCTCTGTGCTCCTGGTTTCCTTTGAATGAGTGTATTTTACAATCTTATTTATTCCTTTGACTCACTAGCTAAATTCTTTGTTCTTTCATGCTTTAAAGGCTGTTTTAAGTTTTACAGTATATGTTTTGGGCAGAGTGGCCTCCTGAAGGTGTCCATGTTACAACCTTCAAAACCTGTGGATGTGAGACACCTGCACCCCAGTGTTCACAGCAGCACTGTTTACAATAGCCAAGACATGGAAACAGCCTAAACGTCCATCGACAGATAACTGGATAAAGTAGATGTGGTATATTTATACAATGGAATACTACTCAGCCATAAAAACTTACAACGTAACGCCATTTGCAGCAACATGGATGCTCCTGGAGAATGTCATTCTAAGTGAAGTAAGCCAGAAAGAGAAAGAAAAATACCATATGAGATCGCTCATATGTGGAATCTAAAAAAAAAAAAAATGAACATAAATACAAAACAGAAACAGACTCATAGACATAGAATACAAACTTGTGGTTGCCAAGGGGGCGGGGAGGTGGGAAGGGACAGACTGGGAGTTCAAAATTTGTATATACTGACAGGCATATGTAGAACAGATAAACAAGATTATACTGTGTAGCACAGGGACATATATACAAGATCTTGAGGTAGCTCACAGTGAAAAAAAAATGTGACAATGAATATATGTATGTTCATGTATAACTGAAAAATTGTGCTCTACACTGGAATTTGACACAACATTGTAAAATGACTATAATGCAATAAAAATGTTAAAAAAAAAAAACCTGTGGATGTATTACATCACATAGCAACGGAGAATTAAGACTGCAGATGAGATCAAGGTTGTTACTCAGCTGACCCTAAAATGGGGAGATATTCTGGGTTTGCTACAGCCCAACATAATCACAAGTCTTTACATGTGATTTAGGGGAGCAGAGGGCAGTGTTGGAGCAACGTGATGCTAAAAGGACTCAGTGGGCCATTTCTGGCTTTGACGATGGAAGGGGCCCTGAGACAGGAAACGTGGGCAGCCTCGAGATGCTGGAAAAGGCAGGAAAAGGCGCTCCCCCTGGAGCCTGCGGGAGGACTGTGACCCTTCCGGGACCCTGGTTTTGGCCCAACGAGACCCGTTTTGCACTTGTGACTTCCAAAACTGTATGAGAACAGATTCTGTTACTTCAAACTGCTGAGGTTTCTGTGGGCGATTCGTCACAGCAGCGATAAGAAACTAACAGAGTCTCGCCCTGGACTTTCCGTAGTCTGCGTACAGTTAATGTACCTACTCCCTTTAGCATCTAAGAGCCCTGTACACGGTCACGTCCATTTCTCCCCACCCAGCCTGTGTGCTCCGACTGTAGTAAGTTTTGCTTATACCTGTGGTATTAAACCTGACATTATGTTGTCACTGTTCTTGTTTCAACAGCCAAATATTTTAAAAAGAGATTTAAACAAGCAAAACAAAGTCTCATATATTTAGTCACGTCATGTGTCCTCATTCATCTGTACTTTAATCTTATAAATTTTCTGTCTGAAAAACTCCAATATTTCTTGAAGTGCAGTTCCCACGATGATGGATTCTCCCAAACTTTGTGTATGTGGGAGGGGAGGGGAGAGCTCAGTGGTAGAGGGCACGCCCAGCACGCGCAAGGTCCTGGGTTCAATCCCCAGTACCTCCACCAGAAAAAATTAATAAATAAACCTTATACCCCTCCTCCAAAAACACTTTGTATATTTGAAATGCATTCTGCATTCATTAAAAAAAATATTTTTACTGCATTTAAAACTGAGTTGACAGCTTTTTTCCCTAGAACTTTCAACATGTTGCTGCATTATTTTCTCACTGGTACTGTTTCTGACCCAAAAAAGGTTATCTTTCATCTTTGTGTATAATCTATTGTAATAATGTCCTCTACCTGTTGTAATGTTTTCTCCTTCTCACTGCTTTTTATCAGTTTAATTATAGCACGGCTTGTAGTTCTCTTTTTTACTTTTCTTCTTTTTTTTTTTTCTTGATTTTGCTGAGTTTCTTGGACTTCTATGTATATATTTTTTTTCATTAAATGTGGCATATTTTTGCCCTTTTTTCCTTCAAAGGAATATTCAAATATTCAAGTACTTTTTCCTTCCCATTTATCTTTCCTCTCCTATGATAACTCCAGGCACATGTGCATGAGGCTGCTTGAAACGGGCTCACATCTCTCTTGCACTCTGTTCATTTTTAAAAATTCTTTTCCCTTTATTTCATTTGGGTATTTTCTATTCTAAATCTTCAAGCCCACTAATACGGTTTTATGCAATGTTTAACCTGTCGTCTGTTCCATTCAGTGTACGTTTCAGCTCATATATTGTAAGCTTAATCTTTATACGCGCCCTTTGGATTTCTAAAATAGAGATATTTCGTATCTCTAACTTTTTAAGCATGTGAATTAGTTTTAATAACTTTTTTAATGTCTTTGTCTGCTAACGCTAACAACTATATCAGTCCTGGGTTATTTCGGCTGACGACTTTCTATTATTATGAGACGCACGTTTCCTCTCTTTGCCTGGATGGGAAGTCCTGACTGAATGCAGCCATCGCGGAGCTCAGCTTGCTGGCTGCTGCGTTTTGTGTGTGTTCCCTAGAAACATGCTTGACACTGTCCCCTTGGAAACAGGTAACTTACTTGAAAACACGTTGATTGTCTTGGGCCTTCTTGCCTTTAACATTTGTTGAAAGAAACCAGAATGTGTTTTATCCACGGCTCGCTGTTCCTCACTAAGTCAGGACCCTTCTGAGTATCCCGCCTGACTTCCCACAAGTTTGGGGGCCTTTCCGTCTGGTTACCATGACAGGTAGTTTCCTGGCTCTCAGTCGACACGGGGTGTTGTCCCCTCTGTCCTTTCAGGGGCGTGGTATCTCCTCATGAGCAGGTGCTGAACGCTGAGGACCACCCTCCGCGGACCTCCTGAACCTTCTGTCTGTCCGGTGTCTGTGAACTCCAGCCGCCTGCTGTCTCCAGGCTTCCAGCACCACCTGCTCAGCTCAGGGGGACCTTCATCCCCCTCCTTGTGAGGAAACTCGTGAGGCTGTCAGCTGGGGAAACGCAGAGATTCACATCTTTAGTTTCCTATTTAATGTCGGCGATCACTGCCCTTTGCTACCTGAGGGCCGGTGACTTGAAGCCCATCCTTTCGTGTATTCCATCTGTTTTTCGCTTGCTTAGGAAGGAAGGTAGGTTCAGCCACCGCAGCCCCCCCTCAGCTGGAAGCAGTGATTCCTCTCTGCAGATATTAGTCACTCATTTTTACATGTCTCTCAAGATTCATGGTTCTGCAGGCAAAAAGATGAGACAGGAAAACAAAGAAACCACTTTATTAAAAATCAGGAAGTATGTGAATAAATTGGCAGGGAGTTCTGCAAATAGTGTATATTATAGTCAGACTGGCAGTTGACATCCCTACAGAACTCACCAGTAATGAAGCCTGGCATAATATTTGTCACACTTCGTGAAACTCCTTAGGAGACATATGTATCTGTGAAATGACGTCGAAGTTCTCTAACCTTCTCTGGGCCTCATAACCAGCACAGCTAAATGGCCAGTGACGGAACGGTGACTGCACGCTCCTATCGGGAGGAAAACGTGACGGGAAATGAAACTGAGCTGGAAAGGCTACATTCACATTGCGATGGAAGGGATGCCGGGCTCCGCCTGGGCGGGCTCTGACACCGCTGTCCAGGGCTGGGCGCGTTCCCGACGAGGCGAGCCCAGCCCCAGCAGTGAGCCAGGCCGCTCTGCCAGTCACAGCGGTCACGGCCCTTTCGGCAGAGCCTGTGGATTTAAGTGTGGACTGGAGACTCACTGCCGGTCAATGAGTCATTAAAAGAAGTTTGTTGCGCCTGCTCTGAGAAGCATTTCCTATTTTGATTAAAAAAGCACAGGAGATGCGATAATTTGTCTCTGAGTGATTTGGTGAGGACGCGATGCCTGGAGACCCTGGGGACCCTTGACCTGGAGGAGGTCCCGGGCAAGCCCAAGGCACTGAGGACCCTGAGCCGGAAGATGAGACCCTTGGGGGCTACGAGATGCCTTTAAACCACGACTGAGTCAGCACCAGCACCCCACCTCCAGACATCTTGCTACACGGGCCGCAAGGCACCTGTTACCTGAGCAGGTGAATCGCTGCCTCCTGTGTTTTTTTGTGATATGCTGCATGCTGACTCAATAAGAAGTGAATGAGGCCTCAAAGCACGTGTATGGCCATGCCTCTGCCCTGCGCCTTAAGGCCAATGCTTTAAATATTGTGGTAGCAGCTTAAGCATAAAGAGTTCCCGTAGCTTTTGCTGTTGAGTCGGTGACTGCGGGACGCCGGGCGGCTCCCGCACACCTGCCAGGCCTCAGTTTCCTCACATTGACTTGTTACACCTGGGTCCCATAATGAACCACTCAAAGTCGTAAACCCCTTGGAAAATGGAAAGTACACATAAATTCTAAATAACAGCGTGATCAGTCCCCTCCTGTCCAAAGCCATTAGAAGTGTTCTCAGATGTAAGAGAGAGTAAGGCTTGATTTTTTTTTTCTGTACATCAATTTTCAAAGGCTTTTTGGGTGTCATTAAACTTTATAAATGTGACTATCAGCCTGCAATTTACTAGCTATTTTCTTTCAGAAATGGGAGAGGTAGGGAACACAGGAATTCCAGCAGCTCTCACATAGATTTGGCTAAACGTGCCAAATATTTGTAACTGATGTTTATCCACATTGCCAGCCAGGTGCCATGAAGAATTTCTCATTTAACGTACTGAGTATTTATAATTACTGTTATCTGCATTATCAATAAGGCACCATTAAGGATTTTGAATAAAAACATATTAAGCATGAATATAAAATGGATATTTTCTGGGTATGGTGCAAAATGAGGAAGCTCAGAAAATCTTCTGTGGTTACACCTTAGCCATAGCCCCACAAAGCTCCAGAAAACTCTTCAAGTGACCAGATGATAGGGTTTGTTTGTTCCAGGCAGTAGCGCTTTTAGGAGCTGCAGAACCAGCCTTCACATCCAGCCAGAGCAGCACTCCACTGGGCATCTGTCTACCGCCCTTCCCCTGATGTCTGCAGAGGAGCCCTGTGGTCCTGAGCAGGCTTCTTCATGGCCAGTTCCAAAGTTATCACCTATTATAAGCTGTCTCACTGGTCACTGGCTGCAGTTTAAAGATATTCATAAAGCCTAAGCCTGAATGATGGCCAAAATGTCTGCTAGACGGAGTGGGGGCTTGGTCTCTCCTGTTGGACATAATTGGCCGCTATCTTGCAGGGAGGCAGCTTGGAGCCAGAGGGGTGGCCTTGGGAGAGAAGGGAGATGGAGGTGCCCAGGTGAAGCCGGCTTTCTCACTGCACCACCCCCGACCCATCCCCAGACTCACCATTTCCATGAGCCAATAAGACCTCCCAGCTCCTCTGTTACCCTTATTATTTTCAAAGTCCCGACTCTCATTTTAAGTGATACATAAAGGGCAGATCAACAGCTTGGATGCACAGAAAACTTGCAATATTGTAAGAAGGGCTAAGAATATATGTCACGTATAATAGATAGAGTGAAAAACTCTTAATAATGAGTATTCAGAGTATTTCAGAAGTGATTGTCCTAATCATGCAGGACCACAGCTAAGGTAAAGGCTGAACGAAGTCAAAATCCAAACTTGCGCTGTCCCCACCTGCTTCCCTGGAAGGACCCACCTGCCGCCGTGGCCAGCCCCCCTCGGCGACGCACCTTCGCAGGCACGGGGATGGTGTCCCTCTTCCGGGAAGTCCTCCTCCCTAGATTATGTGCTGCTGGCTCATGCTTCAGCCACACGTGGGGAAATAGCCACCACCACCCCAACACTGACGCCGGTTGTTGTGTGCCCCCCTCACGGAGCAGTCTGAGCGCAGGGGCTTCGACTTTGTACAGTCCAGAAAGAGCGCCACGCTTGTTGCACAGCAGTAGCTGACTGTCGAGTGAATGAGTGAAGGAACAAGTGCACAGATGCAGGAACGGCGTCTGGGTGGGGACGGCGAAGAACGCACGACGCATGTGCTGTCAGCGCTGAAAAGCTCGGGAGTCACTTGTGGTTTCACGGCAAAGAGCCCTGAGCCAGCCTAGCGGAAGTCTGCAAAACGTGGGTGCGTGATGAAGAAGAGAATTAACCACGAGGCCGCATCTTGGTTTGGATTTGCACCTGAAAAGTCACTTCCTAGCTCGCGAAGCTGACGGCAGGAGCGCCCCCAGGAAGGACGGAGCTCGCCGGGGCTCCCTCCGGACCCCGGGGAGGGCGGTCAGCAGTGAGCACCTGTCTGCAGCACCCGCGCCCGCGGCTGATCGCTGGCATCTGTCCTCCTTGCTGGGACCTTTTCCGTAAGGCTGTTAAGTGGAATTTACGGGGAAGGGGGGATCTCTGTTTCGCTCCAGCGCCGGAGCAAAGACTTCAGAGACACCACCTGGCCGGGCTGGCGCGGGCGCCGGCTGAACCCGCTTGGGCTTTCTGATCTACAGGAGGCGTGACTGTAACATCTAAGGCACGCGGTGTTCGCAGGCTCCACGGAAGCTGCTCTGTGCCCAGAGAAACCTTCTCTTTAGTTCAGCTGCTGGCAAACAGCGTGGGCCCAGCCGGCCCGCCGCTTGCTCGGCTGACAAAGCTTCACCAGCACAGGGGCCGCGCTCCTGCCGGTGCGCGCTGCGGGGGCCGCCCTGCCGCAGGAGGGCAGGGGCTGCTGGGTGTGCAAAGCCTGACCTGCCCCCGCGGGCCCGCGGCAGGACGCGCCCACACCAGCCCCAGACGGTAAAGCTCAGAAATGGGACTTCTGCCTTCAGGAGCCAGGGACAGGCAGAGACGCGAAAAGCAGCACTTAGACCAGTGGGACAAGAGAGCGAGACCCCGAGGGGTGTCGTGTGTGGCCGTGTCCCTTGAGCAGCCGGGCGTCTTGGTCGCTGCTCTGGGCGCTCTCCAGGGAGCACCTCGCTTCTTCTGAACGAATCCCGGGACAAGAGTGCCATTTCCAAGCGCGAGAAGGGCGGCCCGGAGACCGAGCCCAGGGTCACGGGCAGGGGCAGAGGCAGAGCCGGGGTCCGGGCCCCTCCCCAGCACCGAGGCGGCCTGTCCGGACCGCGGCCGTGGCGGCGGCCCCACTCATCATCCTCCTGTCACGTCTCCGCGCTTACTGTTTGTTGGCTTGATTTAAAACACTAAGTTGGATGACTCCCTTACGCAGGGAAGGCAGCAGCCACTGCCGCTGGCTTGGGTGACAGCCGTCACGGCGCTCGACGGCTTACGAACCGTTTGCGAAAAACGGACGTTCTCCGCGGTCAGAGAGCGACGCACTGGCGGAGACCGTCCCACGTCAGAAACGCTCGCGTTTGGCAACGTCCACGAAGAGGCCCCCAGGGGCGCTTCCTGCGTGGGGCGACCGGAGCCCTAAACCCCAGCTGCGCGAGTGCGCGGACGGCACGTGGCGGGAGGTGGGGGCCCGCGGCCGCTTCCCCGGGCGGGGCTGGGGGCCGCGCGCGTCTCCGCAAGTGAGCCCCATGTCCGGGTTCTTCTCCTGCTGGCTCCGAACAGGCCGCAGAGAAAGGGCCGAAGCCCTCTCCTCTGTATGCGCTACACGCAGCAGCTCGGCAGAAGGTGAGCTGGCGCGGGCGGCCGGGCCCCCCCCCCCGCTCCCCTCCCCCCCGCTCCCCGCTCCCCTCGGGCCGGGGGCACGGCCAGCCGGCCCGCAGCTGGCAGGTTTGAGCGGGGAGCGGGGGCGATGGAGGAGATAACAGCCGCCCCCCACCCCCCCGCAGCGAGCCGGCGGCTGCGTGCAGCCCGGCTCCTCGCCCGCATCGCAAACGGCTTCCAGATGCTTCCGTCCCGCCTTCCCGGGAACGCCTGCCCATTCCAGCTGCCTCTCCACGAGGGGTCCGTCTGAGTCAGGCGGGTGGATCGTCCCCGTTCATTCCAGTCTCCCTGGCGGCTTTTATTCATAAACGCGTTTCATCTGTCGCTCTGATGAGGGGGAACTGAACCGCTGGCGGGGCTGGGGGGTGGTCAGGGCCGGGGTCTGGCCCCCACCCTCTGCCGACACGTGCAGAGCAGGCGGAGGCACCGGGGAGGGCTCCCGGGGAGGAGGCGGGGCGGCTCCTGAGGGGCTGCCGCCCTCGCCGGGGGAGAACCAGCTCCTCCCGGGGCATCCGGGGCCCTGGCCGGAGGACCAGGGTCCAGCCTCGTCCCTGCCACCTGCGGGCCTCCAGGAGCAGCCCTGTGCAGCTCTGGGTCTCCGCCAAGGGGAACCTTCTGGGGTCCCAGGGCCCAGGGAAAGCAGCAGAAATCAGGCTTGTGGTCTCTTCCTTCCTTTTCCAGTGCCTCGTGTTAACCTCAGTGCTGTCCTTCCCTGCACAGGGCAACACCCTTTCCAGCTGGGCAGAGGAGATCCGGGCACTGCTCGGCCCCCACTGACCCAGGGCGTCCACTTGGGCTGACCGAATGCCAACCTCATCCTCACTTTTGCAGTCGGTTCAGCTTCCTAATTCCAGAGAGGACGTGCAATCAGAGGTGGCCTCCCTTCCCATCAGTTCCGTAGGCTGCATCTAGGGGCCTCCCCACCCTGACACACTAGTCTGCCTCAGCCCAGCCCCGGGTCCTCCTCCTGCCTCCATCTCTGGGCCGCACTGGCTCTCCTCTGACTGGCCTTTCAGTGCCTCGGCCGGACGCACACACAGCCAGCGGTGATTCCTGAGTCACATCTCTCTCCAGGACACAGACCTCACCCCCCACCCCTTGGCTTCTCTTGTGCTCAGCACGGCCACACCTGGGGCCTGGCCTGCCCTGTGCCACCTGCCTCCCCCTCCCCCGACGGCCACTCCAGCGGCTGTTCCCAACCCCCTGGCACAGCCCCTCTGGCCGACACCCCTGGTGCGGGGACTGTCCCGTGCTCCCCAGAGGTTCCCCTGCCCTGACCCCACGCCCAGCAGGTGCAGGAGAACCGGCCCCACGCTCCGTGTCCTGCCATGGCTCCGTGCACTCCAGCCACATCCGGCCCATGGACTTTTAGACAGTCTCTTTCTCAAGGGCACAGCCCAGCCCGAAGCTGAGTAACTTTGAAATAAAGATTTATTGGATAATTTTACTTGGAAAAAAAAAAACAGAAAACAAAAAAAATGACCTCAGGTAGGTTAAGCCACTTGCCTCTGAGAGCGAGAAGCCCAGGCCTTGTGTCTCGAGACCCAGCTGTGTGCCCGCCCCACTGGGCCTCGCCTTGGGTGTCACGGCCCTGTCGCTGCTTTGTTAAAGGTCAGCACTGTCTGTGACGAGTAGGGGGCGCTCCTTCTTTCAGACATGTTACCACTCAGCTGTCTTCCACTCAGTACATTCCTGTGTTGTCCGCCTGTTCCGGGTTCAAGACCACCCCCAAAGCCGCGCCCACCAGAACGTCGGAATAAGGACCGTGTTTGGAAACAGGACTTTGCAGAAGAGCCTTCGGGGGAGGGCGCCCTGCCGACATCTGGACTTTGAGCTTCTAGCCTTAAAAACTGTGAGAGAGCAACTCTCTGTTGGTCTAAGCCATCGCGCTTGAGGTAATTTGTCATGACAGCCCTGGGTGTCCACACCAGTGAAATGATGGTGTTTGTTTTCAGTCACCAAGATGACGTTCTTCACGCGGCGACATAATCCTGAAGGGGGTCTCCGCGCTCAGAACAGGGTGTAGTGAGGACAGTGCTGTTTGGTCAGTGGCTGAGGCTGTGCAGTGAGAAACAGGCTCACAAGGTTAAGTGAAGTTCTGAGAATTTCAGTCCTGCCCTTGGAACCGAGACAGGCATGTGTGTGTCCGGACGTGTCCCCCAGAACCGGTGGCTGGGCCGTGTCCCCACCGCTGGTGTCAGCAGGTGCGGGTTAGTGCATCTCTTCCCGAAAGGAAGCCCACCATTGGTCGGGGACCCACCAAACCCATGGTGGCCTCGTCTTGCCCCAGTCACACCTGCAGAGACCCTGTTTCCAAATAAGGCCCTGTTCCGAGGTGCCGGGCGGCCTTGGATTTGGGGGGACCACGCTGGAGTCACTGATCTGTGTGTGAGACCGCCCAGCCCTCGCCCTGTCCATCAGTCCCGCCCACAGCGGACGGAGAGACGTGCGCATCCCCTGCTGATGCTTGGTTCTGGAGGTTCATGTTTCTTTTGTGTTTTGTCTTTTTTGACTGGAATCCCGGGAAATTCTGCACGAAAGTTGGTCTTTACTCACGACCACGACACTCTCCTCCAGGGGGTGAGGCACGTCTGTTCCCTCCTCACGACTGGACTGTCCCGTCCCCTCCTACTGTGCTACCTCTGGGGTCAATAAGTCAGTGAGATCCTTGCCGGGAGAAATGGACTCTCCACGCAGCTTCTGCCAGTCAGGTGAGTACTGGGTGAAGGAATGGGAGTGGCACTGGGATGCGTGTCCCCTCGGCCCTGCTGCGGGGCGGGGGCACAGAGGGGGTGCGGCGTGGGTGGAGGGGCCGGCGCGCCTGGCGAGGCTGGGAGCGGGGAGGGGGCCGATGCGTGGAACACTCCCAGGTGCGTGAGGTCCATCCCGGTGCGACTTTTGACTGGATCAGAGACGCCTGGCTGCAAGGGCAGGAGTGCGTGCCGGCTGCACAGCGTGGCCGAGAAGTCTCTGGAATCCCCTTAGCAGCGGGCAGCTTCACCGGTGGGGCTCTGACTTGCTCTGTGTCGTGCAGGCCCTGCTGAGCTGACAGCATGGATGCCTGGGGTCAGCCTTCAAATCTGGAGCTGTCACTTCTGATTCCCCGGGAAAAAGTTATAGATAAGAGAGAAAACAAACAAACAAGGTACAATAAGTGAGAAAAAAATTACTCAATAAAAGGCAAAGATAAAGCAGTAAAAATCAGCAGCTTGGGTGAAAACAAAAGTGCCCAACTGGACAAAACCATCACTGAAGGCCAGGCAGGGTCCTCCATCTAGATGAGAAACAAATAAAGCAATAAAACATGTCTTCAGTGTCAGGCCTGAGGTCCGGCGGAGGGCCTGGCATCAGGCGGGGTCACGGGTGAAGGTCCTGGAGGTGGCGGTCCCTTCAAATAACCACCGCCTGGAGCCACGGCCCTGAGCACCACGTGATGACAGCGGCGTGCAGAGTCCGCCCAGCTCCGGCGCCGGGCAGCTCGGGGGGCGGAGGGCGGGCGCCAGCACCCAGGCTCGCTCCTGTCCCTCCCGCAGACCCCAGAACGTGCCCCAGGGGGCCCTGGGGGGCAGGAGGTCTGTGCACTTGGGCCAGCAGCTCGAGACCCAAACCGACCGGTTCAAATCATCCCTCGGCCTCTGACCTCACTTCCAGCATGAGCTGGAGTGAGGCCCCTGCTGTCTGCTTCCGTGTCTCTGCCTCGCAAGCTGGGTCCACAGAGACCCACGTCTAGAGGCTTCCGGGCAGAGAAAACAAACCCCACACGTTTCACACAGCACCCGGCACAGCGATTTCTCAGGGGACAATAGCTCTTTTGAGGCATTAAAATACTCACGTGCACATAAAATGTGGAGATGAACTCGTGATAGAGCAGAGCAGAGCGGAAAAGGCTTTTCAGACAAAAGGATCACTTTGAGTCTTGGCCTCGTTCCTTATTTGCTGTTGAGTAAATCATGAAGCCCTTTGAGCCTCGGTTTTCACAGCAGTAAAATCACTTTCAGAAAGACATTCCCTGGCATTCTTGTCGGATAAAAACCCAGGCATGCCTGCGCCTGTCACGCCTCCGGTCCCCGTAAGCACCCATCCTCCGTCCTTCCTCCCCCAGGCAGCGTGGTGGCCGCGTCACCCGGGTGCCACGGCGGCAGGGCTGCCCCCGCAGACACTGGTGCTCGCGCATTTGAATCCTGCACATTGTTGATCGAAACTCCGAACATCCTTCAGGTGTTGAGCTCTGCATCCCTAGGTTGCTTGGTTTGTCTTTGGGATTATGGTTTAAATATGCAAAGCGATGTTTCAAGTACCTGCAAACTTGTGTCTGTTTGTGTTAATGTGTGTACGTGTGTTTAATATAAAAATGAAAAGACCACCACTGCCCTGAAATAATTCTCTTCTTGAGAGATTCTGGAGTTGTGATTTGAAAAAGCTTGGTTTCAAAAGGAGAGTTTACAAAACCCTGAAGGGTATTTCCCTTCCCCACTGGTTCTCTGTCCTGTGAACACACAGACACACACTCTCTCTATATATATGCACGTACACACACACATATACACACATGTGTGTGTGTGTGTGTGTGTGTGTGTGTATTCTGGCTTATATCCCTAATAGTATCTTTAAGAAAGAATCTTTGAAAACAAGACTAAATATCCGTGGGTGACTGGTTGCCTCTCAGGAGAGTCTGACCTGAATGAAGCCACCTGACTGTCCGCAGCAGAGTGATGTCTCCAATGACACTGTCTGTTCCTTACCTTTGTTTTTCGTTTTTTCTTTTTTTTTTTTTTTGGATTTTGATGAAAAGAAATGAGAGAGTGAACACTTAACTTATGTGTTTATACTTACCTTTCCTTGTGCAGAACATTTTAGGACATACCCTTTTGGAAGTGTCACAAAAGAAGTCAGATTATTGCTAACAACATCAAAGGACTTTTATTCTTTGGTAAAAATTTTCATTTTAAGGAGATTAATTTTGATGATAAGAAAGGAAGCAGAGAGGATAGAGAGACAAGAGGAAAATATGTGCTTCTGTTTTTAGTTTTTAAAAAATATACAGCTTTATTTAGTATGATTTTTCAAAATTTTATTTTTTATTGAAGGGTAATTGATTTACAGTGTTAGTGTCAGGGGTACAGCAGAGTGGTTCAGTTACACACATACACACACATACACTTCTTTTCAGATTCTTTTCCGTTCTACATTATCACGAGACACTGAACACAGCCCCTGTGCCGTGCAGTAGGGCCTTGTTGTTTGTGTACTTTACGTACAGTAGTGTGTTGAGCCCACACTCCTAAGTTATCCTCCCCTGCCCTTTCCTCCCCAGTAACCATCGCTTGTTTTCTGTATCTGAGAGTCAAACGTGTTTTTAATAAATACTTACAGGTACTTCACGGTGTCCAGATATGAAACAGCCCACCTCAGAGGGCAAAGCCAAGCCGCCGGACAGACCCCCTGGCCGTCCTTGTCCTCAGGGCACTGCTTCTGAAGACCGCCTGCTGGCTGTGGCTGGGGATCCAGGTCCGTGTGAAGGGCCCCCGTTTTGTGGGGCTGACGCTCCTGGGAAACCCGCGCTGCCATCAGCACTCCCAGAGATTGCTCACGCAGGCAGGTTCAACCATCCAGATCGAAACCACAAACAGCCGTAGTTTTTGTACTAGTTGCAAAACTGGTGTCCAGATAAAGGTGCCACAGCTGATTCGGAATCAGATCTTAGCTCTGCTGAGTCCCCCGCGTTGTCACAGACAGTGACCAGCTCTGACCGACCACCAGTGAAGGAAAGGCACTGCGTCTGGCATGACGTTGTGATTTACGCTAAGAAACATAACTTTGGTCTCCCCGTGCCTGGCCCGGACTCTGAGAACCTTTGGGATTTCCTAAGGGCTGGTTCAGAGCGATAAAAGTGTCTTGATATTCACAACAGACCCACTTCAACCACAGGTGAGTTTCTGTTCATCAGGTGGCCTTTGGAAAGCATGTAAAGACGGGGGCTGGTGGCCAGAGGACCAACTGCGTAATGATTGGAAGGTGGAATTTCAGCCCCGAGCCTGACCTCCAGGGACGGGAGGAGGGCCGGAGGTCGAGTTCAAGCACCTACTGCCAATGAGTTAATCAATCCTGTCCATGCAGTGAGGACCAGAAGAACAGGTTCAGAGTGTCCGGGTTGGTGGCTGGTAGACACACAGGGGAGTGAGGTGTCCTTCCCCGCTCCCTGCCCCATGGACCCCTCCTTCTGCTCATCTGTGCCCTGTATAATGTCCCTGTAATAAACCGGCCATGTAAGCAGACGCTTCTCTGAGTTCTGTGAGCTGCTCCTTCGAGTCAGTGGACGCCAAGGAGGGAGGGTGGGAACCTCTGGTCTCCAGCTGGTTGGTCAGAAGCACACGTGACCACCTGAACTCGGGCCTGGCATCTGAGGGGGAGACAGTCTTGTGGCACCGGGCCCTTGCCCTGCGGGCTCCGATGCATCCCCATAGACAGTGTCAGGATCCGCTAGTTGCTGGTGACGTGGGAGAAAACACGCGCTCATCCGGCCCCTCCCGGCCACCAGATCGCAGTGGTCCTCCGCATGGCTCCCACCCACACAGCTCACATCCGCGAAGCCCACCGTCTCCTTGCGACACGGAGACCAGCCATCTCCCTGCCTCCACTGGGCTGAGTGGGAGACCCAGTCCCTTTCCTGTGGTCGTCTTGGCGTCCTGGTTCGCTCACAGCCTGCCCTCCTCTGACAGAATGCCTAGGCCTGGAGCTCGAGGCGGCAAGGGTGGCCTCCCCCCGCCCCTCCCAGTTCTTTACACCCCAGTGCCCTTCAGACCCTCCGTGCTGGCCCCTCCCGCCTCCCAAGACCCCTTAACCCAGCGGGGGGGGGGGGGTGATCATATTTCAGGGGACAAAGTCTGCAGGAAGTCACAGCGCACACACACACAGCCCCAGGGACTTCATGTATCAAAAATGTATCTTTGTTCCCTTCAGAAAAGATCTTGATATAACCAACATATGCATGTTTTTCACCATAAAACTACTCTATCTGCTCTACAGCCGCCGGCAGCGCCTCCCCGGCCGCCCAGGACGGGATCCCGTCCTCTCCACGCTCCCAGCCCGCTCGGCCCCGCTCCCAGCAGGGAACCATTTCAGCTCCTGTGTCGCCATCACGTCACCTTCATCAGGAAAAGTTCCGTTACTGTTGTTTTCCTTCCTGGAACCATCTGGCTGACACTGGGGCATTTATTTACAGACTTGGAAAACCGAGCGATCAACATTGACGCCCCCCGAGTAGGCTCTTCAGACGTGAGCTCCTTCTCAGCGCCAGGTTGGGATCCGAAGAGGAGCCTGATGGTCTGAGAGCAGAAACACATATCCAAAGCCAGAGGCGGAACACTGGGGACGTGGGCACCAGATGGCCCTGCGCAGGAGCCACCGTGAAAGGCTATTCAGAGCAATTAACTCCGATTCACGCTAAGCAGAAGTGAACAATCACCCATTCAATGGGAATCAGTTCCACTGTCTTTATCCAAGTCATCAAAACCAAGTTCTCCGAGTTGGGGCATCTCCAAGAAGTACCTCGGGAGCACAGAACCACAAAAGACAGAGGGCTCTTTTGTGCATTTCTGAAGCCCAAGCCCAGATAGCTTGCCATTTGCATTACTAATTGCCCTCCTCCAAAACATGCTGACACTTGGGTTGGTTCTGAATAGTCTTCTAAGTGGCTCTCCAGACTGCGGCATGGTCCACCTCACCAATGGCAGACGAGTGAGCTATGTGAAGCACGCCTGTGTGCGCACTCCAGCCGGAGAGGCCACACTCACCCTCAGCCTAGGAAGGGACAGACGGATGAATAGCCACCCTCTCCTCCCACTGTTCCACCCTGGGTTTGCTTCCCCCGGGGTTACTATGGAAACGGAGGCGGAGGCTGCCCGGAAGCACACACACCTGCATCGCTGTCGGAAGGGTCCCAACCTGGGAGCACTCACCTCCCCTGCCTGCTCACGGATGCTCGCCCACCTCTCAGGTGCAGTGGGACTGGCGTAGCGCCCATTCTCCCAAGGCTCCCCTGTCAGTGAGATGCTGCAACTGACCACGTGGCCCCCAAAACCGCACCTTTGAACAGGTGGACAGTGTAGATGAGGTCGTGAATGCAAACCAGTGGCACAATTACTGAAATGGGTGTGTTGAATGCATAGCCTAGAAGGGAGGATTTCAGATCACGGATTTGACAGGATGCAGTTCGCGGGGAGAGGGTGGAGGGGGCAGGGCTTCCACAGGGCTCTGCTTTCACGTCTCAGCTGCAAGGCGCACCCAAGTGGTGGCGGGGCGTGGCCCCCTGAAGGCTCTGCTGGTCTTGCTGCTCCAGTCAGCGCCGGCACCAGAAAACCCCCAGGTCCGCCCTGAGCTGCCCTCCCTGCAGAACCAGCCCCAGACAATGTCTCTCACCTCATTTGCTTTCTGGGCCTGTTTCCTAATCTGAGATTTTGCTCTGCTTTAATGCACTCTTCCTTAGAGTTGCCAGATTTCCAGTGGCGACACCACAAATAACCGGATGGCAGAGAGCGATCTGGCATCGCGTGGGAGCCACTTCCAAGCGTGGCTGTGGGGACACCCCTGCCCCACCCCATCCCCCGGACAGGGCTCTCCCTTCCCCATCGCCCACCCAAATGCTGCCTCTAAGTGCTGGCTGTGTGCGCTGCAAATCTGGGCTTAAACTGAACACCCCTCATAAGGCCCTGCCTTGTGGCCCAGGCCCACGGCAAGGAGCTGACTCTCCCTCTGTGGGGCGCGTCCGCGGCAGCCCTGATGACAGGTGGCCGGCCGCCCGTCTGTCTGCCCCCTCACTGCTGGAGTGGATGCCTGCAACAGGGGACCGCTGGGCTTTCGGCCCCCAGCATTCATTAGGCACTTAGTGAATGCTTGAGGAACAATTGAATCTCTGAGGCTTCTGTACGTCCAGTCTGGCTCCAGAAAAATCACTCTTTTTATTGTTTTCCCTGTTTCCATTTTCTGTATCTTGAAGGTGAGGTGACAGTGGTCCACCTCACAGACTGTGGCATAAACCCTCCAAAAGCTTTTTCAAATGCTTAGGCTATAAAAGATTGACTATCTATAACAACCTGGCAAGCAGATACCTAATACATACACCTGCAAATCATTTTTAAAACCTCGATGACTTGAGAAGGTTGAAAAATGCTAAGTCATTGTGATTCCGGGGTATTTGTTCATTATCTGTTCCACTGAGTGGAAAACCTTGTTTTAATTCTGGTACAAAGGAGATCCGCAATCTCAATCAGGCTCATTGTAATGAAATCGGGATGGATGTAAGTCTCCTCTGCTAACATCATCATCATTACCTCCTGTAAAGGGACGCGATGCGCTGAAAAGAAGTCCTGTTTAAAAAAAAAAAATCAAGAAATAGGTGTCGCAATTTTAGATATAAAACCGAGGTTGGCAGAGAAAATAACGAAGCTTGACAGCCGCTATGCCCACTCCACAGTGGTGCACAGCGTCCGTTTCAGAAGGAGTTCACGGTCTCAAGAAGTGGCTTTCTAATTAGACGTGAATTATACCGTTTTCTATATTATGTTTAATTAAAGAATGAGCACATAGTTGTGACAACTGGCAGGATAGTTATTTTGTGCCATCTCGGGCTCAGCGACGGCGACACAAGGGGCACTCAAGCAGTGACTGTCTTTAAAAAGAGCACTTAGTGTAAAAGGATTAATTTCCTCCATTCAGACCTATTCTCTTCAGCACATAGAACTAACGGGAATAGCTCTGTCTGTTCGGACCAGAGGACGTTTTGTAACTGAAAGGAGGACTATTTAGGTACCAGCCACTCTTCCTTGGAGAGCAGATCGCTTCTCCTCACCTGATCAGCGCCCGCCCACTCACCAGCGCACGTGAGAAGTCAGTACGCTCTTACCAGATACTAATGTCCCTCATTTCAGTGTCCTACTATATAAAAATCTTCAATGTTATGTATTTTAATAAAAATGTATTTTTTAATGTCCTAGCGCGTTAACTATTCAAAAGAAAATTGCATTTGTAAAATCATGATCCATGATCCACTATAATTGGAAAACAAATGTGTGTTTACATAAATAAAGGAAACGTAACCTTTAATGAAGGGGGTGGAAGTCGGCCAGCAAACCCATTCCCACCTGGAGTGCAGTTATGTACATATGCACACACAGATACACACACAGTTTTGGGGGCACGTTTCATTATATGTAAATGAATGGTTCTTCTTAAAATCAACTTGTGAGCCGTCCAGGCAAGCATGAACACTGTGCAAGTCAGTGTGCTCTGTGTAAACCATGCCATCGCAAAGAGATGTCCACTGTGTGGAGTCCCACACGTCATACACGTACATGCTGAGAGTTCAGAAGAAAGGACACTCCTAGGGCTAAGCAGACGCATTTCTTGGGATAAGACTGAGAGGTGCATGCTACAACATTCAGGAGATGATAATTTGCACTTAAGAATCAAACAATGTATCACCTCAAGAATTAAAAAAATCAAGTTACGTAGAGAAAATCTCTCTTAATTTGAAATAACATTGTATGTTGTAATATGTCATTCTTAAAAATTTGGACCAATCTGACAAAGACAGGGTCACAGAACTTATTTCAAAAATCACTGGATTTTGAACCATGCATTCAATCCCTTTAGGCCACACCGGGCATCTGGGTCCTGCCTATATATACACTCCCATGGTGAATTTATTTCAAAGGTAACCTAAATGTCCATCAGCAGATGACTAGATAAAGAAGTTGTGCTATATACACAATGAAATACTACTCAGCCATAAAAAAGAATGAAAATTTGCCATTTGCTGCAACATGGATGGACCTGGAGATGGTCATTTTAAGTGAAGTCAGACAGAAAGAAAAGGAAAAATACCATATGATACCACTCATATGTGGAATCTAAAAAAAAAAGAAAAGACACAAATGAACCTATTTAGAAAACAGAAACAGACTCACAGACGTAGGAAACAAACTACGGTTACTGGGAGGGAAAAGGGGTGGGTAGGATAAATCGGGAGTTCGAGATTTGCAGATACTAACTACTATATGTGGATTAGATACTCAAGAAGGTCCCACTGTGCAGCACAGGGAACTATGTTAAATACCTTGTAGTGACCTATAATGAAAAAGAATATGGAAAGGAATATATGCATGTACATGTGTGACTGAAACAGGATGCTGTGCACCAGAAATGGACACAATGTTGTAAACTGGCTGCACTTCAACTGAAAAATAAAAATATAAATTTAAAAAATGGTAATCTAGAGAAAAACTCAGAGTTCAGACTGACTGTTGCTCCTGAAAACCCAGAATCCAGAGAATGTACAAAATCACTCCACTTAAATACTGCTGTGACTCTAACATCAATTATGTTTTCTTAGGTTAGGCATTTTACTCTATCTTGTTTTCATCATATTTTAAGGTATTTAAAAATGTGTAAGGAAAATCTAATTTCTTGGCTTGTTACATTAGCAAGATACTCATTTCCAACAATCTGACGTTTAAAGACGCTATTACAATATACTCTTTTAATCAACAGAGCTTGAATTCTTATCAGTATGTTTTGCATTATGATGGAAGACATTGATTAAGTTGAGCTTAATGGATTATCAGATATTATCTTCTGTGCAATTTGTAAAGAATTAGGTTAATAATTTTCCAATCTTAAGGTCCAGAAAATTTGGTTTTTTTAATAGGGCATGATTTATGACTTGTACAATGATTACTTTGATACAGTGTGTGGGAATTGAATTTAGGATGGTTGTTTGGCCATTTAGGAAAGAACAAACACACTTAGAATAAATATAATCAGAGGCAAATATTTCCCAGTCAGTATATTATTGATGTAAAATAAATGCACTTAAAGCAGGACAGAGAGCAGCTAACTTTAGACAAAAACAGTACTGTTTAAAGCGATCAGATGATGGATACAAATGTGTAGGAATTTCAAAACAGCTTGTTAAAGTCATCTAACGGATTGATAAACGTAACATAAAGAAAGACACAAGCTTCTTGTTGGTTAGTTTAGTAGTATCGACTAGTCTGACATGCTTAAAGAAATCAAACACGCCCACTAAAGGGAAAAAAATGTCATACTAAGCTAGGTGGTGTTTCATTTTAAAAGAGTACATGTGAAGACATTTTAAATTATATGCAGAGAAACTTGGAATTTTAAAAATAGGAACTATATAATGAACCTCTCAGGTCTGCAGAGTCCAGTCTACTTTCAATATCAGTCATTGATTTTTTTTCCCAGTAACTTTCTTTCCCCCTTAATCCTACCTCATTTCTTCTAAAATTACCTCTATTTTCATTGCTTTTTTAAAAATATAAGAAGTATCTTAATAAACATGCAGTGTATCTCTCCTGTAATTCTCTTTAACCGAGTAATTCATTTTGTTTTCTCTTAGCCCGCTCGTTCATGCTGTGACCATGACCATTCACTCTGGAACATCAGTGAATACAAGGGCACGTAACATCAGCCGCAGCAAATACAGCCAGTCTCTCCAGACTGGTCATGTGAGTTGTACCTACGCGCTGAAAGCAGCTGCATTAAAGGACTTCAGGCGTCCCTTTGACAAGATCAGCCTCCCGGTGTCCAAGTGGCTGGCCTTGTAGGGGCTAATCATTTGCAAAATTTAATGTTTCACAATCCATCTGCTTGGTTCGTATAAGCTTAGTTACGATTACAGCTGGGATGCTAAGCAACGGTAAATTTTTGTGTGTGTAAGCACAATTTTATTTGTTACTTTTATTTTTTATTTTTTAATTTTTTTAAAACACCTTTATTGTGGTATAATTTTTGAACAGCAAACTCTGCCTGTTTCAGATGTGCTATCTGATGGACTTTGATAGATGTATACATAGGTTTTCATTGGAATCATTTTTTGAATTAGGATGATTTTTTGTTTCTTTTTAATTTTTAAAATTTTTTGTTTAGGTGGAGTCAGTTTATAATGTGTTAATTTCTGGTGTACAGCATAGTGATTCAGTTACACATGTATATTTATTCCTTTTCCATTATAGCTTATTGCAAGGTATTGAATATTGTTCCCTGTGCTCTACAGTAAGCCGCTGCTGTTTATCTATTTCTTTGTTTTGATCGCAGCAGAACTTCTCAGACAGATGAAGGCCCTGGCAGTCTGCAGAGGTCTTCTCCTTGAAGGGGGGAAAACATTCCTGCTGTCATGGAGTGAGCCCAGCACAGACCATCCTGTGGAATAAATGTTGAATTTAATCAAAAACTGGGAAGTAGCAGGTTGTGAAGATAATTTTCCACAGGTGATTTTTTTTTTCAGACACATATTTTCCATGAGCGTGGAAACCAATTTGGTGAAGTTTATGTATAAAATTCTGGATGTGTTTTCTGGGCTTTTCATTTTTGTATTAGAGCGTTAATTTTTTTTTTAATGGAAAAAAGCCAGCTTCCCCTTGGAAAGTGTGATTACCGCAAACGATCGACTCACTTCACATCTGAAACCGCGCCCACAACGACCGCGGCATTTGGGTAAACACATCAAATGCACAGAAATGTATAAAACTTAATCATGTCGTTCATAGTGCGGCTGTTAAGCTGCAAATTGCTTTGGAAAACATGTTAAAAAAAAGTAAGGGGGTCCCCTCCACAATCCACCTGCACAGCTCCTTTACATTAAACTGGGAACGGCTTCTGCATCAGCGTGAGACGCGTTGGATCTGGCTTGTAACCAGGTGGGGCATCGCTGAGGTCTCACCCGCTCACCCAGGGCCGGGGACGCCCCCTTCGCAGAGGGCCAGGGCTCTTCCTCCAGCTGAGAGCGCGGTCCCGGCGTCAGTGCAGGAGTGATCCGACGGGAGCCCCAGGGGCGCGGGGGCGACCCCAGCAGGCGCGGGCGCGGGCTCGGGTCCAGCGGCGCTGGTGGCGCCAGGAGGGTGCCTCGCCCCGCGTGGCAGGACCTCCCCTTGCCTGCACCCCTAGACGCCCCGCCGAGGAGCAGGGAGCCCCCCTGCTCCCACGTCCGCAGGCGTGGGCTGGCGGGCGTGGTTGCCCCACCTGTGCAGGGGCGCGGGCCGTGCGCTTAGCCGTTTCAGGAGCTGGTGTCTGTCTGCATCTCCCCCTCCGGCCAGCCGCATCCCGGCCTGTCTTTCTCCGCTTCCACGGCCACACCCGCTTCGAGGCCACCGATGCCTGGAGAGGCAGGAAGACGGGCAGGCCACTGCTCCCGCCTCTTCAATCGGGCCCTGGTGTCTGCTCGGGCTTCAGGGAAGTCGGCTACCGACGCAGCCTGCCCCGGCCACCGACCACGCTGGACGCGCGCGGACTTCCGTGGAGAGCGGCCGCCTCTTCACTCGTGGGTACGCGCGGCCCGTTCGCAGAAGGGGCTCAACTCCAAGCCTGGCCCGACATTGTAAGCGCCGTAAGGTGACTTCAAAGGCGGTCTTATTTTAGTTGAACATATATGTGCTGACGCCTAACTTCTGAACCCCTGGGTGCCCTGGCCACTCACGCGTCCTGACCTTCACCTGCTGGAGTAACAGCTGACGTTTACTGCGGTCTCGGCACGTGCCAGGCCCTGTAAATCACGTGACTCCGACGCCAGCGCTAAGGGACGGATACGATCCTTTCCACACAGAACTGATGAAGAAAGAAGAACCAGTGAAGTCAGGAGGCCGGCCCGGTATCTCACAGATCGTGGTGCGACCGGGCCGTGGACGTGGCCTCCCCGAGCCGCCACTGGACTCCGGGCCGCCGCTCAGACACAGCCGCCAGATGCAGGGAGGCGCGCCCGTAGCATCAGGGCCCCTTTCCAGAAGGCCGTGTGCCACACGGAGCCAGGGGCTCTTCCTGGGCAACAAAGGCGGTCCAGTTGTGTCCGCTGAGATCTCATACCGACAGGGGGGTTATTGATTGGATCAAACCTGACCGGTGTATCCAAGTGCCAGGGGGATTAGCAGGCCTCACAGAGAAAACCGCGGGATGATTCTGCTTCCCAAACACCCACCCCCCAGAAGCGCTTTGCCTGGAGGGCCCTTCAGCGCAGAGCTGTGGGAAGGACTTTGGGCCGCTGCCCGGAGAGGGACGGGGGGCTTCCTTTGTGTTTCAGGAACAAATCAGGGCCTTGAACGCTCTCTGGGTTCTCCTTGGAGCCGATCTCTCGGGTTTGACTGCCGGCCTCCGCCATGGCTGGAACAGAGGATCCCCCAGGTGTGTCTGGGGGCCAAACTGGGGGGACCACAAAGTCCCCGACACGAGCTGCAAACACAAACAGCCCCCACGACGCAGAAATTGCCTTGGCATGCGGGTCATTGGTGATTTCATTTGTAAGTAATGTTTTGATTGTCACAGATTATACGTTGCCCTCCTCCCTGACATCTGTTGTACAGCCCGATTGATTTTTGTGCTCCGGGATGAAAAGGTCACTTTGATCAATGCGGTGTAATTGGCACTGAATTAGGATCATATCAGGTTATTTTGCTATTTGATGATGAAATATTAAGGAAAGCGCGGGCAGGTTGCAGGCCCTAACGTGCACTTCAAACCTGCCATAATGATGCTTGCTTTTTTTTTTTTTTTTTGGTAAAAGAAAAACGAAGAGACAAAGAACACAAGTGCCGAAAGTGACTGTGATGTATTGGCAGAGTGGCCCGGAATTATATATTTTTGTTCGGGAAAGACTGAAAGCCCCAGACGCAGAACGCGAAGGCCAGCAGTCAGTTCTGCTCGGCTGCACAGAAAGGCGCCTGGCGAGGACGCCCAGCGATGACGGGTTCATTCTGTGCTGGGGGGAAGTGCACAGCCTCTCCATTCTGCATACAGTAATTACGCTGCAAACATGGTGCGCCCGGCATCTCCTTGTCAGACAAACCTCAGACTTTGAAGGTTTGCAACTTGGTTACGGTCACCCGGGTTCAAAGGAGAGTATTCCAAGGTCCTTGCCTGGTTTTGTTTGTTTTTTCCCCAGGTTTGCACCTAAAGGAATTACAAGCATCGTACAGAGTGTTGAATACTATGTGTTACTTTCTGCGTTGTAAATAGACGCGTTCTCTCATTACTCTGAAACGCTGTAGAGGAGAAAAAGCTGCGTAAGCTGGCACTTCCAAGTGCAGCTCGCGCCCAGGAAGTGTGTTGGGAGCGCGGCTGCCATTAAGAGTGTCATCCGGCTCCGCGAGGAACGCAAACGGGTCCTAGAGGCCGTTAGCCCTTTTAGCTGCTGGAAATACGGCCCCAAAGACATGGATGCAACGACTCAGGGGGCCAATGGACAGGGGAGGGGAGGGGGGCAGCCTGAAGGGCGGGACTGGGCCGCCCCTGGGGTGACCGCGAGCAGAGGAGTAGACGGATGGAGGGGAAGTGTTCTGGCCGAGGGAGTGAGAGCCAGATGCCTTCCAGGGGGAAGCGGCCTCGCCCACCCCCAGGATCCAGAGCCACGAGACACCCAGAAGCCCTCCAGCCACAGATGCTGGAGACTGGTCTTCAGCCCTGCCACCCCCGACAACGGCGCCGCGAGGCTCTGAGCTGACGGTTTGTGCGCTCGCGCCTTGCGGTGCCGCGGTGTGGGCAGGAGAGGGCGCGCCAAGCAGGCGCGGGCTGTCCGCGGCCGGCGTGCGAAGCAGTCCCCAGAGGGCGCAGAGCCAGCGTGAGACCGCGCACCTGAGCGTCTGTGGCCGTGCCCACGCCGCACGGCCCCGCGGGGCCAGCACGTGGAGAACCTGGGCCAGCTCGCTGTCCCTGCCCATGGTCCCACCGTGACGGGGGCCCCCACACGGCGCTGCGCTGTGGATAAGCCTGGGGAGACCCTTGAAGGCAGAGCTGTGGGTGCGCATTGACTCCACCAGCCACCGCCTGTGCGCCTTTGGCTCAGTTTCTCAGCCACCGTAAAGCTTAGTTTTCTTTGCAAAAATAGGACTCAGCACAACCTCAGAGGGCGGCGCGCAGCGTAGAGGAGCCCTCACGAACGTGACCTCCTCCGTCCCTCCCCCCCCAACACACTCTCCCTTTGACAGTGGAGAGCCCTTCTGTCAACACTCTTTTTTATGAAACATTCACCTTCTAGAGACTTTCTGCAGTAACTTCATCAGCTGATAACTTGTGGGGTAGAAAATCCTGGTAACCTTTGAGATCTGCTTAAGAAATGAAGGTCCCGACCTATTTTCCATCCTCAAAAGGTCACTTCGGTGAATTTGATAAATCCATAAAAATGCTAAACAGAAAACAAGTTGGCGTTTGGGGTTTCCGTCCACTGTTGGCGCTTGCCTCTGTCGATTCCCAGAGAGTGTGAAAGGGCCGTGACCTTGGACTTGGCTTTGGTGTCTTTCTCCGGGTCTGTCTTGCCCGGCTCTGTGGTCAGCAGCCTCTCAGATGGGCGGGGCATCCCTCTCTCTCCCTCCACACTGAGCCTGGAGTCCTCTTGGTGGAGCAGCTGGTCCCCCTGCAAACCCAGGCTCCGTCCTCTGTGCTGCGACCTGTCACCCCGGTGTCCAGCTCTGGAACCTCAGCCACAGAGACCTTCCAAAAAGCTGGCTCTTCCATCCTCAGACCCTGGGACTACAGAGGGATTCAGATGCATTTTTTAGTGGAAAATCTATTTCCTCTGAACTGCTGGTGTGTGTCCAGAGTATCAGCATTCTTTATGTGTGGTTTCCCCACATCTTCCAAGCTGCAGCAGAGCCGTCAAGGGCAGAAGCAACATGCTGCCGACGCCAGTGGAAGCCAGTGCAAAGCACACGTGCGCTGTGACTACGGCTCTGTGCGGCGTGTCTTCCGAATCCTTACTGTGGACATCAACTCATTGTGTCTTGTCAACAAATTAGAAGCAAGCAGGCAATTTTCCAAGTGGAGATTTTGTTTCTCTAGTTTATAATCCATGGAATTCTTATTTGACTTTTTAATACACAGAAACATACAGAGCATTTTCAGAAGTTATGTGGTTTCACTCATGCAGAATGTGATGCTGCAAAGCCTCCATCAGCTGGGGATGGTTTGACATCAGGAATAAAACATTTGTGGGGGAAAATGCATTCTTTAAGCTGAATTCATTTATCTTTATAGAAAAAGCATTTTTGTATTGAACTCTACTTCACAGCCTTTTTTTAAAATGGGTTTATTATTTAGTTTCATGGTTTGTACGTAAACACTAAAACAGTATCAAGTTGAGTCACTCAAAAGGCATTTTAATTATCTACCAAAATACAAATAGACACACTGATTATGCAGCAACCAGACTATCCATATGCAAATGGACAGCTGGACCCTGCCTAATTTGCCAAGATCAGTTACGACCACTCAAAACTTCTTAGAAAGGAAGATACTAGTGCTTCTGTGTTGCTATTTCTGACTTATGAAAAGAAGAAATAAGGTGATAGAAATCCATTCGGTCATTTCTGGAGGTGGAATTAACCTTCCCATTCCAAAAAAAAAAACCTTTAAGAACTGTTATTTTTCCTCAGGATAAAAGAGAGACGTGTACTTGAGAAAATTAAATAATTAAATCATACAAGTTATTTAAAACTTCAGCCACTTAAAATGGCAAAAAAAAAAAAAGCAATTATATTCTGTAAGTAGCTTTTCACATACAACCACCATTCTTGTTTTGGTGGGAAAATACTTAATGTATTTTTGCTTTGTGCCAAATTATTATTTGGTTCTTTTAATTTTTAGGATCATTTTATATTTGTTAGGATGCGTGTGACATAGCTCTGCAAAGATTGTTATTGAAAAAAGTAGGAGGGGGAGGGACTAGCTCAGGGGGTAGAGCACATGCTAAACGTGCATGAGGTCCTGGGTTCAATCCGCAGTATCCCCATTAAATAATTAGTTAATTAATAAACCTAATTACCTGCCCCCCAAAAAATTGTTTTAAAGTAGGACCCTGATCACGTGCACTCTCCCAGCTCCCACTCCCCTAAGGCACCTGCTTGGAACTCTTAGCCAAGGATTTTATTCCTTCCCTTCTCGTCTCTGAATCACAATGTTACCATGGTCCATCCTGACTCTCCTGTTTAGACACTTCTTTTACCTTCCCTTCTGGAACATGAGAATTAGCTTTCATTCAGAGCCCTCTTCCCATAAACATTTCCTTTCTCCTCCACTAACTCCAGTTACAACCTAATTTTAGAGAGATTTGCTCTCAGTGTTTACATTATTACAGTAAATCATTGCACAGGAAGGTTGTTTACAGCTAAGCCAGATAATATTACATTCAGCCATATAGCAGTCTATTTCCTTTTTGCAAAACTCTTTTGCCCCCAAAGTCACTCAATGAAAAGAATGGACCAGAAATTCCAACTCTTTTTTAAAATTAAAAATCCACACAGTTATTTTTTTTTTTTTTTGGTGTACAGTTCTCTAAGTTTTAACACACGTGCAGACTCATGTAACCACTGGCAAACTCAGGACACAGGATGGTTCTCTCCCCTCCCCAGACATTCCCTCTTGCTTCCCCTTTGCAGTCAGACTCCTCACTGATTTGTTCTCAGTCCTCACATCTCCGCCTTCTTCCAGGATGTCGTAAACGTAGAATCCCGCCGGCCATCACCTCTGGGCTCCCTCACTCAGCATTGCCTTGTGAGATTCATCCACCTTGTTTGATACGTCAACAGTCCTTTGTGTTTTTTTTTTTTTTTCCTGGGTAGCGTGTACCCCCTCATTCGTTTAGGGAAACTGCATTATTTCCAGTTTTTGGCAATTGGAAATAAAGCTTTTGTAAACTTCTGTGCGCAGGTTTCTGTGTGGACGTTTACTTAAGGCAGACACCTAGGAGCTGTATCGCTGGGTCGCCTGGTGAGCACGGGTTGAACTTGGTAACAAACTCCAGCCCCTCTGCATCCCCAGCGGCATCGTCTGAGAGTGCCAAGTCCTGCACATCCTCGACTCTCTGGGGTCTAAGCCCACCGGTGTCAGTTCCCAGGGTTTAATCAAGTAACACCACCCCACTAACAATAGGGCTCAAGCTTAATTACTGAGGAACACGCATTTCCAGTCATTACGTGAAGGACAGACATGGCTGCTGGGTCACCGGTCCATACACCACTCTGTAAATGACAGATGGGCATGAGGAAGGGTGACCACTGGTGCCACTTCCTTGAAGTGGGCTGGAGGGGTCGGTGCACTTGGATCCAGTCCATGTGCAGACAGCACAGTGTCCAGCTGTGTTGCCCACCTGTGTCCTACTGTGAACCCACGGGACACTGTGCAGAAATGGGTAACTGGAAGATAAGATTGGCCCAAAGAGGTAAGTGCACTGCCGAGAAATGCAGTGACAGCGTCAGAAGGGAGGTTCCCACCCAAGGCAGGTGGCTTTGTAGGAGACAAAGCCTGACCCTGGGATCCTAGCTCCGCCCTCCTGGGAGGGGCCGGGGACCCTCTGCCAGGGGCACTTGGGAGGCTCAGCCCTGGTGGAAGGGGTCCCCTGGGAGTGACACCAGCACCTCACACTACAGGTATCTCAGAGCTATTCCACCAGACTGAAGGGAAGGCTTTGAAATGGGAAGGTGACCCAAGCGTAGCGAGGAGCACGGCCGCTCCCCTGGGCACAGAAGAGGGTTCCATCTGCTTTGTAAGTTGTACAAAAAGGTGACAAGTGCTGTTCAAACCACTCGAGGAGTCTTTTTTACAGAGAAGCCAACCCTGTTCATTCTCAGTGCTTCCAACATTTGCAGTTACAGCGTGCTAAATAAATACTAGTTCACTATTAATTTTAATTTTCTGTACATCAAATACCAACAATAAGAGAGCTTCTAATGTCACGACGGACGTGCTTAAAGGTCACCGAGCAACCTTAATTTCCCCATTGATTTTTGAGGCCGCTCTGCCTGGTTTCCGCTTGCAGCGCTGAGCGTATGTGGATTTGTCAAGTCTGGTTTTTTTAATAGGTGCTATTCTAGTTAGGGTGCAGCAGGACCTCAAGATTTTAACTGGCGTCCCTGTAATGCTTAATACGGTGAGCAACTTTTCACGCGCTTATCTGCTGTCTGAAGACTTTCTTTGCTGAAGTGTCTGTGCAAATCTTGAGCCCAGTTTTCATTTGATTTTTCTTAGGTTGAGTTCCGAGTGTTCTGGATATTCTGAGCAGAAGTTCTTGGTGAGGTTTGTGGCTGTCAGGAGCCCCGAAGGTGTGACACTGCATCCTGCTAAGGAGCTGACCAGCTGAACTGCCAGAGGCCAGGAAGAGGGAAGGTCGGAGACAAAGGACTGTTTCTCAAGACGCAGCAAGTTGCTTGAGCTCTGTGTTCACGCCAGGTCGCTGGTCCCCAGAACGCACAGGGGTGATGGAGAGGGTCCAGGTGATGCCCTGCACACAGTGGTTTGTGTCTGAGGGACTCAGCCTGAGGAAACCAGAATGTTTGCTACCTCACAGCACGGAAACCTGCCCTTTGTCCCCGAGAGAGATCACGTTGTCACTCTGCGCTGCAGCAAAGATGTAAAGAACTTTAAGTGGCAAACAGACCCCCTCCCTTTCTTTCTGGTTTCCTATGTTGCTTAAAATCACTGTCCTTAATATCATGAATTTCTAAATCTTAAATTGAGAAAGTATTAACTGAACACCGCTTACGTGTTAGGTACTATTCTAGGACCTGTGGGAAACGAGGTTCTTACAACTCGGCAGGAGTAGCACGACACTGTGATACACGCTGCGTTGCAGTAAGCCCTGGACTGTCCTCTAAGGAGGAGTGAGGGAGGGCCTGGCGTGTGGCCTCCGTCAGCCCGTCCCCGGGGGAGGCTGCCGCCCCCCTGCCCCACACCCCGGGCTCACGAGTCAGGCTGGGGGACTATCAAGGCACAAGGGCTCTCCTTTAATTAGCAGCAAGTGTTTCTTCTTCCAGAGAAAACAACCTTGAAATTTCTGTTTTCTCATCTTCATAAAACCCCCGCCTGTAGGTGGAACATCACACGGTTCATTCATCCAAGAGCAGGAGACTGATCTCCCCGAGGCCTCAAACTCTGTCGTATTTTACTGTAATAGCAGAGAGCTCCCTGCGACTTAACTCAGCCACAGCCTGCGCGCATGTGACTTCCTGAAGCCTTGCGACAAACTTGAGAGGTATGTGGCAAAACCGCAGTTTCATCAGAAAGGAAAGTGAAGCTCCGCGGGCACTCGCCAGCTCTGACGCCCTGCGTCTTCCGGGAGGCGAGCTGGGCGCTCAGCGCCGCCGCTCCGGGTCCGTAGGCCGCGTCTTTGGTCACACGTGACTTTCCTTGTAGTTTTTAAAATCTTGTTTGTTCCAGCATCAGGAAGAATTTACACACTTTAATTAACCAAAACACAGCAGTGCAATGCACATTTACGTAAATGACTGTACCACAAATATGACCAAAATGAACCAAAGAGCTAAAATGTCCGTGTCTACGAGAAAGTCTCCATTCGGAGCTGGGGAGAGACCCCGTCCTTGAGACACCTCTTTTTTCTGGGCAAAAATAGGACGCAACTGGCTTACGCACAGGCGTCATCCCGGCCCCTCCGTCCCTCCCCCGACAGCGAGGTGAGAAGGCTGCGGGGGGCCGTCCCCCGGGCCCCCCCCCCACCCCACCCCACCCCGGGCTCCCCGCCGCAGCGCGGCGCGTGCGGACGGCAGAGGGGGCGGGCAGAAGCGGCGGAAGCGCCGGCAAGCTGGGGAGGAGTCGGCGGCCCGCGAGGCGCGGGGCGCTGCAGGCCGAGCGGGAGCCTTTCCTTCCTCCGCGGTTCTCCTCCTCCCCCTCCCGGAGGCGCTGGCCCGCGCAGGCCTGCAAGGGGGGAGCCCTAAGGGGCCGACGCCGACGAGAGAAGGAGCGTCGTTAACGGGGAATCACGAGAACGTTCTTCCAAACAAATACAGAGAGAAAATTTTATTACCAATTGAGAGTCAAACACTCTCTGTAAATACATGCACACATGCACATGTGTATCTATATCCTTATGAGTTTGCTAGCGCCATAGACGGCTTCAAAATAAACGGGTGTATGTGTTTGTGTCTATAAACAGATGAAACCCTAACAAAGGTCATCTAGCCGCATGTTGCACACAGTGTTGCACAGAAAGAGAAAGCAAGGCAAAACCACCGGAAGCGACCTGCACGCGGGGAGGCTACGAGGCCGTGTCAAAGTGTGTAAAAGGAACCACGAACAAGTGCAGGAGTTTCTTTCCAGCTGGGAAAGCTCCACGTCTAAAGGGCCTAGTGTCAGTTGGTGCTGATGACACCCCAGCCCCTTCGCGAGGAGTTAGTTCAGAAATTCTGTGAAACTGCTTCCGAAATGTCTCTGGAAGAAGCAGCGCCCTTGGGTGCCTCGGGGAAGCCCTCGCCACCAGCCCCGGGACGCCTGCGCTCCGCCCCCACCCCGGGCGGCCTCCGCGGGCACGTCCAGCTCAGGGGCAGGGCGGGCGGGTGGCCGGGCCCCGGTGGCAGCGTGGCGCTCGGCCTCCGGTCTGCCGTCCGTCTCTGAGGAGGACGAGGGGAGCGGTAACACGGCCCTGCACCTCCGGTCACGGTCACCTTTTACAAAGTTCGCACAATGCAAATCGCTTGGCCATGCGCAGAGGTTAGCAGCCCCGCCGTGGGCTCAGCACAGAGAGCCAGCGGGTGAAACAGACGCGCCTCGAACCCCCGGGACAGAAGGGCCTGCTACCGCGTGAGGCTGCAAACGCCAGAGCTGGACTCGGCCCCTCCTCCCTCGCCGAAGCTCACCTGGAGTTGCTGAGACCTCAGCGTAACCGCATCCGGCACACACGACGGCTTAAATGCTAGTAAACGGAGCCTAACTCCCAAACGCAAAGTGTGTGAAGTGCCAATTGACAGGGGATTCACAAAAGAAGAAAGATGAACGGCCAATAAAACATGAAAAGATGTTCTACTTCACCAGCGACCAACTAACCACAAATAAAAAACCCGAGGGGCTTCCTTTGTCCCATGTAACCCTGGAGGAAAACACAGGCCCCCTTTCCACGGGGGTCAGACGGGAATCAACACTGAGAGGTTCAGGGTAATTTGACAAAATGTATCAAAACGACCAAGACTTAAAATAAGCTTACTGTTAACATCAGGTCTGATTCTGGTACACTTTCTGGAAGGAAGCAGATAAGTCAAAAAAAAAAAGTTATATGCACAGTAATGTTCGTTACAACATTATTTATATTGGAGGAAATTGGAATCGACCTAAATGTTCATCAAAGGAAATCTGTTAAATAAATTAGAGAACACACATACTATTCAGCTATTAACAAGAAGGATGTAAATCCACATTCGCTGACTGGGAAAAATGTGCATGAGCAAACAAAGCAGGTTGCAAAAGGGCCCTGGTCCACAAGCCCATCTTCACGGGTGTGCCAGTGAGAGACAGAAAAATGTCAACAATAAGGATGCCAGGGTCACCACCTTTAGCATGTCACAGTGTGGGGGTCAGACCCGCTGATCCCTTAGATCAAGAGGGGCTGCAATCACTTTCCTGGGCCTGCTCAAAAGCCGGGTAATTTTGAGATAAGTTGACCACAGTTGCTTCTGTTGGCGCTGTTTCTTGCTTTCATCTCTGTAAAAGAAATACAGTATTTTATTCCTGTCTCTAAAATATGAAAGCAGTATAACATTTAATGTAAGTCACCTACATGTGGCTTGGTAATTGAAAAATGAAAAAAACACAGCCTTCAGCAAATACTGTATTGACATGTCCACAGCAACTGCAATGCTCACCTCGATTATTTACAGAGAATGAAATAGTTTCTTTTCATACCATCTACTGTTTTTCTGGTGGACTATTAAGCATGCGTAATTTAATGATACAATTTGAAAAAATTAAAAGTGCTCCCTGGGACATAAATATTTTCTGGGCTGGAGTGAAATGGTAAACTGGAAATCGGCTCTGTACCGGGGGCTGAGGGTGAGAAGCAGAAACCTGAATGAACGCACACGCAGGTGTGCGTGCACTTCCCGGTTATCTGCACGCGGTGCGTGTGCGTGGAGAGACAGCCATGGTGCATATTTATAGATTTGCTTGGGCAAACAGAGAAGCATACCGGCTTCCTCATGCAGCAAATCTTATTTCCGATACAAATTTGGAAGTCTGTGAAGCATGATAATATTAACTCTAGGATCCATGACCTCCCATAAAACAGAGCAGGCAGCGCGGTGGGTTAAGAGGATTCGAATGATGCCTTTGGACGCGAAGCCTCCCATAATGACCGGGGAAGATTTATACGCTCTCTCTAGGTATAATTAGACACCCACAAACCCATCTGACCCTGCTGGGGTGAAGAGCTTGTCTGGTTTTTGTTTCAGCGGGTGAATCAATACTCACACGTTTCACCACTGTGGAGTGAAATTGAGGAAATGAAAATCGGATAATTTTGCCCCCTGTGTGATCCAGACAGAGGACAGCCTGTTAGCCTTTGACAGAACGATCTATTTCCAGCTTCTCGAAAGGCTCGTGTCAATCTGGAAACTTCTTCTATCATTGATTTTCAGTTTTGCTAAAAAGGATGCTTTATTAAGAATATTAGTCCCAGCGACCACGGGTGCTCGTCCCACCTTCCCAAGCAGGCGAATGTGTGCTTTAATTTGGGGCCTGGGTGGGTTTAAGCTGCAGATTCTTTTGTGTGGTGACCATCGGACCCACTGTCCCCCTTCAGCTGGCAGCTGGACTTTTCCCTATTAACTGGGCAGGTCAAAATCGCCCTTTGAATCTCTTCTCATAAGCTCATATTCAAATGATGAATCTGCTGAATTGTCCATGTATTTTTAGACTCAGTCTGCTGACATTCTGTAAATGTATGTTCACATTGCCAGCCTCGGGGATCTGCAGGTCCTTAGAGCATCCTCAAAACACACCCATTTTACTAAAACACACTATTGAACACTGATGGACTATGTTGCAAGGAAACACTACCAACGTGCAGCTGAGGATTGATGGAAGCTATTTTTAGGAAGCCCCACCACGATGTTCAATTCAGCATGAGCTGGGGAACCAGCCAGCATCATCCATGAATTCTGAACAGCCAGTCAGGCCTGTGGGTTAGTCCACTCAAGCTAAAAACCCCACTGATGGTGGGCAAGGGGCTCAAACAGCACACATTTCCTTCTCGCCATCTGGAGTCTGGGAATGCAAGACCCCGGTGCCCACAGAGTGGTGTCTGGGGACCGCCTGCTCCTCATTCATAGACGGGGTCTCCCCGCTGTGTCCTCCACTGGCAGAGAAGGGCCCAGCTCCCCACAGCCTTTAAGAGGCCACTAATCACATTCATAAGGGCCCCACCCTCATGACCTCATCGCTCAGAGGCCCCATCTCCTAATCACCGTGGGGCTAGGACCCAACACAGGGGCTTGGTGGGGGGGGGCACAAACATTCAGTCTATTGTGACATCATTGCTGAGAACTGTGCAGTTTGACAAAATTTTATGTTTTGCCCTTAGTGGGATAGACAGGGTAACGATGATGATATTATTAATAATGTGTGCTACAGAGAGTGTAAAACAGGGTGTTTCTTTTCCCCAATCCTTTGATTGCACTTTTCAGTATGTGGTTAATTCGATGAACAAATTACCCAGGGTCAAGGAATCCCTTAGAAAGAGGTTTTATGCAGAACATCACAGGTAAGTCTGCTTGAGAAGGAAGATTTATGCAGACTGTCATCTGACTTTGGTCTCTGCAGAGATTTGTATGAAATATGGACCACAGGGCAACCACATTTACACCTCACAATAGCACTTCTCTCCAACAGAACTTTATTCACACACACATAACAAAGACTTAAAACGCCCGGTGCCTCCTGGCACAGTTGCTGAGAGTGACGTCATTTGTGCTGCAAAGATGTTGTGAAAAACGGAGCAGAAACGTGCGTGCGGGCTGTGTGGTCCACTTCCGTTAGGGTCTATTTGAAATCATACGCGTGGTCCGAAGCCTATACTAAAATGCGGCTGCTGACAAGCTGCTGTGAATTTATGTTAATTGAAAACCCTAAACCTTGCTCCTGTAATCACATCTATTTACTTACCCAATGTGGTGACTAGTGAAGATGCATCCTCTGAAGTCCCTAGGTGCACCCAGATCTAACTAATCCTGGCTTTGGTTTTGGTTTCTGATTTTCCCTGCTGCTGCCTGCAAGTACTTCCAACCTGAGGTTGAACTATTTTGTACATGAGCACTTGAAAGGTTCAGCGCCCCCTCCCTCCTCCGCACAAAGGGGCTGCCGGGTGCTTTCTGTCCGGTTCAGATTTTCGTTCCTCACCTGTAAGCCAGGAAGTTTCCACCCGTCCATGGTGAATTACTGGAACGACATTTTTTAGTGTTCTTCCATCCCTGGTTTGACAAAATAAGGGTATTCTTGTGATCTGCTTTTATTGTGCCTTTCTTAGCATCAAGAGTTCTGCCGAGCACATGGTTAAGAAGTTTCTTCGCATGAGGGTCACGTTCTCCCCGCAAACTGCTCTCCAGCAGCTCACTGCAAGGGCGTATTTTCGCTGTTGTCTTCCACGTGTCATTTCAGAATCAAAAATCCCTCTAACGGCACGGGAAGGGGGTTGTGGGGGCATCCTTAGCACGAAACAAACGAAAAGACAATAAGGAAACCCTCCTTCTGGGAGTCAGTGTTAGAAACTGCACAGTAAAGTGCTGTAACGTGGGGCCAGACGCTTTTGCTGTGTGATCTGAGGATGGAACAGACTGAAGGGGGGCTGCAGGCTGTCTTTTCTGTCTGGGTGACCGTCTCTGTCTCCCTCCCTCCACCCCCCGTCACTGAAATAGCAGCTCCGTAAGCGTTTGGGAAACAGCAGCCCAGCCAGTTCTAGGGTGTTCATTTAATTCTCATCCTTGCCTCCGGCGTGTCCCTCTCCGGGCTTTCCACCAGACGGAAGAGGACACACCGCCCCAGCCACGGCGGCCAGAACTGACGAAGAGGAAGGAGGTCTGGACTGGACTTCCAGAGTCCGGGCAGTCATCCCTACTGACCCACCAGCAGAGGGGACGACAGGACACATGGTCCAATCTACCCGGACTTCAGTCAAACCAAAGGATTGACTGGATACGCTCCTCCTGCCTCGTGGACTGCTCTCTGCAAGATCGTCACCTTTTTGCAAAAATAACATAAAATGCGCACTTTACTGACCTTGGACCACATCGTCTTTGTGTGTAACAGGCAGCATTCCGGCATTGGAGATGTTCTTCATTCTGCTGTGGAGCACAGGGAGCATGTTCAGATGTTGTAATACCCTGTAACGGAAGAGAATCTGAAAAGGACTGTATGTGTATGACCACGTCACCGTGCTGCCCACCAGCAGCTAGCACAACGTTGTAGACCGACCAGACTTCAATAAAAATGAATGAATGAATGAATAATAAAAAATGTTCTTTAAAATAATTTCCAATTATACAAAGTGTTTACCGCACGAGGCTCCTAAGTTCAGCAAAATGTTGAGAGAGGGTCACGCTGAGGTCCCCTTTGCAGTGACTTTGTCAGTTCCTCTCCTGAGGACAGTGGCCTGTGATGTTGGCATTTGATCTTCACGCCTTGTTCTCTTTGAAAAATGAAAGTTTTCCCTCAGATATCTGAAAGCAATGAGTTTGGAGTAAAAGATGTTTGTAGTCCCCCGGCATGCGCTGCGTGGCCCTGCTCCCCTGAGTCCGTAGCTGGCACCTGGCTGCAGCTGGGTGTTCTCACCGCAGCCCTGGACTGCTCCCCAGCAGCATGAAAATTCCAGAACATTCTTTGAGTGGATCTCGACGTGACACACTAGGATGGGAAAGAGCACACACTTCATAACATCCCTAATTGTACGAGTGCACAGGGTCCATAACAGCCCCTTACGGACTGCGGAGGAAGTAATATGCATTTCTAAAAGTCCGTAATTATGTAATTACATGATAGCCTGTAATTAAGGACTATTGGGTAAATATATAATTGGGGAGTTTTAAAAATCCATCGTAAAGTACTTTTTCCAGCGTGACTGCAATAAAAGAAGACAAAAAAAAAAGCAAATCCATTTCAGAAAGCTTAGTTGAATATTTTAGATTTTAGAGAATTTCACTTAATCCCAAACCAAGCAATTAACACCGGGACAATGTGTCCCATCCCCCTGGCGGCCGTTCTCTGCATCAGTCAGTTTCCTGGAGCCCGTGCATGACACTGGGGTGATGGAGGCACGATGACCAAGTACCACAGGGGGTTGGCATCATGGGGGAGAGCTGGGCTGAGCCCACTATCTGCCCGCGGGGGCTGCAGAAGCTCTCATCTGGCCAGACGTTCTCCCGGAGGATGTTAATACTAACAGCACAATTGGCTGCAGCCTCAGTGAGTGCAGGAAAAAAGGGAGGTGTTAACTGAATATTTTGTGGAAATTATAAAACAGCACCCAGATCCGGGACAGAATTTCTGAGCAGAGGGTTTGTGAGAGAAGGACCTCCATGACCTGCCACCCCCGGCCGTGAGCGTCGAGGAGTGTGAAGGACGCGCCAAAGCTGGATGCAGTCCGCTTCTCTGACGCCCAGTCCACTGGCTCACAAGCTTCTCGGCCAGCCCTCCGCAGCCCTGTCTTCTGTTCCTCCTGCTCCATCCTTCCTGCTGCAGACACCCAGGTGGAGAGACGGGAGGTGCCCCGGGGCTCTGCTCTGAGAAGAGCGTCTGAGCGTGACCGCAGCCCTGTCACTGCGCGGGTGAGTGTGAGATCCAGAGTCCAGGACCTGGAGCGAGAGCCTGTCCGTCAGAGACCGCCCGCTGCACACGCCCAACCGCAAAGTGGCTAGGAAAGCATCTGTATTTTTCAATTGTACATATATTTAAGTTATTTTCCAAAAATCTCCCATCGTTTCGGGCTCCTGCTGTCCCACCTGAAACGGCACAAATGTGACCCACTTCCTTAATTACCCCGATGTGCCCAGTTCAGCGAACAGCCTCCCAGGCAGACGCTGACGACCAATTTTAGATGCCATGTGGTGGGTGTTGGGGAACCAGGGACAATGTCCCATGTCTAAAGTGACAGTATGTCTCTGACATATCACCTCAGTAACTAAGTCAAAGTCAAAAACAAAAAGAAAAGGAAGAAGGAATTCAAAGTTGAAATTCTAAAAGCCATTTGTTTCTGAAGAAATTTCCAAGGCTGCTGTGACAAGTGACCAAAAACGGTGGTTCAGAACAAGACATTCCTCCCCTTCGTGCTGCTGAGTGGAGCTCCACGGCGTGGCTGGGCCATGGCTTGGAACACTCACCTGCAGAAGGGCGTCCAGGGTGCTTCTGGCCTGGGCTGTGATGGGCAAACCTGCTCTGAAGGCTCCTGCACAGGTTTCTGTGGGAACGCGTTTCCATTTCTCTGGGAAACGCCCAGGAGCTCAGCGCTGGCTCGTGGGACGGCTGCATGTTCAGTCCTTAAAGAAACTGCCCAACTGTCATCTACAGCAGCTGCACCATTTTATATTTCCATTGTCGTGAAAACAAACTCTTGGGTGGGTTCCTGAATTTTTTTAACACTTCCACAATTATTAGATTGCTCCCACTGTTTCTGAGCTAAATTACATAAACAGTCAACTGACTGAGCCCATAGAACACTTCCGTGGCATCATTTTACTCAAGAAGGACAGTTTCTAGACTTGAACAAGACATGTACCTGGCTATCGTTGTCTGGGTGACAAATTTCTAAAAAATTACATTTTGAATCAGAGAAGACGTTCTTAGGTTTTAAAGGATAAATGAAAATGTATATATTGGCAAGTCCTTTATCTTGCAAAATTGTGACGTGTGTAGGTAACAATAAAATGGCTAAAGTGGGAAATTAAAAATACACAATTAAAACTTGACTTAATTTAAAACATGTGTATGTACATTATTTTGTGACTCTTAACCATGGCTGGCCGAGAGGTGAATTTTTTTTTCCACTTTTAAGCATGAGAGCAGTGCCTTGAGACTACGTAAGTTTATTTGCATAAATAACTACACAGTGCATCGTCTAACACACTGAGCTTGCTGATGGTGGAGTTAAAATTTAAAGATGCTGACAAGGCAGTCAAAGAGCAAGATTCTTCTGTATCTTGACAGAAATGCCTAAATCTTTTACAATTTTTGGCACCCACTGATACTTTTTTAACACACCAATTAAACGCCTAGTTATTGAGTATTTATAGAACATTTTACTACGTTTTCATAGACATTGAAAACATTTTCTCACTCTTATTTTAAAAGCTGACTTACATTATGTTAATATAAATTTCATCATTAAAGTGGGTAACAGGTACAGTCAAAATTGGGGTAAATACACTGAATCGCCCCAGGGACGCCGGACACGCCCACTGTGCTGTGAGCAGAGATGCAGGCGATGGTTCCAGGAAGGGAAGGCAGGCTAGCCTCGGGTGCCCTGAGCAAATGGGAGAGAGGCCAGGCTTAGTGGTTAGCGCTGCAGGCCAGCTACGTGGTGCTGGTGATGCTGTCATGTGCTCCGGAACAAGAAGTAACAGGATTGTGTGATACCTTCACAAGCTTAAAAAAATCCCTCAACATCCAGCTCTGCATAATTATAATACAGTTCATGTTAACAACTGTCTTTTCTTTTGCAGCTTAAAGCTGGTATCTGATACCTGTGATTTCCCAACAATTTTCAGAGCACGTGGCCTATGGGTGTTTGCACGTGCGATTCTGCTTTTACACCTTACTCTGTCTCTATAGCACATGACAACGATCGTTTCATAAATACTGCCACGCTTTCACGTAGTACAGTAGAACTCAAACTCATTTTTAGAATATAAAATTTAAATAATCAGTTAAATGAATAATAATCTAAATAATAAAGCCCCCTTTTTAAACACTTTTTTATTGAGTTATAGTCAGTTTACAATGTTGTGTCAGTTTCCAGTGAAGAGCACAGTTTTTCAGTTCTACACGAACGTACATATGTATTCATTGTCACATTCTTTTCGCTGTGAGCTACCACAAGATCTTGTACGTATTTCCCTGTGCTGTACAGTATCATCTTGTTTATCTATTCTGCATATGCCTGTCAGCATCTAAAAATTTCGAACTCCCAGTCTGTCCCTTCCCACCCCCTTTGGCTCATATGTGGAATCTAAAAAAAACAAAAAAAGAACATAAATACAAAACAGAGACAGACTCAGAGACGTAGAATAGGCCCCTTTTAAAACTGTAAGACACAACATCTTAAAAAGGAGTGGTGCTTTCTCTCCTGGTTTCCTGAACAAAACGGGACCTGCTTGCTCCTCATCTCCCTTTCGTTCTGCGGCCCCTGCCCCACTGCTGGCGACCTGGGCCTTCTCCACGGTAAGCGCTGAGAGTTCAAATGGTAAAAAAGCCCACTGACACTTCGCTCCCCTCTCAGGAGGGGCACCAGCATCCCCACGGGTGTTCCCATTCAAAGAGCCTGCATCCAATTTCTTTTTTATTTTGATAAAACCGTTCCGGGTGTTACCCGGAGGCTCAGTTCTGCTTCACGCTGCTTTTTCCCCTTCATCCCTTTTTGATCCCAGTAGCTGAGTCCTTTCCTGTTCAACACGGAGGGCGTGAGGACCTCTTAGCCAGAGGCGGTGCTAACGCCCTCTCGGTGCTATAAAAAGATGACTCCGTCATTCTTGACGACGCTGCTTTCAAAGCTCGGGCGTTTAAGTGGAGATACAGCGTCCAGAACAATCCCCGCCGAGAGCAGGTGCCTGAGCAGCCAGCTAGCGACGCGTGTAGGCGTCCGTGTCTCCTGCGTGCTTTCCTGGTCCATCAGGCCAGTGCTGGCAGTGACGCAAACAGGTGGCGATTACAGGAATGCAAAGGTGAGTGAGAAGCTGAGGAGAAAGCGGGAGGAAGATACAGGAAGGGCTGGTGCCCGGTTCAAACGCCCCAAGGCCCGGAACGCTTGTCCGGGTGAGACCCGACGTTGGAGTTCCTAGCATCCAAAGTAAGGGACAAATCACAGTCCATTAGAGGACTCCGGACGCCTCAGCAACGGGCACACGTGCGCTCCTCAGAGGAAGCCCGCCGCCTGGGCCCGGGGCCGGCGGGGCTGCCCTGTGTGCGCACCCTGGCCGGCCCTGCGGTGGGCGCCGGGTGCCCGTCACAGCTGCCTTGCAGAGCGCCCCCCAGTGAGGCGATCGCTGTGTCAACCGCAGCAGGACGAGCGGAGCTGAGGAAAGGGCGGTGCGTCGTGAGGTGCCACGGTGGCGCAGCCGAGGGAGCTGACTGGCGGTCGTTCCGGGTTATATTTTGAGAGAAACACTGACACGTCCTTCAGGAAATCCACCAGAACATTGGTTTTTTTCACCAACGATATTTTAAAAAAAGGTTCTACTCCATTTCAGCACGAAGAGAGCAAGGTGTCCGGGGAGGGCCGTCCGGGGTCGCCCCAAAAGCCCACGCAGGTGGGGACTGGAGGTCCCCAAGTTGTGCGCTCGGAGGGGAGCCGCCGTTACCTCCGCCCGGGAGGGCGCTCGGCAGCCACGCCCTCGAGCCCCGCGTGCACGCGCCCTCGGGCCCGCGCGGCCGGGAGCGCGCCTGCGCGGCGGGCACGCGCGTGGGAGCCGGGCCAGTCCGCGCCCCCCCCCCCCCCCCGCTGCTCGCTCACCGCGCCTGCGCTGTTTGCGTCGGTGACACCGCGGGGGACTGGATTCCAAATCGGGTTTGAAGTCCTGGTTGTTGCTTGAAATGACTTCAGAGGTCTGTGAGCGCCACGCAGCCCTTCAGCCCCAGGGCGGAGCGCGCAGCGCAGTGCGCGTGCGGCCTCGCGGTGGCGGGGCCCCCGGCGTCCCCCCGGGAAAGGGAGACTGAACTGCTCCAGCCGGTCGTCACCGGGCGCCTGACGCCATGAGAGCAGCAGCTGTGTCCCTGATCATCGCCAGCCCCCAGGGGAGAGGCCCTGGAGCACTGCTGCAAGCCTTTCATACTTAATTCCCTCAATAATTCCATCAGACTCATGCCTTTTTTGTAGCAGAATCACCATGTCGTTTTAATCTACTCCTCCCTCCCTGAGCTTTGCTGTTTTTGCGCAGAAATCTGGGGTGGAGGCTGTAGGTAAAGGGAGACTGACGGCTGTCCTCCCAGCCTCGGCACAGCAGAGGGAGGGCTGCTGGTCCACCACGGCCATGCGCTCCCGTTGCCCCACGATGGGGAAGGCCTGATCTCCACAGTTCAGCAAATCATGTCCGTCTCCCGCAGTGGTCACACCTCACTAACCCAGTTCCACCACCGTTTTGGGGAGAGGACCATCCCTGCCCCAGTAGGACCTTTGCATCCCAAATGGATGTCCCGGTTTCGGGGTCTCAGTCTTGTGCTCCGTCCTTTCCATTCCTCCAGGCAACCAGCCTGCAGAAAGCGAACTGGCCCAAGAGTATTAAATATCAGAAATCAGAGTTTTCAAATGAGTGATCTAAACCCAACTACAGAAGCTAGGAGAGGGAGCAGCACCTCAAAGGAAAAAGTCAAGAGAAGGAAATCATGAAGACAGAAGAACATCAGCGTGGTGGAAAGCAGATATAGAAGCCAGAAGTCTTCAAAGACCTGACCTGTTTCTCGGAAAATACTATTAAAATAATACACACAGAGCAAAACTATTCAAGGACGATGAAAGAAAAAGCATGAATGACAAATGTCAGAAATGAAAAAGAACTAACACTACAGGTCAATATTTAAAATAATATTTTTAAAATTTTAAATTTTAAGAAGTTAATAAATTTTATGCCAATACATTTAGCAGTAAATGAAATGGAAATTTAACCAAACCAATTTACCAAAAACAACATTGGAAAAAATAAGGAACTTCATAGTTCTACAGCAAAGAAAATGAGTCTATAAACAAAAACCTCCCCACAGAAACTGGAGGTCCAGATAGCTTCACTGTAAGTCCTTTCAAATATTTAAAGAACAAATAATACCCATCTCACACAAATCATTTTAGAGTATACAAAAAGAGGAAATACATTTCAATGTGTTTTATGAAGCTAGTACACATTTGTAACCAAAACTTTTCAAAGACATTGAAGAGAAATTACAGGTCAATCTCTCAGTGAACATAGAACCAATATTCTAAACAAAATATTAGTAAGTTTAATCCAGCAATAGGTAAAAAGCAAATACATCATGATCAAAGAATTGTAATCCATGAACACAGAGTTGGCTTAAGTTGAAAAATTAATATATGTGATTCATCATGTAACAGAATAAAGGAAAAATACACATGAGTTCAGAAAAGCCAGAAAAATATTTTATAAATCCAACATTCATCTATGGTAAACTCTCAGAAAACTAGGAAATAGAAGGAAATTAATCTGATAAAGTTTGCCTAGAGCCAGGAGGGTGTTTAACAAATTTTTCCTTGAGTTTGGGAACAAGACAAGAATGCTCACCATCAACTCTGCACTCTTGTGCAGATCGACCTCTTGAATTCGTTGGGCAAAAGGGACAGAAGACCTAATATTGGAGAGAGAGGAGCAGAACTTCTTTTAGTTGTAATTATATAAAATCTAAATTACAGAAAAAGGCTCTAGACTATTACAATAAATAAGTTAGAAAGTTTATTGCATGCTAGTTTTATACATAAGAATAACTTGTATTTCTATGTACTAGAAACCAAAATGTTGGAACAAGAAATTTTTAAAATAACACTTTTAAAATAATAGAAACAGAAGTCAGATGTCTAGAAATAATACCATGAAAGAAGTTAAAAAAAAGTCTTTATTAAAAACTGCAGAACATTGCTGAGAAACTAATGAGCAACTAAGCAAATGCAGGTACATACCATGTTCATGAACTGGGAGCCCTGCAGGGTAGAGGTGTCAGTTCTCTCCAAAGTGATCCATAGATTATAGGCAATCTCATTCAGCTTCTAGCATTTTTGTGGCTATTGATAAGCTAATTATAAAATTTATAAACATACCAAATTCTGTAAGATGGGAGGACCTATGTTGGCAAAGACTATATTGGGTAAGGACAGTGAAGTCAGATGTCAATGTTACTGTAAAACTCCAGGAATTAATACATGTGGCTTTGGCACATTACAGAAAAATAGACCAAGGTTACAGGATATAAATTCAGGAAAGCAGTCCACACATTTACAGTGATCTGATTTATAACAGAGGTGCTGGAGGAGAGCACTAGACAGGAGTGGTCTTCTCATTGGATCAGTTTGATGTCCACCTACATGGAAAAAAATAAATCTTGAGGCTAACTTCGCATTTACACATAGTTTACTTAAATAGACAATAAACATTAGTTACTTTTAATATACATTAAAATATGGGTTATAGCCTCTAAAAGAAGATGTATCTTCCAGAAGAAAATGGGGGAGTACCTTCTCAACCCTGAGAGAGGCGGAATTTGCTTAATCACCATGCTCTGGACTGGATTAGACTTTAACACTTCTGTTCATTAAAAGACACCATGTAGAGAATGAAAAGACAAACCAAAGTCTATGAGAATTATGCACAGCGCTCTTACCTGGCAGCGGGCTTGTATTCGTAATATATAAGGAGGTCCTACAAACCAAAAACAAAGGGACAGACAATGCACTTCCGGAAAGTGAGGCTTGTGTAGTCCGTTTACGAAAGGAGCCATCTCAGTCAATAAGCAGCACGTGGTTACCCGTCAGAGAAGCCAAGTCCTCGGTGAGCTGTCACTCACCACCACCAGGACAGCTGAGGTTAGACCGGCTGACGACACCAAAGGTTGGTGAGAAAGCAGAACGGCTGGCCGGGTCACGTGCTGCTGGTGGGAATCGCAGCAGCACCTCCACTCGGGACACTCTCGACCGCAGCTCCTGAAGCTACCCGTGTCTGCTCCATGATGGAGCAGCTCCTCAGCCGGATCTGCCTCCGCAGAAGTAAACAGCACCCCCACCAGACACAAGCCCCAGCTGCCCTTGGCAGCTTCCTTCACAGTTGCTCAACAGTGGAGACGGTTCACCATCGACAGCATGTGCATCAGCAATGGGCCGGAGAGGTAACGCGGGGCAGACGCAGACGACGGAGTGCGGCACAACGATAAAAACAGAACTGCGGCGAGAGATGCTACGCTGAGGACCAGAAGCCAGAAACGAAAGGGCAAGTACCGAGCAGTTCTCTTAGGTGTCTTCAGGGACCGACACAACAAACCCACAGAAACAGGGGCCACAGCAGAGGCGGCGCTTGTGGGTGGTGGTAACTGCGAGAAAGCCTGAAGAAGCTTTGGGGCAGGGAAGATGTGCCTGATCAAGGCAATTTGGGGACAGAATGCTATGTGGATTTCTCGTGTCTCCTTACATCTTCCTTACCTGCGATCCAGACCATCTTTTCAGGACATTTGTATGGTGAACAGTTTGGAAAATAGAGTTAGTCTCTCCCCCTGAAGCAAAGGCAGGCATGCTGGCTGCTCGTTGTAGAAATCAGACCCACCGAGATCACGGTTCTTCAGTGCAGACCATGGCGTGTGCAGCGTCGTCTGCCCCTTCCCCTCTGCCCAGAGGGAACCGGGGCTCCGAGAAGGATGACCTTGCAGACGCTCTGGCTAACGCCCTTACTGTGAGTGACCCGTGTCCTTCATCTCTGACCCAGGGGTCTCCCGTCTTCTGCCTGCATCCATGAAGCGGCAGCAGGGTGACTTGTTAGCTTGCACCTAGGGTGCACCTTCAAACTCTTACCAGTTCTTCACGAAAGGTGGGTTCTGCCTGCATAAGTATATACAGGTAAAATTTGTATCCTTGACTGCATGCAAATCGTACCTCAATAAAATGCAACTTTTAAAAATGTTGACAAAAACACTTAGAGCTCAGTATATTCCTATTGCTTAGAAAATCTGGCTTCCTCATTCACGGATGTAAACGTGATCCCTTACATTATTATGGGGTCCCTTACATCAGCCACTTTGGGGTCTGAAAATTGCTGGGCACTATCCTCTGCAGGGAACAAAGTGAAAGTATGCATGCGTGTCTATCTACGATGTATTAATATGTGCCTCAGCTGGCTCACTTCAGTGTCTTTATAAAATCCTGGGGTCTGACCAACCTTTTCTTCTTTAAAGGAAACAAATTTGTGATAACAAACATAATATTCCTCCACCAGTGGGGTAAGTGTGTAACCCTGACTATAAACCGCTAAGTAAGCAGTACTGTTATTTTCTCTTATCATCCACAGTGTTATTCAGGGAATTAAAATCACAGTAACATTTTCCTTTATTAAACTAATAATTTGAGAAGCTAAGCAAAAGAAAAAAAAAATGCTGCAGAATTATAATGGAAATAATGTACCTTTCTTTTTCAACCAAATTGAGTCAGTTTGCAATGAAAAAAAAATGAGATTGTTCACCAGGGAATATAGCATTAGAATTCCAATTTCATAATTTGAAAGCTTGGTTTAAACAGAGAAATGATTTTAAGGCTTTTTGGCTGCGTTCCGCGTGTTGTCAAAACTATAAAGTTCTTGCTGATAATCTTAGAGAATCCACATGAGCACAGTCTTGATTTGACTTTTATATCATTAGCCACAAATTGCTCCTCACCACACAAAATATGAATCAAACGTCTACATTCGCCTTTTGATTTGGAAACGTGCTCTCATGAATCACTTGGAATAAATTACAAGAGCTTGCAGAACGTGTGATGCGCGCTCAGACTCTGCTTAGCAATGTGTTATTTGCTTTTTAAACGCAGTGAATACCAAGGAGGTTTTTCTAGGCAGTATCACCGTGTCTGCAACTCGCTACTCAACACAAAAAAAAATGTCTCTCTTCTTATGTATTTCTGGAAAAGAGCTCTTTTTAAATTCCAAAATAGAAGCCTGGAGGTGAATGGAACGGTCTCACACGCTCCTCTTCAATCGTGTGTAGCACGGGCACCGGTCATGACGGCCGACACGCGGCGTGCGCTTCACATTTCAAAAGTGCTGTATCTTTTTTTTTTTTTTTTTTTTTTTTAATTCGAGAACTCCTCTTAAAGCTAACCAAGCGTAACAGGGTATTACTCCTCTTCTGTAGATAGTCGCCCCGAAACCCCTAAGCCCGAGGTAACCTGCCCAAGGCCCCGCAGCTGGTGAAACCTCGCCATCACGTCGGCGTCTCCTGCCTGCAAACCCGGCCCCTCTGGCAGCGTCGCTGCGAGACGCGCACTGCTCCCCCGGCGGCCGGAGCACAGACGGGCCGGGCGGGGGGCACCGGGGACCCCCGCCGCCGCTCACCGCCCTCGGGGCGCCGGGGACCCCCGTGGGGAGGGCGCCCCCTCCGCTGCGCGTGCAGGCGTTGCTGCGGGGGACGAGGCGCGCGCCTGCTCCTGCCCAGGCAGAGCCTCTCCCTCGGCGCCAGACGTGCCCGCTCCTCGTCAGTCCCTCCCTGCCCGCCGGGGCCCAGCTCACATTCCAGCTTGTGTGGGTGGGGTCCCCTGCGGCGTCTCCACGGGCTGCTGTCCCGTGTCCGGGCTCGGCGGCCACACGGCGGTCGCTTCGCCGCTGCGCGTGGCCTCGCGCGGCGCGTGCGTTCACGTCCCCACGGCCGCCCGTCTCCCTGGGTGTGGGTGCGCCCCTCTTCTCACCCACCCGGGTCGTGTCGGGCGCCGCACGCACTGTGGTCGAGACTCACGACTCACGGCCGTGCCCTGAGAGCATCCCGTCCGTGGTCTAAACCCGTGTCCTACGCGGAGTCAGAGCTGCTGAGACAGTAGCAGCAAGGTCAGCCCAAGGTTACGTCGAGTTCGGGCCAGACTAAGACAAGAATTTGGGTTTTTCCAGGTGTGTTTCTCAGTTCTTAGTCCGGAATCTCCACCTTTTGTTACAACACCGACACACGCACACACACACACAGAGCTTAATCCGTTCCAGAGCTGATCCAGGGGAAAGGAGAGTCTCTTTTTTCATTGCCCTTCTGCACCTGGAAAATGAATGTTTGGTTTAGTTTAAGCCTGACGGTATCTTCCTAGGTTATGGAAACTCAGAGTTGATATCACTGTTCCTGTTATAAAAACTGCCGTTCTCTCAGTAAACTCAGCGTCTGCATGGTTCTCAACCCAAAGCACTGACTTCCTGCCACTCGGTACAATGTCAGCCATGAGTCTTCCTCGTGCTTTGGTGGCGATGGAGTTATTCTCCTGCCACCTCATTCCAGCTGAGATGATGAGAGTTTTAAAAATTAAGAAATGCGTGCATATTAAATCAGGTGTATTTTGGTATCTTTTGGCATAACCTGTTCAAAGAACACTATAAATCTTGAAAATCTCAATATATTATCCATTATCCAATAGCTGCATTTGAATTGAAATAATCTTCAAAGCAATTTGAATTTATTTTTAATGTATGCAGAGATTTGAAAATTCTTTCGCATTTTCATTTTGATATTTCCATCAGCTGTCACCCAAGAAAGAGAAGAAAGCCTCTTACTGAGACTCTTCACAAAAATTAATAAGGTGTCCACGTATTTTTCACAACAAACTCCATCTGCCCAGAGCAAAAATCAGGCAAAAGCGGTCTCTTCCTCAGAGTCACAGCATTTTCCTTGGGCGAGTTTCAGGCTGTCTTTTCACAGCCTCCTAAATGTTCAGTGAAATAAGTTATTTAAAAAAAAAAAAAAAAAGAAGTCTGGAAGCTAATGGAGATGTACGTCTTTCAACAATTTCATTTTGCCTCTAGATTTGATTGCACAATTACACAATCTAATTTAAATAACAAAACCTGGAAACTAGTTAAAATGACTTTGCCATGAATTCATCGTGGTGATGAGGTAATCTGCAAAATGGCGAAAGTCTGGGCACTTGAAGTGGATATTAATTCACACGGGCAGGACGGGCGCCGCGCAGGTAAAGGTCGGCACTCAGGTCCCCAGGTGGACCACGTTGTGGTAGGATTTGAGAAGTGTGCTTTTTTTCTGTAATGTTAGCCTCTGACAATTTTTTTTTTCTTTAAATCATAATCTAAGGTAGGCTTTCTAGCTTGATATTACGGTTTCCCTACTGGTTTGCAGAAAGTGGTTCCTTGTCTTCCTGCTGCACAGAACAATCGTGATGGCATCTGAGGCCAGTGAGGAGGAGAAGAAAGGGTGCGATTTTCTTGGAGGTAGGCAGGCCGGCAGTTTATTTAATAAATTTCTATGAGATTTTCCTCCCAAAGAACTAAAAGGAGACCCAGCAGTAATCAAGATGTCTTAATTCCTTGACATAAACATACACACAGATTAATGAAGCCTGCAAAGATTCTTTATAAAGGAAAGATTGCTTATCGATCCATATCAAATTTTTCATGCTAATCCCAGGGAAGAGATGGAGTCTCTGGTATCAGAGTTAATAATCTGATTGCTGAGCTGTCCGAGACAATTCCACCCAGTGTGAACTCCAATCAGCCCACGTCTCCTCATTTCAGCCGGCCTGGCGTCTGCAGCCCCGTGTCCCCACACCCTGCCACCACCTCGACAGTGATGGAACATACAATGCAAACATGTTGACAAATTAAATTTTTACATTTCAGAGGCGATTTGCTGAGGACGCTGGTGTCTAGAATATGTGTCTGATTATTGAATTCCATAGGTGCCCCAGGATCAATTTCTTTGTTAGGTTTTGTCTTTCCTTTGACCTCAGACTTTGAGCTGCTGCTAATGGCAATTCATTCTGAAACTTCAGATGGTGGGAGAGAAAAAGGGAAAAAAGGTGTTTACGTGGGGAGGAAGGTAAGGTGGTCCCATTTCTTATTCGGAGACAGTTTTGCCAGGTGTGAAACACTACAACTAAAAAGGAAGACTGGATATTACAAAATGTTATGTCTCCCATCTACTGCATGCATCCGTTAACGGCTAAAGGACTATTTCCAAAAATTAAATGAAACAGAAAAACATCTTTTAGTTCAGTTGTTTCAATACAAGATGTGGCTTTTTTTTTTTCCTCAGAAGGTGAATAACAAAACCTTCTTTAAATGAGCCCAGTGTTTGCTCTTCAATATTTTGGGATTCTCCAAAGTTTAATTTGCTGCTGTTTATTCTACTTAAGCGAACCACTAATTGGAGACCAATTCTGAATTTGTTCTGGCTGGTGTGGTGATTAGGTTACATCAGTTCAAATCCAGAAATGCTGCCAGTTAGGTGTTGCTCATAATTGCCTGTAGTGAGTTTTTAATTGTCTTAGTTCTATTTTTAAAATCAAAGGAGTAAAGAAAAAAAATCTTTTTAGGTAGAGAATAAAAATACGAATACGAGAAAAAAGACAGCATAAACCTCGGGCAGAAAGTTATTTATACCTCCGGTCCCATCTGCTTTGCTTCCCCAAAGATTTACCAATTTTAAATAGATTTACTTTGGTTTCTTGTGAGACTCAGAGAAGGTTGATCTTAGAGCTTCAAGTTGCCGATGGTCAAACTAAAGGTCGCCCTGCAGCTCTCAAACTGCGGTCCTGCTGTTCCCATCCACAGAGCTGCGGGTCCAAGAAACTGGAAATCAGCAGCCTTCTTTGGTAAAAAAAAAAATCAATAAAAATATACTTTGTAACTATACTTAAATGGATGTTATTTAGCTCCAAATCCCCTTAGCAACACTTGAAAAAGAGACTGTTTTTAATCAATCCATTTATCCAGAGGGTGGATCAGAAGGAGGTCATTCCTGGGCACCAGAATTGAAAAAAATAAAGCGGAACAACACAAACAAACAAACAAACAAAAAAGAATATAAAGAAGAATTTAGTGATGCACTAGCCTCTGGTGATTTAAATTAAGAAAAGACTGTGACAATGGAGCTACAGATTCCGGTACCCAATATCAATATTTGACTCTCGAATGCGTAAGAATCTCAGCATCTCGTTAAACATGACACACACTTGAGAAAGGAAGGAGGGCGGGTGCGGGAAGAAGACGGTGTTCGTCGCGTCTCCTCTGGCGCAGAAACCTCGGGGGCGCTTGCGAACACCGCCCGTGGTCAGCGGGGCTGCATTCGTGTCTCGGGGCCACCGTGACGAAGCGCAACGAGCCGGGGAGTTAAGACATCAGAAGCGCAGCGTCTCCCGGCTCCGGGCTGGGCGTCTGAAGCCACCGTGGTGAGTGCCACGCCCCGGCCACGGTCCACCCGAGCCCCGGACCCCCGGCACGGCCCTCCGTTCACTGGCCTGCGCGCCACGCAGCATGCGGTCTCGCCAGTCCCGCCGCCACCAGCACGTTCTTAAACACCCAGTCCTGCCCGTCTGTCTGTCTGTCACCAAGGTGTCCTCAGCTCCGCCAGGGCTCCCTGCAGCCTCCACTCAGACCCTGCCTCCTCCACCCCCAGAGAGGAGCCACGTTGTCTTCCTGAGACAACGATCTGGTCACATCGCCCCCAGCCTCCAACCCTTCAGAGCTTCCTGCTTCCCGATCTGCGTCCATCCCTCTGCCCCGAGGGAACCGCCCAGCTGCTCCCCCTCCTCGACTTTCTTCCACATCCTCAGCTTTGGACAACCCCTTGCAGACCCACACCCTCCCAGCAGGGGGCTCACATGGCTCCACAGCCTTGGGTGGAGAAGCCGTGTGGACAGGTCCCCACACGTGAGCCCGCAAGACGCGGCGAGGGCCACGTGACGGCAGCGACCGTGTGCGTGCACCTGCCATGTTCTGGAAAGTGGTGTTGATTTGTTATTACTTTTTTATTGGGAACTTACATATAATTTTTAATTGACATGTAGTCAGTTTACAATGTTGTGTCCGTTTCTGGTGCCCAGCATCATGTTTCAGTCATACATGTACATGCATGTGTTCCTTTTCACATTCTTTCTCATTTTAGGTCACTGCAAGATACTGAATGTAGCTCGCTGTGCTGGACAGTAGGACCTTGTGGTTTATCTGTTTTATATATAGCAGTGCGAATCTGCTAATCCCAAACTCCCAATCTATCCTTCCCCACCCTCTTCCCCCTCCCCCTGGTAACCACAAGTTTGTTTTCTGTGTCTGTGAGTCTATCTGTGTTTTGTAAATAAGTGCATTTGTGTCTCTTTAGGATTTTTTTTAGCTTCCACATATGAGTGATATATAGTATTTCTCTTTCTGGCTGACTTCACTTAGAATGAAGATCTCCAGGTCCATCCGTGTTGCTGCAAATGGCATTATTTTATTCTTTTTATGACTGAGTAGTATTCCATTGTATAAATATACCACTTCTTTATCCTGTCCTCTGTCGATGGATATTGAGGTTGTTTCCATGTCTTGGCTATTGTATATAGTGCTGCTGTGAACACTGGGGTGTGTGTATTTTTTCGAGTTACAGTTCTCTCCATTTACATGCCCAGGAGTGGGATTGCTGGATTACCAAAGTGGGTACAGAGGGAAGGTATCGCAATATAACAAAAGCTATTACTTTTTGAGTGATTGCTGCAGGCAGTTTGTCCCTCCCAGAAAGAGAGGTCCCTTCGGAGCCTGAGAGCCTGGGGCAGACCCCAGAGCAGGAGGGGGCAGCAGAGAAGACCCAGGGGGCTGTCCTCCCGCAGGGAGCTCCCCTCTGGCCTGGAGCCAGGCCCATGGCCTCGGGGCCTCCACCCTATCCTGCAGTCATTCAAAAGTGAAATAAATAAATAAGCCAAAATAAATTTCAGAACTCATATCTTTAAGGAGAAAAAGAGGAAACGGGGCTGCAAGCTGTTTCTTCCGTGCCGTCCTTGTTTTAAACAGTGACAAACAAAAGTGATTCAAGATCTGAATAAAAGCTAATTCAGAGAGCGTTCAAATGTTGCAATAAATAGGAAACATACTAAAAATTCAAGATTGTTTTCAGCAAACTCATAGCAGTTGGCATTTACACATTTTTTTAATGTTTTAATATGCTGATTTGTGTATCTGATTTCGCGTAAAGGTCTTGTTCTTGTCAAATGATTAATATGGAATGATTTTGTGGTAAATGAAGCAAAGTTTTCATACACATGTCCTCATTTCCTTTCGCTGTTTTCTCTCTCCTTTAGTTGCACATCACATCCGGTCCTCTCGTTCCACCGTCAAGGCACTCCGTGACAACGTGGGAGAGTCACAGGCACCGAGCCGCCCGCGTAGCCGGGAGGGGGGGCCGAGCGGGCCCCGGGGCAGCCGGCACACCGCACGTCTCAGGTTTGCTCTGGGCTCTCGTTCCCCGCACGGCACTCCCTGTTGGGTGTGTGTGCTGACCACAGGGCAGCCCGTCCACCTCGAGGAAGTACGGACGGATCACACCGCAGGACACACGGACGTTTTCCCTGCAGCACAGAAACACGTGTCTGTCTCGCAATCTTCACCGGCTCCCCTGCGACGGCCGCTCACCTTTCTGCCCCCTTCCTCCTGCAAGAGCACAGGCAGTTGCACAGGTTAGAAACACGCCAGGCAGGAGCGCCATGTGGAGCCTAAGCTTGGTCACAGCGCCACGTCACCCAGAGTCCGGGACCGCGAGGACAGAGACTCAGGCAGGACCAGACTCCAGAGGAGGTCCCGGCCGTGCGGGCAGGCTCTCCCCTGGAATCACCGCTGGCACTTTGCTCACAGTCAGAGGGTTATTTTAACCAAGACCACAGGAGACTCTAATGTACACATGCTCATTTCACCTTTTTCCTACGTGCAGACTTGATACGCCACCATCCTCAGCCGGAACCTTGTGATCTGCACCGGTCCTGCCCTGGGGGGTCTTCATGGGAGCAGCTGCCCACCCCCCACCTCGACCACACGTCCCCATCCCGACCTCTCGGAGATGCTGATCCTGGCCCCGTGTGGTGCAGGGTGTCTGGGGCATCCTGACCCCTAGGCTCCCCCCAACCCTGTGAAGCATGAGGTGGCCATTCACTGTGACCCCAGGCGTGTTGCCTTTGATGTCATCTTCCTTCTTTCCAGGGCAAAGTCCAGCAGAGATGAGCCCACCTCCCCGTGACTCACCCCCACCAACCCCCAGGTGTTCCCCACGCAGAAGGAAAGTCGTACGGCCTGTGCCCTGCAGGTGGAGGGCTGACTCTGTGGGGAAGGAAGAAATTTGGATTCCCCTTCTCCATTCATAGCTCGGGTCCAGGTCTGGCTTCCTTCTGCCTCATTCCATTAGGTGCATCCAAAGTCTAACATTACAGCAGCCTCTCCTTTACCATTTTTCTAAAATTTCTCTCATCCATCATTCCAGTCCACCTCCATCCATTCCCAGACCATCCAGCAAAAAGACATGTAGGCCAGTTCAGAGAGAGACGAGGGGGAAGTGCACTGTTTGTCTTTATAAGTGATCCACGCTTCATTCAGTCTCAGAAAGGAAGGAAATTCTGACGCCTGCCACAGCCTGGGTGAGCCTTGAGGACTCGATGCTCAGGGGACACGTCGGTCACAGGAAGGCAGACACGGGAGGACCCCACCTACACGAAGCGTCCAGAGGTCAACTCCGGGAGACAGAGAGGAGGATGGCGGGTGCCTGGACCTGGGGACGGGGAAATGGGGAGGGGCCGGTCGCCGTCTCCATCCTGTTAAACTGCATTCTCATCAGGCTCGCAGTATTTTGATCAGAAGGAGCTGAAAAGTCCAACCCAGACCAGAGCTTGTTTAAAACATAGTAAGTGAGACGTAAAAGCGGGCCCAGGCACGACCCGCTGGCCCCTTACGTCCACCCTCGTGCTCGCCCCTCGCAGCCGGCCTCCCCCAGGAAACCTTGCACGGATGCAGAGTTAGACTTGGTGGGGGCACATTCTAGCAAAGTCCGGGGTCCCTGCCTGCAGCACATGCTGCAGAGGGGAAATCCCCCCTCTCCGGTTTTAAGATTTTACCATGGATTGATCCAATTTTATCTTTTAAGAAATCAGATTTTTGGCCCCATGAGCTCGTTTATGGACGCTGGGACCTCACTAGTGTCACAGGAGGAACAAAGCGTGAGGTGCCCTCGTCGCAGCCTGAAGAGGAAGGCCCTGCTCGCAGGCGGGACAACCTTTCGCTTGCAAGGGAGCCGAGACCCCTGGCAGGGCTGCGCCGCGAGGTGAGCTTGTCTTGATCTCGAGGGGTGGCCTCCAGATGGGGAGCAAGTCCTTGATGAAAATGAAAGACGAAAGTGACGGCAATCCCGTGCGTTCTGGCCTTTGTTGTGTAAACAAACATGCTTCTCAGCCCCAACTGTTTGCCATCAAAAGGGTGGTCTTTTAATTTAGGACTTTTTTTTTATTCTGACCCACACAGACTGATTTTCTCTGTTTCTTTCTTTCTTTCCTATATTTTGCAACAAGGCGCACAGAAATTTTTATGGCTGCTCAGAGCTCGATTTCGGAAACAAATATTGCTGGATTGTGTGTGTCTGAGTGTGTGATCCTGTGCAACTTTCTCACGTTGCAGGTTGTGAGCCCTTGGGCTACTTTTGTAGCCACATGTATAACCACACCCTCCCCGCTTCGGTCCCTACTCCCTGGCGACCGCTGATCTGGTCTCCATTTCTAAACGTTTGCCATTTCAAAAATGGTGCATCGCTGCAGTCACGTGGTCTGTAACCTTATGAAACTGGCTTTGTCACCACACACGGCTCCTTCAGACCCGCCCAAGCCTTGTCCACTGAGCCTGCTGCTCTGCGTCCGAGCAGCGTCCCTTAAACGCATGGACGCCCCACGGTGAGCGTTTAACCTCCCAGCCAGGAATTGCACCGGGGTCGTTCCCGACGTTCACCTCCCATGAATAAGGCGGCCCTGGACGTTTGCGCAGAGCTTCCTGGGGGTCAGCTTTCATTTCTGTGGCATCCACGCCCGAGGTGGGCAGTTGTGGCTTAGAGTGATGCTAATTGGATATTTGCTTTTTCCTAAGAAACTGCCAGCTGTTTTCCAGGGTGGCTGCATCATTCCAAGTCCTGCCGGCAACGGAGGAGGGACCCAGTTTCTTCCTCCTCAACAGCATTTTGAGTTGTCTGATTTTCATTTTCGTCATTCTGACAGGTGTGCGGTGGCAGCTAGTGGTGTTGTGATTTGCATTTTCTTAAATGATAATAATGACCCTTTTCATACGCTTTTTTGCTGTCTGTTTAGCCAAAGGCCCATTTGCATGTTTCGGCGTTTTGTGACTGGGCCAGTCCCTTCATGCTGCCGCACCTGGGTACAGCTCAGTCACGGTCATTGGTCGGGAGATGTGATTTGCAAGTATTTTCTCAACCAAAATTTTTTCTGAGTCTGTAACTTATATTTTCCTCATGTTAATAAAATCTTTCACCAAGAATTTTATATTTTGGGGAGATTCCGTGTGATTTTTCATTTTATGGATCCTGCCTTTGCTGCCTGTATCTGCGAGGTTCGTGTCCAGCCCCCGACTGCTTCAGCTACTCTAGGACCTCTGACTTCCCATAAAAGCGCTTAGAATAAGCGTAGCCGTATTTGAAAATTCTGCTCTAATTTTGGAAGAGATTGCTTTGAATGTAAGAACCCGTTTGGGGTGACGAGTCTTCTCCTGTGATGAGGCGTCCAGTCCATGAGCACGATGTGCCTATTCATGTATTTACAAAGAGCTGCCCGTTTATTTGTCTCCTTTGATTTCTCTCGTCAGCATGTTGTAACGCTCAGCATACAGGTCCGGAACGTGGTTTGCTGGTCATTCATTTCCTCTGGCACAACTGTAAATGAAGCTGTGTTTTTGATTTTGGTTTCTGCATGTTCCTCGTTAGTGCCTGGAAGTACAGCTAGTCTTTGTGTGTTGATTTTGCGTTCTGCACACTTGTTGAACTGACTCGCTTATGAGGTCTAGAAGTTTGCAGACTCCTTGGGGTTTTCTACGTAGACAATCCTGTCCTCTGAAAATAGAGACATTGTATTTCTTCCTGTCCAATCTGTACGCTTTTCTTTCTTTGTCTTGCTGTTTTGTGCCAGATCAAGGTTGAATGAGACTTGTGAGAGCAGATACACGATCCTCGACCCCCATCTTAGGAAGAAATCATTCATTACTTCACCATGAGGAATGATGTCAGCTGCAGGTTTTATTTTTGTTTATTTTAAACATAAGCTTTGTTCTTTAGAACAGTTTTCAGTTTACAGAAAAATTATGAGGATGGTACCAAGGCTTCTTGTGTACTCCTCACATGCCCTTTCCTGTAGCTTACATCTGACATTAATATGTTACATCTGTTACAGTCAGTGAGCCGTGCTGATGGATTCTCATTCACTAAACCAGACCGTCGGTCAGATCTTCTTACTTTTGTCCTGACGGACCTCGTCTCAGGGGATCACCCAGGATGCCACGTGGCAGCTAGTCCTCACGTCCCTTCAGGCTCCTCTGGGCAGAGGCGACTCAGGAGTTCCTTGTTTTGGATGACTGACAGGTCTGAGAAGGACGCCCCTGGGGTGGGGACTGGTCTGGCGTTTTTCTCACGCTGAGACTGGGCTTGTGGGTTTGGGCTGAAGCGCACAGAGGTGGGCACCGTTCCCATCACCCACCAGGGATGCTCGCTACTCAGCACGACGCCACCCTCGACGCTCGGCTTGGCCGCCGGGCAGAACGTCCCTCAGGGCCCTGCACGGGGACGCTCTTCTCCTTGCCCTCCTCTTCCTCCTTCCCACCCCCTTCCACCCCGGCCCACCTGGAAGGAGTCTCCCCGCACAGACCGCGCGCCGGGCGGGGCTGTGCTCCGCCTCCTGTGGGCAGAGGAGCCTCTGCACAAGTTGCGTGGACTCCCTCTTCCTGGGAAGTCTGCCTTTTCTGCCCTGGTTCGTTGATTTATTCCATCATCCGCTTTCGCCACTCTGTGCCCACCTTGTAATCTGCGCTGTGATGCAACGCGCCCTTGTGGCTTCTGTTGCTCTCATTTTTCCAGGTTTGGCACTGGGGCTCCTCCGGTCAGCTCCTGGGTCCTTCCACAAACCTCTTTTTTTTTTTTTTTTTAGCATTTCCTTACTTCTTGAAACAACAAGATGCTCCATACTCCCCTTGTGTATGTCCTGTCCCCATCCTGGGGCCAGTTATTTATCCAAGAAGTCCTGGCTGCTCTGACTGGGGCTCACGTGGGCTCTGAGTGGGCGCTGCCCCTGCTGTGTCCTCACTTCCGGACCCTCCCAGCCAGCAGAGCGAGGACAGGTGTGTGGCACCAACCTGCACGTATATGACGTATCTACAAACACCTGCGTGCTGAAGCCCGGGTTCACCCCACCGTCACCACCTCTGACCCAGCACCCGCCACGCGGGGCCACCAGCCTCCACTTAGACGATTTCCACACTCTCTCTTCCCATCTCATGCCCGAGGCATTTGGTTTATAATTCCTATTCGGTGCTGCATTAAATTTAGGAACTAAATCTAGTTGTGGTTTGCTGTGCTCTAGCAGGCCGGCCTCACCCGCTGTTGGCGAGCTCCCCGGCCGAGACGCAGAGGGAGGGTCTCCCTGTGGCCGAGCAGCTGCCTCGCGTGGGAAACACGCTCAGGAAGCTACGCTGGCTGTTTCAAACCACCCAGGCTCCGCCGTGTGACCAAGAGTAATCATACCCCGTTGTCCTCCCTCGTGTCCTCTGCGAGCTGGGAAATGGGACCTTACGGTCATTAGAGGCTCGAATGCTCACTCCGCCTTGGCCAGAACAGGCTCATTTTGGGAACGAAAGTGTCACCTGAGGCAGGAAGTCTGGAGCAGGCGTCACAAGGGCGGGGCACTGAGACGTCGTCAGAGACCAGAGCTTCCCTCTCTTCCGGAGGGAAAGGTCTAAGACTGGGGCTGAGAAGGGACGTGCGCGTGCGCCTCCGCGTCTCCTGTAGATGCCCGTTTACCCAGGAGCCCCTGCCATGAAGAGCTGCCTTTGCAGAACAGGGCGGATGCTCCCAGCACCAGGGGTTGGAGCCTAAGGCGCGCGTGGAGGAGAGGAGACTCTGCAAGCGGGAAGAACTGACTGTCGGGAACCCCTGGGGTCTTCCGTTTCCCTCCCCCCACCGTTTCTCCTCCTCTCTCCTTTGCTCTTCCTTCCGCTAATTGCTAGACAATTATCCCCTTACTTTGTCACATGTACTTGGTGCTTTAAATCCCCTACAGAGACAGCAAGACCTGTCCAAAGGTGATTTTTACAAATCAGGGGAGAGGTGACCACCCCCCACCTCAGTTCCTCATTTTTGGCTTTTCAAGATGAAAACCGCAAAAGGCAGCAGTGGAAACCCGGAGACAGGAGTAACAGGAGTGCTGCCCCCGCGTGGACGCCTGGCCGTGCTGTGAGCACGCGACCTGAGGTCGGGTCCGCGGCCCAGCAGCCGTCTGTCGCACAAGCCGGGGGGACTAAGCACTCCCCAGCACGTTCTAGCTCCCGACTGAGACGGATGACGAATGGAAGTGTTTGCGTTTCTCAGCGGTAGTTAGAAAACGCTGCAGGATGATACAGATGCTCTGAGAATCCCACTGCACATCGCGCAGCATGAAAACCACGGCCCTTCAGTTACGTTCAGTGGGAATTCCCAGTAAAACAAAGTGTCTGTGATGGTTTTTTGGTGTCCTGCCTGCCTTGACCACCACAAGGCTGTCCCCTTAGAGCCTCAGGGACACCTCGGCACTTGCAGGCCGGATGCGACAGGCTGCAGGTCTCTGTCCGCAGAGCCCCCCGCCCCCGTCCCCACCAGACGCCCAGCATCCTGCCTGGGGGCTCGGTGCCCAGCGGCTGAGAAGGGACTTGTACTGACCTCCCAGGACCCGTCCCTGCTGGCTGCAGGTGGGCAACCGTACCTAAAACTCGTGGCTGGGAGGCAGAGAGTGGCCTGAACAAGGGAGCCTTCTAGGAGGGCCGGGGTGGATGGACACCAGCCAGACACCCCGTGTGGCTGCCCACGTGCCTCTCACATGGCGAGGGAACTAGGTGAGACCAGCTCTCTAAGATGAAGTCCTGGCCACACTTAGTCACCAGGGTCTGTCCCCACCAAGGCTGGCAGCCGATGTGGCATCTCCATCACGGCTTCAGGAGGAGGTCAGGGCTAGGACGGGGCTGCGCTGGGCTGGGAGCAGCCTCCCCTGGGCTCCTGGGCGGCGATGGTGCGGGTCCTCCTGACTAAGGCGGCCACATGGTGTTCCCCAGCCCCTGCTCTGAAGGTGCTCCAACCCCCTCACTGCCACCCTTCTTTACAGACGAGGACTCTGGTGCTCAGAGAGGTCAAGGCAGTGGCCTGAAGACGACACAGGTGTGAATTGTGGGGTGAAGGACCCCACTCAAATCTGAGGCCAAAGGACTTGCTCCAGTCCAGTTACTGACCTCAGCGGCAGGGCAGCTGTGTCACACCCGCTGACCCCGGCCGAAGTCCCCGGTTCCCGAGTGCGTCTCAGGCTCCTGGAGAGAGAACACAGGGCCCGCGGGCAGGAGGGCTGCAGGTGTGTTTGCAGAGGACGCCTGCTGTCCTATGGCTTGGGGCTCTTTCGCTCTCTGCCTAGCGATGGCCCCCCTTCCTTCTCTCGGGGTCCTGCTGGGTCTCAACCCGAGACTTGCTGTTTGCACCAGGACTGGCAGACCATTGGAGGACGCTGTCCCCATCAGGCCAAGAAACAGGCACGTGACGGAGGCTGGGATCACGATTGTGATCACCGGACACAACCTGGGGCAGGTGGCCAGAGCTGGACAACCTTTGTCCTCACCTGGGACTGAAACTCACGTCCGACTCCTCCCTGTTCTCTGGGGTCGCCGCCTGTCTGGGGTGAACGCATCAAGGGGGGGGGGTCCGCTTTCCTCCCCGTGCTGAGGGAGGCCGTCTGTACTGGATGAGAAGGAGGCTGCGGGGAGGGGCACCAAGGACCACGCCCCACCGGGCCGCCTGAGAGCCTGGGCTGCCCCGCAGGACGCCCCCTCGCCTCCGTCCCCACGGGCTGGCCTCCATTCCTTGTTATTTTGTATTCGCCTGAGCTGACCTGAGCTGGGGTTTTCTTACCAGCGGGGTCCTCTCTACTTCAGGTTTTACGGCAGCAGCGCTGGGGCAGGAGTGGAAAGGAAGGTGTTGGTGACACAGACGCTGACGTCGGGAAGTCCGCAGGTGCAGAGGACAAATGGGACCGACGGATGTCGGCAGGTGTGTCGGGACCTCACCAGTCCTGAGGCTGGAGGTCCCCGGTCCTGAGACCCCCTCAGCCCAGACCAGCCCGGACCAGCCCGGAGGGTCATCTGCCTTGCGGTGAATACACCCCCGGCTCTCAGGCCGACAGTGGGTTTCTGCAGCGTCCCTAGCACAGCTTCTGTGGGGCATTCCTGGTCCCCCCGATTAACTGCCTCACTGTGGTGAGGTCCCTGAAGACTCAGAGGGCGGAGAGCAGCGTGGATCTTCCTTCTTGTTTGTATAAAATATGATTTCCGTGAGGGCATTGTGGAAGGCAATGGAATACTCAGATTGTCACTTGCGTTTCTGCAGCACACCCACCAAATATAAAGCGGGTGCAGGTGGGGTGTCCGGGGGCACCATGGGCTTGCGGTCGCAGGGCCCGGGGACGGCTGGCCTCCCCCCTCGGGGGCTGTGGCTCCTGCAGTGACAGCGCAGTGAGGACGGCAGGTATGTGTCTGAAGGCCAGCGGCCCCACGTGCCGCACACGTGTGCTTCCCTGGGGGTTGGCAGAACCCATGTTCCCTCCCCAGCTCGTGTTTGGGAGCCAGAGGAGGCCAGGTTCCCTGGACTTTTGATGATATTGAGGTTGTCATTTGAATAGCTTTTCAAAAAAATATATCTAACATAATAAGTGCACTCACCCCAGGATGCTGAAAGGTAAACCAATAGCCAGACACACCCGCTAACCGTGTGAGAGCTCACGGAGCAACATGTTTGTAATTGAGAACAACCTCCCTGAAGAGGCAAGGATGATTTTTATGCCCCAAGCAAAACACGCGCGTGCACACACACACACACACACACAAGATAAAAGGCTCAAGTTTTTTTTCTCCAAGAACACCTGGTTCACAGTGCTCGAAAGGCAAATGTGGATTAACCTATAAATTAAGTGCTCATCATACACAAACCATTGATTAAAACAAAGTAAAATCTATAGACCTCCAGGAAACTCAACACAGACTTTTATAAGAACACAAAGAAAGTGAGGGGAACCACTCCTCTGAATTCGGTGTCCTCAAAACTGAAATAAACCTGATGATTTAAATGTGAGGGACCTGCCCCCCACCCGCCCTGTCAGGCTTCATCCAGTGACGAGTGGAAACCTGCTGACAAACCTTTAAGACCAGAGAAGGCGGCTCCTTCCAGCTCCGTTCTCCAGTTTGAATCCTTTGTGCAGGATGCCAGCCTTAGAATATTTGTTCTGTGCCCAAATCCGAAACCTGAATATGAGTCTAAACCCAAAGCTGAGAGGAGAGTGTGGCCCCAGACCTCGCGCTCCTTCCACCTGAGCAGGGCTCCCCCAGCCCCCGCCTCCACAGCCCGTCTGGGGAGGCCCGGGACAGCGTCCGCATCCCTGCACCCCGGAAGGAGGGGCCTGAGGATGCAGGACACCTGTGATGCTCTGGTTGCGGGAGGGCCGCCCCGGGAGATGCTCCCCTTCCTGTCGACCTTGCCCAGGGATAACCAGCCGCAACCAGGTGAGACCACGGTCCCGGGAGGTCAGCCAGGAGGGCACGAGGCGTGAGATTCTGCACCTTCAGGGAAGCTCAGTGGGAGAAAGTTCTGGATCCCTCACAGTCACGCAAACCCACTTCAAGACACACAGCCTTGCTCTCCCCCACCTCCCGTCCCTTCCTGCTAAGAGTAAGATCCAAGACCGATACTCTGCGATGTCATCTCCCCGCCTGCTCCCTACAGCATCCCCGCAGCCCGGACCAGCCCGGAGGGTCTAACCGTTTGCTAACTACAAATCAGGGCGCTCTGCAGCCTTTTCTCAGTGTGTCTTCCACAACGGAATTTCAGAGACGGAAAAGTTCAAATAATCAAATTACTTAACAGGAATACGCATTAGAGTCCGTTGTACCAGGACCTAAGTGTGGAAAGGGTTTCACGTCTAGAACACGGCCCGTGTTTCGTTGCTCAAGTTAGACGGCATTGTGTCTCTCCTGACGAGGGCCGTGTGCGGAGAATGGATGGGATATGAATATTATTTTTTAATTCCAGAAAAATTGCTTGATGTTTATAAATAATCTATTCAATCTCTTTAGCAAAGGGGAAATGTTAAAATGATGGAAAATACCATTCTCCCAGACTTGTCCGCAGTCTTTAAATCATTCTCTAGTCCGTTCCTCTTGCTGACATTCGGAGGTGATTTTAATCAAGGACCCTTGACAAGGTACCATAGTCATTCAAAATTACTGGCTCAGGGAAATCTTTATAAAGATGGCTTTAAAGAGTCCAGAAATCCCAATGGTTCTCCGTACCAGGAGGGCGCCCCATAAAATTGTAAACGAGGGCACGCACCAGCTGAGCTTATAAAGCGCTGCTGTTCTTCTGGGTTGACATTTCATGGATTCCGAGTGGGCCCAGCTCAGTGGCGCAACATAAATCACAGGACAGATCTGAACGTCGTAAAACGTGTGCGCAGGAGCCTTTTAGAGGCTACAAAGTTAAGAGTAATCAGCACGTATTCAAATAGGACGAGTTATTGCTAACATCGTAATTATAGTGTAAAATAGTAATTTTCAGAGCAGAGGGACACCAAAACCTAATTGCCAGAATGATTATAATAGCTATGAATTAATCGATCAATTGAAATTGGGGCAATTATTTTAACAGTGAGACTGAAACATCTTTTGTGTTAAAACAATTGCCTAAAAGCATAATCAGCAATCTTTTATCATGATTCAAAAGTTCCTTCTAACTGTAACCAAAATGATCCTCATTCTCCCTTCTTCGGACCAGAAATCACTTGTCTTCTATGGTCCTTATAACACGTCTGACCTCTGCCTTGTAGTACGGACCTGAGGGTACATGTTTCTTCCACACCAGAATACAAGCACCTCCCAGGTGAGAGTTAGCTGTACTAAGCTGAAGGTGTCCGAAATTTCACCAGTATACTGAAAGTCCGTATTTGTGCCTTGGCTTGAATTGAATTCAGTGAAATTGAATGATTTCACCTGCCTGTGGACATCACCGGATACAGAAAAGGCCTAAAAATGTCATGACGCGGAGACAGCCAGGACCAATTATCATCTGAGACCCCATACCAAGTATAGGACAGAAAGTAAGAAGTTAGACTTTATGAAATGGAAACGCACCAGTCATTGAATCAATGTGTTTGGCTCCAATCCATCGTAAAAAGAGTATTAATTCAATTTTATATGATATATTTCACAGATTTAGAAATCCACCAGATATCAATTGGTTTAAACGTTATCCTTGCAGAATTTTCTCTGAAAAGTAGCGGAGTGACCCATCGGGCTGCGCAGCAGCCTTCTCCCCACAGAATCGCCCGTAGACACGCTGACTGCTCCATGCTCTCATCTAGGTCCACGTTCAAAGACCTGAGAAAGTGGGTGTGGTCGCCTCACCCTCAGACACACTTACCGGCACTCTTCCGCAGTACCACTTGCTAGTGATTTTGCTGCATTTACTTTGAAGTTATCATTTACGCACTCATCAGTTCACTGTGTTTTGAAGAAAAGCCGGCCCTAACTGCCACGTCAACTTTGCATTTGAAAACCCCCTTTCGGAAAAAGGCGAAGATGCTAACTTTAGGAAACAAGCTCTGTCGGTGCAGCCTGGAGGGCGACCTCGCAAGGCGCTTCGCGATGCGGGTCTGGGGCTCGGCCGGGAGGAGGGCCTCCGGGCAGGTGCAGCGCGGCTGGAGCTCACCTGAGACCTGAGCTCCCACATCCGCCTCTGCGGGAACATGTGGACCAGGGAGGGGAGCCTGACGGCCAGCGAGGGATGTGGAGCATCGGGGGGAGACCAGCTGCCGTGGGGCTGACCCTGTCACCCCGAGCCCCTTGGAATGCACAGGACCCCACCCCCACCCCCGGCTGCACTGCCCTCCACGAACCCCAAACAATTAGGTCACAGCGATAGGGGCCCATAGCCAAGTTCCATCTTCAGATCAAAACTGTTTACATGATGCAAGTGTAAACACACAGGCAAACCGCAGTCCCTCTGACACGATCCGCCAGGAGTTTATTACTGTTACTAACATGTGCACACTCGAAATTCAACCACAAAAGGAGGCATAGTAAAGCGTGTACTCAGTAAGAGGGGAGAAGGGAAAAATGAGACACGTCACTTGGGCCGACCCAGCAGCCGTTATCCGAGTAACTGGTGAGGACTGCGGAGTCGCCTCCTGTTGTAAATTAGCCCTTCGCCAGCTTCCCATCAATCACACGACTTCTTTAGAATCACCCCCAGCCCGGTTTTCCCCTGGCGAATGCCATCTCAACCACATTTTTTCCATCACGCTCCTGAGACAGCACATGGCAAGTCCCAAAGGGCGCTGAAATACGTATTTGATACCAGAACTTACAGTTTCCGTTCTATTTCTGCTTCTCTGTTCCCCTGGTGGTCCTGGAGCCACTCAGCCGCTCAAAGAATCGTGAAGATTTCATGCTCCCAGTGACATCACACCCACAATGCTCACTTCAAAGAGCTTCAAGCTGCACGGCTTGCCCAGAGCCACCCTACTGGTGGGGGGACAGTCAGGACCCAGGCCAGGGTCCCTTCCGCTCGCTGGGGGGCTGCACCCGCATGGGGCAGAGACTGACCTGTGTCCCGGAGGCATGGACGACGCTCACCACCAGGAAGCACGAGTGAGCCAGACAGGCCCTCTTGCCTGCACCTTGTTAAAGGAACTGGGCATAAAGCGTCTGCAGGACTCAGAGGCGCCATCGACGACGCGCCAGCAGAAGGCGGCGCAGACCTGTTACACTGAGCCTGGAAGCCCTGCCTCGGCTCTGACGCGACTCACTCGCTTGCCTTTGGGCAAACAAGCGGCTAATGTCCCCCCAATCTCTGACAGCGTCTCACGGTCCTACAGGGAGCAACACTCGCGTTTCCACTTGGCAATGAGTTTCTCCAAATATGGTTTAGTGTCAAAGACTGTTCTTACTTTCTTCTTTTTTTTCTTTTTTGGAGAGAGATGGCTATCCTATGGACTTCCCAGAGACAAAAGCCACCGTGCTCACTGACCTGTGTCTGCACTGTAGGACCTCTGCCACGTAAGGTTTTCCTAGCTTTTAAATTACGGTGAAAATAACATGAAACACGATCGGGGCCTCCCTGATAAACAGGAGAAGGAACGTCATTCATTCACGCATCATGTTCAGTTCCCAGGACCCTGCCTTGTTCTGATCTCGAATGAATACATCGCAGTGGAAAGAGGCATCGGATAGCACACGAGGGCCATTTTGCCATCAGAGTTCACTGCATGTCCACTTTCAAACAACACAGTGTACGGTCTGTACAAACTCACAGATGTAGAAAACAAACTTCTGGTTTCCAAGCGGGAAGCGGGGGAGGGATAAATTGGGAGTCTGGGATTGGCAGGTGCAAACTACTGTGTACAGAATAGATGAACAACAAGGGCCTGCTGTCCAGCACAGGGAACTACATCCAATATCTTGCAATAGCCTAAAACGGAAAAGAATCTGAAAAAGAACGTATATGTATATGCGTATAACTGACTCACTCTGCTGCACACCAGAAATTAACACAGCATTGTAACCAACGACACTTCAATTTAAAAAAATAAAATGCACACTTTTGTTAAGATATATTTTTTAATATAGCGCTCAGTAGGATCTCTTTTGTTGTGGTTTTGATGTATTTGGAGTAAAGTCTTGATGGACAACCAAAAGTTGAAACGGTCCGTTCACACAGCGAAAATAAACCCTGCGATCTGAAGGTGATTGTAAAATCCCCTTAAGGAATGGTTCTCTGACTGAGAAATGTTCGTATGGATATTTCAAAACATTCGTGAATGAATGGTCAGAGTGCCTTCCAGGACCTTTTAATCCCCAAAGTGCTGTTTTAAGCAGGAAACCTGTATTTCTGCCCCTGCTGACACCTTCTCACGCTGGACGGCAGCATCCTTTGGAGATAAATGACACGTTCTAACGACATAAACCTTATAAAATCACTTCATATTAACAGGGAACATAGGATTAGCTTAAAAAATGCCTCATTCTCTCATTTAGAAAAGGATGGATCAGTTATTTGAAAAAGTGAAATAGTTTGTGGTGGCAGTGGATGCAGGTAACAGACGCACATGCAGTGACGCCTCTTGTGACTCAGATGAACTGCAGTGAAGGCATCTGGGGAATGCGAGGTGACAGAGACAGGAAGTGACAGAGGCCGTCGGTGTCCGTGACGCGCGTGGACAACTGCAAAATCCGTTCCAAGGCTACTGGTTGGTGTCGTCCTCGTCAGAGTGGCCCCAGCTCAACGCTCAGCCACACAGATGCCTTTCCTTCTATTGACAGAGGTGAGAAACGAGGTGCTTGTGGCACCGTTAAAAGATCTTAAATCCGACCACATCACCTCTTTGAAGTGTTTCTCTGTTTCTCTGGGCCTGACCCAGGCAGCACAATTGGCGGGGATGTGGAACATCCGGTCAAAAGCCTCATTTACGGCCGAGAGGCAGGCGGCTGTGGGCGTGGAATCTGATGATGGCAGGACTACGTGGTGGCAGAATCAGGTACAGCCAGGAGGGTCTGACCTGCAGGCTGTGTCTGTTCCAGGCCGCCCCGACTCCATCACAGGACGGGAAACGGGGAAGTTTTTCCTCTGGTGAATCTTTTTTCATACAAATCACAGGGTTGTAATCTATTATTAAGCAAGATGGGGTGGAAAGAACTTTTGAAAACCATGCAGCAGGTTGGAAGGGCTGTTTGAGCAGAAGCCCACCTCCATCCATCAGACGGCCTGCTGGGCAACAATGGGCCCAAACAGTCCAGGTGCTGTGAATACCACCGTAAAATTAGTTAATTCAAGCATCACGGACCCCACCTTCCCGGCGCCATTTACTGGGTGGCTTTTTTGATGGGGTTTCTGCGGACGGCGATGATTTGCTGCAGCCCTGTGATGTTTACGGGCCCAATAAAGGGAAGGTTCTAAAAAGATTATAGGCACTGAAAAAGGAAATATAACCTCTGCTTTGGGAGAGTGGAGAGAAACGGGCTCAACATTTTTGGAATTTCTTGCCTGCCTTGAAGAGGTGATGATTCCCCAGAGCCTTTCCTGGTGGTTTTATGTCCCCACAAAAGTCTTCGAGGGGTGGAATAAAAACTCCAGATATAAAATGAACGTCTTCCGTTTTCCCCGGGACCCTGACGCGCCTTGTCAGGGCCAGCTCCGTGACGAAGGGCCCTTCTCCAGGAAGACTGGCTCTGAGCGGACGCAGCCTGACTGTCGGCCTTGGGTGTCTCTGTAGAAGCACCAGGAGCCTCCTTACTTTTAAAACATTCTCTGCGGTTGTGAACAGGCTCATGAGAGTCACACAGAGGTGTCACTGACGCCCGGATTCGTCCCGACTCTCCAGCCCGCAGGGGTCGGAGCAGGGGTTTGGAGACACTTCCGCCCGTGTGGTGACCCAGCCACACCCAGCACCAGCCTGGTTAACACCCAGCGAGCGGCCTTCGCTCTGGGTGGGTATTTCAGAAAGTTCCTTCCTGGGCTTCATTAGGAGAAAATTTAAGAAGCTAACTGTGCCAGTATTTGTGATTGGACAGTTTGGCTTTGGTTTGTTTCATTTATATTTTTTAATTCATTTTTTTATTCACTGAGGTGCAGGCAGTTTACGGCGCTGTGTTGGTTTCTGGGGCGCAGCATCATGTTTCAGTCACACGTACGCGCACGTGCGTTCCTTTCCATACTCTTTCTCACGATAGGCTGCTACCAGGTGGTGAACACGTTTCCCTGCGCTCTGCAGAAGAGGTTCGCTGTTTATCTGTTTTACGTACAGCAGTCAGCGGGTTTGTTTTAAGGGAGCTCCCTGGTTAAGCCCTGTCCCAGTTTCCCACATTAGATGCCGCCCCGACATTGGAACAAAAGGTGAGTTCCCCTATGCCTCGGAAAGGAGTCTAAACTTACACAACTCTTTCCCAAATAACATTGACTTGTTCTGCCCCCAGACAGACAGTCAGCTGGCCCCACTTCTATGTACCCCCGTGCTCCCAATTTAAGCAGAGCTCAGCGCTCAGTGGGGCCGCGTGAGCACGTGGCTGCGCGTCGCTCACCAAGCACCGCCCGCGCCCGCCTCCCTGCACCGCTGCGTCTCTGCGTACGTCTCCTTTCCACGTGAGTGCAGTCGTGCAAACACGAAGCATCTATGCTTTTAGAAAACTAACTCTGGTTACCAAGAGGGAGCGGGGAGAGGGGTAAATCAGGAGTTTGGGGTGAGCAGGTACACACTGCTGTGCATAAAACAGATGAACAACGAGGACCTGCTGCAGAGCACAGGGAACCATACTCAGTTTCTTGTAATAACATAGAATGGGAAAGAATCTGAAAATGTACGTGCACATATACGTACGTATATATATATATATATATAACTGAATCGCTTTGCTGTACACCTGAAACTAACATTATAGATCAACCCCATTTCAATAAAAAAAAATAAAAAAGGGAAAGATCTTGTTTAAATAAAACCAAAAAAACTCCTTCACTAAGTAAAAAAAAAAAATGCTGGTTCCAAGGGGCACGTTGGTGCGTCCCAGCTTAGTTAGCAGCACTGCTTCCCTTTATTGAAGCTGCATGAAGCGCTGGCAGAGCTTACAACGCACAGCGAGCCACGTTTGAGGAAACAGGGTGTGTTTTCTGGATTGAGCTGTTTACACGTGGTGTAGCCTGTAAGTAATCCTACTGTCTAGTTAGAATTTTCCCTTTTAACATTTTAACTTTGCTCACTTTGCGGGTCACAGAACGACACCCCAAGATTGTTCAGGCTCATAGTTGCCCTTGTAAATTTATTCATAAACCTTTGTCCAATGAGATTAGACAGGAATGGCGGAAAGAGGGGAATCCACGTCCGCGACGCTGGCGCGGGGAAAGACCACGGCCACATACAGCTGAGCGCGGGACGCACAGTGTCTGCACGCCTGCGCCTGCTGCTCCTTCAGCCTGGGCTTTTCGCTGCCCTTTGATGGGTTAGGGGGCTGTCCTCTTACTGTCCCGGGCTGTCCTCTACCTGGAGGGAGTCCCTGGGAACGAGCCACAGAAGTCACTGCAGGAGGAGGAACAAGGTGTGTCCTGAGCCTCGAAGGCACAGCCCCAGCGAGGGGGGCGTGGAGGACAGCCTGCCAAGGACCTAGACCTGACCCGGTCAATGGGGAGCTGTCATGATCGGAAGAAGGAAAAGGACTGGAGATTCAGGGGCATCTCTGCCTTCAACAGTTTAGTGAGATGCAAAGCCCTCCCTCCCCTCTCCCCGCCACCCGCCTTTCTCTTCCTTCCTTTTTCCTTTTAACTGGCTCATTAAGGGTTTAAGTGGAAATGGACCATAATCATGGCCCTAAATGTTACATTTTTGTTCAAAGGACGTGTACAAAAGTCCACGCTCTTTCTGCGCCGTTCCTGGGGAGATTTCCCCGGGTCTTCGTCTGCCGGCACCTTCCCAGTTTGGGGCAGGGTGACTTCTGCCTGTTGTTTCTGTGCAAATTTGTCGATGCCCTGACTCGTGACTTTCAGAGAGTGAGGCCTCCGGCCTCCACGGGGAACCACCTGTGGACCCTTCTCTGTTCAGAACCTTATCTGTTGTCACAGTTGATAATCTCTAAGAATGCCCTAATTTCTGCCATCCTCTAAGCCTGTCATCACGGCTGAGACAGACTCATCCCTCTGAACAGATGAGATTAGTCGATCATGTTAAAGTCAAAGGGGGATTAAAAAGCTTGTAATACACTGAGTCAAATTAAATGCACTGTGTTCGTACATCAGAAGGCGCGTTGCTGCGGCGAGAGCATCTTCCACTGGGTATAACCAATCGCCAATAAAACATAAGCGTGTAGGGAAAACCCTCAAGCGAAGAGGAGGAAAAGTAAAGATGGTCGTTGGTTTTTTTTCCTTATCTGTTCAGCCTAGTAAATGAGATTCTTAACTCCATGGGTGCCTCTCATTTCTAATACCCAGTGGGGACAGAAGCACAGGAGAGCTCTGTTCTGAGCGGCTGGTTCCGACATCCCGTCTGATGGAACTTCTGAGTTAGCACCTGGTCTGTAAGGAGCCCTCGTCTGGAAACCCTGGTCATTAGGAGAACTTCGGCAAGTGTCCGGAGACGCCTGGGCCTGCAGAGTGACAGAGGGACAGAGTGTAGCCCCAAGACTTGCCTCACCCCTCCTCTGGTCTCCTAGCCTCCCTGTCTCCCGAAAGGCACCCAGCCCCGCCAGGACCCTGTCCGCCCATCTCCCCTATAGATCGAAGCTCCACCCCCAGGGGGAGCAGCAAACACTGTCACCCTCGGAGAACTGGTAACCCCTGCAGACGGGACAGACAGAGCACAAAAAGACCCACCCCTATTTAAGGCAAAAACAGTAGCAGTAAAAAGTATATATTTGTGCCACGTGTAAAAGTGAAACCTATTTTAAAATAGCACAAATGATTGACAGCAGGAATCCAGGGTCTGGTGGGGTCAGGTCCACATCTTATGTCCCAGCAGGAATCTGTTACTGAAGGTAGATTCTGATTAGTCAGTGACGCTTACTGTAATCACTAGAGCAAAGAATAGGAACATAATGAGGAACACGTAATAGTAACCCAATGGTGAAGATAAAACGGAATGATAAAAATTAATCCAAATGAAAGCAGAATAAATGGAAAAAAAAAAAGGAACAACGATTGGCTGAACCAAAGAGAAACAGCCAGGAAGATGGTGGATTGTGTCCAACTATGTCACAGATACTGCAAGTTAAAGCAGTCTAAACCTGTCAATTAACAGCAAGAGGGTATCGCGTTGGACAAAAGGCAAGGCCCGACCACAGGCTGTCTACGAGAAATCCACTCTAGTATGAAGACGAAGATGGGTTAAAAATAAAAGGGGGGAGGTCACACCACGGACGACACCAACAGAAGGAAGGCTGGGGCCAAAGCGTTAACGTGAGACAGAGGAGGCTTCAGAACAGGAGCGTCACCGTGGGCAGGGGGGTGTGACGGTGAGGGGGCAGCTCTCCAGCAAGATGCACTAAAGTCCTAACCATTTATGAAAATAAGAACAGAGCTTCCAAATACTTGAGGCAAATACTGGTGCAACTCCAATGAGAAGTAGGTAAATCCACAGTCGTGCTGTGGGCAACGAGGCTCCTCTCTCGGCGACGGAAACTGACCCCGCCCATCAGCCACGCGGAAGGGCCGCACGGCCTCCCTCCCACCAGGGGGCGGGACCGACGCTCCTGGAGCAGCCCCCCCGCCAGCAGGACACCTGTCCTTCTCAGGTGCCTACATCTGCCACGATAGACCATTTGCTGGCCTGTCCAACAAGCCTTGATTATGTTTTAAAGAATTTAAATCATACAAAGTATGCTCTTTGACCACAATATAAATTATAAATCAGTAACATAATGATCTCTGGAAAAGGCTGAAATGTTTCTGAATAACCCATAGGTTAAAGAAGAAATCAAAAGAAAAACTAGAACTTATTTTCCTCTAAATGAATCTTACAACACGACCAAGGCGTTTCTTTGGGAAAAACTGATAGCCAAGTGAACTTACATTAGAAAAGAATGAACTTCTCAAACCAATAACCTCCGTTTCCACTTTAAGAAATTAGAAAAAAAAGAGAAGCAAACAAAATATAAAGTCAACAGAATAACAGAATTAATAAAGAACAGCATGAAAAATAATAAAGTAGGAACAGAAAAACAGGAAAGAAAATCAGAGGAACGAAAACCTGTTTCTTCGAGAAGATCACAAAAATCGCTAAACCTCCACACAGATTGGGGGAAGAAAGAGACAGGCACAAAGGACCACAATCATGAGTTACAGAGGTGACATCACTACAGATCCTGGTCACCAAATAAATAGGGAGACACTGTAAATACCTCTGTACCAGTAAGTTTGACAACTGAGGCGAAAGGACAGGCACCCAATGCAAGGGGAAAACATGGAATGGCTAAGCTGAGTACTTCTCCAACTATTTAAAAATTGAATTATAGTTTACAACCTTCCCCTCAAAAATTTCAGGCTCTGGTGGATGCACTGATGAATTCCACTAAACACTTAAGGAATAAATAACACCGATTTGAGACAAACTCTTCCAGAAATTTGAAGAGCAGGGAATATTTCTGTACACAACACTTTGTACACAAATGAGTGTCACCTAGATACCAAAACAGACCAAAACAATGCAAGGAAACTGCGGACCAGTATTTCTAACGAATACAGCTGTGAAAACTCGAAATAAAATCTCTGAAAATTGAGTCAGTCCAGCAGGTTTTAAAAACGGACAGTAATAGAGCGCGACCTGAGCTGAGCCCGAAAACGCACATGTGCTTTTACATTCGAAGAGCAGTCAACGTAACTCGCCCTATTAGCAAATGAAAAACACTATGGCCTGCTCCAAAGAGTCCAGACGTCAAATCCTGTTGGAAGGGGAGCTTCCTCAAACTGCCCAAGGGCGTCCCAGAGACCCTCCAGCTGCCGCGCTCTCGGGGGTGGGGGCTGTTTGTCTGCCACCCAGGGGGGTGGGGGGCTCTTCGTCTGCGCCCTCAGGGGTTGGGGGGCTGTTCGTCTGCACCCTCAGGGGTGGGGGCTGTTCGTCTGTCTGTGCGTTGGCCCAGGGAGGCTCCCAGAGGGCTCCCCCATGTGGAGGGGCATCGCGGTGACTGATCTGGGGCATTTCCTGTGACATCTGCTTTTACGTGGGGCTGGACACAGCAACCAACCAGCTTCTGCTAATAAATGGCGACCACAGTCATGTCCTCGCCTTGCAGAAGAGGTCTGACTAGTTTATTTTTTTAACCGAACCCATCAGGACCATTAGCACATCAAAACCATGTTTAAAGCAGATGTAATTTGCCTTTGGAACAGGAGGGTAACATCACCATTGCAGATGCTGCTAAACTGGATCAGACACGTCTTGATGGGCTAAGAACTCCTACGGGCGGACAGATGAACAGCCAAGTAAACAACTGAAAAGACACTTTACAGCAGCCGGGAGAGCGGGTGCTTTTGTGTGACAGTCCCACCCTCTCTGCGACAGCGTTCTCATTTTTAAAGTGAGATTTGAAAAAAAAAAAAAAAAGCCATCAGGGCTCCCAGGGATGTGTGCGGAATTCTCAGCAAACGAGCCCCAGCAGACCCCCCGAGGCTGCTGACAGACACTCTCTGGCTTGCCCTGTGCCCGGCTGGGGGACGCAGGCTGAGCCCCGTCAGAGGGAGCACGAGTACACAGCTTACATCTTAAAAATAAACACACTGGAAATCGCAGTTCACCTTACAAAACGGATGTTTAGAAGCAGCTTGGATTATTGAGCGTCAGTTAAGTCACAGTTTAATTCCAGGGGAACATAAATCCCATCAAAAGAGTTCTTACTCTTAATATCACTTTGAAAACCGCGTGCTCCATTGGCACTTAGCAAATCTGTTTTAGAGGCCAAGCTATGTTAAAATTTGCACACACTGAGTTCAAGGCAGGGGCCCAGAGTGTTGTCCTCGACACAGAACCAGCAGACAGCGGCGGTGTCAGCGGAGAGCGTCTTCACAGTCTCCTCGGATGTCGCTCCTCCGTGCAGATGAGGGGTGGAGGCACCGAGGCCCGCGCTCTGCATTCCTCTGGGATGTGGTTGCTATTTTGGTAATTTCAGGCCGAGTGGAAAAAAACGCTTTAGATACAACTTTGAATTCGAGCTCCATTTAATCCATTCAACATGCAGTTTACACACGTGTGTTAGCCACAACATATGATGTCTAGGGCATATCCTGTTAAATTGTAAGAGATTCATAATTTCAAATTCTCAAGTATGAACTTTGTTCCAGACATAACAGCAGCTTGGCAGGCAGTGTGGATGAGCTCATTAATTTATGCCCTAAACTGACCCTAAAAGTGGCCTCTCTTTGGTCTGCAAGGGCCTTTCTCTGACTGCTTGATCGGGACATGCAGTGGAATATTATTCAGCCATAAAAGAAAAGGAAGTCCTGCCGGGGTGTGCCGGGGCAACCTGGGCTGTCTAGCACGACCCCAGTGCAGGCTAAGGTGTGTGCACGTGTGTGTGTGCGCACCTCGGGGGAGGCGGACAGAGGGAGCAGCTAGAATGATGCTGGGACAAGTCAAGAGAGGGGACTTTGAACAGCAGATTTAGCAGTTTGGGACTTTTTTCATTAAAGAATGGAGTGCATTCAGAGGAGTTTGAGCAGGTGGGTCTTTGAAAGGGTGGGCAAGACAGGTGTTCTTCACCCGCCTGCCTGGGGTCCTGGCCTGGGTCGAGCAGCTGTGCCTCTGTGACTCTGGACAAGTTGCATGGGGCTCAGTTTCCTGAGGCCCAACCTGGGGATCCGATGGCATTTCCCCCTGGAGCAGTGGGATGCGGGGGTGAACATCTGGGGGCAAAACGGAGGGAAAAATTACAGAACGTGATGGCCAACTGGATGCAGAGGTAAAGGGGTGAAGGCTTTCTGAAAAGTTGCAAAGACTGAGCCTGAGGAATTAGCAGGAGTCCATCCCCTCCTGGAAAGTAAGGGAATCAGGAAAGGCTGGGATGGAGACGGGCCTCCGGGGAGCTCTGGGGTGGCCTTTGCTGGAGCCAGCGAGCCAGGAGTAGAAACTGACACTTGCAAACCTTAAAGTCGTAAAGTTGCTTTAATTTTATTTTTTTATTGAAGCGTAGTTGATTCACAACATTAGTTTCAGGTGCACAGCAAAGCGATCAGTTATGCATGTGCATACACAGATATCCATTCTTTTTCATGTCCTTTTCCATTATAGGCCATTACAAGAAATTGAGTCTATTTCCCTGTGCTCTGCAGTAGGTCCTTGTTGTCTGTCAGAGTCACGCAGTTTCTGATCCGAGTCTCCATCGTTGCTCCCGACGCTGCCTTCAGAGTTGAGCAGAGACGGCTCGAGCTCAGAGGCCGGCACGCCCCTCCCAGGGCTGGGGCGCGGTGTGTCCCAGGCAGCACAATCCGCTTTTGCCATGAACGCGGGCAGAACCGGGCCTTCCGGGTCAGGGCCCTGGAGCAACTGAGGACGCTGTAAATGCTCCCTGCGCGCTTTGCCTTCTTCAGCAGCATTTGAGGAAGTTGGTGAGGACACGTCCCATTTTACAGAGAGAAAAACAGAAGCCAGAGTCCCTAATGCACACAGAAATCCACAGACCACTGAACTAATTTATCTCCAAGCAAAGTGGCACCTTTTGGGGTGTCAGGGGTGCGTCTCAGCAGCGTGTGGGCGTCGCCCATTAGGAAACCTTCTCCCTGGTCTGTGCACACAGAACAAAGGAAACACAGACACAAGGTGGCTGGGGAGACGCAGCTCCGCCGGAGCGTCCCCGGAGCCCGCAGCACGGTGGTCCCCACGCCCGGTCACAGCAGACTGATCTGGGAAAGGAAATGGGTGTCACTTCCATCAGGGTCTGCGAGACACAAGCAGCCTTCAGGATGCCCGCTCCTGTCGGGACAGGGCCCCGCTTCCCCTGGCAGAGCCTGGCGGGGCCGCCGGGCCGTCCCCAGACCGCATCCTCCCTGTGCTCACATCACATCCTAAGTAATTGGCCAGTGAGACACAGAGATGATGGCAGTCAGAGCACGCCCCATCCCTGGAGCTCTCAGCGCTAGCTTGGTGAACTGAGCCAGAACAGTCCCCTGCATGAGTTTCTGGATTAAGAACTGATGACGGGTGAAGGCAGTAGGACAGAATAGCGCGAGGCTGTGAAGCATTTTCTGCTCTGTTTCTTTAAGCTTCAACATGAAGCCCAAAACAGAAAGTATTTCTTAAAAATATCATTTGCTCGTTATTTTTTGGGGGGGGGGATTTATTTCTGACTTGCGACCAAGGAGTTAAATTGTCCTTCAGAAAGTGGGATCCCTACCGCGGAGCACAGCCCCATCCACTTGGATAGTTCTACAGACGGAAAGAGCAGAGAGAGACCCTGGTGCTTCTGCCCGAGACATGAGCTCAGAAGTCAGAGTCAGAGCGTTCGAGGAATAGTCTAGTCCTGGTCCAGCCAAAACCCAAACACACACGTCACACTGACAGGCTACAGGTGTGCTAAACAAACGGTGCCATGCGCTGTTCCTGGCCTTGAGAGACACAGCCAGTGTGACAGCCTGGCTCTGATTTTACTAATCAGTGCACTTTTGGACCCTTCCTTCTCTCACTCATCCAGTGTCTGAGCATCCACTAAGCGCCACACTGGGCCAGGCACTGGGCTCACCGATGGCCCCGCGCTCACCACCAGAACCTTCGTTTTCGATCTAGAACAAATGAACCAGACAGCGAGGCTCAGGACGCACTGTCCCTGGGCCGCGGGGCCGGAGTGGTCTGCCTCAGAGCTGAGGACCCAGCCGTGCGCTCTGGAGCAAGGAGACACCGCGGCCCAGAGAGACCTGCCTGTGCCTCCTCCCGGCCCCTCCTCTGTCCTGTCGTGTCGTTTCCGTCTGTCTGTGCCCTCCTCTCCAAGTTCTGACGGTCAGGAGGAGGCCCCACCGGTACCCAGATGGCCACCTGGGAAGTGACGTGCTGAGGCGGAGGCAGAAGCTGTCATCCAGGACCAGGAGAACCAGCGCTGACAACAGCAAAGGTGACGGTCATTGTCTGAACGTTCTCTTAAAAACAGTTTCCGTCCAATGGACGTCTTAGTATAGACGCTGAGCTCTGCGTGGTAAAGAGCACGCACACTCAGTGCGGCCGTGTGGCTGTGACAAAAGCGACGTTTACTATTTCTGCTATGTAGTCTCTGGGGACTGCGCTCCTCCATACAGTCTCAACCTTGATATGTGACATGTTTTATAGTGAATGAAATGCAAAAAAAAAGCAAAAACAAACAAACCACCCCCGAGATCACCACGAATAAGACCGAGTTCAGTTCACAGATAGCAGACTCTCTGTTACTGCATTTCCAACATGGGACCTGTGTTTCCACAGAGCTCTTTGCTGTGTCATGAGAACTGGACCAGAACCAGGCCCATCTGCAGCAGCCACGCTGCTGGAGGGACACTGCCTGCCCGGCGGCTGTCCCCAGCTCACAGACTGCCTCTGAACCGCCTCTTCCCCCTTCCCTGCAGACTGCAGGGCCTCTGATGAAGGCAGGAGAAGCCGAACACGCTTTTGTCATTTGCGAGGTAGACGGTCACGAGGATGAGCACACGGAGGACTGGCTCCCGCCGGGACGCTCCCGCCAGCACCCAGAGCTGGTCCCCGCGGTCAAGCCCAGGTGCCAGAGGGCTCTCTCCTCCACGACGGATGCCCTGAATACACACAGACAGCGGTGGGGAAGCTGCTTCAGCGCGTACAGGATGGCAGCCAGCCTCCCTCCTGTGCAGAGGGCTCCCCGGGTCCCCGCTCCTTCTTCTAAAGGACCCTGGGTCGTGGGGAACCACCTCATAGCCCGGATGCTCCTCTCAGAGCACTGGCAGCGTGCGTGCACAACACCCCCTTCGCAGCAGGGCAGTCTGCTACCTGGGGGCTACGGGACGCTCGAGGTATTTGCTGTTGGCCGACAAATCATCTGAAAGCCGGCAACTGAAAGGGGACAACAGACCCCCTGGAACTCTCAAGCACCAGTGTCGCAGAACCCCAGACTCTGGGAAGGTTTCAGCTTACTGCTGTGCTGACGAAGGATATTTAGAAATTTTTTCAGCAAATGATCCTCCCCAAACGGCTTCATACATATGTAACCTTACTGAAGGAATTCGGCTTGGGGATTCATTTCCGTTTAAACAGTGAAAATTTGTTCCTGAATCCAACTTCTCCAGCCCCACGAAAATAGACTAAATCACAGAATGATTACTGAGAATAAGGAACTATCAAAATCTGATCATCTGAGCACAGTTTCATTTTGGGGGCCAAATCCAGGGCTGCAATCGTATCTGCCTCGTGCAGTGAGACGCTTTCCCTAATAATCTGTGTTCCTCTCTCATTAATACGTTTTCTAGAGCTTGACTTGCCTGATCTTACTTTTAATATTTTTTCACTCTTGCTCCAAGGATTATCTGTGCTGTCTCTCTGAAGAGAGAAGCCCTGAGTGCTGTCTCCGGCGGGTGCAGGGACGCTGGAGAATTCCAGAGCAGGACGTGCCCTGCGGCGTGCAGCCCTTGGGACGTGGACGCACCGGTTTCTGCCCTGGATTCCAAGACCGCCTCCTTTCACGGGCACATTTGTTAGGTGATTAATTTCAGGAATTCACGCTGCTCCCCGTAACTGAAACTGTGATGGTTTTGACCATTCTGATGCAGAAATCTAGGAAAACAGTCATCAGAATCGGGGACAGAGGTCTGAAATCCCTGGCAGGCTTTGCGAGGGATAATAAAGATGCGGAGAACCATAAAAGCAGGTGATTTAGAGGAAGGCAAGTGTTTGAGCACAGCTGGTATTTTAAAATCTGACATTATTTTCAGTATTTATTTTAAATCTCCATGCTTAAATTGATTTAAGAAGGTCAAAGAATGTGCCCTTTTTTTCCCAGCTTACACAGAGAGGATTGGATGCCCCTAAAATATAAAGAAAGGAAGAACAGTCTTGGCTGACTTTAAAAAAGGAAGGACGACCCCTGCACAACGGGGTCCCCAGAGCAACCGCTGATGGTGAGTCTGAAAATCAAGAACAAGCGAAAAAAGGGAAACGAGAACATCGCAGCCGCGCATGTCCCCTTCCCTGGTGCTGCGCCCGCACCGTCCAGATGCGTCCCCACCGTCCCCGGCCGTGCAGGCTGCGTCACTGGGGCTGCCAGGACCCTCAGCGTCGCGGCCGTCCTGTATGCAAGCCTGGGGTGCGTTCTCACGGCTTGTCAAAACAATCCTGAAATCCCATTTCCCTTTAATAAAGTACAGTGCTGTCCCCCACATACATGCGTGAATAAGATGTCATCCTCTGTTTTGGTTCCAGGCTGCACCCCGCTGATGCTCTCAGGCAGCGGGAAAATTACCTTATTGAAACGTGCTGCTGGCGGCGACGGCGGGCCACGTTCCTGCATCAGCATTACACACATGACATACTCGGAGACCTCTGAGTAAGACTATGAATATCAAGTGATTGAAAAGATTATACAGGCTCAGGGTTTTTTCTGGGGGGGTAGAAAAGGTTGTGGTTCTGGATGAGTGTCTTTCAGATCAATATCATTATGTCATAAAAACGTGTCGCAAAATAGTTCACTTCACGGCTTTTCCTCTGCCTGCTCTCCCTCGGCTCCGGTCCGCGGTGGGCAGTAGCTGTGTGGCCAGCGGTGCCTCTGTATGTCCTGATTCCCCACAAACACGGGGATGTTCCCGGTCTTCTCCATAGCCAGGCATCCGAGGAGCCCCTGCGTGTGTGTCGGGAGAGCGTGTGAATTACACGTGTCAGCCTCCAGCAGCAGCTGAGGTGCGGCGGCGCCCGAGGGCAGGTGCGTGCACACACCCACCCACGCACGTGTGCAGAAGCGTGCTGCCTCCCAGTGAACCATGAGGCTGCTAAAACAGTCGGCAGAGGTGGGAACTGGCAGTCGGAGGGGCCGTGCGTCCCCTGATGAGCTGAGCTACGCCTGGCTCGGGTGTGGCTCCAGGTCACCCTCCGCACCCCGCCAACCTCGCGGGCCTGGCCCGTGTCCCCACCGAGAGAGCAGAGCTGAGCGGCTACCTCTCAGGGGCCTGGAGCCCAGGATCCTCGGGGGAAGCGAGCATCTTCCCAGAAGAGGGAACTGGGGGAAACAGCGCCCGCCAGGCCTTGACAGAGACCCGCGGCTCACACCGACTGCCCCGCTGGTCACCACGGCGACCGCGCTCCCTCCACCACCTCCTGCCCGGATGCGTCCAAAGTCGATTTGTAGTCCCCCTCTCAGATGCAGTTCAAAAGCACCACTTCTGGGTAAAGATCTATTCTTTCACCAGAAAGAACCAGGGCGTGATTATGCTCACCTTAACACACAGCGTTTGTTTTCTGTTAAAAGAACACAAATACCGTCCGACAAAAACCCACCTCTGTCTGCTCGGTCCAAGCTGCACGGTTCGTACCAACCACTTGAAGGAGGAAATGCAAACGTTCAGGACAGAAATGGTCCGTGGACTCGGGGGGGCGGGGTTTAAGGCCAGCGGCCACCGCGTCCGGCCGCGGGCCGCGCACAGCAACCCCGGGAGCTCCTCCCCGAGCAGCGACCCCGTGTGCGGCCGGGGCGCCTCCGCCTGGCTGTGAGAGGAGGGGCTGCACCACCCCAGCGCCGCCCCGCACCTGCGTCCCGGGGGCCTCCTGGAGCCCGCTCTCAGCAGCACCTGGGCCTCCCCAGACGCGCCGTCTTCTGCTCAGGCGCGTTCACACCCCGTGGGAATGGCCTTCCTGGGAATCGCGAGGGAAGACCCGCGGCAAGCAGCCGTGGTCGTCAGAGGCCCAGCAGCAGGCCTTCGGGGCCCGTGCGTCCCGTGGCGCGAACGCCCTCGTGCGCGTGAGGCTCAGCAGCCCGGAGCCAGCGCCCTCCTCCGCGCATGCGCCCCCCGTGGTGGGGCGGCCTGCTGGGCTCCGGTCCCCCGTGGGCCCGGAGGCGGAAACCCCTCCCCTTACAGAAGCGGACCCGTGACTTTTAAGTGCGCACATCCCTGGGCTTATTATTTGTTCTGTTCACTTTATAGACATGGAAGTCCCCTCCCTCACTTCCTCTGACTTGAGATCCGAACGTTTCACGATGAGTTTATTGCATCGGTGTCTATAAAGGTAAATCATTGCAGCGTACCCCTCCCCCCGAGGATGTCTGTGGGCCACGGGCCTGTGTTAGGCCCCAAGGTAAATAGGCACCACAGTATCGCTCTGCCTGTCATAAACGCTGGGGCTGGGCCGGAGCCCACGTGGACCCGCCTGCACCGCCCCAGCCCGGGCGGGGACGAGCCCTCTTGCACGGTCCTGTGCGCTCAGCACCCTCAGTCTCTTAGCTACTTCGGTCTGACTGTTTTTAGTCCAGATCCTGTTTATCACCAGGGCAATGCAACGTTCGAGGGCAGTGTTCAGCCTTCCCAGCCCGGACGCCCTGCTCGTGTAAACTGGTCACAGGGCACAGTCCCTGCTTCAAATGCCCACTCCGTCTCTCCTCTTCAATCGGATCCACCTCCTCCTGCCCCTGCAGTGCACACACGACTGGGCCATAAATCACGGTCTGACACCCGCACTCTGCTTGGCTTCCGCCTCGTCCGACAGCATGATTACGAAGACACTCCAACCCGGGGCTTCCCAGATGGCAGCTCCTGGAGGAAGGCAGCTCCGGCCAGGCGCACATGACTCTGCTCCGCGAGCTCGCTCCACCACGCTGTGCAAACTCTGTCCTCAGAGCTTCCCTCGCTGGTGGGAATTGCAACCCGGGACGCCTAGGGCTACTTTTGTCCCTGAAGGCACAGAGCCGGCGTGGTTCTGGACCGGGTGGAGTCTGGTGCGTGTTTCGGGGGACGTGGAGGAGCACAGAGCTGGGATGCTGGGGCCCGGACCCAGGGATGGTAGCAGGGCCTCCCAGCCCCGAGGTGGCTGCGCAGAACCCTCCGCCCTCAGGGACACATGACGTGGGAGGACAGTGAAAGCCACTCGGGGGACAGAGGACACGGCAGCCCCTCCCGCAGACCTGCGTCCCCAAAGCCGCCACCAGCCGTTCTCCCCGGAACTGAAGGGAAGTTCAAGCACCAGGGCCCTCGCAGTGGGAGCCCGGTCACGTGGGCGACTGTGTGAAATTTTACTGCAAAATATCCTTTTTTTTCTTATTTGAAAAGACAAATTATTAGCATTTTTAAACAATTTCAATATGTTTAATGGCTGAAAGTTAAGCTCAGACTGTTCCGCTTACTGAATAAAGTGCGAGGTCTGTAAACAGGAATCTTAAGTTACCCCAAGAGTACACTCATTTTAAATTTTACTTGAAAGCGGGATGTACGTTTATTACAATTTCAAACAAAATGCTAATGCCATTAAACAAATGAGGTTTAGGCAAATTAACTGCATTTTAATATTCTGAAAGCCCGTGATATAGGGACATTGTGTCACGAAACATTGGCTGGAAGTAGCAGTTGCAAGTGGGGTTTTCATTGCTGTGAATCTCAGGAGAATATTTGTAATTAGTATCATTTGCCTAATACTTCAGGTTAATTAGAATATTTAATTGAATAGCTGTAATCTTCAGAGATGACTATATTATGATCAAATTAGCACCATCCCGACGCTCGCTGCTCGCAGGACGGCAGCCTGGCTCACTTCTGCTGGCTGTGCGACCCTCTGGAGCGTTGAGCAACATAAGAAAAAATCTGTTTCTTACACTTTTGAATTTTAATGATCCATTTGAACTCTGCCATCAACATTTAATTATTCCAGAAAAAAAAAGTCCCAGCCATGACTCCCATATGGTATGTTGGCAAACACACGTGCCCGCAGAGACGCCCGCACCTCTCCCAGCAGCTCTGCCGAGAGACTGAACGCAGACTTTTTCCCCCTGAATACAGGCTTTTTTTTTTTTTTTTTAATAGTGTTTGCAAATACAGACCAGATGAAGCTGCACAGAAGAGGTTACTGGGATTCTATTGAGACACTGTTAGGAGCAGCTGAACCGAGTCTCAGAATGTTGCAGTGGATTTGATCGTGCGATGTCTACGTGGGACTTGCGGTGTTTGTGCAGAAGGCCTGGGCAATCAGCTGGCGTTCAGCTAAGCCTTGTTGCCAAAAATGCCCCCAGCCTTTTTTTTTAAGATGTAGGGGGCAGGATAGGGGAGGTGTTTATACAAAAAGATTTTTTTTTCTGTATATATTCTTACGGAAGTACAGTCAGTTTGCAATGCTGTGTCAGTTTCAGGCGTGCAGCACAGTGCTCCAGTCACACATGAACACACGTATATTCATTTCCAGATTCTTTTTCACCATGAGGTACGACAAGATACTGACTACAGGTCCCTGTGCTGTCCAGCATGAACTTGTTGTTTATCTAACAGAAATCTCCCTACTGGCTTGAGAGGCAGGGTCCCTGGCAAATTAGGCTGTTGGGTGTGATACACAGACATTTGTACACGTCAACACAAATCGTGTGCAACTGTTAACGCTCAGACACCTCAAGGATTAAATCATCGCTGTGGACGGATTCGGGGGGGGGGGCAGAAATGCATTCAGGGAGACAACCGCAGTTTGTTAAAATATCATTCCAAAGCCGGTGGCACCTTCTGCAGCCTGGGGAGAGCCTGCGACACACTGTAAAACAGCGTGGGGGAAGAGCTACCAGCCCGGACACGGTGGGTCTGCAGACAGGTCAGAATCCCAGAAAGTGCGTTCCCCAAGGGCCAGCGCTCCCACGGTCAGTTCCATACAAATCGCAAAAAAAAAAAAAAAAAAAAAAAAAAAAAATTGGGGAAGGAAAGTGATGTAAACGTTGGAGAAGCTTCTTGTGACATAAATCATACCGGGTTCCCGCTCCTTGCAGGTCGCTCGTATCATAAGCACCAAACCTCTCCGCTGGGGAGGCGGTCTAGAGGCAAAATGGGAACAAGCAAGGGGGGGATTACACCGCGTGGAACAGAACAATGAATTAGGATGCACGACCACCATCAGGTTTTTTTTTTTTTCCTAGATAATCTTTGTTATCCTTTTTGCAGGGACTGCACATTTTTAGAGAATTCCAGAGGAATACCCAAAAAACCCATGAAGGTGAGCTGTTAAAATAGATGTTCCTTTTTGCTTTGAAACTAATGGGGGAGCAGAAACAGAAAACGGGGCTTAGCAGTGCCGGTGCGTACCCGTGAGGACCGGAGTGAACCAGGAGCATGGGTCGTAATACAGATTTTTGTTTTGATTTGCTAACAGGAGTTAAAATTGCGTGCCTGTGAGTCAGGATACTGGCAAAAGCAAAGTGTTACTGGCACTGAACAATAGGCAGTGATGGTTACGAGCCGGGGTGGTCACAAACACGGAACGATGTGTTTAGCAAAATTCTTGAAGATGTACTTGGCTGATAATTGATGCTGTGAACAAAGTAAGAGTCGTAAAACCTGGAACATCTTTAACGAGAGGGGAGGGAAAGTCCAACGTGAGTCGCAGCAAATCCTCGCGGAGCATAAGCAGCCCTCACGCGCACCGAGCCAGCCGGCTCCCCGGCAGCGCGCGGCGAGGCCGGGCTGGCTGCCTGCTCGGGGCGCTCGGCGCGCGCAGGCTGCTCAGCGCCCAGGACCGGAGCAGCGGCACTCCCGCGAAGGCACTTGATTATCCCCAATTTTGTTTCCAGATCGCTTTCAAATAATGATTTAAAAGCCATTCTTAAGCAGCCGTTTAAAAGCACCTTGAGAATTCATTTTAACGGCGAGGGTACCGCATAATTGAAGTTTTCTCGTACGAACTCTTGAGGAACGGCTGGCTGCAGACCCAGCCTGTCGTCGGCAGACGGAGCCGTCCGTGCCCCGTCCGCACTGGGGCTTCAAACCGCTCTGTGCCAAACCAGTTCCACCTTTCGCGAGCTGGTGTTATATTTAAATAGATATATCGGAGCATTCATAGGTATCTTTAAAAAAATTTTTCCCCGCTCCTTAAATTTGGCGAGCATCTGCTGAAACCCATTACAGGCAGTCGCTGCTCTTGCGTGGCTGTGCTGTGATGTACTGTCTTCTTGGTGGAGGTGCTCCCCACACATGCAGAATTCTTCCAGAATTAAAAAATCTGCTCCTCTAATTGCAGAACAAATTTTCCACAACCCTGTTTGAGAATCCAGCTCTAAGGATTCTCTCATCTATTAAACAGATGGCAGATAAGATTGTAAACATATTTGCTTCATATTGAATAGATAGTTTCTGGCATAATACTAATTAACAAATTAAATGACTGACTTTCTGCATCACATTAGAGTTAAAAGCACTTTGTAAGTTTGTCTTGGGTAGTTATTTACTTTGACAATAGCACGCAGTGAAAAACTGTTAAATGTTTCCCCAGCAACATTATGCAGGGAGCAGTTTTCTCTTTTAAAACTCCATATTTTATTATAATTCATTTGACTTTCATTACAGTCACTCATTACAAAATGTATGTGCATTTAATCCATTTCCGAAGGCTGCGTACTTTCGCACCCCATTCCCTGTCTTTGCGATGATGTCTCTGGCCTGTGTGAAAATGCCCAGAACAGGCATCGCCTCTCCCCACCTCTTGTATTTCAGGGGGGCTGTTCAGGAAAGGGGTCTGCCATGCCAGCGACGCTGTTGGGGACTGTTTCTGTGCAACTCGCTTAAAGGAACACAGCTCCTCGCTGTTCTGCGTCTTCATGGATGCGAGTGAAATCAGCCCAAACTATTCCCGGATGCTGGTGCATGCGGAGCAGACGGGCCTGGAGAGGTCTGGCTAATTTGCCGCCGTTCTGGGCCCCGGCAAGCTCATCTACAAAATGGGAGCAAAACTCCCCCTCCTCCTGTTGTGGGGGGTCGGGATTCTTAAGTAAAACACACGGGCGCGTCACTGCGGGGCACGGTGCCACCTGGAGGGGCTCACCCCGGAATGAAGGGGGCAGGCATTTCGTTTTGCTGGAGACATGGATGCGCTGAATCTACCGAGAACGACCTGAATGCCTCAGAGCTCACCGGCGTTGCAGGAAAAAGAAGTCCAGCCTGAATCACCCGGGCATTCGGTGTCTCCGCCTTGGTTTATACGCTTCGGCCTAGAGACGGTTTCTCTTTCTTGTTCTTCTTTCCTTTCCTCGGTGCACTTTCTAACAGGAAAAGAAAACACCCTTTTACAAAAAATAATGTGAAAGGGCCACCTCCTCAGGTGCTTGCTCGCTGGGGACAAGTGCAGGGCTGCAGAGTGAGCATGTGTAAGGGGCCACGCCAGACTTACCCGGGTCTTGTCATCACTGGTGGGTTTAGCAAAACAGGTGAGCCAGTGACGTCCCCAGGCAGCTGGTCAGCAGGAGACCACCTCAGAAGGCAAAGCGCACACGCTAGTTGGCAAACATTCTTTGCCCCGTGACGGAGGAGGTGTCACTGCAGAGCACATTGTGAGGGCTACAGAGTTACAACCAGAGGAGGGTACAGATGTCTCTTCGGAAGTCAGCAGTGTCATTCAGGCAGTAACCACCAGCAGTCAGCACAAGCAGGGGTCGCTTATGAACAGTTAAGTGCCCCAAATAGGAAAGCAGACACACATTGTACGCGAACTGTACTTCAGTGAAAAAAAAGAAAAGAAAACTCCAAGCTGCCTCAGTGTCCTCACTTCTGGAATTTCTTAAATCAAGCAGCAAGATTCCACCTCAAACACCGTCTCGTACACCTGGCACTCACGTTCAACATGCGTGCACACTTTTATTCATTCCAGGCGCAGTCTGAAGAGTGCGTCATTTCAGACTCGGCAACATCCGCCGTCAAAGGTCACTTTCCGCCCGCTCTGCGCGCCCCGAGCCGGTGAGACGCTGAGCTGGCTGACGAGGGCCCTGCATCGGAGGGCACGTCTGTGGGCTGGGGGGCATCACCTGGCTTCGTGGCCGTGTGCGAAGCAACGTAAAAGGCACCTTTCAGTGAAAATTATAACTGGATTCTTCACATATCGTCTTGGTTTCCTTTTTTAATGCCTAAGATTTTTAGGAAGCTTTCTGTGTATGTGATCATTACTTTAAGCAACGGTCTTTGTCACACACTGAGATGAAGATGCCTTCTAGTTTCGGGAAGATCTCCGGGAAGCAGACACCTGCCCTGATCAGACCACAGAGGACGGGGGAGGTCACTTGTGTAGCAGGAATGGGAAGGCAGCGAATGTGTCCAGCCTCACGGGGGAAACAGTCTCTGAGAGCAGGACACGGAGTCCAAGGCTGTCCCGAGACTGACAGCTCGCTGCACCTGCCTCTGCACCCCGTGTCTCCTCCCGCATCCCAGCCTGGTGCGCTGGGAAGAAAGGTTTTCAGTCTGACAGTTGGGTTTGAGTCTCAGCTTTACTGGGTGAACTTTGGTAATTCGTGTAGTAAACCTGACCCCGATAGTCACCGACAAGGTGGAAAAGAGAGCCAACACCCCGCGGGGCTGGTCACGGTCCTGCAGGAAATAATGTGCTGGAAAGAGCTCTGTGCTTCCCATGGATGTCAGTTAGGAGAGTTTTCTAATAAAATGTAGCTTGAGATTTGCTTTTTAAAAAGATGCATTTGGCAAAAAAAATGCATCCGTAAAAGTGTGCAAGCCGCGCTCAGGGGGATTCTGTTCACTCCCCAGGATGGTGTTATCTTGAGACCCTCTCAAGAGTTTGTCCAAATAACTTAGGTCCGTAAGACAGAAAGAGAAAGAAAAATGCCATGCCATGTTGCTGATACGTGGAATCTGAACAAAGACACAAATGAACTTATTTACAGAATAGAAAACAGACTCACGGTTACTGGGGGGAAATGAGGGGTGAAGGGATTAATTGGGAGTTCAGGATTTGCAGATACTAACTACTATATATGAAATAGATAAACCACAAGTTCCTTCTGCAAAGCACAGGGAGCTATACTCAGTATCTTACAGTCACCGAAAACGAGAAAGAATATGAAAACGAACATATAGAGAGAGGTGACTGAGACATGACGCTGTGCACCAGAAACAGACACATCACTGAAACTGTACAAATACTCAATTAAAATAATTCAAATTCAAAAACCAGCTTAGGTCAGCTCTCTGCATGGCCGTCTTGGTTCCTAATCTCCAGTGAGTGTATGTGCTGACTATCTGAATTACTCACCATTATGGTTGATTTTTAGTAAAACTGTGACCAGGTCACAAGGGACGCTGTGGTTTTTTGTAGTGGGTGAGCTACGTAGGGACGACAGAACCAGCGTTGGAAGAGTGGGTTGTAGGTGTCACTTGGCTCCGAATAGCTGTGTGATCTCAAGTGAGTTATTAAGTCTTTCTAGGAGGCCTGTTTCACTTTTTAAATGAGGGCCCAAACCAGCGACATTGAAGGTCCAGTCTACACATGTTCCTCATTTAAGAAACCGGAAGCTGGTGACTTTCGCAGGCAGGTGAAACACCAGTCCGAGCATCTCTTTACCCCAGCACACGTGTCACTCCTCTTGAACAGGTCAGGTAAGTTTGCCGTAAGACGGGTAAGAAACACTTCTCACTGGAATATGAAACAAGAAGAAGCATGATTCCCACAGGCGAGCTCAGCTTCTCTCTCTTCGTTCGTTTTCTCCCTCGGGTGACCCACAGGGAAGGGCTCAGCCTCCACTGCGACAGGATCCCAGTAAGTTAAAGGTAACTCTCAACACAGCAGAGACCAGGAAAACAGGCGGTTCCGGCTAGTAAGCCGCCTCGATGAAGTCAGGTATCTGTCCTCTGACCGCCCGTCCACACCGTGGTCCAAACGGTCATAGTGATTACACGTGTGTGACGTCAAGTAGTTGCTTCAGTTTGACTTCAAACACAGCATGAAATGCTACGGAAGGTCTGATAATTTGGAAAATAGGCGCAAAAAGGAAGAGAAAATAGAAGAACACAAAGTTAAAAACATCAGTTTTGAATCCATGAAAAGCCTCTAAATTGACCACAGGAGCGTCCAACATACACTTGCTTGTGAAGACGTCTCGAAAGCAGCGGGACATCCAGAAGCAGGGGTTCCGGTGCCAAGAATGTGCTTGTGATTTCCCAGTGATTTTAAAAGAGAATGATAAAACAAAGATTCATCAATTGGTAAAGAATTCAGAATTGTTCTTCAATTGTTCTTCAATAATATCACTTCTTGCAAGGACCAGATTTTCTTGTTTTGTTTTCTTTTTTAAATAAAACGATGTCCTCCGGGTGTGGCAGCGTGCCTAGAAGCCTATCAAATGCTCAGAAAGGACGAGGAAGCAGATGACATGTTACCTTTGGGGGAATGATTGACAGCTAATCAAAACTTCACAGGAAAACTCCGAGTGAAACATGCCTATTAGCATCACAGGTACCTGTCTGTTCCCAAGACATGCTGCATCTCCTCAGTGGCGTCGGATGTCGGGTTCACGTATCTTAGTGACGATGACACTTGTGATGACAAGAGTTGTAAAATGATCCCTGACACCGTTGAATGAATTGGAAATTTCTTTCCAAGAAATCAGGGAAAATTGCAAATCGAAGTGAGTAAGAATGGGAGGGAATAGTGACCCTTTATTTATAGAGAAGACTGAGAAAACATAGTAACTCACAAATACGCATCATTTCAGAGGTGGAATGGTGGGATCTGGACGTATTATTTTATTAATTCCTGCAGAAAACTTTAAAGGAGTTCAACTAAAACAATAAATTAAGTGAAAAAATTTAATTTAACTAAATAATACAAAGAACAATAAAAATGAGGTGATTTGGTCGCTTGGTTTGAGGACACTTATTTATTTGGGCTTCAGGTAGCTACCACTCTCCTGAGGAGATCTGCTTAGTGAACCGGATTGATTTCACTTTACCCAAAACTGACTTAGCCGGGACAGACGACTGGATAAAGAAGCGGTGGTAGATTTAGACAATGGAATACTACTCGGCCATAAAAAGGGATGAAATAATGCCATTTGCAGCAACATGGATGGACCTGCAGATCATCATTCTAAGTGAAGTAAGCCAGACAGAGAAAGAAAAATATCATACGATCTCACTTATATGTGGAATCTAAAAAATGACACAAATGAACTTATTTACAAAACAGAAACAGACTCCCCTCTTTTGCAGCCTCACCCCTTGCCCTTCAGCCCCAGCTCCATGTGGACGTGAGGGCGGGAGAAAGAGACCTGATCTTCAGATGGAGAGGCCTTGGTTCAAGCCCTGGGCTTTGTACTTTGCAGCTCAGACCTCGGGCAAGTCCCAGCACCTCCAGTGGACGAGGGTGAGAGGTTAGAATTCTAGGCGGGCCCAGTCGCAGGGTCCCCCACTGTTTTTGCCTTCACTAATTTGCTGCAGGTGGCCCAGCTTCCTGCTCAAGACTGAGTAGTTAGTGGTGCGGCCGAGTTCAGAACCAGAACCCAGCATCCATTGCTGCCCCTCCTCCGCAGCCCTCGGGCCGCATCCCGGCCAGCCTGCTGTGTCAGAGGAGCTTTGTGTGAACAGAGCCACACCGACCTGCTGGCCTGTGAGCTGGCACGTCCTCTGTACCAGGGACCCAACTGAGGAACCACCTCACGTAGGTCCTTGACGTTCTGCCCCTTTAGTAGCAGGTGTGCCATCGCTATGTATAGACCAGATGAACAGCAAGGACCTACTGCAGAGCAAGGGAACTGTATTCAGTTTCTTGTAGTAACATATAATGGAAAAGAATCTGAAAAGAAGATAAATCTGTGTATGTATATGTACAACCGAATCACTGCACATGTATGACTGAAGCACGATGCTGTGCGCCAGACAGTGACACAACATTGCAAAGTGAATACACGTCAATAGAAAATTAATTTTATTCAAGCAAAAAATGATTTAATATTTGGAATTAAAAGCTCTGTGAATGAATTAAATGGCACATTCGCCCAGGTCTGAGAACCACTGGCCTGTGGAGTCATATGACAAGTCCGCCTTGGGGACCTCCTGGGGCCGACGCATTCCCGCCGGTGAGGACCCAGCCCCCAGCGAGTGAGACCGGCACTTGCAGGAAACAGACACAACGTGAGAGATTCTGTCTGGAAGAAACGGCAGTGACCTCTCTCCAGGAGAGAAGATGACTGCAAAGGTTGTCCCTTCCTATCAGATGCTGAGCAGCTTTGTATCTGACTCAGTCCTGTTACCGCCAGTGTGGCTTTTTACCTGCCTAACTGCGTCCATTCCCGTATCTTCCTTTGAAGCAGCTCCGCATCTTGCTGGTTCCGTCATGAAAGATCTACTACATCTTTGACAAATGCTCACTGCCTGTATCTATGAAAAAATACTTTTAACTTTTTGAAAAAAAGTGCACTTTGACACAGGAGAGAGGTAACATCACTAAGCAGTGAGTGGAAGGGACCACTTAGTAATCTGTGTTGGAAAAGTGGTTGTCCAAAGGGGGGACATGAAATTTTATCCCAGCCCACCCCATCCACAAACCCTGATCAATTCTAGTGCATTAAGAACACCAATATGAGTCACAAAACCTTAGAGCTCTCAGAAGAAAAATCAGTATAATAACTTTACAACCTTGAGGTGGTGGAAACTATGAAACTAGTCACAGGAAACACAAACCCCCAACAGAAAAAAAAAGAAGACAAAGCAAGAAACCCAACTGTATTAAATCAAGAGCTCCTGTGTCTCAAGACACATGTCAAAACAGTGACAAGACAAGGCATAAACTGGGAGTCCAGATTTGCAACACATTTAACCAACAAAGGATTAATCATCAGAATATGCATATGAAAAAAACTTCTCCAAATCTGTAATAAAAAGGCAAACAACCTAATAGGTTCACAGCAGAGAAAAAAAAATACGGCGAATAAACACAGGAACAGCTGCTTAACTCATTAGTAATCTGAGAAATGCAAATTAAAACAATAATGAGATGCCATTTGCACCCACCAGATTGGCAAAAGTTACAAAGTCTGACAGTACTACTTGTTGGTGGGAACGGATCCCTGAGAACACGGGCTCCGTCAGTGAGGATGTGGCTTGGAACCACGGCTTTAGGAGCCATTCTGATATCGCCTAGCCACTTCCAGGACCTGCAGCTCCACTTCTGGCCGTTCACCTAAGCCAGATCCTCGCAGAAATGCCCCGTCACCAAGAACAGGAGCACGCGCCATCTTTGCTTGCCTTGTAACAAACCAGGGTCAGAGGCCCAGCAACGGGGCGTTGTCACACGTGCAGCACAGCTCAGCAGTGGCAGCGCACATCCACGGTGTGGACCAACCTGTGTCCCTGGATCTGGATTAGTTCCTGCTGAAATAAGATGTGTGATTGTTTTACAATGAGAGACGCGTGAAGAGAAGTCTGTTTCCTTGGATGCGGTCGGGGCAACTTTGAGGAACATACTGAGAAAGCCATTCGCCACCAAATAACTGAATTTCCCCAAAAGAGAAATATTATTCCTCTTCACTTTCCCTTTCCTGCTTATTCTTTCAGTTTGAGGCAGTTATTATTTGGTCCTGAAAGGGTCAGCGCTGCCCGGCTAGCTAGCGCGTATTTTGAACGTCTTACCACGTGCACTGGAAGGTAAAGAGACTCCAGTGTCAACTGAAGGAAGCCCGCTGTCCAGGGCGGGGTCCCTACCGTCAAAGCCCGCTGTCCAGGGCAGGGTCCCTACCGTCGCTTGTCCGTACATTGACGGGCATTTGTACCCAGTTCCTCTGTGTTTTCACTGCTATCCTGATATCCTGTTTTGATATGATGAAGGGACAACGAGAATAAAGCAGCCTTCACTCCTGCACATATAATTTGGAAGAACGCTAAGAAAAGAGAATGTTGGATTTCTGATTCACACGTGATAAGCAGCTTAAGATACAGAAAAAATGAATTATACAAAACCTTGCAAGGCAGGGTTGTATCTTTATCCTTATTCTAGCTGGACATTTGTTTTAATTTCTGTGGCATTTGTATTTTATATTTTCAAGAATTGCATTCATGCGACGTGCTTTGTTTCTTCCACCTTGCCCCGGTTCACTTAGGTGTTACTGCCTGGGCTGGGCCATTTTAAGAACATCTTGCAAAAGCGACCTGGGCACCGAAAGGTTTACAAAATCACATGGGGGCAAATGTTACCGCCTTGAAAAGATGATTGCTACAGATATAAAAGAGAATGTTCTTTTTTACACTCTATCCAAACTCCCACTTTAACGCAAAAAGAAATTTGTCGAAAGGACCCAATTCAGGGAAAATAGATTGCTCCATAAAAGAGAAAGAGAAATGGTGACGATTAAAACGTTGCAACTTCTTAAGATTAGAATGTGGACAAGAGGCTGAAACGCTGGTGCGTGATGGTCTCCCTCCTCCCTCCCTCCACCCCCACTCCAAGCCCGATTTAGCTCAGCGCCTACTGGCTGATTTCCCTCAGTTAGGGAGCTTAGGCGGCCCCACTGAAATAATGGAACACATGGATGGAAAATAACCCCAAAGATGGGGAAGCTGAAAATGCAAGATTGATAAAGTAATTTTAATTTGGCTTTACATATGTTAAGGTAGTTAGGGTGACTTTTGTGAAGGAGTCCAACTGTGTAAAGACAGATGTGCAGAAACTGATTAAAGGCACACACACACCCCCCTCCCAAGGCGGGCGCGTGCTTCCTTCTCACCAAGGCAGTGCCGTTTTGATTTCAGAGCACGCTGTGCTGTTTTCGCAAGCCAGAGCACCTCGGAGAAGGGCCTGTGCCGTCGCTCGTCACTCCTCGGGGATGCTGAACGCCACCCAGCCTCTCTCGGCCTGTCGCTCTTGTGATAGGGAAAGCAATGGGTCTGGTTTCAGCAGCCGTCTCCTTGGCTCCGTGAGAAGGGGCGAGGCGGCCGGGCTGGGAGCAGGTGAGGGACCCGGGGCAGGAAGCCCGCCCGCGGGCCCGCGAGCAGTCATTTAGCTCCTTCTTCTCCACGCTTCTCTCTGCGCGGCTCCAGAGTCTGTTTTTCCTCCTCAATCTGCCCTTACTGTTACTAACGTTCAAAAACATCACCGATGAAATGAAGGCTCCTGCTGTCACATTGATCCTCGCCGCAGTCTGGGGCCCGAGACGCCCAGGCTGCAGCGCTGTCCCTGGCGCGGCCCGGGCTCCCGCTGCTCCGCCGTCAGCGCCGTCTGGAGCCAGGGACGCCGCGGCCGCGCGCTGTCCAGGGAGACGCGCTGGGGGATCGATGTGGCGGCGGGGGGGGGGGGGGGGGGAGGCGTCCCTCTGAGACACCGAGACCCAACAAAGGCAAAGTCACGACAGCTGCTCCGGGCCGGGCGTTCCGGTCACGCTGGGAGAAGGCGTGCGTCTCTGCAGAGCCTTCCAGGCCCGAGGGGCTGCGAGCAGCAGCCTCCGCTGCGGTGGGGGCGAGGCTGCGAGGTTAGCGGGGGGGGGGGGGGGGGGGGGCGGGGACGCACTTGTCACCCGGCTCTTTGCACCCCCCTCGCAAGGCCAGAGATTTGGGATTTGGAGGCAAACGTGCTTAGGTGGCCTCTCACCGCAGAGCTGTGCTGTCCACGGACACGGGGCGCGGCGGCCCCAAGGCACGCTGGGGTCCCCCGCGTCACACGGAGGGGCAGTTTCACCTGAGGCGCTGCGGGGGTCATTGCCGAGACGGGGTGTCCGCAGCAATTCGAAACTCTTGCTCACTGCAGTCTGAGGCCATTTCTCCTCAAGACGAGGGATTCTCTGAGAATCAAGAGGCTTGACGGAAAAACCACGAACCTCCCGGAGGCAACCTCAGTATTTTGAAGGTTTCCGAGCCCAGGAGAGGCGAGATGCTCTGCCCACGATCCCAGAGCAGCGCCCTGAGCTTGGAAGCGCGGCTCCTCGGTGCGGTTTCCGGGGGCGCGCTCCCCCGCGGGCTCCTCTCCCTGCAGCGGTGACAGCGGCCGGAGGGGACCCAGCGCGTGGACCGGGCGGCGCCGCGGGGCGCAGCCGTGCACGGGGCGCAGGGTTCAGCAACCAACGAAGGAAAACTCTGCGCTTCCAAATGCCAACCCTTGTGTCTTCGAAAAACAAATTGGTTTGTGACAATTTTCACCAGCCCACGAGTTTCTGGCAAACTGTATTCCTCACAAATATGAATGTAATTACAGAGGGAGTTCTGAGGGGTTAAACAAGGTCTTCATCCAGTTAGTCAGAAGACTCTGGCCTGTTACCGAGTCCACAATCATTCTGCTCCCGCACGGCAGGACAATAAATCGGGAAACGAGATGTTGGGGCAGGAATAACGACTTTATTCAGAAAGCCGGCAGACCGAGAAGACGGGGAACTAATGTCCTGGAGAACCGTCTTCCCCAGGTCAGAGCTCAGGCTCCTTTTATACTAAGAGGGGAGGGGGTGCGGCTGGTTGTTGCAAGCCTCTTGGCATCAGAATCCTTTGTTCTTGCAGCCGTGCACTTGGGTCAGGTCGTGGTGTCCTTGTAAACCTCTAACTAGACAAATGTTACTCTCTGTTTTGCAACTTTTTATCTGTGAATGGGAAAGAGTTCTCCCCTTGAAGGTCAGAGCCTGGAGAATGGGCTCTCCTGTGTATCTCAGGCTCTAGGCAACGATTTTTACAAAAGGTGCAGAGCCAGCATGACTCAGCCCAGGAGACAGAGCCCAGGGTTAGAGCCGAAGGAGCAGATCTAATAGGGAGTCGGATTTGTTCTTCCCTGTTACCGGCCTGTGTATAAGTTTACTGCTCTGCGTTCCCTCTGGTCAGAGCAATTCTCATCTAGTGCGTGGGGTCCTCACCCTGCCCTCCGGTCCCCGCCCTCCAGGTGTCCCCAGTCCAGCCATCACCCTCCTGTGGGACTAACAGCACACCTTTCCTGTGTCGTCCACTGGGTCCAGCCCTTACACCGGCTCCCGGCCCCCCCCCACGTCCTGTCCCTCTCTGGACGTGCACGGGCGCCCACTTGGTATCGCTGCATTTCCCAAGAGCGGGGTTGCTGGGCCAGAGGGCGAGTGTTTAACTTTGGAAACAACCGCCAGACTGTGCTGGCAGTGCCCTGCGGCCTGCACGCCCTCCAGCAGTGCCCGGCAGCTCCCACTGCTCCGTGTTGCCTTCGTCCCGGGGCTCCCAGAGCACAGGACCGCAGGCTGGGGGGCTTAAACGGCTCCACGTTATGTTCACACAGCTCTGGAGGCTGGACGACCGCCATCAAGATGCTGGCAGGCCTGGCTTCTCCTGAGGCCTCTTTCTCCCTGGGTCCTCGCACAGCCCTCCTCCGTGTGTGCAAGCACCCCTCCTGTCTCCCTGAGTGTGCAAATGTCTTCTCACTGGAAGGAGAGCAGTCACCCTGGATGAAGGCCCCCTTCCAGCCTCATTTTAACTTGGCCACCTCTTTAACGGCCTTGCCCCCTCATACAGCCACACTCTAAGTCAGGGCTTCAACACGCGGATTTTACGGGACACAGGTCAGCCCGTGGCACAAATGCTCACCGAAGCTCGTTGCGCCGTTTCCTCTCCGTCTCGTGGTCGGGGTGGAGTGGTATCTAATTTGCATCTTCCTGACGACCGCAGTCTCGGGCACCTTCCATAGACGTGCACACTCTTGCATTTCCTTCTGTGACAAGTCTTTTATGATCTATTTTTACAAATCAGGTTGTTTTTCTTCCTATTTTTGGTTAATTGTTTTATATATTCTCAATAAGTTACTCAGTGAAATATGTTTTGCATATTTTTCTTAATCTGTGGTTTGCTTACTCATTTTCTTAATGTTCTCTTTTGATTAAGCCTAATATTTCCTTTTATGATTCATGCTTGCTTTCTTCTAAGAAACATTTGCCCACCTCAAGTGTGTGCTTAGACCATCACAAATTAATTCCTGGGGAAGAAGTGATGTGATGGCTTAAGCTTATTTTCACACGTGTGTCTGTCTGTTTGTCCCAGAAGATGCCCTTCTTCCCTTGAATTCCCGTGGCACATTGACTGAAACGCAGTAGACTATTTGTGTGGCTCTAGTTCATGATGTTTCACTGTTCATCTGTCATCTATGATTTTTGCATAACTATACTCTCTTGAGTAACAGCTTTCTACAAACTCTTGAATTCAGCTAGATTGAGTCCTTTACCTTTGTCCTTCATTTCTCTTTCATATGTTAGACAACTTGTATTTGCATGTAATTTTAGAATCAGCTTGTCAATGTTTTGAAAAAACCTACTGTGATTTTGATAAGATTGATAAAATCTATAGATTAATTTTGAGAGAACAAACATCTTGAGTCTTTCTATCCATGAAAATGGTATATATCTCACCATTTACTTAATTCTCGAACTTCTTTCAACAATGTTTTGTAGTTTTCAGTGTGAATTTATTCCTAGGCATTTGATTTTTTATTATATTTTAATGCAATTTTAAAACTGTAATTTTAAAATTCAATTTCCTTTTGCTCATTGTAGTCTGCAGACACTGTCATACTGTCACGTTATATATTGACCTCGTATCCTAAGACGTACCTAAATTCACATACTAACCCAGGTGGAGTATTTGGGGGTTTTGTTTTGGGTTTTGGTTTTTTTTTGAGATTTCATATCATCTGCAGTGACAATGGTTTTACTTTTTCCTTCACAATGCATATAACTTCTCTTTATCGGAGTGAAACATGAAGTGCAGTGTCACACAGAAGTGGTAAAAGCAGACATCCTTGCTTTTTTGGCCTTGAGGTGCAAACCTGACAAAGACGTTGAAAAAGAAGAAAATTACAGACCAATGTCTTTTACGAATATAGAAGCTAAAATTTTAATCAAATAGGAGCAAATACAATGCAAAAACATATTAAGATATATTCTTTTGCCATGACAGAAAGGAGATCATTACAAGAAGACAAGGCTTATTTACCTTTTAAACCCAACCGATGTAAATCATTGCAGTGAAAGAATGAAGAGGAAAACCTATATGATCATCTCATTAGATACTCAAAATCATTTCATAAAATTCTACACCTGTTCATGATAAACTCTCAGAAGTCTAAGAATAGAAATATATTTTCTTAAAATGATAAAAACATCATCACAGCTAATGGTGAAACACCGAATGCCTTCATCCTGAGGTCAGGGAGGCGACCAGGACGTTCACCACTGCCTTTTATTTTCACCATGCATTCGATGTTCCAGCAAGTGTAACAAGGAAAGAGAAAGAAAAAGAAAGATATTAAAATTGGAAAAGAAGAAATAAAACCATCTTCTTCCCTCAAGTCTCATAACGATCTCTGGAAAATACACAGCCATCTACAAAAACACTTAAAGATAGTTAAGTAAAATTAAGACATTTTCTAAATCTTACATCAATATATTATATTTTACATACTACCAACATGCAAACAGAAAAGCAAATTTAAAAGTAATGTGTGTAATTGGTTAAAGAATTAAATGCTTAGAGTAAGTCTAACAAAAGTTGTGAAAAACATCTATTAAAACATTACTGAGAAAAAGTAAAGAAAAGTAAATGGAGAATGTTTCCTGTTTATGGGACTTTAATATGCACTATTCTGACTGTGTCAATATTCTACACATTAAACTATACATTAAGTGTAATTCTAATCAATATTCCTGTACTTTTTTGTAAAAATGGACAAACTGATTCTAAATGTATAGTCAAATGAGGTAACATAGAATTATTTGGGTAATATTGAAAAAGAAAAAAATCTGAGAAGTCAGTCTAGCAGATAGCGTAAATTAATATAATTTACGGCTTACGGTCGCTTGGACAGTATGGTGTCCTGTGAGAGAAGAAAAAGACGACCAGTGAACTGGGAGTGGTGTCTCCGGCAGACCCGCATGCGTGCACTTAACTTACTTACAACAGAGGCCTCGCTGCAATTCAGGGCTGAAAGGATTTTTTTTTTTTTTTTTTTGGATAATTGGTGCTTATGCAACTGGATAGTCACAAGGGAAAACAATTAACCCCGACTCCATCCTCACACACACACACACACACACACACACACACACACACATACTAATTTAAGATGAATAATAGACCTAACTGTGAAAGCCAGAAAAAATTTTAATAAGGTAAACGGCACCTAATATAAGAACAAAAGTACAAAAGGCAAAAAGCCAACCTCATACAAATATTTAAAACATGCTTCAACCAAACTGTCTTCTATTTATTTTATGCCCTTTAAAAATATTTTATCTCTTATTATCTTTAATTTATTTTGAACTCCATAAGGGCTCTTTCAGACTTTCTTCCAAATGTTAATCACTTATTCCTGTGATGTGCGTGGGAAATACGTTCTGTACTGTGGATTGATAGTCCTTCATCCAACACTTACTAAGCACTTCTGATTTTCTAGGTGTTTATTATATGCTAAGCGAAATGGTAAAGTAGACAGATGATAGACAGACAGACAGCTATGGATATGTACCCTGTCCTTACAGACAGGGATTTCTGGTGAATTCTGTTGAGACCCAGTAAATGGTAGGGCACTAAGTAGGCAAGGGGAAGCTCATTTGATATGAGTGATGACAGGGAAATGACCAAGGGTGTCGTGACAGACTTTAGAAATGGCACTAACTCAAATCTTGGAATAAAAAAAAAGACAACTTCCCAGATAAAAGGACTTCTAAAGGAAGACTGGAAGGCTGTGAGCCTGTTGGGTTACGGGTGTTCTAGCCAGGAAGGCACGCGGCCCATCAAGGGCGGGACCAAGGGAACCGTGCGTCATGGCTGCAGGCTGCAGGAGGGGGCACTACCTGCGGAGGATTTGGAACTGATAATAAAACTGCCTTGCACTTTGTCTGCTTTTTATTATCACCATGTGCCTGCAATTCTGTACAATTTGCTTCTTGCAAAAAAACTGCTATAAAATGCAAAACTATAAAACTCCCGGGGGTAAGAGAGGAGGAGACCTAGACCACCGTGGGTTTGGCCGCGGCCACTTCCGTCCGGCTCCAAAGGCACAGCGCACGCGGGAGGTAACTGATGAGCTCGACTTCTCTGATATTAAAACATCCGCTCTGAGAAAATCAACGTCAAAAGATGAGAAGACAAGCCACAAGCGTGTACTTGCCAGATACATGTCTGATAAAGAGCAGTTATCCCAAATGCACAAACAGCACTTAAAACTCAACAGTCAGAAAGCAAGCAACCTGGATAAAAATGGGCCAAAGGTCTCAACAGACACCTCAGCAAAGAAGGTCAGAGGATGACACGTGTGTGTATGAAAAGATGCTCCACGTTATACGTCAGCCAGAAATTTCAGATTCAGGCCACGAGACACCATTGCACAACAGCACTGAGGACACCGGATGCTGGGGAGGACGTGGCGCCACAGGAGCCCTCACCACTGCTGGCGGGAGCACGACATGGCACAGCCGCTCTGGAAGACAGTCGGACCACTTCCTACAACGCCAAGCCTGTGCTACCATACAGTCCCGCAGTCATGCTCCTTGCTGTTTGTTCAAGGGAGCTGAGAGCCTGGGTCTACCTAAGAACCTGCACAGAGATGTTTACAGCAGCTTCGGTCATATCTGCCAAAATCTGAAAGCATCCTCGGTGTCCTTTAGGGGGTAGATGGGTAACCTTGCAGGGATAACCCAGCGAAGGAGGAGTACGCAGTCATTGACGTATAGAATGTGTCTGTGTGGTTTCATGCGTTGCAGCAAATTCACCACCTTGGTGGTGGATGCTGACAGTGGGGGAGGCCGTGCACGTCTCGGGGCAGGGCGTGCACAAAAAAATTCTGTACCTTCCTCTCAATTTTGCTCTAACCTTAAACTGCTCTAAAAAAGACTTTAAAATGCTTATAGGTCCAAATTCTAGACAATTACTATAGAACTGTTGAGTTTTAGTAATAATAATAATATATATGTATATATATTGTCAAATAAGCACATTTTTACTACTTGTATTTTAATGAGCATTGTGTTCAAACCAGCAGTGACTTCGGAGAGCTCCCAGCTCCGCAGCGAGCTTCAGCACTCTCAGGAGTCGGAATGTGTGTTCATTTCAAGAGCAAATTCAAAATCAATTAAAGGCACCATTCTTTGTCTTTTACCTGCAGTATTTAGGGCAGGCACAGCTAATGCACAGTGTGACTCGGGTTTTCTACAGTGTCATCTCTCTTTGTGTTTGTCTCATCTTCCCCACCTTCTTTGAAACGACTATTTTTAGTAGTCTATGTTAACGCTGATTTCGTTTTTAACTATGTATCTTTATGTTACTTTTCTACCTATTTCTCCAGCGATGGCAGTGTGCATCTTTTACTTCTCATTATCTACCTGGAGTCATCATTAGACCACTTTATATAAAATGCTAAAGAGTTGTGTGACATTTAAAGAATTTAAACTAAGAGGAAAGAAGAAACACAGCCATTTGTTGATCAATCTTCTGTGCTTGTCCCTCCCTAATGACCTGGTGTGATTTCCTTCTGGCCTGAGGAACTCACGTTAATATTTCTAAAGCAGATCTGCTGTCATGGGCTCTTTTAATTTTCTGTCACCTGAAAAAATTCACTTTTGAAGGGCATTTTTACTGAATGTAGAATTCTGGCTTGAGTTTCTTCCCTTCCTTTTTTATTTTTACTTGCAGAACTTAAATTTGTCAAGCTATTATCTTCTTCTTGTCTTTGTTTTTTTTTTTTTTTCAATTTTTTTTCCTAATGGGAAACAGTTTCCTTTTGTATTATCTTTTACATTGTTTTTCAGATGCTTTGTTTTTCTTTGTTTTTCAGAAGTTTGAATATTACATGCTCAGAAGCAGATCTTTGTTTTTGTTTTTTCTATTTGCAGTGATTGGGCTCCATTGGTTGTTCTGGATCAGTGGGCTGATTTCCTTCATCAATGTTCAAAAATTATCACCATTTTCTCTTTAAATACTTCTTCTGCCCTATTCACGGTCGTCTCCCCCTGGGTCTCCAATTACATCTACAGTGAAGTGATGCTGTCTCTCAGATCTCAGACTCTCAGTTCCATTATTATTATCATTGTTTTTCCATAATTATCTTGATTATGATGTTTCTTTGTGTTTTTGTCTGGATAATTTATATTGTTCTGTCTTCAAAGGCACTTATTTTTTTAAGATAGTTTTAAATCTCTGGTAAACTTCCTCATCTTTTCACACATGTTGTTCAGTTTTTCCACTATCTCATAGCAGTGTCGGGTCCCTGTCTTACAATACTGTATCGGGACCTCTCTGTCTTCCTCTCCTGACTGTGGGTGACAATGACTCGCTTCTTCCTGTGTCTTAATTTTTTAGTGCACTCCAGGCATGGCGTATAAAACAACATGAGAGACTAAAATAGATAATGCTCACCAGGTTAACGGCATGCCCTTTCTCTGTCAGGCTCGAAGGGTGGCCACTCTGTCCACCTCATTTGCTGATCTGCTGTTGATTTTGGTAATTTTCTTTGTTGCAGCTTCAGTGGGGTTTTGATCAACGTTGACTTCAGAAGTTTTGGAGAAAGAGTCAAGAACTTACCTTCCTCTGGCCTTGAAATCTAAACACCACAAAGCTCTAAAGATTCCTCTGTTCTTTGTTGAATTCCCGTCTTTCTGAATCGCATCTTTTTCTGTAAAACAGATTACCTGTCAGATTTTCGAGTTGCTGGGAAGTCGTTCTGCACCTGTGGCAATCTCTCTCCGCCACAGCCCCCGAGGTCTAGGAAAACAGTTCACTCAGGGTTATCAGGATTTTAGACTTCCATGCCAGACCACACATGGTCAGTAAAAGTCCTTTAAAATTTCACCTACTTTCTCCTTACTCCCCGACCATGGTGGCGTTTTCTTTCTCCCATGATTGCCCCACTAGACGGGAAGGGAGAAGTGGCTATTTTCTTGCTTAGAAAGGACAGATTCATGTCTAGATCTAAGTTTATGTTGTTTTCTGTGAATCTTTAGCTTCCTGATGGGTGTTAAAGCTGTGGTTTTGTGGCTTATCTGTATTGTTCTCAGGGAGAGGGCAGACCTCAGTGGTAGAGCGCATGCTTAGCATGCACGGGGTCCTGGGTTCAATCCCCAGTGCCTTCATTTTAAAAAATAATAAATTAATAAATGACCTGAATTACCTCCCTCCCTACAAAAAAATAAATCATATCCTCATGGTTAGAGTCAAAGCTGCAGCCTCTTGTTTCTCTCAGATCCTGACTGAGAGCAGAAGCCCAGGCGCCTTCTCTCAAATCTATTGTTGGAACAAAGTCAGTATGTGGGTACGTGACTAGGAAATTCATCATCCAAACAGGAACATTTTTCAGGATAAAAGGAAATAATAGCAATAAGTAAAATCATGTGACTAGAGTGTTTCTTTACAGACTGCCGATTTAGTTTAATTTTATCGGTAAATCTATAAAATAGTTCTATTCAAAACTCTTGTAAAATTAAATTTTTGTGAAGTTTATGAATACTATTCAGTATAAACACTGAAGCAGACTGTTAAACATTGCTATATAAATAATGCTAATTATTTATACATGAAGTAAGCTTACGCAGTACGATTACACATCCTTGGGACACGTCCATCATATAACCAGTTTCTAAGGCTTATCTGTCTCTGTTCCAAAGTCTTCATATAATCCTGAAGGTTTTTTTTAAATCTAGTATTACTTTGAATTTTTCACATAATTGCTTTTAGTTATTCTTCAAAAATTGAATTTATGATTAGTAAGTTTGAAATTATTGATATTTTCAGCTGACTCTTCCACAAAACACATTTTTTCTTTTTAGGAAAAGTCCACCCACACTGAGATACTGGGTAAGCTCAAAAAATTCTGCTAAATGGAAGACAGTCTTAATTCTATTTTTTTCTATTGCAGTATATACATATTTCAGCCTCTATATTTTCTGAATTGCTACTTTTTCCCCTTTATTCAGGAGCAAAAGAAACCCTCAAAAACATAACAATCATATGTAATAAGAGCTCTGAAATGAAGACACTCTATTAATGACTCCTGAATAAATTATTCCAAATTCAGATGATGTAAAATCACAAGCATTGTCAGTTCCATCCCTCCTGCATTCAGAATGTGCATGGCTGTGATTAGTCGTAGATGGCCCATCAGAAGGTATTTATTATAAATTAAGATATTCCAAATGTACTCATTAATTTCCAAAAGTAAATCTTGTACCTTCTTTGAATTCATGGCACTTACCATGTTCAGCCCCTGCCTTGTTTTATGGGGATATTTCTGTCTTCCTCTAATGTGGGGTTTTTTGTTTGTTTGTTTGTTTTGTTTTTTGATTTTTTTCTTAAGGGATAAGTTGGGAGCTGGTCAATGATGCAACTCACCAAAACTTCAAGAGCTGAGGTTTTTGGACAAAGCTTTGATTAAAGGATTTGATTAAATATCTCTATGAAGATGTTCTACAAATTAAAATAAAGTGTGGAAGAGTCCTTTAGAAAATGTTTGCTTTCATCGTAGGACAGTAAGGCTGCTCTCTCGAGGAGCCCGCTGAAGCCCAGACAGCCGTCACGCCGGCTTGCTGACGGGCAGTGCCTGCTATGGTGCTGAAGTTCTCCTGGATTGGACAGGATCCTGGACGCCTCAGACAGCGGACATCTATTTTCCGCAGTTCTGGATTTGGGGAAGTTCAGGATGGAGGTGCTGGCAGGTTGGGTCCCTGGTGGGAGCCTCTGCCTGGCCTGCGGACGGGCACTGCTCGTGGTGCCCGCCCCCCGGCTCCTTCTTTTCTTGTAAGGACACAGTTTTGTAGGATAGAGTCCCACCCTATGACCTCATTTAATCTTAATCACTGCTTTGATGGCCTGTCTGCAGCAGGGTCACACTGCAGGTTAGGTCTCCCCCGTAAGAATTCTGAGGGGAGACCGTTCAGCCCATGACCTGGGCAGGCCAGGGGGGCGGGCTCAGGGTGGGCGCTACTGAGGGGCAGGAAGGTGTCCATAATGGGTGAGCAAGAAAGACGCGGCTGCCTGCCTGTCCGTGGGAGCAGACAGGGACCAGGCGTCCATCCGGAGGCCCGAGGAGGGATGGCTCTAAAAGGCCTCGGGAAGCGGGGGGAGCACCGACCCGCGCGCGGTGAGAGCCGGCGACTCCGCACTCGGCGCCCTGGTGACGTGAGGCCTCTGTTCCAGGCGCAGACAAGTGTCTCCACCTGGCTTGACAGTTCCGGTACAGAAATAAAAAATGTCACTCGTGGTACGGCTGCGTCTGTTGAGAAAGTTTCACCTTTTCTAAAGTGAATTTGGACCAGTTCCCAGATGCCGCATCGGTTTCTCGGATTTACAGCTCCGAGGATCAGAACAGCGGGTCCACGTGCGTCCCCGCCCGGCTCCTCCGAAGCGCTGGCGGGAGACGCCGGCCGTGCCCGGCCGGCTGGCACCCTGCCTCCCCGCCACACGGTCGGGGCCCAGTCCCCCACCACTGGGCCCTCGGAACCGTCTTGGGTTTGTCCCATGAATATGCGCCAGGCAAGTGCCTTCGGTTCTGGAAGTCCTGACTCACGCTGAGGAGTGAGCTGCGGTTCTGCTGAGTCTACCCGTGTCTGAAGATAAATCTCACCCATTGTTGGACATAATAACTCCTTCGCCACATTCTCCAAAATATAATTTCTCCAGTTCAACTTCTTAGGAAAATGTGGTTAAAATTCTAAAACAACAAATCCTAAATTGAGGAAGGTGACCCCAAACTCTCCAGGCAGCCAAGAGGGCACATCACTGCATTTTCCACGTGACCTGAAACAGACCGGCCTGTGGTCCAGCAGCCTTGTCTTGATAACGAGAAATACTCGAGCTCCACGAGCCCGTGGCGTGTCTCTCGGCAGCACGCTAGACTCAAGCTCGGAGCTCTGAGCGTGGTCCTCGCGGCAGAGGAACTGAATTAAAAGCCCTGGGAGCGAGCCCTGGCTTCTGTGTTTTGTCACAGTGCTCCTGGGGCGTCGAAGGTGCAGGGAGAGCGAGGGCCACTGGGAGGGCGTGACAGTGACAGACACGGTGCACACCCGGGCGGCGCTGAGCCGGGCGTCCCTGGAACCCTGGCCCTTTTGGAAGTGGCATTTCCATGCCGTCAAGGAATAAGGTGCTTCTGTGCAGGTCACTAGGACACCTTCAAAGCAGAGTGTTCACCTATTTAAAATACGAAGTATTTTCAGTCATTTAGTGATTACACTTCCGTGCAAACAATTCATATGCTAATTAAACCTTTACCTATTCATCACAGCCTGGCAACGACAGGTGCATGACGACACCTAACCTCGTTTTGGGCTACTGTTGGAACTTTAAAAAACGCTAATGCGACATTCCTTTTAAAAATATTTAGACGCACCACTAATGACACTTGAGAAAACACTGTGTGCACACCTCACCTTGTTTGCATATATAAACGCTTTATTTGTGGAATCACAAATTCCTTTGCAGGATTCACACTTCAATTTCTGCGTTTTCAATTTAACTCGCACACTGCATCCCCACTGCCTCTGCTGTATTTAAATTAGCTCAATAATTTCTCCCCGGTACTTGACAGCAATGGCTGGGGCATTTCAGAAGGGACCCCAGGTGACTCAGCTGGGAGAGATTTGCAGACCAGCTAGACTCACTTCCGCATTTAGCACCCCAAAAATGTCTTAGAGGCTGAAGAGCCCCGTGAGTATCCGGGCAGCCGCTCCCCCCAGGAACCCGACACCTGGGGCTCCCCGGCCTGCGCCTGCGCCTCCGGCCTCCAGCTGGCACACGTGCGGCTTCAGGCAGGCCACTCGGTCCGTTGCAATCCTCGGTGCAGTGCCCCGCGGAGGAACGCGAGGCAGGCTGCGTTAGGGGTCTTTAGGAGGAAACACACCGCTTGTCCCTAAAGTTGGCTGAATTTTTGCCTTGTACGAGGCAGGTCCATCACGGCCCCCTCACCTGGCGTCTCCAGACACCTGCGAGCTTCGTAGACACTGTCTGCTGCTCTGAGTTGGGACTTCCCACGTCTGCGGGAGCTTTCCTCCCAGTCACAAAGGTCCACACTTCATCCCCAGCCTCTTTGGTTCTGACGTCGTTTTCAGCAAGCAATTGGCAAACCTCGCTGGAGATCAGTGTGCTAAGAAATATGAGGATACAGACAAAGGGGAGGTGTCATTTGCCCTCTTAAGTTCTTTTGAACGGGGAGGGGCCCCTCCGGCACAAGGAAAGGAAAGGGCAGAACGGCGAGCGCTGTGAGCTCAGAGGTGGCGGGGGGTCCGCTGTGAGATGCGGGCAGCCCAGCCGGGAAGGCTTGTAAGAAAGATGGGTGACCCCGCGGTGTGCTGAGCCGCCCTGAGGCCTTCTGCCGGGGAGACGTGCCTTCCACCTTCACACGTCCCTAAGACAGCGTGTGTGGGCAGAGCTGCTGAGAAGAGCGGGTCTCGGAGTGGCAAGACGCCAACGACAGGAGAGCGGACGTGTGTCCCTCTCCTTGCGGAGATGCAGGGTGCGTGTCGCTCCACCAAATAGTCTATTTGAGATACACACGTGAGAGGTTTCTTGCCGAAAGAGAAGCAGGTGTGGGTATCAGTCCCCCTGTTCAAGCAAGCGGCAGGGCAGGGCGGGGGCACACTCACCTTCAGACCTGCTCCGTTCTCTCCCACGTCTCTCGTCACACCTGGGGGAAACCCTCGGTTCCACCTGCTGTGATCAGAACTTCCTCGATAGGCCTGATTCACATGAACAAGTGTTTCAGCTTCACGGCTTACTTTGACGTACACAGGCTTAACCTGGCTGACCTCAAGTAAGTGTTACCTGTGTCTTTACTCCTCGTGTGGTACGTGCCTACTCGGCTGGCGCTGAGACACTTCACTCAGTGTGACGACCTCCAGGTCCATCCACGTTGCTGCAAATGGCATTAATTTATTCTTTTTATGGCTGAGTAGTATTCACTGTATAAATACACCACAGCTTCTTTATCCGGGAACCTGTCGATGGACATTTAGGTTGTTTCCACGTCTTGGCTCTTGTAAATAGTGTTCTATATTTTTGAATTAGTTTTCATCAGATACATGCCCAGGAGTGGGACTGCTGGGTCATAGGGTAAGTCTGGTTTTAGTTTTTTAAAGAATCTCCATACCGGCTTCCTCAGTGGTTGCACTGATTTACGTTCCCACCAGCAGTGAAGGAGGGCTCCCTTTTCTCCTCAGCCTCTCCAGCATTTGTCATTTGTGGACTTTTGAATGATGGCCATTCTGACTGATGTGAGCTGACACCTCACTGTAGTTCTGATTTGCATTTCTCTAATAATTGGTGATACTGAGCATTTTCTCATGTGGTGATTGACTGCATATATCTTTTTTGAGAAATGAGTATGTGTGTCCTTTGCCCGTTTTTTACTGGGCTTGTTTGTTGTTGAGTTGTAGGTGTACCTTAGGTGTTCTGGATAATCACCTTTTTTTCCGATGTCTGATATGCAATTATTTCCCCCCACACTGCGAGCTGCCTTTCTCCCCCCCTGAGGTGCGCACGAGTGTTTATAACTTTGAGAGCCCAATTGTCTGTTTTTCTTTCATTGCCTGTGCCTTTGATGTCACATCCAAGAAATCATTGCTAAATCCAGCGTCGTGGGGCTTTCCCATTGTCTTCAAGGAGTTTTACAGTTTAGCTCACGCTGGATATTTGACCTGGATGCTTCTTCATCAGGAGGCTGCGTTTACTCTCAGAGTGGTTCTGTGTTTCCTGTAATACATAGCTAGTAATCTCAGACCCCGTGTCAGCGTTCCTGCAGCTGAGAACACCTTCCTCTGCTGATGTGCAGAGCAAGGAAAACAATGCCTGTCACCTGACACTTGGCTTTTTTCTGCTCTCCTGTTGAAATGCAAAACTACCCGCTCTCCTGAACCTCTTCAAAAAGCTGGTGAAGTCAGCAGGCAGCCTTAAAAGGCAAAACTCCCAGCCAAGGTGAGTGCGGAGCCTCGCCACTGCGTCCCCAGTTTGATGCTCACTGAAACACACAGGGGTTTCAAAGGTCTTCCTGGTATATCAGGAGAAAGAGCCAGGGCACCGGGGGGGGGGGCGGGGGGGTGATTTACTGGTGACTCGGGACGTCACCATACGTTTCCCTGCTGGTGCTGCTCGTCTTAAATATCCTCGTTCAAATCCCACGCACAGAAGGCTTGAGCTGCCTGTTCTTCAGGAAAAGGAAAAAAAAGAGTACATTGCAATAAGGCTTAATTTTGGGAAAATTGCACGATGAGCATTCAGCAGGGTACGGGCTGTTTGGTTTGGAGCCGTGACCTTCCCTTCACAGCCCAGCAGAACGCTGAGATGCCCCGAGAACCTACCAACGTGGCTAACGTCGAAATGTCAGCGTTCACATCAGAAGGTGTGTGTGCGCTTAGCTTCAGCTCCTTCAAGTGTGGATCCAATTCGAGCCCCGGGAAGGGAGGCCCACGGGGCTCCCTTGCTGCTCTAACCGTGGCTGGGAGAGTGGCGAGGCTGTGCTCTGAACGCATGGCTAATGTTGTAAGTATGTTGTGATCTCCACGTTACAGAATCCCAAAGAGCAAAGTGCTCTGTCAGCTCCGTATCCTTTACAGGAAAAAGCAGAAACTATACAATTTAGCTTCTTGGTGGGACCGAGGAGACCCCCGGCTCCTGGCAGTTGCTGCTCGACAGACTGAATGACACGTGGAGAACCACGGCCCTTGTCCAGACAAGCGGAGCCCTGGAGATCTTTGTTAAAAGCTACGAAGATAATGAATGAAAAGTGAATTGAAATGATTAAGGGACTCCAAGCTTTGGGGTAATCGTCTCCTGTTCCTGTTTCCTTTGTTCCAGAACTGATCAAACCTACACTCTCGAGTCCGCAAAGCCTGGCCCTGCTTCCAGCAGATCAGCCTCTGCTGTCAGGCCAGACCGCAGGCCTACAGCTCCCTGACGTTCACCCTCACCCGTCTCCGGGTGGCCCACGTGCCGAGGGCGGTTTGAGAGGTGCTGCCCTGCATTACTAGAAATGAAGCTGGGGCGATTTGTCTACAAATTTGACATGTCCATCCTATCTTATAATTAAGCAAAAGCTTGCACATCTGTGAATTTTCCTGCTCAAAAATACTGACAGTCTTGTGAGATTCTGCAAGAGAAGACGTGGCGGGTGGGCAGTGGGGAGCCCACAGCAGAAGGTGGAGGCTTTGGAGGAAGCAGGCAATTTGACCTGACTTTCATTTTTAGAATCCTGACCAGCAAGCAGGCTGTCTCTCCATCCCATGGTGCCAGGAGTACGAATTGAGAAGCAGGGCGCAAAAAAAAAGGACAGACCCTTCGATGACACTCCAGGTTTGCCGCTGGGCTGAGAGCAGTTGTTTTCGGCGACGGCCCTGATTAGCATGCATCAGACAAGTTAGGGGACCTGAGTGAAACCTGGCGTCTCCGGAGCTGTCAGCTCCCTGCCCTTCGATAAACGATGCGGAGCTGCTGCTCGCGTGGGGGCGGGGACACGCGCCGGCACTAAAACCACTGCTTGCATGACATCATTCCATATCAGATTACACTGTAATGTCAGGAATGCGATCATTAGCATTTAAACATGCATAAAATTTAATTAACCTACTTACCAGTTTGCTTAGAACTTTTGAAGGGCTACCTAGAGTCCTCTCGAAGCATTTTATTGCAGAGTTTTGGAAAGCTCACAAAAGAGAGAAGTTCACTGGGATTTCTCTCCCTAAAGCTGATGGGCCGTGACAGATGAGCAGATGACCCGAGTTAATTATTATTGAATCCGTTACTACAGCTTTGTTGTCACCCAGCTCAGCCGGGGTAAAATGATGGCAGTAGGTACCTCATTAAAACAGCTGTTTCAATTATGTAGCGGCAAATATTTAAAAAGGGAGGCTTCCAAGTTGAAAGCTGTTAACAAAGTTTGTTTGTGCTGGTTGTGCCAAGACGATCTGACCAAAAAAGGAAGGAGTAGGAAGAAGGGGAGACACTGATCATCACGACTGCTCCGGAGGAGACCTGTCCCCCGGACACCAGCCTGGTCCCGCTCACACGGCGGCCCTCAGCGGGAAGCGCAGGCAGAGAGACGGGGTGGCCCGTGCCCCACCCCTCGCCCTGTCCTGAGCCCGTTAGATCCACGTACACTCGAACGGTAAAGGGCCACCAGTGGGCGTGGACCTCCTCCCAGCCACACAACGGGGTCGCACCCAATTTCACACCTGAAACCGCGTGTTCTAGCAGCCAGAGCTGATCTAGTGCGACCCTGGTCTGCACGTTGGTAGAAGTCAAGGAGAGCCCCCCCAGCGCCCCCGTTCAGGAAGGACTGCCCTTCGCTCTGGGGCACTGGGGAAAATGCCTGCACGTGCTGGCTGCCTCTCTTCAATGTGTACCCATGGTCAGATCATCCACTTGAAGAATCGGTCGCCATAATTTATTAGCTAACCTGCTTCTTCTCCTGATGTCACCGTGAGGCCGCCCGAGCGTTGGTAACATTCAGCAGAACTGTCAAAGCGGGGGTCCCACCGCCGCGCCGGAAGGCACTTCTCCACTTCATCGTGAGAGCTGGGTTTTGCAGGCACAGAATTCAACTCCCATGTCCTCTTCACCTCCTCTTGCTCCAAACAGCCTTCATTTTGGCTATGTTTGTCCCTTGGTGTTCACGTAACTCTAAGCCGTGTCTCATGGTGTGACCTCATGAGGTCCCAGTTCATGGTGCCCACGTCTGTTCATTTCAGGCTGGGAAAACTTGGGTCCACAATCAGGGGTCATGCTCAGCCCAAGGTAGTCCCTACGGAAAGGCACCTGAGATGGAGCTGGCCGTGCACATGGCTCAGCAGCAACTCGTTACCAGCAGTGTCCCCTCCTCTCCAGAGGACAGCTCGTTCTACATGCAGAGATCTGGGTCGCTGACAGTGGGTGGCTGAGGAGGAATGAAGGACTAGTAAGACACAAAATCCTTAGGGGAGATTATAATGCAATTTGCACTTGGAATTTGCCTGAGAATAAACGGTCCAATCCATGTCCACCCATGAAAATTAGACAAAATACTTGCTACCGGTTTGCTCATGCGCCCCGCCAGCCCGCGTGTTCATGAACAGTTCCTGGGAACACCGCTGACCTGGGAGACGTGAGCTGCTGGCTTAAAATATGAAGAATAAATAGATCGGCTGACATCCTCTACAGCCTGTCAAGCCAGGGTTTAACCCCTGAAAGGTGGAACCCAGCACCCATCATGAAGACGTCTCTGATTGAGCGAGGGACGTTCTTTCTGTGTTGACGAGAGGAGCAGCGCTGACTGCATGAACCATCCAATCAGAAGTGGGAAGACGGTCACTGCGCAGTTCCTACATTTCAAATTCTCAGCTTTAAATTTGAAGAGTGAGCATTTTGGAATACACAGTGTAGTTTTCTTCCACAGAGAGAAAGAAATATGTTTATTCTGTAATATTTGATTTTTTTTTTTTTAGAAAAAGGCCTTTTCTACCTTCTCCCTCTCTTCTCCACTGAGACTAAAGATTTTTGTACATCTTATTGTCATCGTTAGCAACATTTTCATGTGAAGTGAGGGTACAAAGACGAATTCTGCATAGGACCTAACAGAGACGTGCAAGTGTCAGGAAATTGGATTGTCTTGAGAAACCAAGTCTGCTGCTCCCAGTGCAAGCAGTGGGCTCTGAGGCTTGAAGAGAAGATTCGGGTGCACCATGCATGAGTCATTTGCATAATTTTTGGAATCCAATCTTTTCTGAACATATTTTAATTTTAAAGACTATTCCCCTGACATTTACCACCTTAAGAATTAACACGGTTCAAAAGGCAAGAGAAAACAGCAAAAGTTTCACCTGATTGTTTTTTTTATGAGATTTGTATTATAAATATATATTAGAAATTTAGATGCATGTCCTTGGGGTAAAAGTTCTAAAACCATCTTTTTAAACACATGTACCTCAGACTGCTAATTCCAGCGACGGGCGGTCATCAGAACGTCCACGGCACCCACGCTGGTGTTGCCAGCCACCTTGGTGTGACTTGCGGTGCCTTAGGGAGAATCTGTTTAGTTGATTACCATGCGCTGGGGACCTCGCACGCGCCTTGCTTTATCTCCATTCTGTAACCGCCTCGCAAAAGAGGCATCGTTGTCCTTGACACAAGGCTGAGGCAGGAGTGTAAGGGGCTCCTGGTTTCACCTCTAAGGTGCCCCCCAAGGACATTATTAGTGTCTTCGGACACAGCCAGGCAGGCGGGCCCTCCTGGACTCGACTTGAGGACCGCCCTTCAGAGACCTCCTGGTCTGAGCGTGAATTTGAGGTGAGGGGGGTAAGGACCCGTCCATCAGCTGGATCTGCTGGACCTGCCCTGACGGAGAGTCTGACTCCTTATGTTCAGAGTCACCTTCACCCCACCAAGGGGCCTCGGGGTGCTTGCCTCGCTCGGGTGTGTCCCCTGAGCTGCGGCATCAGCTGTGAAAGCCTGTTTCATCACACTGAGCCTTGTCCTGGGTGGTCTCAGGGACCCTGGAGAAGTGAGGGTGGGTCTGCTCTCCAGCCCCCGCCCCGGTGTCTACACTGTGCTTCCCGCCCACACTGCCCACCACAGTGCACACGTCACACCGCTGGCTTCCCCTCACCCCTCTCCGGAGGCAGCGTCTGTTACTCTCCTGAGACCCTTGCTTCCTTTACTTTGCTTTGGCAAATCGGAGAGCCAGTCAGGACAGGAGGCACCACTTCAGGGAAGAGAGAAACCGCAGCTTCTTTTTATGCGACGGTTCCCGATTCCGGGAGGACGCTGGGCCCTGTCAGTCTGTGCGACGTCCTGGCAGAGCTGGTCGGACTGTACGAATCTGTGAAGTTACCCTCATGCCTCATGTGGCAAAACAATGAAAATGACCATCAGGGCTGGCAGCGTAGACAACACCGCTTTCCCTCTGAGTTTGTCTACACTCAACACTCCAAACGCAGAGCACAACGGAGGTCCGAGGGGTGTGATGCCACGTGGGCAACAATCTGCAGAAACGTGGTCTATATCCACGTGCGGTGGAGCCGAGTCCTGTGTGGCTCTGCTTGTCGCTGTCCCTGCCGCCCACTCATCCTCTGCTCAGCCAAGAACCGCAGGTCCCCCTGCGTGTCGCTGTCCCCGTCGTTTCCCTCCTCTTCAGCCTGCTGGCGCAGCAGAGCCAAACATCACAAAACAGCAGGGTGAGGACCACGTGTCTCAGGGAGTGTCCGGGATTAAACAGTCAGCAGGGAGAACTCTGCACATCGGAGCATCAGACAGAAATGAGGCTTTTTCGGGACCTTTTCGAGGCTTGTGCTGCTCGTCAGAGAGTGAAATCAGACTGGACCCGCATGGACATTCGACAGAGGCCCTGCGTCCGGGATCCGCCCACTGATGGGGGGCGGGAAGCAAGGACCACAGAAGCCTCGCACAGGTGGAGCCTGAGGGCTGGCCCAGGACCGCACAGCGACGCGCCGCAGGCATCTGAGTTCTGCCTCGGGGTCAGTGTCTCCTCCATTTGACTTTGAGCATTTTTGTGTAAAGCAGACGATGCAACACGTCCTGAGCACAAGGGCGGCACGTGTCACGCCCAGGGAACCGCGTCCCGGCCACGCTGTCTGGAGACGGGCTCGTCTCCCCCATTTTAACGGTAACCCGAGTGAAGGATGCCTTAGTCCCCGAACTCAGGCCCTTCATCATGTAAAGAAGCTAATAGTTCCACTGTTTAATGAAAACGGCAAAATCAGTAAACCAGGATCAGATAATCATTTAGGAGTCCATTCCCTCTCCATGGCCTAAGATTTCTCATTACCGGTGAGCTGGAAACTGGAAATCAAATTTGGGAAACTAATGTAGGCTAATGATTTAATCTGCCACATCAACGTTTTCAGCTGGAGAACGAGGAGATCTTTAGAGCGGGGGACCCTCTTCCCTGGCTCATCTTGATTTCATCAAAATCAACAGAAGATTATTTGGGAAGTTCTTTAAACTTACTGGAAATGTGTACCTTAATTCTGCACACTTCATCACCAAAAATGTATCCATACGTTCTGTTTTTATACATGCAACACACTTAAAATGTGTTATTTCCTCCACCAGAAACGCAGGCTCAGGTCCAGCTGGGCAGACCTCACGTCAGCCTGAGTCCCAGGATGAGAACCTGCATTCCAAATATAACTTTTTTTTTTTACCATCCTCTGACAAATGGCGCCCCGTTGGCTAGGCTAGCGCAAGACTTCCACGCGGTGTGCACGTCCGCAGGGAGTTATTTATAACCTGCCCACCTGACGCGTTCTGTGAGAAAGGACACTCACAGTATAAAGCAGTCTTTGCATTGGCATGATCAGGTTTGGTTTTACTCACAGCGCATCAGTTCAATTACTTTGATTTTCAAGTTTGTCCGATGAAGTAAAGATGATCAGAAGGAAACACAGAGCTCACGCGGTGGCTGTCAAAGTGGTGTGGGAGCGAGCGGGCACTCACCCTCAGAGGGCGCGCTGTGATGGTGGGACGGGGCGAGAATACGGATCAGGCTGCAATTCCTCGGCTACTTCAGTGGGACGACCTGAGGGTAGTAAAATCAGTGCTTTAATTTCACAGAAAATAGCTTTGATGGCAGAGATAGGACGCTACGTTAATTATGTTCATCGTAGTCTGTGAAAAATAAAATTGTCGTTCTGACAGTTAGGTGAGCGTGAATCTTTGGTAAGTGGATTTGACGAATGAGGAATCGGTGACTGTTTCCCAAACACGTGTGTCTCCCTGGGACTCCCGTGTGAGGTGCGCTGAGAGGATGAGTCGGGGACGGAAGGCGCCTCAACTTGGCCGCAGCGATGCCTCGTGCATGTGCGCTAGCTGAACGGAGCTGCCACGCGCCCCGCCGCCTGACCTCGCCTGAGCCCTGAGCTTCTGTCGACCCTCCATCCGGGGAGGTGGTCTCTGAATGTGCTTTGTGGGTCCCTGCTGCTCCCCCAAGGTCCCTCACAGGAGGCTGGTTTTCAATCTCAGGCAGAAGCTCGAATTAGCAGCCTGTCATTCCGGGGACCAAGTCTTCTGGAAGTTTGTGACTAGAGAGCTCCCCAAAAGTATCCCCGACATTTACTGAAGGAAGTGCAAGCCCCGGGGAGGCACACGTTTCAGGCTCTGCAGAGATCACTAAAATTTAACTCATTAATTTCATCTAAAAGGAAGCTAAATTAGATAAAGAACAAGGTCTTACTGTACAGCACAGGGAGCTATATTCAATATCTTGTAATAGCCTATAATGAGAAGAGTATATATGTATCAAGTGAAGAACACTTTGCTGTACACCAGAAACTAACACATGTTGTAGATCAACTACAGTGCAAAAAGAATTTTTTAAAATGGCAAACTTCCACATACTATAAGACATCATTTCCAGTCAGAACTCTAACAATGTAACAACTGTGACTGCATATGAATCAAAATGTCTAAAGGACTACGAAAGCTTATAAAATGGCACAACGTATTTGAACAAGACTAGAAATGCAGAGATTTTAGAAATGCAATATTCCGCGTTTTCGCCCACCTATCCAGCTTTTACAGCTGGCTGTCCGTGCTCTAATTGTTTGCGGTGACTTTGAAGGAGCTGCGCTGGGCGGTATCTGCTCCGCCCGTCGGCGGGTGCACCACGCAGGAGAACAGATGGCAGCCCCGAGCGGCGCTGCGCTCGCTGGGCGGTTCCCCGTCACGGCTCTCCGTTCTCGCTGGCGGGACCCTTCCTGTTCTCATTTCATGTTCTTTCTTCCACACTCTTCGCGCGTCCCTTTGGGAAGATGCCCGGCTCTTGGGAAAAATGTCTCAGCAGGTGGCTGGAACAACACACGTCCCAAAAGCTTTGGCAAGTATCAGTTTACCTATAAAAATCAGCTCTGCTCATTAAGCTGTTAAACTTCCATCTCTGCTAGCAGAGGTTTTGGGGAGATCACTACTCAGGCCCACTTTAAAGGAATGCGGATCGCAGGCTTTTTAACAAAGAACAGCATTTGTTTTTTAATCTATTTTATATAGAGTAGAGCACAGGGAACTATATTCAATGTCTCGAAGCGACCTATAATGAAAAAGAATGTGGAAAGGAACGTGTGTATGTGCATGTATGACTGAAACGGGATGCTGTGCACCAGAAACTGACATGTTGTAACTGATTAGACTTCAACTTAAAAAATTAACAACAAAAAATAAGGAGCAGTTTATTATTTCCCCAGCTACATCTGAAAATCTAAAGGGATTTAAAAATAATTCGATATTTATAAAATCTACTTATAAAATCTACTTAGATACGGTGGTTAGCCAAAAGAGGCAAATATGAAATATTCCCATGTGCTTATGTTTAACCAAACTAACAATACTTTGGGGAGGGTTGTATTCAAAGTCGCCTCTTCTGGCTCCAGCCCTCAGTCACTGTCTGCTGTTTTTTTCCCATAATCGAACATTGCTTGGTAAGAAGGTACTCATTACAGTGTTGCTTGTTGTTTGTTTGTTTACCAGCAGAAGTAAAGGCAAAAAATAAGCAGCATTAGAAGAAATATATTGAACTAAAGTACCGACGGCCAAAACGATGAGCACATCAGGACACGCAGACCTTGCCTTCTGAGCCCAAGGTCACAGCACAGGGACGCTGGACTCGGGTCTGACAGAGCGCCCCCTTTCTGGGGAACAGTTCTTTTCTCTCTGGCTGAAAATCCCCAGTTCAGAGCCCCAGGTGCCCCTTCCAGCTGGGAGCCCCCGACTCTGAGATGCCCGCACTGCTCTCCCCACCCCGCCCCTCCCCACCTCCTGCTTAGTGGGTTCTTCATTATTGTGTTAGTAATACAGCTCTGTTTTCAAAGGGATAAATTAGCTCATGTTTAAAAATTATATAAAACATTTGCACAGGAGGAAAAGAGTCAGAAAAGAAACAGTGTATCTGACCTTGGAAGGCTGCAAGTCGGAGCGAGATGTTTAAAACTGACTATGAGCTTGAGTCGTGAACGACTCCCCCCTGCAGACAGGGAGACTCCAGTTATTCAAATATGGCATATTTGCAGTGTTTGGCCATTTCCTCCTCACTTTCTATGTGCCATGCCACGCCTCAGTTGGGATCCTCAGAAAAACTCACTCTCTGATTTCGTATTTCCTAAATGAAAAGAGTAATTTAAAAAAATCAAATTAAAAAGGCCTAATGGTAGGAAGACCTCATACCGAGATCTGCAGGTCCCAGGTATGACTAAAGCCTTGAGTCCTTGTTTGCAAAGAGCAGCTGTAATTTGGGGGATGTCTTAAATTTTAAAACATCTGTGAACAGTGTTTAATTTTGTCAGCCAGTCCCAAAGGAGACCTCACTCAACAGGGCACAGCTAGGGGGACTGGACCGTCCAGAAGCAAACAGGTCCCCCCACCTGGACCCCGACACTGACGTCTGTCAGGGATACCTGGACGGGGCGAGCTGCTCTCACCTGAAGCCTCCCCGACTTCTCCTCACCCCTGGGCGGGTCTGGGAGCAGGGCCCCAGCTGGGAGCCTCACCTCCGTCTCCTCTAGAGCCGAGACAGCAGGGCAGGCACAGGTGCTCCTGGCTGAGAGATGCTCACGGTCCCCATGTCACCTGGGGGGTATCCGAGACTCCGTCCTGCACACGTACGAAGCTGTCTGACAAGACCACACATTCTGAGTGTCCCCAGTCTTCGCGTTCACACCCTTCTCCTCTCCAGTGACCTACCACCCTCAGCGCACACAGAATTTTCACATGACTTATATTCAAAATGCAGCTCCACCCTGGTGTTCAACGGCCTGTTTCAGTCGAGCACTTGCCGCGTACCCTCTCTGCTTCAGCTGGAGTCCAGTGAGTAAGGCACTCTTGGCTCTCAAGAACCAAGCAACAGAGCACCCAGACCACAGCAAGCACTGGAATCTGTCGTGGAGACAAGGACAACTCTGGGGCTTTGCAGACGGTTACACAGCAGGTGCTGGTCAATTTCACAGCCTTTGCCAGGAGCCCAGCGCAGCCCAGGCCCGGGGATGGGTGCGGCTCAGGACCCAGAGGGCACCCCCTGCTTCCAGAAAGAAGAGAACGGAGCATCTGTATTTCTGAAAATGCGCACAGTCAGATAATGTCAGCACTGAGAACGGTGGTCACGGGGATGAGCCCGGGACTAGGGGGCCTGCACACCCAGCTCGGGCGGGGGCCGCACACCTGCAGGCAGACCCACGCCCCTCCCCACTTGGGGGGATGAGCTAGGCTGCCTCTCACACCCTCCCTGGGCCCAGCCTCGTGTGACCGCTTGCACACCTGCGAGGCCACGGCTGTGCTGAGGGAGGCGATCTGTGAGACTGACTGGGACAGGGACCCACCCAGAGCTTGTCTGATCACTGCCGGTTCCAACCGTGCTCACGAGCCATGCAGCCAGCTGACTGCTGACTCCACAGGACACTCGCCACCAGCTTTGTTTTTTTTTTTTTCGCCTTCTCTGAATTGACTCTTCCTCCTGTGTGAGTGCCCGCCGCATCGTGACCTCCTTGCCGGTGTTCTGGGCGTGTTGCTTGCAAGTGGTGGTTTTCCTTCGACCCCTCTTCTGCGGCTCTGAGCGCATCACCTGCGTCTCTGCACAGCTAGCTACGCATGCGCACGTACTGACAAACGCCCTGGTCCCCGAGAGAGGGACATGCCAAAGGCCTCCCTGATTCACAGCCGCTCCGCAGCGAGTGGCACTTGGTAAAATCATGGGCAAAGCACAAATGTTGAAGAAAGAAGACGGTCCGGGCAGGTTTGCCGTGCGTCTCCTAATTACCTTTGCGTCCGTCCCGCGGTCCCAGCAGCATAAGGGAGGAAGGAGGTGGTGGCGTTTCGGCCCCCAAAGAATTTGAAACCGTGGTGCATTGCGGTGCAGGATCCTATTAATAATTAAACTGTCTGTCACTTACCAACAACATACATTCCAAATTAAATTTAAGCAAAAGGGAAAAAGAGATCATTTGGGACTGAATTAGTGGGCTTCGGAGAGAAATAAATAATAATCACACATCTGTGTTCTAAGTGGTACGTGCTTTGTCAGACAAACAACCGTCACCGTCTCGCTGAGCAGAAGCGCTGGGGAAGCTCGGGGCGGGAGGCCGCCCCGACAGGAGGCGGGGCGGCGGGGAGGCTCGTTGCCGAGTGGGAAAGTGCGGGGAGTCGCCGTCACGGGGCCGGCCCTCCGCAGCCCCCCGCCTGCCTGCGGGGAGTGGGGGTCGCTTCCTGCGGCGCCGCCGGGGCTCCCGGGTCCCGGGGGCGGGAGCGGCCCGTCCGACAAAGGCAGAGCGCAAGCATCTCAAGCCCGAACGCCGCGGTGGGGAGCCGCTTGGAGGCCTGCGCTCGTGAAGGTTCCAGAAGAGAACTTATTTTTTAATTAATTTATTTTTTATTTTGCAGGAAGGAAGAGAGAAAGGACAGAATTCATTCACAACCGCGCGGAGAGGGGGAACTGCCGCCCCCGCCGCGCGCCAGCCGGCCCAGGCGTGGCCGCAGCTCGGCGCCGTGGGAGCCGCCGCGTCTGCCGGTCGCCGGCTGTCGTGCTGCATCCGCAGGCACCGTCGCTTTGTCTGTCTTGTCCCCGTGGCGTTTCAAACTGGGGCGCCCGCAGGCCGAGCCGGCTGCTGGGACCTGCGGCGCGAGCACGTGGTCGGCAGCCCCGTCCCCGCACCCGGCCGTGCGCCTCGCCTGCGCCGCGGGGCCTCGCGGCCTCGTTACAGGCCCGCTGCAGACTCGGGCCGCGGGCGCGGGGGGCGTGGGGGGCGGGGGGGCCCGACTCGGAGCGGAGCCCGCGCCTGACGCCGCGCCCCCCGCCCCGGCCTGGCGGGGCGCGCAGGTGCCCCAGAGCGGGCTGCGCCTGGGTCTCCTCCGCAGGCACCTGCGTGCGAAGCCCCTGCTCCAGCTGTAGCGCTTGTTTTACAAGAGCCCTGGTTTTGTCTGACACAATATGGAACAACATTTGTCATCCGTTATCAGGGGTGATGGATTCGTTAGCCTGCAGAGAAACATCTGCTGTGCCTTAATCTCCAGCGTGCCGGCCGATGTTCGTAGGATTCAGCTGCATGAAACCGCGAGCTGGACGGCTGTCCAGTCTGACACGGAGGCTCGCTGGCAGGCAGACAGAGGCAGATTTTATTATCTCCCTGTTACATATTTATTTATGTCAAATATTTCCGAGAATCCATTCATTACCTCTCCTTTTATGCACTGTTGTTCTGCGGTGACACGCCATCGACATCGAAATGAGGAATTGATGTTACATATTAAATATGGACATCTGAATGATTATCAGATCCATAGGTGCCCAGCCCGGCCATCACCCCTAAATAATGGATGAGGAGTGGATGTGACTCAATTTGCTCCGCGCAGAGCCTCGGCGACCCCGGCCCCACACTTCATCACCACCCCACCGTCATCGTCTCCTTCTGTTCCTCTCACTTGGCACCACTCGATACAATCCGCACATGACAAAGAGCATAACCTTGGTCAAGAGTGAGGATAAAGGGAAAGGACGGTTTCCTGCTTTCACAGGTGGGGACCCACCGGAATCAGTCACAGGTGGGGACCCACTGGAACCCATCACAGGTGGGGACCCATTGGACCCAGTGCCTTGGCTTGCACACTGATACATCACAAGGCTGTGAGCTCCAGGGTTTGAAGGAAGGACGCAGAGACAGGCTGAGGAGAGCCCAGAGGACAGCATGCTGTGGGAAGAGGACAGGCAGTTTTCTCATTTTGAGGTGACTGCTCTGAATCATCAGCCTGATATAAAACCACGCATTATCGCTGAGTATGTAGGTGAGTGCACATAGAGCTTTAACGTGAAGCTAAACAGAGTGAAACAAATCAGGTGCCTGTGGTTCTAGCTACACTTTTGGAATTGTGGTCCCAAAAGGACGCAAAACAAATCCAATTGAAGCCACAGTATTTGATTCGATTGATTCTTCATATCAGTGTGATTTGGGCTTGGATCCTAGAAAACGTGCTGCTTCTCCCTGCGTCACCTCCTCGGAAGTGCAGTCGTGCTTGCGTAGCGGATGGCTTTGTGTTTTCAGCAAGTGGCCACCGCCGGACTGAGCAGACCTAGCTTGTCTTACAGGTGCGTAGACACACGTGGTCGCGGGCAGATGAGCAGCCCACTGTTCCGGTCGGAGATGCTTCGCGGAAGAGGAGGGGGTCTAAGGGGGCTTGACAAGTGAGCAGTTGTCAGGGAGCACAGACCTCATGGGCCAGGCTTACCAACGAGGGTGAGGTGCGTCCGTGGCCAGAACAGACTTTCCAGCGCAGGGGTGGGGGGAACACTGAGTGAGTGAGGTAGGAGCGCCCTTATTTAACAAAGTTTTCTTTGTACCTGAGAGTCCAAGGGAAGTCACCGAAGGTTCCTGCACAGTGCATATTAACGCCTCATTCTGAAATATTAATTTAAATACACACAGGATGGCTTCAGGAGAACCGAGGCTGAACAGGACAGTAAAGAGGATGAGCGGTGACCGCCCCAGCTAGCCACAGAGGCGGCGCACCGCGTCCCAGGACTGCCATCAGCACCACAGACTCGCTGGGTTCCATGGCCGGCACTTACCGTCCCCAGTTCTGGAGCTCAGGGCCCAGCATGGGTCTCACTGGGCTGCCGTCAAGGTGTCCGAAGCGCTGGCTCCTCCTGGAGATTCCGGGGGAAGCCCACCTGACTTCCCAGCGTCTGGAGGGCCCACGTTCCTTGGCAGGGCCCCTCCTCCAGCTGCAAAGCCAGCCGCGCGGGGAGGGGCTCCCTCTGTTTCCCCGGCGTCTCTCTGACTCCCCCCTCCCCACGTGGAGGGATCTTTGTCATACGTGGGGCCACCGTGAAAATCCAGGAGAATCTCCTCATGTAAGATCATCTGTTTCGCACGCTCAGTTCCACCTGCGACTTTCCCCCTCTTGCCCCGACCTGTACCCTGTTCACGGGCTCAGGGCTTAGGACGTGGCGGCTTCGAACGCCAGTACTCTGCCAACCCCAGGCAGCGAGAAGAGGAAAGTGCAGAACTCGAACCAGAACCCGGGGAAATGGTTTCCCTGTGAAAGAGTCATTTCATAGGTCAGCGAAGGAACCTCCAGATTCCGGCGAGCACAGCCGGACGGGCTGTGTGACAGCTGAGAGGCGGGACAGACCAGCCTTCACCACGAGATGATGCAAAGCAGGGCCCACTGCGCGCCCCCACGGCCCCCATGGCCCCAGAAGTGAAACACAGTCTCGTTCGAGCTCATGGAAGCACAACCTCGAGGTCTGTGCACTTGGAAAAGCTCAAGTAAAGTATGTGACCTGACACCTGCTCCTCACTCCTGTGTGTCCTCGATGACGCTACACCTACCTGAGCACAGCCGAAACGGGATCGGTGACAGCAGGCGACTCACACTGGCTCTTTGGGCTCCACCCGAGGTCGCTGTCAGGTGTCTTAGGAGAAACGCTCAGAGCACATTCTGGTGGATTGTGACTTTTTTTTAAGGCTTGGAATAAATTTTAATCCCACAGCAGTGGACTCATCTTGAAATTGCTTTGTTTCCTTACCTGGGCTGTGCTTGGCCATGGGGTCCCCACACCACGCCGTCCGCCCCATCTTGGCCACCTTCATCTTTGCCGAGAGGCTCCCATTTTCCTTCTGCAGGAAAATACAAAGCCTTTGTGCCAACACACAGGCGGTTTCAGGTCCTGATTACTTTTTTCCACTTTGTTTTTTTTTAAATAGAGAAGTTTAAGTAAATCGAAGATCACAGTGAGTTACACAGTGAATTACTGATTTTTCTATATCCCTAAAAAAAATCATTCTTTTGAAACCTTAAGGTGGGAGAGAAAAGTTGACATTTGCACCATTACTGTCAGCACCTTTGTAACATCGAAAAACCATGGGTGTTTCCAAAGGTCAGAGCAGGTTGACGAACCGTCCGCCCAAGCAGTGTCTGCAAGAACCCCATGTCCTCCTGCCTAAAGGGGCACAGAGCTTGGGGAACAAGACACACAGGGCCCTCCCGATTGAAGCTCTCCTGGGTGACACAGTGAGGGCCCAAAGATCTGAAAACTGCTCTGAAGCTGGTCACAACTGGTGACCGAGGACCCTGACCTGCTCCTGCTTTGTAGAGGTGCGTGGGACAGTGTTGGCGCCCTCGCTAAGAAGTCTGTGTTCAGGCAAGTCCGTTGAGAAGACCAAAAACTGATGGGAAGGCATGTTGTTGGTCCAAGAAGTCCTAGACGGGGAATCCCAGTCTGTTCAGTTTGGGGTGATGGACTTCTGCTGGGACACCTGCTGTGCGCCATCCCTGGGCACAGATCTTTGGCCATTTGGTTCTGTTTTGGGGGCCACTTGGGGGCAAGTTCATTCCGGCAGCTCCCATGGCGTCTGGCGAGCCGGGGTGCACCGTGCCGTCAGATGGGATGTTCAGGGCAGGAGCGAGGTGCTGGGGCCGGTGCCACAAGACCGCCTGGTCCACCAGCAGATAAACACTGTCACACTCGTCTGTGTTAGGGGACAGTCTACGCCTTAGGGGCATTTCTGAGCTCCCTACACAGAATTGCCCGTGCGTCGCTTCAGCCAATTCAGTGACCCAGGTGGAATCTGACTGAAATACACCTGTATCCACGTGGCCGTATTTTTCATCCCTTCCCCTGGATTGAGGTTTTCAAGTTAAAAATGTTTCCACCTTTGAAAGTGGCTTTATGTGGAGTCACCAGGAACGGATGGCTGTTTGCTCAGGGCTTTCGTCTCCTGAGGGAATAAATCCGCACAGATGCAAGGGGGTCAGTGGGAAAGGAATGAAGCTTCGAGACGGGAGCAGGGGGCATCCCCAGCTCACATTAAAGAGGCAGAGGTGGGGCCCTTGCCCAGCAAAGCACTGACCGAGCACGAGGTCCTAGGTACCAGCGAGCATCTTCCGTCACCTCTCCTGACCATCTGCGCACGGGGATGCTGGCCGACGCAGACGGAGAGGTGTGAGCACTCCCTCCCAACACGGGCCAGACCTCACATCCCACACACAACCAGAGTCCCTCCCTCTAGGTCTCCCAAAACACACACACACACGTGGAGTTTTCATTTTGTGTTACTGTCAAGACAGCATCGCGCTATGGAAGTTTCATGTTTACTCCCCATCCTGGCTCCCCCTGGGATCTGGGGTCACCCCGTTCTGAAGACCCTGCTCTCACGCACCCCCAGTTTTGGGAAATCTTGCTGATGCGGGGGCGACGGGTGCTTCTCTGCCTCTTGGAAGCTCCGTGGCTTGTGCTGGGAGCCAATGCTGGCGATCTGGTCATTGGAGAGGGGGCAGCTGTGTCCTGCCACCAGGGCTGCGGGACAGAAGCAGAGGAAGACTCAAGGCAGGCTCCAGGAGAAAAGTTCTGTTTTGTCTCAGGTTAAAATCAGTTTTGATGCTTCAGACCCGCCTAACAAAGAGTTTAATGCTCCCCACACAGCTGGTGAAAGAGACAGTGTTCCAGCCAGAGGTGTTGATGCTGGAATCAACATCCAGGGGCCCTGGAATTCGGTGCAGACATTGACTGTCTTTGAAAACCCTTCACTTATGGGGTTCTTCACCCAATAAAAGGGGCACACCCTTCCAGTGTTCATCCAAATTACATTTTTCCCTCATTAAGTCCAATTGTGTTTTTTGTTCCTCCCAGGAAGAAAAAGGGATATAGGCACTGTTTCTCCCTGACATTCTTTATGGACCGAGAAAACTCGGCACACTGATTTTTTCTTTTTCTTTCTTCCATTATCTGGCAGGATTGAGTCCACGTGCACACGACCTAGCAAGGCTGGTCCCCCGAGAGGGAGACGGTGTCCGCACGTCCCGCGTGGGGGACATCACGCGCAGCAGACCTTTCCAGGGCGAGTTATTGTTTTGGAAGAAATAATGGGCGTTAAAAGAACTTGTAGGATATTTGCTAATCAGGCGAGTTTGTCTGGCGGAGCCTCCCACCTGCTGTGTGCAAGTTTCTGTGGCCACACCTGCAGCCCTTGGTGTCAGGCTGTTAAGGATCCAATTTTTTTTTTTAATGAACATTTAATTAATATTAATGTTATGCTAACAAAATACATTGATTAAATAACTCCTGTAATTCATTAGCTATCTTGCTGGAAAGTGGTTAAATATAGGTACCATGAAAACCCCCTTGCAAGTTTCAAAGCGGTAGAGGAATTGAAAATTGAGAGAACACAGTCCACTGAGCACACCAGCGTGGCCAGGACCGTGTGCCTGTGCTTAGGAAACACCTATGACCCTTATTCATCGAAGGATCAGTTTCAATATGTCACGAATTTAATTCTGGGTCATTGTGGCTTTTTATAGATACCGTATGCTCTGTAATAGGTCCCAGGCAGTGAGATGAACCGACATATTCCAGGTGGTGAGATTTGCAGTTGCGAGGGTAATAGAGTAAATACGCGGCTGAGAGCATCCCACGTTTAGGCAGAGCTCAGCCTTTGTCTCCGTAAGTGTGTCTGCCAGCGTCTTCACGGAGGGTTTGCTCCGCCACTGTACTGAATACATGGGCAATTATTCTCAAACAGCAGGGGCCCTCTGAAGGCTCCTCTGGGGCCCCGGGATGTATCTCTGAGGTCCCCTCTCTCCTGACGGGTGGCGGGCGCCCATCTCCGGACCCCCGCCCCGCCCCGACTCCTGCCACCCACAGTGACGCTGAAAAGGTCTAGAACCTCAGCCACCCAGCTCTCAGGGTCCTCACAGGAGCTCCAGTACTGGGGAAATTATTTGCCTTTGTTGCGTTCATTTTTGTTTATAAAATACTAATTACCTCTTTTATTGTTTGAAGAGATTAAAAGTTAATAGGAGAAACTAAATAAACAGGATGCCATTCTGCACAAACTATATAAGCTGGTAATTAATTTCTGGCCTCCTCTGAGCTAATTAACTCATATAAAGAAATGAAGTTAATGAAGCATAATTCTAGTCATATGAGTGTAGATACAAGCAGTTTGACTTAATGAATTAATAAGATATTTCCTTTCTTAGAGGTTTTTCAATTGTCTTCCTAATCGGAAGTCCTCTTTAATGTTCCTTTCTGGTTAAAATGTTTAATAAATGGCAGGGCAGCCTGGCGATGGGTGCAGCACGCGGCCCCGGCGCACACGCGTCTCCGGGCTCTGGAGGGCTTGTCGCTCACCGTGGCCCGCGCGTCACCAGGCGTGGCCGGGGGGACAGGAGATGCGGGGCAGGCTACTGGCATCGCTCCACGTCTCCCAGACCCCTTCCGCAAACTGGGGCTAAGTGAGGAAGTGTCCCTCAGACCGCCTCCTCCACAGAAACCACGCACGCTTTCTCCTGATTAATACGTCTTCTTCTCTACATCCACACCTTCCGAGAAGACGCTCTCTGAGTCCGGATTGATGAAGTTCAAATAAGTCGAAAATCCTCTTTCTTCTTGCCTGTTCGTGTCGCAGGCTAAATGCAACATTAAAAAATGGCCTAAGACACAGCGCTCTGATACTCGGGGCACAAAGGTGCACCTGGCGTGCTGGGGCCAAAGGGTGGGTTTTTTTAAGGATAAGCATCACCCAGGGGACAGAAAGGTGCATCCCTTGTTTAAACAGTGTTTAGAGAAAATTGTCTCTCTTACGCACTGTGTTTTCTTACCTCGCCTCCTGGAACTCGGGCTGTTTGCAGTGTAGGTGTCTGGGTCTCGGCACAGGCACTTACTCCAAGGAGTCTCTCTGCACATAATTTGAGGGATATGTTTATGACACAAATTTGTCCGAGCGCACGTTGCCAAGGTTTTGGGTTGGACCTTCGCAACAGCAGAGGGGGGAGGGCCACGCTGTCATCCCCGCCCCCCAGCGAAGGCTGAGGGGGGCGCCTCATCCTGCAGGTGCTGGTCCGAGCCTGTGTTCATCACGTAAACGGGAAAAGATAAAGACATTGAGAAGGAAGGGAAAGAGTGCGTGTGGATGAATGAAGTCGACAGTCGTTTAACTCTGGTCCCACCAGAAGGAGGGAAATGTGGCCTCATCCTTGTGACCTGAAACTAAGATTCTTAGTGGCTGAGTAGGTGGTCCACGGTGGCACAGCCGGTCAGAGGAAGGCAAGAGTGTGAGTGTCGTTTCTGCACTGACGTCCCCTCCTGCCCACCACACCCGCGCCTGGGGCCTGGGACCGAGGCCTCAGGACGTGGTGATGCTGGTGGTCCTGGGCACAGAGCCTGTGCCGGCGCAGAGCCAGCCTCTTCAACAGGGGTCCGTGGGGATCCCCACATCTCCCACTCCGTCCTGGAAAACGATGATGCTCGTGAAAACAACCAGGATAAGAAAAAAGATGGTGATGATGCTGAGACCACGGCCCAGACGCCGCAGGTGGGAGCTGACGGCTTCTGCTCTCTGGGTTCAGGGGACCGCAGTCCTGCCGGGAGACGTGGGCGAGGAGGGGCCCCAGCCTCTGCGCTCTCCTCTGAGAAGTGGGTTTGCTGCGAAGCAGAAGGAGTGAAGCCTGTGAACCTCCGGCACCGAGAGGAAGTGACGGCTTTCGTTCTGGCCAGCCGACCCCGAGGCTGACCTGACTGCGGTCGCAGGCTGGGGTGGACAGGCATGGTGTCCAGCTCTCAGCGGAACTCTTAACGTGGGACCATTTGGCTTTTCTCCCCCAGGCTGAGAGCTGGGTCTCGGGCACCAAGCCGAGCCTGAGGCTTGAGAAGCGGTCATTCGAAGCCCGACTGTGTTCTGTGGTTCCAGTGAGGAGGAGTCCAGCTGAAGGAACTACACCTGGAAACCCGGGGCAAAGCCTTGCAGGATTCAGAGAGTGCAGACAGAGGCAAGGACCCCGAGGTCCAGCACCTGCTTCTTCCCGACGGCCCTGGCTTCCTGCTCTGCGGGGCGTGGACCGCGGCCAGGTTGATGTGCAGGGTCAGGGATACGCGCCCCGTGCCGGTGTGCCTGCCACACCGGAGGCCTGGAATAGCATGTCTGCAGCACCTCTGCCGACATGGAGCTGCGACACCGGCCGGGACCACATGCATCTCTGTGGGGACGTCGTCCATCACGAGAGATTCAGGAAAGCCAGGACCAGAGGGAGGGGAGGACAGTCTCCATGCCACTCCCTCGGGTCCTCTGGGCAGTTGGGCGGAGCCCGAGCTTTCTGTGACCCGTAGGAACGTCTCCTTGACCTCATGCTCGGCGCTGGCTGTCCCTCTGTGTCGGGATGACCTGTTTGTCACCCATGATCCAGGTCGTGCGTGTGGCTGTCTGCTGTGCGCAAACTCAGCTGACGGCTGTTCCACACTTATTAAATTCTAGGTCCACACAAAGCAGAAATTCAGGAAACAGGCCCCCACCCAGGCTCTGGTGTATAGAAATAGTCCTGCCTCTTGTCTGTGATTGTGTCTCTTCTACTTTGTTCTCAGCTTCGAAAGCCAGAGGGACTGGGAGTCAACCACCCCAGTTCCGCGTCTGCCGAGGGGGCTCGCTGTGCCCAGAAACACATCACAGCTGGGGACCACTCACGTGATGCCCAGGCTGGAGTGTTAGCCGAAAGCCACAGTGAGGGCCCCCAGCCCACCCCCAGCCTGGCTGCCCCACCGCATTGAGAGGTTTTCTCTCTTACTGGCCATCAAAGGATTTCAATTTAAGTCGGTACAGCAAACGTGTGTTGTCGTTACTGAAACGGAAAGTGCACATGAGACTTCAGAACCACCGAGTGGCCCCTGCGGTGAGCTGGTCTCTGTGCTCTGCCCTTGGTGCCAGAGGACGCCGGCAGGGCCACATCTCTTCAGGAGACATGCAGGTAGCCACAGGCAAAGTCATGCCTGCAGAATTCAAGCATCACTGTGAGAGAAGAATTATTTCGAGCCGATTAAGATGATTTTTGAGGTTTCTTAGGGAACTTCAGGAAAACCGCAAACTTACATCCACAGTGACTTTCAGCATACTGTCAGAGGAAAGAGAGAGAGAGAGAGGAACCAACCAAGAACCAAAAACAACCCGAGTGATATAGTGGGGATAACATTGCTCTTGTCCGATCATTTTCAAACACGCCATTAACTAAAGTACAAGCAGCCTCCGATGGGACCTCTGCTCCCGCACTGTGGCCAGTCGATCAATTTTATTTCCATCCTCCCATAGAGGGCCGGGCTGACACCGGCTCAGAAATGTATTTCATCCTGATTTAGTAAATTTCATTTGTCTGTCTCCGTTACTCACTCGGATGCTCCGCATACAGCTTTCCTCGGCCGTTTGCTCCCTAATTGAAGAGATGGCCACGCGGGTGGGTCCGCAGGCTCGGCGATGGGCTGTCTCCGGCCCTTGATCGACTATATGTGAAGCAGGCTTTTAAAACTCACAACAGCCCCTCCTCTGACCAGGACAACACTTGTTATTAATGAAAAGCATGGCTTCCAGGCACTGGAAGGCAATCTAATCAAACAGCAAGATTTCCATAAAATGAGTTTGAAATCAATTGGTCAATACAGAAGCCACATAAGAAGATGTAAGTATGATAAACTGCGATCCAGCTGAAGACGGCGGCGAGCGAGCGTGCGTGCGGCTTCTGTCACAGACGCGACAGGCTCTGTGCACCTCGAGTTCCGGCAGCCGCTGTGATCGGGAGTCATGCGCCTTCTCTCAGAAAGCAGGGGTCCTGACGACTGTCCCAGGCAAAACCTCGGTCACAGGCGTCCCTCCCCGAGGACACCTTCCGACCGTGTCGCGCAGGAGCTGGGTGCAGGGGGCTCAGGACGCCCGGGGCCCGGGGTCCCACCTGAGCAGCAGGCGACTCCTGCCGTCGCCTGTCCACAGGAGCCCCGACGCTGAACCTCGGGGACTGTCCGCGGAGCCGGAGGACCGCGTCCTTTGAAGTCCCCGTCCACACGTCACCCTCTGTGAACATGGAGCACACACGCCTACTTTCTATGAGCTACTTGGTCTACGAGAGAAGACAAACGCGTCAGATATTTCTGTCACATTTCCTTTTGCCTCTTAAATCTTTGTAAAAGGGAGGAAATTGATTAAAAACATTGATGGCGAAAGGTATCAATAACGCACGCAGTCCGTAACATCTCAGCGCGGTGAGGGGACCCTCGCGCGGGGAGGCAGGAGCCAGCGCTCGGGGACACTTGCTCTTCACCCTCACGCCTCCTGAGCCGGCCCCGCCCAGCGTGTGTTTGTAACAGTTCAACTTGTTCTGCATGAAACCTCAAGTGTTGGAGACACGTATTCTGTTTTAGTGGAAGTAAGTGTCTCCCCGGATTAATAGATAAATGAAGCTGACATTGTTGAAACATTCACAACAGTTTTAATTTATACAGTGGTGACTTAGCTGTTAGTCATTCTCCTCATTACGCCTGTGCTGTGGGTTCTGTTTATTCAGGGTCCAGCTCCTGCCGGCTCTGGTCTTCATCACATCCGTCCTGCAGGGGATTAAACCCCAGGGGCAGCAGGGTCCCAGCCCACCCAGTCGGGGTGTCCGTCCAGCCTTGGTTCCACCTGGGCGTCTAGAACTCAGCAGCCTCCACTGATTCTCTCTGGATCAGTGCCCTTCTCTTACACCCACTCTGTGTTTTATAGTGTGTGTGCGTGTGTGTGTACACCTGCCTGCCTGCCTGCACACACGCCACACACACACACGCACACGCACGCGCGTATGCCGGGTGTCTCACGCCAGAGGGTGATTTCCAGTGTCTGCTAGTTCTGCCTGCAGTGGGCTGGACTTCCATTCTTATGTTTCCGTTTTATAAGGTGAGACCACATCTATGTTGCAGGTGTTTTTGTTTCTTTGTTTATGCAAATCCTGTAGCTGACATCTTAACATTTTACAAACCCTTTTTGGATCTAATTATTTTGTGCCATTATCCCTTCAACAGTCATGTTACAAGAAGCAAGCTGTAACTGTACGGAAATGGATGTTACTAGACCCACGGTGGGGATCATCCCGCAATACGCACGGTGCCCGACTTCGCAGTGTTCTGACACAGGGTTTTCAGACTTCAGGACGGTGGGGAGGGACACGCATCTGGCCGTAGCTGAACTCCGAGTTTTGAATTTTGCTTTTCTCCCAGGCTGGTGATGTGGGTCTGGTCGTCTCCCATGATGCTGGACGGAGGTTCCCAGCCACCACACAGAGGAGCAGCCGATGCACTGACAACAGCTCTCCACCCAGACAAGCGGTGTGTTTGCACTTCTGGTACAGGATCAACAAATCAGATGGTACATTCCACACTTCAGTCTAGAACAGGCTTTACGTTAGATGGTCCTCCCCGAGGAGGTGAACGCAAGTGTTCTGAGCGTGTTTAAGGCGGGCCAGGCTAAGCTAGGGTGTTCAGCAGGCTAGGTGTATAAATGCATTTTCAAATTAACGGTATTTTCAGCTTACAATGGGTTTATTGGGCCAGAACCTCATCACAAATCAAGGAAGATCTGTATACACAAATATCAAGCTGCTATGTTGTGCCCCTGGCACTCAAGTAAGGTCGCATGTCAGTTACACCTTGACTAAAAAAGAAAAACATCCTGAATGTCCGCTGGCCTCCAGGTACCGTGTGAATCAGGTGCTGAGATCAACCAGGTGTTGATCAGAGAACGAATGTAGGTGAGGACTCTGCTCAGCCCCAGAGCCGTGGGAAGAGGTGAGCGTGAGCTGCTGAAGTTTACCCAAGAGGTGAAACAGATGCAGACGTCCCTGCGGGGGGCCGGCGGGGCAGGCTGGTGGACGGGGCAGGCTGGAGCCAGACCGAGTGCTCTGGGGTCCAGGCCCCGGAGGGGAAGACAGCCTGGGGGCTGCCATCACACCCTCCACTTGGAACCGGTCTCCTCCCATGTTATAAGCGCCAGGTTCCCAAGGGTCCACTCGTGGTCAGTGTCTCTTCCAGCCACGCCCCTCCCTGGGCCACCCCCGGGAGCCCCCTGGTTTTGCAGCCTCGCCCGGCTGAGGGCGCCTGGCCCTTCGTGCAGCTCCAGCTGAGCGTCCATCCAGTACCTCAAGCTACGCGTCTGGTCCCTGCGAGCCTCCTTCCCTCGGTGCTTCCAGAACTTGGTGGGCTGTGTCAGCGCCCCAACCCTGAGACCGAAAGCCAGGGAGCTGTTTTGGAGCAAACCGCTTCCCACGGGCATCACCTCCCGAGGACCTCCACGGTGTCCCCGCGCTCCGAAGCTGGCCGCCGTTTGGGGGCCGTCAGCAGGGAAACAATACTGAACGTTGCATTTCTAAGCTAGAAAAACCTGCAGCATTGAGAGATAAATGTTTTAAGCTACCAGGCTGAGCCACAGGAAACAGCTCTTCAGACAGGGCGGAGGTGGCCGGCAATGTCGATCAGAATATTCGCAGTTCCCCACGTTTCAGCCACCTGGGTGTGACAGTCTGTCCCTCTCATAATCACTGCTTCCAGTTTTCTAACTGAAACCCCAGGAGGAAACTGTCCTTCACGTGTGATGGCCCAGTTAGCCATCTCAGTTATGGATGGCCGTGGTCCTTGGGGATAAAACCGCCTTTGGCTTCTTTACCGGGATGTGCACGGTTTTGTTAGAAAGTGACCCCGGTTCCTTGCACTGAGTGTGTTGTTTCTCAAGAAGCTTTTCTTTTTTTTCTTTTAAAATTTTTATTGAAAGGTAGTTGATTTGCAGCGTTAGATTCAGCTGTTCAGCAAAGCGACTCACTGACACCTACACAAGCATATTTTTTCTCTTCAGCTCCTTCTCCATCGTATGTCATTACAAGAAGTTGAATACAGCTCCCTGTGCCGTGAGGTCCTCACTGCAGATCTGTTTTTATGCAGTAACGTGTCTGTCGAGATGCTTCTCTGTCTCTGCCCCTCGCGTGGACGTCCCCGTCCGTGCTCACAGTCTGCACTAAGGAAAAAGATCCTGCGAGGACTCAGGACAACAGAAATATGGTGAAACAGCGAACAGCCGCGTTCCTCTGAGTTCTTATCACTCACCTCAATCTATTCTAAAAATAAGGGACTTGTCAGGACTAATGATAAAGGCAGAGTTTTAGAGAAATAAAGAGAGCTGAACTGACACAAACATAATAACGTCAAGATATAAATCACGGCGCCCTGCTGCCGGTTCATTATCTTCCTCCGAGGATTACGCGGAGATTCTGCCCGCGTGCGCCCGCACCGACAGTGTCAAAAACGGACAGTCGCTGCTCAGAGCGCGTCAGACGTTCCATGCTGCTGTTTGGGGCACTTTGAAAAATTACATTTGCTGTATGAATATTTATATATATTTTTTCCTTTTAGGGAAAATAAGCCATGACTCAAATTGGAATAACAATGAATGGAATTAGAGGAAAAATAAATTCTTAAGCAGATAAGCAAAAGCTTAAATACATCATGATTAAACCATATGTCTCGTACCATCATCTCTTAAGTACTACAAATCTTTACAGACGTACAGACCCTGTGGATTCCAGGGAACGAGTGGCTTCTTTCTCTTCCACGACACTCATGTTTTTCCAAGTCTTGAAAATGGAAAATGTTTTATTTTATGAATATTAAAATTCCTTCAACAAAGGAACTTAGAGCCTGTATCTTAAGAAATGTTCTCCCTTTTTTTTTTTTTTTACAGATTATGTTTATTTAATACTTGGGGTACTAACCCACTTGTAAATTCTCATTTAGCTAACATTTTTCTGAACTTTTTCCACTGCCCAGTGTTGGGCTAATTGAATAGAAAAGACAAAGAAATCAGAACAGTTTCTGCTGACGTCAAAGAGTTTCTACGTTTGAAAAAAAAAAAAAAAGGTCTAAAATGTTCAGGAGCTTTAATTATTCTGCCTGCAAACTTTCTTGAAAGTGAGAAAATATTTCTTTCCTCTTTCGTGTTTTGCCCCCAAATTTAAAAATACAGCCCTAGTCTGGAGCTGGTCAGGCAGCTACCCCATCTTAGACAACAGCACCCGGTTGCGTGAGTGACACCAAGACTGTCGCAGGCTGTTGCCTGGCTGAGTCTTTCAGGATCTGTGGAAACCCAGCGACCTCGGAAATAATCTGAAATGTCAGTGAGGCTCTGGGCTGTTAGACACGGGTGTTTGGTGGGGTGCTTTTGCTGCTAGCAAGAGAAAATTTCAGCATCGTAGTAGTTTTTTCAATATTTTACTTATTTATTATTGTATTAATTATTTTTTATTTGGAACGAGGTAATTAGGTTTCTTTATTTTTAGAGGAGGTGCTGGGGATCGAACCCAGGACCTTGTGCATGTGAAGCACATGCTCTGCCCCTGAGCTGTACCTTCCCCACTGTAGTAGGTTTAAATTTTGAAGATAAAATTTTTTGAGAGAGACGTGGATATTTTATGAATATTATTGTGTATTTATTTACGAAGTGCCTTGTATAGGCCAAGGGGGTGTTTATTGCGCGTGATTGTGGCGTCACCATGCGTGTGCTTAAATGCTTGTCCCTGCGCACCTGGTGCTGCCACAACAGAAGGAAGGGAGCCGGACGGCTTTGCTGGCACTGCCGGTGGCTGTCCCTCTCCGTGCTCGCTCCCGCACGGCTGTCACTCGGCAGGCGCACAGGGGCCGCGCAGGCACGGGCGACACCCAGACGGTTCCAAGGTGAGTGGACTGGGGGTGCTGCCCGCTTTGGGCATCGCTGCCCCAAGGTACGTAACACACATCTCCCTCCTCTGTCCCTGGGTTGGCACCAGTTCGTTGTTTTCTGATTGATGCTAATGCAAACAGTTCATGTGTCAGAATTTTCCCAGGGGTTATGGAGGAGATGCTCTGGGGGGGCTTGTGCAGCCGCTGATAATCAGCACGTTAGCCCTTGGGTTGTTGGCTACTTTTGTTTCTGCACGCGGGGATAAAACCTAACAAAGCACCTGGCTGTGTTAAAAAAAAAAAAAGAAGAAGAAGAAAGAGAGAAAAAGGAAGTAAAACCTGGGTGTTTACACAAAAAGCATGTGCAATTTAAATGCACACACACTTGCCCACGCTCCCACCCCAACACAAGGCACCGCACACACACACACACACACTCCTTTGTTGTGAACCCCGGATTACCACGTGGGAATTGAAACAGTTTACACAGCTCAAAACTGGAAGTAAAAACGCCAGCTTTACGTCGTATCTACTTCCGCTGGCAAGGCCGGCTCCTCGGCCCGGTAGTAGGTCGCCAGGTCCGCGTCCACACCCGTCACTGCGTCGGAGCCCGCTCCTCCCGCCTGCGCGGGGCGCTTCCTGCCACCGGCTCAGCTGTGAAGCGCTGCTGCGGGGTTATTCATTGGCTCAGCCACATCCACTCACTTGTGAAATGACTGTTCACACGGGGTCTGACGGCCAGCCTCGCCGACGGGCTCGTTAGGGAGGTGACGTGGCTCCCCGCTGCCTTCGGAACCAGGGAAGGAGGGGTGTGACAATGCACAGCAAAAATAGTTCATTAACAAAAAACAGGACAACTTGTGACACGAAAGGTAACATCCTATTTGTTACTTTTTCCTGTCCAGAGTCAACATTCTATGAAGGAGGAAAACCAGCTTTAATTTTGTGACAGGCACCTTTTTTTTCAGATGTGATTCCAGTTTGTACTTGCAGAATACTGTCTGCTTGCCCTGGGGATTTATTTGTGACTTTATTAGACAAATGTGGTAAACTCATCCTTGGCCGCGGTGCCCCAAAGGCCATCCCTACGTACACCCGCCACCAGTGCTACGGGCCCTGCAGAGCTGGGACTGCTAATTGTGTAGAAGCTGGTGTCTCACCTGCAGAGGTGACGGGGCTAAAAATGAAAACAGGTTTACAGATGTGACGCCAAAACTGTTGTCAAGGAGGAATTCAACAGGGAACAAACTTTCACAGAAGCTGCGCTGCTTTTATGAGTTTTCCAAACCTTTTGAAAATACGCCTTTTTGGTAACCCTTTAAATGCACGTTTCAAAGGAGAAAGCACACAGAGCGCAGCTTCCTGCTAAGCCAGGACAGTCTGGAACCCACCTCAGGGAAAAACACGGCACGTCAGTGGTGTGTCGTGATATCTTCTCGCCTGTTGTTCATCTGCCAAAGGGAATTAAAGAGGCTTTTCAAAATTCATAAGTAAACGTGAGCAGCAACATGCTTGTCATTTCCTGATAGGGTAGAATACTCCCGTCTGAACGTTTTTAAATAAGAGCCCTGTCTGCGAGCTGAGGCCCAGGCCTCCTCCTCCCCACGCCCACCCAGGAGCGGTCAGCTCGAGGTGAGAAGCCCTTGCCTCTCAGGTTTAAACCATTTCAAGACCCTCTTGCAGCCCCACATACACGAAAAGAAGTAGCAATAAGGACTTCCTACATTTATCAGAAGAGCGTGAATCGTGCCATGAAGGCACTTCCTGAATTCGCTGTTTCTGAAGCCTTAGGGATGTTAATAGGCCGGAGGCACAGAGAGGGGCTGGGATTTGGCCAGGCCACACAGCACAGCGGTAGAAGTTCGGGGAGAACTGAATTCTAGGGGAATTTGTAAAATCGTGTGAGGCTGTCAGGCACCTGTCAAATGTGTAACTAAGGGAGGGAGACAGCAGTAGAGGGAGGGGAGGGGACAGGAAGAAGGGAAGGGGCCCGGCGGGGGAGGGGTGGCGGATGGAAGACGGACTGGCGGTCTGAGTCGCCCATCACCCCCCCGACAGGGCTCACAACTCCATGTCAGAGCAGATAACAAGAATCACAGCGTAACAGTGCCCGACTCTTATTTCTGCCTCTCCAAGCTATCGGCCCCTTCGCTAGTAATCGGGATTTACTGCTGGACCCATCTGCTGCTTCCAGAAGGTCAAAAGGTAAACCACAGGCACAGCCGATGTCACCGTCAGAGTAGCTGGTGGCAAATGGAGCCTGACAAGTGTACTTTTAAAGGAATATTGTGGCGCGCGCACCCGGAGCATGGAAGTCAAGCTGATAAAGAAAATAAAACCGAAAATACTAAAAAGATGTCAGGTTTAACCCATTAATCCAAGTGATGGAGTCCAGCTGTCAGTCTTGTATCTGAGCAGCGCTCGGAAAGAAGGATGGGTCCCAGGAAAGGCAGCCAGGCCCGCCTCTGCGTCCTGCACACCATACTTACTGTAGCCCCGGGCACGCTCCCGGCACAGACGCCTGCCAGGCGGGACCCGGAGGAGAGCGTGAGAGGAACGCGCCGCCTCCTCCCGCCTCCCAGGGCTATCTCAGACTGGGGAAATGTGTTTTCCTTTTTTCTATCTAATGCTAAGGCCTTGCTTCCCAGGAGGAAGTTTTGGATGTTGACCAGATAGCCTGGTTTCTGTAAATGTTGTAAGACTGGGACGTTTTTGACAGTGAAATTTTCCCACGTATTCAAGAACGTCAAAAGGGTGCCGTTAAGGCTGAACTTCCCAGATGATGCTGTTTGCGTGCTCTTTACCAGCTTCCAGCCAGGAAACTCCTTTTCCCTTCTCATCTCCATCTGAGAATGAGAAGCAAAAGGGACAGAGAGCTTGATGTGAGGGCTAGCTCCCTCTTTCCAGTGGAGACGGAGAATTTACCTCCCAGTCTGCAAACAAATTAGAAATCAAGAAAGAGGGACTTGCTTCGCCTCAGCTAGCGCTTTTAAGAGATCGCCTACTTCTACGCAGCAGCCCCAGGAACAGCTGCGGTGCTAACAGCTCATGTAAATTCCTACCACTCCTCTACTCTCTGGGTCATTCATTGCCAGCATCGTTTTCTTTCGTCTTTCCGTCCTCCATCACAAAGGCTCACCAGGCAGACGTTTACAGCACAGACATGAAGACTGAAGCCCACACACCCCATAAAATAGATCCGAGGCCCAGCCCCACGGTGGCTGTGAGGCTGTGTCCACCTATTCATTGTGACAATGGTTTCATGAGTATGTACAGGTATCAAAACCTGTCGATGTGTGCACCGCGCACCGCACCTCAGCAAAGCTGTTAAAAATACAGCAGTCTCATCAAACCGTCACGCCGTGTGCCCAACATTAACACAGCAGTATGTGTCAGTTACATCTCAACTTAAAAATACAGACGTTGCAAACGAAGAATGAATAAACTCACACACACACAGAGGTTTGAGATGCACAGACATAACTTGGGTGTAAAATGATGGAAACCACAAGTGCCACCACACTTCTTACACCCACACTCACCGGCACGGGAAGGGCACACGTGTGACTTACTAACAAAATACAATTGTTATGATTCTGAGGTTCCCAGGTTCAAGTTAGCCTGTGGCTTTGTTCCGCTGTTTTATGCTACATGGGAGAATCTGGGATTTTTCCCCAGTCTGACTAGCATTTTCTGTGCTCTTTTTGGATGCTAATGGAAGAAACTTTCAAGTCTATTTTGCTCTCCTTCCAACGTGGCAAATATCAATTTAGCTAATGAGGCACAGGTGTAATTGTAGGCATTCCTTCAAGAATTCTTCAGCTATGAATCTGCCTCAAATTATGCAGCACGGTTCCGTAATTGTGGTTTGTTGGGAAAATTCACAGCTCCAATGGCCCTCGTGTTCACACTCCCACCTGTGCGTGTGGCGTGTGGACCTCATGTTAGTACATTGCGACGCAGCAAATAAAAACAAGCCCGGCCACTGGCTGCAGAGCTCCCGCAAGTGTGTTCCTGCCTCACCCTGTCCTGCTGCTTTGTTGCGTTTTACTCAGATCCCGTCCTCACATTGGCAAAGGGCAGTGCTTTTGGAAGTGGTGGCACAGTCGGCAATTTCTTTCCTCCCCATCGATCACTTTGGTGCGAGACTGCCATCCTGCCTCCAGCCCCCACCCACAGGATGGCCCTGGTGCTGAATGTTGATAATCTGGTGTTGGGTGAAGTCCAGACTATCATTTGCAAGTAATTTTCTCATGAACCAAACACCTGAACTGCACCCCCGCGGCTCGTGGGGAGGGAAAGCGGGTGGGTAGATTATCCAGTTGCCCACTGAGATTCGAACAGAACCCAAATGTGGTAGGACTGAACCTGCTTTGTGAGGCTAACACAGCTCTCATCCCAATGGCTAACATTTCATTTCGAAGAACCTGGGGACCTGGGGCGCCAAGGGAGTGCTGGAGAGCCATAAGGCGGCAACGGAGCCGAGCTGCCAGTCATCTGGGAATGTGACAGCTTAGCTCGAGACTTTCAGTTCTTCCAAAGCGCCACACAAGGTCGCAAAGGCACTGTCTCTCCCCGTCTGCGGTCCATCTTACTACTCAACACAAGCAGAAACATCTTCTCAACCAGTGAAAATGTTGTGTCGCTAAAATGTTATACGTTATCTTATAATTTTCAAAAATGGAATGTGTAAGGTACGTGTGTGTTAAATGAGTCATGTTTGAAAGAGACAGTCAAATGGGAAACCGTTGCAAGTTACCGTGAATGGGCCATCCTAATTGGAGATATTATTAACTAGAGCTGCACCGAGTACAAACACGCTTCTGTTGTGTGACCAGGGGCTTCCTTTCCCAAACAAGCACCCGTAAGTGAGTTCACTCACCCACCCCGCTGCAGGGCAGCCCTGTTGGCGCCTCCTTCCTGGAAGAGGCGCACATAAGGCAGAAGCCAAATCGCTCGAGCGTCCGTGTGTGGTGAGCAGCGCGGGACGGATCACAGGGGGCAAGGGCGTGAGCTGCTCAGCCAGCTGGCCAAGCGCGCATCAGGGCGGCCGCACGTCTCCGATCCCGACTGATCTGTGCAGAAAAATCATTTTCCCAGTTACTGCCTTAGCAGAGGGATCTGCTCAGTGACTTCGCGACCGTTCCAGGTCTTTGAAGGTTGCACGTTATCAAGTGTTCGCTCAAAACTGCTGATGCAAACATCCGTTACCTCCGCTGTGGCAAATGCAGGTTCATGAAACTTCAAATGTTTATGACTTCAGTGCCACTCACAGTGTGTCCACGATGCAATTACACATGAAAGAGAAGGAGAGCTTCGGAGGAAGTCGGTCGAAGAGTATTTCTGTAGACCCTGGAGGAAACGGTTTAAAGTCTCCACGATCTCTGAGCCCCTCTCCGTGCCCGCTCTCCCTCCTTGCGGCCTCGCTCCCCCAGCTGTGGTCCCTCGCCGTCTCTGCTCTTTCTTGCGGGGCCCTTCTGTAGCGACACACTTCTTAGCTTTGGCTGATCTGAAACCATCTCCTCCTTCACCCTCTCATCCCAGAGGCAGTCTCCGAGGCTGGCTGTGCTCAGCGCTGGCTCCTTCCAGGTACGGCCTGCGGCCACTGCAAGGCTGCCTGTGTGCATCAGCCCTGCCTGCGAGCAGCGGTAAAGCCGGGCGTGTTGGGGGCTCGGGTGTCACACAGAACAGGCGGGAGGAGGGAGACACGCGGCGCAGCCCCGTGGAGGGTGCAAGGCCCCCTGCAAACTGGAGGCCCAGGGCGGCCTGGCGCCGGGGGCGGGGCTGCCACCTTCAGGCGGGGGCCCTGGAGCGGAGGCCGCTGTTGGGGCAAGAGCCCGGAAGTCCACACGGGGGTCCCCACGGCCCTTAACTGAGAGGGCTCGTCTGCCGGGAGCCGGCCAGAGGCGGGGCAGCGAGGGGCAGGGCCTCCCGGGCGGGGGGGGGGGGGGCTGGAGCCGCTGGGCGCCGTCCCCCCGGGCCCTGTGACACCCGGCGCCCAGCCGGGAGGGGCTGCGCCTTGAAGGTACGGGTCACGCCGTGCAGAGGCCCCTGCCTTGTTCTGCTCTGCATCACGAGGGTGAAAGCACGGTCCGACAAGAACCACAAGAGAAGCTTCCTACAGCCACGCACGGACGCCCGAGAGAGCGTTTGCCGTAAGAGGCGTGCAGGCAGGCTGCAGCCCCTGGCAGGGGTCCGGTGGTCCTGGGCTTGAATCCCGGCTCCTCCGCTTACTGGCTGCGCGACTGCGGAGGGCGCTGCACGGCGCTCTTCCTGGGGACGCTCGCCTCTCGGCTTGGACGTGCTGGCCTAACAGCGGCCGCATCCCAGGGTCACTCTTCGGGACACGGGCGCTAATAGAAAGCAAGTGTTCAGAACAGGGACTGGCACCTCGTAAGTAGTTCGTACACGTCGTTTGTTATTATCACTATTTGCTACACTTTCTGGACCCCCTGAATTTGGTCGCATTATTCCTATTTGCCGATAAACTTGGAATGGCTCCTACGTGCTTCCTGGTCCCTGCTAGTGACCCGTCATCACAGACGTCACTACGTGTCTCCAAACCTCACGATGCTTTTGCCTGACACACGAGGTTTAACCAATGTGTCACTGTGTCTTTCTGGGGTTTATCAAAAAGGTCATATTCATGAAAATTCCAGAGGTACTGGAATTACCTCTGTGAAACTTTACCCCCCAGAGTGAATGGGCTGGGTTTTCAGCACAATTGTGGGGTACCCACTAATGTTAATAGTGTTTAATAATGAACGCGCCCAATACTGCAGCCCTCACCACTGAGTCCACACTGACGCCTGCTGCAGATAATGCCCTTCTGTGCTCGAGTGGAAATGAGAATGGACACTGGAAACCACATGAGGCGGTGACGAGCTTTTCCTGACTTTATTTAGCTGCTTTATTCTTGTTTATGAATAAGCATGTAAACATGGAATATAGTTGCTAATAAGGTCAAGTAGGAGCTCGGCTACTGGGCACGTCAACGCTGCTGTAGCTCACGCTTGGAGTTCCCAGTTATTCCCGCTCCTCTGGCCCATCTCAGGTAGACGAGGGCAGAAGGCCTGCACGCCACCCTTCCGCCGTGCCCGGCGCTCGGCAGGGCCTTGCAACCAGCAGGGTCTCAGCAAATACATTTTTAAACAAACTAGACAAGACTCCCTTTCAGTGTGAATCTGAATTGCCATGAAATCCACATTTTATGCTTCAATTTAAGACCATTTTTGCTGTAATTACAGCAGATACTAAAAATCCACATCCCAAAAATATTGGCCCTGACTTAATTTTGAATAAATGTAAGGTTTTAGTGGCGAAAAAAGCACATCTTGGAAACGTCATTGTTTGGCCCTCATTCCTAGACATGTCGGACCCCCCACCCCACCCCCCCACCCCCAGTTAGGGGCTGGACGTCTCGGCCCAAGATGAGGCTCCAGGCCCGGTCTGCCGTCTGTTCTGAGGGGCTGTCGGTGGTCGCACACACTGCCAGCCCTTCTGCTACACGTTTTACACTCCCTCCAGGATGGAGAGCACAAAAGTGAAGTTTAATCAGAAAATTCTGCGGCCAACACAACCAACTTCATCTGCCTGATCAGCGAGATTTATGGGCAACCAACCCCGCTTCATGGTCTCGGGTACAACGGAGAGTGAAACACAGATCGTGCCTTGCAGGCTGGCACGTGGTGGGCACATGGAGGGAGGCCCCCAGCCCAGCTCTGGGGACGGCCAGGGGCAGCATCTGAGACTGTGTCTCTGTCTTCTCTGCAGGACATTGGACGCAACCTTCACCTCAAGGTAGCACCTGCCCGTCGCAGAGCGGCGATCTTGGGAACAGCCCTGCGTTCTTCTCCCCACAACAGGGGCCTTGTGAAGAAGCACAGACCCAAGTGTGACCCACGGCACCCAGGCACGACCACCTCGCGGGGCTCTGGCGATGTCCCGTCTGTGCCGTCTGGTCCCCGTGACCTGACGTGGCCTGAGGCACCTGCCTCAGACATGGGGGTGACGAGCGCACAACCATCGCTCAGGGCACCGCAGACCTGCCATCGGGCGTGGTGGCCGCAGAGGCCACCCTGCTCTGTCCCCTGGGCCCAGGTCACAGAGGGTCAGGGTGGGGGCATGTCTCATCCTGCCCGTCACCCACCACTGTGCTCCGTGAGGACAGGTGTCACCCCGTCCCTGCATGTGCCTCACACCAGCGCCCCCAGCTCCTGCCGGGTGCTGAGCCTCACCGCAGTGTGGTGCCTCTCCCGGGGCCTGAGACGCAGTGACCCCCCACGTCCACGTTGTGATCAAGACCGTAACCACCTGGGGACCCGTGGTCACAGGCGCAGCCCCTTGGATACCGTCACCAGAAGTCAAAAGCAGAGTATGTAGCATCTGAAAAAGAGGCATTTTACCCCTGACGCGTTTCAGCCAAGGGTCTGCGCTTCTCTGATTTTCAGAACAAATCTGTATCAGGAATCCCTGTGCTTCTGTGTGTGTTCTGTCTGCATCCCGCCCTCCCGCCCAGGCAGCCTCTCCCAGCGCTGCCCACATCCCATCGGGCCGGCCCGAGCCCTCGCGGCCCTGGGGGCAGCAACACCTTCAGGGGAGAGCGTAGCTACTGACCACACTACTTATTTCCTTTTAATGTGTCAATAAAAAGGTAATTACATTTCATTTGTTTTTAGGGTTGTAATTGGCTTGAAGCAAAAGCTCACTTACTTGAACCAAAACTCACAGATTAAACAAAACAAACCAAAAAACGATTAAAGTTGACATCTTCAAACAAAGTTGCTGTTGTCATTTATTTTTAAGACATATCAATAACTTGGCTCTGCAGATCGTTCAGTGGAGAGTTCCAGAAAGTTCTTGAACTCCTGAGATACGCGGAGGCTCCTTTGTTCTCACGGCAGCACAAAGCTCCAGGGGTCGGGTCAGCCCAGGGACTATCTGCAGCCGGCGCCACACTGAGCAGCCCCTGGGAGTCACAGCCACACAGGGATAAAGACACGGACGTCCACTTCCAACAGCTCCAAGTGGTTCCAGACACACCCCTTTGCTGGCTTTGAGTTTCCAGCCAACCGCATGGGACTCTTTAAGGAGCGCCATTGCAGATAACAAGAGGCAAGAGTGTAGATATATTTTTTCAATGTTTAAATTGTTCAAATTTATAAAAATCCCCAATAAAATTGAGTTCTTCTTCTCCATAGCACAAATTATCTATGCTCAATTAAGTTAAAAAATGCTCAGATGACAGATTCACAGAATTGCTTGAATACTGGTTATTTTTGTTTGAATTATTTTAATTATTTATATTTTGGGCCTTATATTTTTGTGACACTCTATTTTTCCACTGTTTCTCCTTATCCATGCAACCCAGAGAGTGTATCATCTGTTTCTCACAATTTTGTATTTGTTTTTTACACATATGGGTTTATTGTGTTCACAGTAATAAGCTGTTTTAAAAAAACTGAAAACATTTTACTAATTACTGAAAGGGGAGATAAATACAGTACCAAGAAAATGTCGTTAAAATATTACATCTGTTTTCTATTTTTAAACCTTCATTACTTCCAATTCAACCCCTCTAATCACAACTTGCACTGCATATTAATTGTTGAGCCAGATTTATCAGAAACTGTCTTTTATATAAAATCATCCAAAAGATAATTCCAGAGTAGGCTTGTGAGGCAGATGATCACGCGGCTCCCTGCCCTGACAGATGCACAGTAATGACACATATATTGCTCATATTAAATACTCTCGTTCTAGTCCACAGAACTCTCCCTTATCCCTTCAATGTCTGTTTATGGAACATTTTTCTGGGCTAGTGAAGTGCAACGTGCTTCCGCAGGCATGAGACAATATTTGCTCTTACAACCACTATAGTCCAACAGACTTGACTCAATATTTGAGGGTAAGAGTGGAGTTTCAGGCCCTCAAGAAACGTATTTCTTATGGTTGCTTGCCTCTTTCAAATTATTCATGTGTGGTTTAGAAGGGAAATTATACATGAATCCACACTGAGAGAGGAGGTGTTAGAAATTATCAGCGTTAACTGTGGTAGAACCGGGAAGCGTGGGTTTACGTATATTGGAAGAGAATCAACATGCGGCGCCAGAGAAATGAACACTGGACAGAGAGGACCGGAGTTTAAACGCCATCAGGTCAAGAGCCCTTCTAAGAATATAATAAAATTCTTTGGAGCCTCAAACCAGGAAAACTGCATCTCTGACCAACTACACAAAAGTGTGTGTGTGATTTCAGAAAGTCGACAGACTGTCTGAAACTGCTCTGTTGAAGTCAAACCCCCCCGTGAGCACTCCAGATACAAAGCTATCTCTGCAGAAGGATGTGCAAGTTCTTCAGATGATCCGTCTCCCTGAGAGGGTGTCGCTCATCCTTAGCTGAGTGCAGAGCAGAGCACGCGTGGGAGGAGAATTCCAAGGACTGAGAAAGGTCCCCAAAGGCCAAGCAGAACGGAGACTGAAGCAAACACAGGGCCGGGGGAGCCGGCCGCCCCGCAGGCAGAGCGCACAAACGAGGCTGAATGGTCAGAAGGGAGTTCCTCAGTGATGGGGCCAAGTTCCCCTCCAGGAAGAGCGCCGGTCCGGCCGAATTTCCACGTTCCATTCTGCTTCCATGTGTGTGTCTCACCTTACGTCTTAATTCCAGGCATGCTCCAGGTACCCCCCCAAATGTGTTCTCATTAAGCCCTGTTTATCTGTTTCAGGTATTTGCATTTCCATCCTCAATACACTTTTATCGTCTGCAGAGAACATTCTAAAAACCAAAATTATCATTTGTGGTATTAGCCGCCTCCAGACTGGGTCCCTGCTACCAATTTGAGAAGCATATCTTTTGATTTCTAAATAAATTTGTACATACTTTTAATAAGTCAGGACTGAGGATAGGGCTCAACAGGACAAATCAGAGCCCTCCTTCTAAGTTAGCCTAAAGCCATTAATTAACACGCTTCAGATGTGTGGTCCAGTCACCTTCCAGTGTAGCCACCAGGACAGAAATAGCAGAGACGTTTCACCCAGAAGAGGCGGGACCCCCTGTCTTTCTCCGTTTCACCTTCTACCCCCGCAAATGCAGATTTCATTGAACAATAAAAAGGAAAAGGGAATGAAAGTTAGTTCATTTATTATTGAAAGCAAAAGAGCAGAGTAATTGAATTAAAACCTGATCATTAGAACACTTGCTTCACTGAAGACTTGCAAACTGCAGTTCCACTCGGCTGTTTTTTGTTTATGATGAATGCCATCCCAAGGTTGCTTTGAAGTTTCAGGAAAAGTTAAGAAAATAAAAACAAAAATGCCTTTTGGAAAAAAAAAATCACACAGAGCACATTAGTGTTCATCTTCCTGAGATTTTAGTGAAGTCACATTGCTCGGAGTTGGATGTTTTTACAGTAATTTGAACAGCAGCCATTTCCTCCATGGGGCCACTTCCCTCAGGCTGCAGCTGCACGGTCTGTGCCGCTGACTCTTCAGGGCCTGCTTTTATCAAAAAGACGCCCAGCAAATGAGCCAGAAGCATGATTCCTGGGGCTCAGGGCCCGGGACCAGGCAGGAGGGCCAGGAGTGGAGAGAAATCCCAGCCCTGGGTGCTCTACGAAGCCACCTGAAACCAACCAGGCAGCATGTTCCAACGGTGGGGGTTCACGGTGACATCGGAGGAGCATAAGGAGCAGGCATGTGCAGCCCCCAAGACTGTGTGTGCCTCCAGCCCCACTAAGTCATCAAGCCAATTCTCACCTCCATGTCCTGAAAAGTGTACAATAAAAGTCACAGTTCATGTGTTCTGTGAAAATGCACAAGCTGCTATTTTTAAAATCAAGAGAAAATGGACAATAAAGTAATAGAAATTCATATACAAAAATGTAAGAAAATCTCCCAAAGCTGAAGCGATCGCATGGGCACATAAGGTGCCTGAGAAAATGAATTCTACACATCAGCACACACCACCTCAAAGTGTCTTCACCCCTGGAACACGAGATGACCCTGAAGACTTCCAGAGAGGAAGGATGAGGGGCTGGATGGCATCAAACGTCTCTAAAGGATCAGCAGAAGCTTAAAAAAAAGTGGAGCAACCCTTCAGCGCTCTCGAAGAGAAACGAGAGAAATCTCAGAATTTTATACCCAGCTCAACTATGAGCACAGCTGCTTAACTTAACTCCCAAGCACCTCTTGAGTAAACCCAAAAGAGAATGAAGCAGGCTTCTTACCCCAGGAGAGAGGCAAAGAGAATTTTCAACAAAATGATGCAAGAAAGTCCCAGAATGAGGATGGCCGCGGTGCAGCAGGCCCGGTGCAGGCAGGCAGAGGTCTTCTGAAGGTGAATCACTGAGCTAACATCAGTCTGACCACGCTGAGAAGATACGTGGTCTTGCAGGAATGTCACAGCTGGGTTAGCGGTGAGCACACGGAAGACTCAGCCGACAAAAAGACACTGATTATTTCCAGGAGTGAAAGACATTTGTGCAGAAAAGAAACAGTACCAGGTGGCTCAGGAGTGAATAAACAGGTAGAACCACGTTATGGTGTGGATGCTGATTTTGATATAACAAAGCTGCCCCAGAAAAGCATTTGGAGGATGCAGAGAAGACAGAAGTGCTCTCGAGTTTACGGGGAGATTTCAGAGAACTCGAGTCTCTTCCTCCACTGGATGTCGACTGACAACTTCAAGACCAGGAACATGTGACAGCATAAGAATGTTACTGAAAGAGAAGGAGGTAAGTATCAAACGGGGCAGCCACTGTATTATTTGAAACTGGTTTCCTCTAACTCAGAGGTTGGCAAACTTCTTCTGTGAAAAGGAAGAGAGGAAATACGTTATGCTCTGTGCAAATAACAAGTTCTGACACCAGAGCATGAAAGCAGCATGGCTGGTGCACGAAAGACTGGCTGACCCCGTCCCCACAGAGCGCGACTTACAACCCATACAGTGGCCTGGACGCGGCCCTCGGGGAACGCTTGCTGACCCCTCCCCTCGATGGCAGACGTGGGGAAAGGCAGGCTTGGGGTCTGCTCTTTTTTCTATCATTAGTCTTTACAGCTGTCTGAATTAAAACAAACAGACAAAACTGTCTGAATTTTAATAACATGTATATGTATTCCTTGGGGAACAAATAAAATCCAAATGTAATTTTTTCTAGTTGATATGAGACATTTTTTTCCCCTGGACGGAAGGAAAAAAAATATTTTAGATTAAAAGAGCACACTGTGCTCCAAGAAAAAAAACACCCAGAGTGCGGTCCACGGCCACAGCTTAGGTAGCCAGCAAGGTCGGGGCAAAGCCAGGAGCGCTGCAGTCCCCCTGCTCTGCAAGCCCCCGACCAGGAGGCAGCTGGGGAGCCCGCTCGGATGCCTTAAGTCCTGGAAGGTGATGCAGCAAAGAGGGAGCAAGCAGCAGTGGTGCCCAGGCCACGATGCTATTCAGGCACAGACGCATGCTCCCTGGGGAAGAGCCAGAGGCCGAGACTGTGGCGCAGGGCAGTGTTAGCGGCGTGGCACGGCACAGCACAGCACGTCTAGTGGCAAGCACGGAATTCAACTCCAGACTAATTAAGAGTGGAAGTGGCTGTTAAAGGATGGAGATGATCACTGAATCAGCGTACTGAACGAACTAGGACTAAATGAGTGGCGTGTACACGTACCCAACAAAATGTGGGTGGAATTTGCATTATGTAATATAATATAATATAATGCAACGCATGTAATGTAATGTAATGAAACACAACATATTGCATAATGCTATATAACACGACACAATGCAATGCAATATAATAACAAAACAATGTAATATAATACGTTGCATAATGTAATGTAATATGATGTAATATAATAAGACATAATGTAATGTAATATAATGTAATAATATAATATAATGCAATGTATGTAATATAATGAAACATAATATAATATATTGCATAATGTAATATATGATGCAATGTAATATAACAAAACAATGTAATATAATATGCTGCATGATGTAATATAATATGAAATAATACACTATAACAAGACGTAATGTAATATAATATAATGTAATAATGTAATATAATATAACCACCTGAACTTAGGAGACAGAAGAAAATTGAATGGGAAGTTATATAATAATGCTTCTTTCCTTACTTCTGATAGCAAGGCAATCGTTCTGTATTATTTTGTTTAACTGTGCTTCATAGTTTGTTTTCTTAATATTTTGCAATCCTTTCTTGTAATAAAAAATTTATTTGAATTTCTACTATATTCTTTATCTCATTTCCATTTATTTAAATTCAAATCAATTCAATTCTTGTCATTTATTTTAAAATGACTATAGTATTATTTCATTTTCATAAACGTATTACCATTCGTCCTCCTATCTATGTAAATCCAAGGGGAGACTTCGGGAGTAATCACTAATGTTTATAAAGGTTGTTCCTGATTACAATTTTATGCATTTTATTATACTTGCATGCTGCTACGCCTCATTTGAATTGTTTATTCCGACATGCGTGCGTACTCTCCATAAAAACAATAGGATGATTTTCTTAAGGAAACGAGGAGACTGGAAGTAAGTACAGAAACACGCAAACAGCGGTTCGTTCTGGATGGTAGGGACTGGATGATTGTCGTCTCCTTCTTTCCTGTTATTTTGTACTTTCAGCATAATTTCTTCACGTCTTCATGAGAAAGCTGAAACGAGACGTCCACTGAAGTTCCAGGCCAGCAGAGCCTACGCGAGCCCGCTAATTGCATGTTAATTGTGCCTCTGGTAGACGTCATTTGAGCAAACAGCCTCCCAGCGGCCAGCATAGCTGTTAGACAGAGGCCGAAACCCTCCCTTCACTCCCTGGCCTCTCTGGGCGTGACGGACTCAACTCACAGAGCAGGACCTCCCAGATGCTAAGAGCAATTCCGATCATAAACGGAGCCTTTGATGACGGCTGGCTTGTGACTAAGTGCATCCTTCTGCCCAGACCCGATTTCCAGCCCAGGTATTTCCATCTTGGGTTCTGGCCCATCATTCTACGTTCATCTCACAGCATTGGTAACACGCTGTGCCAGACCCTGGGTAAATAAAACGTGGGCTCTGGGCCCACGAGGCTACACAGGACCCGGTTCACAGCACAAACAGGCAAGCGCACACAACCTCCAGCTCTGGGACCCCTGAGGGGCACGCAGCCCCGGCAACCCCCAGGCACCCCAGCGGAGTCAGTGCTGGGTCCAGGCTGTGGAGGTCATCAGCTCGACGTCTGCCTCTCATTCTCCACTTGGACTCGGGGTTGTTCTTAAACTCCCGTGTTGGGTTTAAGAGCGACCTGCTGCTCCTGCTTCAGAAACCCCTCTCAGGTGCTTAGGGCTTGTTAGCACGATTCCCAGGTACCATGGAAAGCCTCCCATTTCCACAGCCCTGAGCTGAGGGGCGCCCAGGCCAGACTCCTGGGACGGAGAGTCTGAGGATGGCGGTGGGGGATGGTGACGTCTGGGGGCGCTGCAGACTGGACTCCAGCAGACAAAGTACCACGTGTGCCTGCAGAGAAGGCCGCTGGGGAGAGCGAATACAAAGGCGAGGGGGGTAGTCCTGGGACCGTCCCAAGAGGACATCCCAGTGGCACTTCCTCTAGGGTGTCCTGCCCCAGACCGCACGGGCCCCTGGTTCCCTGGCTCGGTGCTCCCAGCGCGTGCCCCGGTTCACGGTGACCGCTGCAATTTAAAAGCCCTTAGAACTTCTGTTCCATTTGTCCACAATATACGGGCTGTCTCTACTTTACACATCCCTCAACCCCCCGAACCTGCACAAGGCAGGCACAGACTCTGTTCAGCAGACATTTCACTGCCTTGTAGAACGAAGTCATAATTAATGAGGAATATAATTAACGCCTCGTGGGACTTCTCCGGGAGGCTGCTGTCGAAATGCCGAGCGACTGTAAGCGGGCTCTGGAAAGAAAGAGGCAAGAACCAGAAGACAGCATTCTTAACAAGCTTCGGAATTATCTTGTTTCGATCTCGTCTTAGTTTTAAATTACTGACCATTTGATAAACTTTACGTCAAAGGTATCCAATCAGTGCCCAGCCAGCCCGCTGAAAAGGAAGGGCGTATTCTGGGAGCGGCAGTGCCTGGAACCTGCTGCCGGCCCTGGGGCTTACGGGGAGGAGGCGTCAGCGTCGCCTGGGAGCCTGCCGAGAAACGCAGGGCCCCCATCCGGACCCCGGGCCGCCGAGCCAGAACCCTCATTCCAGTCACACGTCCGGCTGGTCTGTGCATGCGTTAACGCGGGGCAGCTTCTCCTCCTCCGCCCCGACGGTGGCTGGCGGTCAGCGTCCTCCTGCAGGGACCGCGGGAGGACACGGTGCTCCAGCTCCCGGCACCGGGCACCTCCCGTCACGTCTGTCTCCCTGAGCCTCACCGCCACCCTCCCCGGGGGTTCGGCCCTAAATGCAGGACACAGCCTGGAGCCGGCTCCCCCCAGGCCGCTCTCGGTTGCTCACAGCCGCATTGTGGTCTCTCTCCGTTGACTGACCTTTAACTACACCAACAGATATTGTTGAGCAAACATATTTGTTTAATAAAAGCTTTCCTTTCCTTTCACATCTCCATTACATAGACCAACTACAGACGAAGAGTTTTGTCACCACTGTGTGAACCCAGGGAGAAAGTCTGGGGGGACCGTACACCCTTACACGCATGTCCTAGTCTCTCCCGCGGACTGGGTTGTCCCTTGGCCTTGCTGCTTGGCCTCAGTGAGTCGTTTTGCACGAGGAGCCCACGAGACAGTACAGGTGAGGCAAATGCGTTTTACAGGCTTTAAAACCATTCCAGGTGCAAGAGAGTAAGACTGATACCCGATTCCATCTCTTGGTCAAGCCTCAGCTGTTCTTTCGTATAAATATCTTGCTTTCTGTGTGAATTCTGGCGCAAGCAGGGGTGGTCCTTGCTGTGGCTGGTTTTAATTTTAATTAAATTAGAAGCCCAGGTGGCCACCCCCGCTCAGCTGCCCCACAACAAGCTGCACACGGAATTAGGAGGGGGGCATGGGGCTGGCCGGGGCTTCCAGAAGGCCTAGGGACACAAGCCAGGAGCGAGCGGCTGTGCGAGTGGCAGTTTTGACAGTTACACACTCTGAACGGAGTCAACCAAGTGGGGAGGGCGAAATTCATTTTCCGACAGGGGTGTCAGCGGGATCGTCGGCGCCGAAGACAACAAATCTATAGCCGGGTTAAAACCCGACGGGGTGGAAAACAAGGGCCGTCGGGGCTGGTCCCTCCCGCGCTGCTGTCCAGAGCCTCATTTCACAGCAATTACTGTCCCGGCTGGTTCTCCTGGCCATGGGCCTCGTGGTCTTGCTCATTCCCGGGCTCACACCAAGAAACCAAACCAACGCCAGGACAGTGAGGGCTTGTCGGGGAAGGGGGAGCGGCAGAAAGGCTCGCTGTCCCCCGCGGCGCAGAGAGGGCACCCGGCTCAGGGATGGGACCCGCCTGGAGCCGCCGGGCGGGCCGAGGCTCCCGCTCGGGAAGCCCCGCCTGGCCGCCGCCGCCGCCGCCCCGGGCGGCCTGCCCTCCCTGAGACACGCAGCATCCCGCGGCTCCTGGCGCCTGCGCCCGGCTTCCCGGAGACGGCAGGGATCACGCAGGCCGAGGCTGCAGCAAGAAGCAAGAGAGAATGAAGACGCTTTAATGCTCCAACTTTCTGCCGCTGTCGCTCACATGGTAACTGCACTCTGTGGACCCGAGTGACGAGGGTCCCATTTCCAGCACAGCATGGAGCGGGTGATCCCCTCAGCTGTAAAATGAAGCCGTAAGAGCACAGCGTGAAAATGTATTAGCAACAGTTAGCTAAGGGGACCTCAGCAAGGCGCACGCGCTTTCAATTGGTAAAATAATGTCTGCACAAATTGTTTTTGGTACATTAAGTACCTTTCACAGCCAAAATTAAAAAAGAAAAAAGAAGAAGAAGGGGAAAAAAAAACACAAAATGACACCGAGACGCAGAGCCGTACACACAAAAGGCACAACCAGCCTGTTCTCTGGCAAAGTAATTTCATGCAGAATTTTTTATTGAAATTGTTTCTCGAGTTGACAGATCTAGCGGACAATGATAAGTGACAAGGTGGCGGGCGGCCTGTCAGCCGGCGCTGGGGGAAATCTCGCACAGACTCCTTCATAATCATGAGGACGCGCCCCCTCCAGCTCGGGTGTTTTCAGCCCCCTGGCGTCGTGGCCGCGCACGGTGGCCTTAACTAGCGCTTAGGGGAGGCTGGGAGGGCTTCTGGGCGCGCGGGTCCAGCAGCCCTTTGCAGGCTGTGACACGCTGCCAAGGAAACAAGGGTTGTGAAAAATGACCAGACCCTACTCAGCCAAGCCTGTGACGGCCGAGGGATCGGGCGGCTGGTGTGCCGGAGCTGTGTCAGCGGTTGCTCCGGAAAACTGTGAAATGGTCACAGACCCCGGGCTCCTTAGGGTCACGAGGACGCCTGTGAACTGCACTGATGGGGGCGCCGCTTTGGAAAGCTGCCCAGGGCAAAGGGGGGATGGATCACAGTCGGAGAACTTAAACCACATAAAAATAAGAAGCTAGCGGAGCCCAAAGACAGACGGCCTCCCCCACAGCCCGGCTCGCCCCCGGTCTGGCCTCCCTGGGCTCAGACCGGGTCCTCTCTGCCCCCGATGGCAGGTCTGAGTGGGAAGGTCATTTCCCGGGTGGTGTGTGCACACCACAGCCGGGCATCGCCCGAGACGCACACGTCCAGACAGAAACTGTCTTCCGTCTACACGCACGGTGGCAGACTGCTCCCAAGAAACACCAGTTATGATCAGAATGTGGTTTCCCCAGAACTACAGGGTAAAACAGAAGATCGGTCTCTGCGATGAAAAGACCAGGAAGTAACCGTGATCAGCTTGAAAGACCCACGAAGGGTGAGGGGTTCCTGCAGCGCGGTCCTGCATGTCAGTGAGTGGGAGCCGGCTGTAAACCAGTGACAGTTTCCTTGCTGGAAATCAGGAAACTTGGATTCTGGTCTGTGCTCTGAGGCTAAACAGGAGGGCAGGACCCGTGGCCCGGGGGTTGGGGGGCTCACATGTCCTCATCAGGAGAACAAGCCGGATGAATAACCATTCAGGTTTATCATCTCCGAGGCCAACTCCGGCTTTAGAGTTGAGGATACAGGTTGCATCTCCCACAGGCAAAGTGCTCGTCAGGATCAAAGCATGCATACCCGGAGATAACTTTGCTTCCTATTCGATCATTATTCACTGGGGAGATTTAACAACTTTTTCACTCTCACGTAAAACAACCCTGAGTGGGCTCCTCGGCTGTGGGCTTCAGACGGACGGGCAAGGCTGAGTCTGTCTCGGAAACACAGGTGCCGGGATGGGCTCCCTTTTAAGGACGCCAGCCCGATCCCCTCCCCCAGGGCCAGAAGCTGGGAGGGGAAGAGCCCCAGGTGCCCGGACGGAGAGGACTCCACCGAGCCCCCTATGCCTGCCTGAAGGGATGGCCACGTGACCTACGCCTGGCCGGTGACCGTCGCCGGTGGCATACTCGGCAGGGAACCACTGCTCTTCCTCCCAGCACAGGAGGAAGGGGCACTGAGGGGCCTGGGAGGGTGGGCCGCTCAGCCAGTGCGGGACGCCAAGACCAGAGCTCCCCGGGCCCCTGATCGCCCCTCCCGTGAAGCCTGTGCGGCCGGTGTAACCAGCCCAGGAGACTGCACACGGCGTAACACCCACCACTTGCTCCTGGAGATAAACTGGCTCGTAGGTGCGGCTGTCAGAGCCGGCCAGCCGACCAGGCAGGACACACTGGCCAGCAACAACCTAGCAACTCAACCTCAGCCCAGAATTACCTAACATAAGTAAAATGCACTCCTTGCGGCCGTCCCCAGCCAAGTTAGGCCCCAGCATGTGTTCACGTAAGTGCGATACTCAACACGCACCAAAGTCTTAGTACGATATGTTTGTGTCTGTAAAGATACCTCCTTTGGTAAACAACAAGAAATGAAAGTCAGTTTGGGAGAAACATGAGATAAAATGGCAAAGTCGAAAGGAAAAACAAGCCCAGGTCCAAAAGGACCCGTCAAAACCGCCCCGTTCCTGAGGACTCGGTCCCCCGACCACGCTTCTGGGCTCATTCTGTTTACATTATGAACCCTTCACTTGTTCTCAAGACGTTATTTTTAGCAGGTAAACACGGGGGGGGGGGGGACCACCGTTGTTCAGTCTTTGCTACAAAGGAGCTCTGAATTATCCACTCCAAAGAGCCTCTTCTAGACAATCTGACACTTTGCCGTTATTAGTTTTAACTATAATCACTGATTTTCTGATCTCACCTTGAAAGGAATCTGAAAACAATGGCAAAGGGGCTTGATGTGAGCTGAAGTCCTTTTTAGAAGAGAGATTATTTCTAAAGCTCCAGAGCTGAGTGTGTCAGTCTTTCAAAGATAACTTTCTTGTTTATAATGTGGTTCCTCCAGGCAGGGTAATTCATCCAAGACCAAACTTTCCTCAAAACTTCTTAAAATGTTGCTCTTAAAAAGACGCTTACGCAAGGGCAGTCACGTGGATCCTAACGTGACGGCGGGAAGCTTCTTGTGTCTTTTTCGTTTGTGCACAAAGACTGCAGAATCTATTGCTCCCAAGTAGATTCACTTCAGCAAGCGCTGGAGACTCTTAATGCTAAGATAAAATGGGAAACATCTTATAAACACATGGAAAGCCAATAGGCTGACGAGTAGCGTCTTTTAAGCCAAAAGGCACTCAGTTAAACCCATGCCTGCGTCGATCGTTTATCCTATAGAAACAGACAGTGTTTGCTCTTAGAAGCCATGCCGCCCGGCCAGCCGTCAGCACCTCGTGCGCCGGCCAGGACCCTCACTTCCACTACGTGTCGTTACAGACGAGCTGCCTCCATCCGCCATGCGATCCCAGTGCATGCTGGGAAGAGGGAGGACGAAAAGAGAATTTTTCAGAAAAGGGGGGAAAAAGGAAAAGAAAAAGAAAGAATCCATTCTGGGCATGTTGCTTCTGCTGAGAATTAGTTGCTTGCTGTCAGACCTCAGGTTTTACAGTTCCTGAGCGTTTCGTGCTCTATTCTAATAAAACCACAGATAAATCACTTTTAAGAAGAGAAAAGACACAGCCTACCTAGGGCAGCAAGGACGGACGTCACCAATACAGCTGTTTCAGGGCGTCCAGGCACGAGTTTGTGAGCAGCGGAGTGGGCGTGACGGCACGGTGCGCATGTACGTGTCCGGGTAAACACAAATCTGCTTGAAGAGAAGAAGTTTAAATATATCAATAAATTACAGAAATGTTAGCAGAAATCAACGTGCTTTGTAATGCAAGAAATCGTAGAAAACACATTGACATCTAAATGGTTAGAATCTATAGTTGCAAATTTTGAATCTTAAATTGTATCGTCTATTATAATATAACTAAAATAGAAATGCACCCTGATTTCTGTCAGTTTTCTGGAATTTAAAACTATTATGTTTCATCAAAGCATATTAGCTTATTTTGTAAATGAGCTCATTCTGAGATTTAAAGTAGGTACAATCGTTTCAAATATCGTGTTTGCATCTTATGAACAAAACAAAAGCAGTGCCTGCTTCTTTTGCAAATCTATAAACGTGCTCTCCTGTATGTTTAAAACCTATAAATGCATTTTCTCATTTCATGGAAGGTGTTTCTGTGCTCTAACCTTGTTTTTATTTAAAATGAACCACAGCCAGGACGCACTTTGTATGATAGCCTCCCCGGTGCAGTCACCTTGACATCTCACCGCGCCTGTGGTCCATGTGATTCCAAGACATTCGCTCATGATTCCACCAAACCAGCACATCGGTCGGCCACTCAGATGTTTTAAATTCTTTATGGCAACTGACCTAGAGCGTGTGGTGTCCGGCGGAAACACACTCATCTACTCCTTACAAAACCTGTTACATGGCCCAATTCTTTGGTCTGCAAATTGAGGCTCAATGTACGTGTACACAGAGATTCAGCTCACTGATTTTCACTAGAGTTGGAAACCACGGCTTTCTGCAAGATGAGGGCAGGAAAAAGCCTCCTCCCTTATGTCCTGGGCACCCTGCACCCCTCAGGCCAGGAGAGCAGAGACGAGAAGGTTCTAGAAGATCTAAGCAGTGCTGCTGCTGACAGGGGGAATTACAACGATGGTCCCGACTGGCCAAAGGGGGTCCGTTTTCCCTCTTGCACACAGGAAGTCTGGGCCAAAGCAGAGAACGCTGTGAGGGCAAAGGCATGAATTTCTAGAAACATCTTGGTGTCAGAACAATGGTCTAAAAGAGCAACTCAAGTGTTGGCTTCCGAGGTCAACCTCTTCAGAAGGTGACAGAACTAGACTTGTGTCCCACAGCGTAGGAGAGAGGCCTCGTGACTGTCAGGGTCTCCTAGCATTTATCTCAACACTTCTATAATCCTAGGAAAATTATTTAATTACTTTAAAACATACTTTTCTTGTAAATATATCACATCTGAATTGTCCCAAATTACATTGAATATCTTAATATTTGCTGCATTTTTTCTGTGTATATAACATGTCTTCTTTCAGAATGGGATCTGTGCTGGACACCCTGATCCACGCCGGACACTGTGGGCTCATGCCAGGGGCCCTGGATCCACCCCAGGTGTCCCCAGGAGCTACAGGGACACCCTGGGGCCACGCCAGACACCCTGGTCCCATGCCAGCCATCCCCAGATACACACCAGATGCCTGGGTGTGGCTTTCTCTCTGTTAGAAAACATACAGAAGTATGTACATCCTTGGAAAGTCTTTATGAAAGTCACCTCTCTAAAAAAAAAAAAAAAAAAAAAAAAAAAACCTTTTCATTTTATCCCTCCCCGACTTTCCCCTTTGGTAACCGTAGATTAGGTGTTGGGGACTGACAGACACACATTACTGTGCATAAAACAGATGAACAACAAGGCCCTACTGTACAGCACAGGGATCTGTATCCAACTTCTTACAGTAACATATAATGGAAAGGAACCTGAAAAGAAAACATATTTATGTATGTATGTGTATAATTGAATCGCTTTGCTGTACACCCAAAACTAACATTGTAAATCAACTACACTTCGACTTTTAAAAATTCATTTTCAGCTCGCTAGTGTTTCCATTTAAAACTAAAATCCACAAACATGGGGCTGCTGTTCCGTCTCCTGTGAACAAGCCCCTTACAGCCTCAGGATGAGACTGGGACACCCTTGGTCCTCTCTGACCCCAAGGCCAGCCCTTCTCCCTCCCGGAGGGCATAGCCAGCAGGGTGCCCTCCCCAGGTGCTCAACAAAGGCTGGAAGTGGAGGAAAGAAGCCTGAAGGGCCAGGTGGGTGTTTAACCACAGAGCAAAACTGGGCCCTAAATGTTGCAAATCAGGAAAGTTGTTCTGTCCCAGTTTTTCTGGGCCAGAGTAACTCTCGACTTCAGCTGTCAGGGTGGGGAGGGGAGCCAAGGGTTTTGACGACGCTTTCACCAACATCGCTGCTTTTGTTCACGCTTCTGTAGGCGGAGGCACAGAGGGTTGGCGAGCAGGCGCTCGGTGCCAGTGGGCTGTCACCAGGTGGCTCCTGCCGGCCTGCACAGCTGTCCAGCCTCGGTTCCCCGGCCTTAACTGGGAGGGGGCGTGCGTGCCTCCTGGGACGGCTCTGGGACCGATGTGCTGGTCCCAGTGGGGTCTGCAGCTCAGTGGCTGCCACTGTCCCTGACCGCACTGTCCAGAAGGCATCACCTTAGACCTGGCGTCTCCTGACGGTCCTACACGTGCTCCCTAAAACGGCCGCACGCGTGTCCTCCAGCCTCATCCGCGTGCGGGTCCATCCCGCCCACGACGCCGTTCCGCCCCGCGACAGCAGAGCGCGCGGGTACCGTCCAGTCCCCCGGGCCCTAGCCCTCCCCTGGCTCCGCCAGGTGCCCGGCCTCGCCGCGGCCCCCGAGACCCCCGCAAGGACGCAGCTCCGACGCGTCCCTCCGGCGGGGGTCCCGGCTGGTGGCGCGGGACCCAGGGCCTCCCCCCGCTCTTTCCCCCACACGGCTGATCCGCCCCGGCCTCTGTCTCGGGCCTGCGATGCGGTCGCCGGGACATCCACGTCCGCCTTCCGAATCTCCCAGGACCTCCCGGAACGACGCGATGCCCACGCACCTCCGGGCCTTCCTCCGCAGCGGGTGCGCTTCAGGCCAGTTTCGTCCTCTTTCCTGGTAAGTACACGTCTGCGTTTGCAGAGGGACAATCACCTCGAAGGACAGGAAACCACCCACCGTTCCCACGTGCTTTCCACCAGCTTGGCCTGTGGCGGAGCGACCCCCTGGCGTCCCTGCGAGGGAAAAGCACTGAAGTGCACCTGCGCGGCCCCGTCCCCGGTGACGTCGCGGGGACGTCCACGCCCCTTGCTCGGCGTCCGGGTCCCAGCGCTTCACCGCGGACGCACATTTACCTTCCGCGAGACCAGGTAAGTGGAATCCTCGGTGGTAGGCCTTGCAGTTTTGCTCTGTGCAGGCGTTCCCCATGCGGGTCCTGCTCAGACCCACCCCACCCCTGCCACCACTGCTGTCAGGCTGGACCCCTGGACTAGCCCCTGTTCCCGGCTAAAGCTTGGGGGTCCTCCCTGGGATGGTTCCCAGATCCCGGCTCCCTCTGCGCGAGTGTGTAACGAGCTCTGTGGACTTGGCTGAGCCATCCATGAAATGGGGTTAGTCTCCCCCAGCTCCCGTAGGGCCGGGGAGTTCACTTAGGTGGGTTCTGGAAAGCCCTCTGCAGATGCAGGTGGCTGGAGGGCCGCGTCTGATTAACTGAAGGCAAGTCTAGGGTTTAAGCCTCGTGTGGAATTTCTAAGCTCCTGTGTGCTGAGCCACCTTTAATGTTACTATAATGGAATTGACTTTTTTTTTAAGGAGTGAATTTAATTCTTGCTGCTAATGAGATTCTGCGTCTTATGTGAGTGGAGTGTTTAGGCCTGAGGACAGAGGACCAGAGGGAAAGGGCACTTCCCAGAGGGGGACAGGACTTTCTGGAAAAGTTAGAACGTGCTCCATCGCTACATCCTGTGTCAGAGCATGATTTTTTTAATGCTCTCTTCTCTCTTACTTCACTCGGGGAGCTAGCGAGACTCCATCTGTGTCCTCCTCATGTTCCTCTGAGTCCCACAGATTTACTTAATGGACTCTCCTCGCCGATCAATAAGCAGAAGTTCCTATTCCAGGAACTTACCCAACTCCAACCAATCAACAGCTGCAAAAGCACAGCATTTGTATTCTGGAATTAAAGTAGGAAAAAAGAGCAAATCTAATAATTTACAATATTAATTGGAACTACAAATCATTTCCTTCCAAAAAGATCCTATTGTGTTCCCTTTGTGTAAACGCAGATTAGAAGCAAAAGTGAGTTTTAAAATACTTTAAATGCAGTTTTGAATGAGAGATATTTGTCAAAGAGTGTTTTAAATACTTGAGGCTTTAAAACACTACGTGAATCGGCGTCTCTGCCCGTGGAGCCACAGCCCAGCTGGTGACCGAGGCCAGGCCATCTCTACCGCATTCTAGCGAGCCCCGCCTGGGAAGTGTCAGACCGCACATTTCAGGGGCATCGCAAAGGAGGGAAAGGTGTTTTAAATGGTTTGGAGTGACTATGGAGTTTCCTCGCACAGTTTTTTTTTTTTTTTTTTAATGTTTTCTTTTCTGTCTTTTAAATAACGATCAGTGATTAGAATTCTGAAGCAGAGGTGTTAGTAAGGGTGTGCACAGCGGAACAGCAAAGCTGAATTACTGCGCTGCAAACAGCTTCTACAGTCATTCTAGCTGCGTTTCTAAAAATTCGGTTCTACCATTTTCTGTGCTTATAAAAACAATGGATGTTTTTATCACTTACTATCTTCCCCCGTCCGAAACAGAAAAGAAAGAAAGAAAGAAAACAAAAACAGAACAATATCGCAGCCCTCAGCAAAGCATAAAGTTATCAACCTTAGACCCACCAAGGAGGAGTTTCCAGAAAAGCCCTGAGCTGTCAGAGGGGCTTCTGTGCTGCACCACACAGAACAGTCAGCTCGGCAGAGGGCGAGGTGAATGGATGGAGGCATCGCTGTCTGCGCGGCAGGCCTCCAAAATACTAGTTCCTCCCTATGAAGTTTCTGGAAGAGTCTTCACAATCTTGCTCCTTATTTCCAATGTCTTCGCTCCCTCTCCAGTGACTCATCACAACTCCTATGCGCACCTCCCGTCTGGAAGAAGCAACAGCCCCTCAAGTCTCCTGCCTCAGACCCGGTTCCAAACAGGCAGCCCCTCCCTGGAGACCAAGCCCATCTCTCGGCACGTCCGTGTCTAGGCTCTGGGTTGGGGTCAGCGGCAGCCCCACGGGCAGGGTCTCCTGCGTGGCTCCAGGATGCTGAAATGGCATCATGTGACACACTTAAAACTTGCTGTTTGTGCAATCACTAAAAACTGCGCCATTAGCTGGATTTTCAGATTGCATGAGTGCAGATCATTAAGTGTTATTACAGTATTAATTATTAGAAATGTCCTGTCCTGCCCAAATTAAATCGGGGCAGCCAACGACCTGCGAGTTCCCAATACCACGGATAATTTACCCAGAGATCCGCCACGCTGGGCAAGGTGTCCTCGCAAGCAATTCGCATTATTTCACATTAAGTACCAACTGAAGACCCCTGAAGAAAATGAATAAATCAGATCTTGATATTTTCCTGTGGCGACTTGACACGGGAACTTTCAGAAAAACCGGGGGGGCCAGCCAGCAACTGATGTTGCCACTCCAGTGACAACTTAATGCCTGAGCGCAGAAAGCCGACCGGTGGAAAGCAGCGTCTTAGCCGTGAGGCGCCTCCTGGTTCTGCCCTGATTTCAGGTGGTTCCCGTGCCTTCAGGTCTGCGCTGAGCCAATACAATGGAGAAAGTGAAATGAGCGTCAGTATTTAAGGCCAATCCATTCAAAACTGGATGCATATATTTTAAACACCGCTGAGTAAGTACCCAGTCACCCCGCAGAGCGCCGCAGAGCCCGGCGTCACCCCCTCGTGGAAGGAAGAGCGCCCGAGCCGGCGCGGGCCACCTCCTCTCACAGTGGAGCTGAAGCTCCCGGCGGTGGCCCCTGAGCCCAGCCTCGGCCGCCACCCCTCCCTCCCGGCAGCCGCACCGGCGGGAGCCCCCGCCGAGCTGGGGTCCGCCCGGTGACCGCCCAGCCACCACGCACGTTCAGCAGGTGGCCCCATTTTCACTAGAGCTGGACTGCAGTGTCTCTCTATCCTCTTAGATGAAAAGAAAACCCAGGAAAAATATATGTTAACAATAAGGGTGGATTTTTCCCCAGTGTGTACACATAATTCAGTAGTTTAATGCAACAGTTGAACGCTGGTCTAGGTGTGCTCATGTCCAAGTTACTCGACGTTCTGTGGCCCAGTTTCCACATTGGGGAAACCCTCTCCGATGCCCGTCCAGGGGCGGCTGACCTGTGGGGAGAGGGCAGGGGTGGTCTGGGACCCAGGACTACCTCTCCTACTGGGAGCTGTCAATCGTCCATCCCCACTGCCACTCTCCTCTGGAAGACAGTCAGCTTCAAGTTAGGAAACACCTGCAGAGTTCCCAGCTTTACTCCACTGTTTGACAAATGCTAGGTCTCTCCCCCAATGCCCCATCTCCTTCCAAATGTGAAATTCAAGTCCAAGGTGAGCCCACACAGCAGTCTGAAGGCAGGGGAAGCCGTCGCTGCTACGTCTAGCTCCGTTCCACCGTCAGGAAGCTGAGCTTATCCCAGCTGAGCACTTAGATACTTAAAACTCATCCATAGATCTGATTTTTAAAATTTTATTTAAAATCTAACACATTTACAAAATGAGTTTTTCAAGGTTAGTGTAAAATATGTGAAAGTTGCCAAATGGTCATCGATTTAAATGCCCCCAAGCTGGCCAGTGACAGAGCTATTGAATGGTATTCATTCTTAAAAACAATGGTTATGAAGACTATGTAGTAATATGGGGCGCAGTTACATGACATTACTTGAAAAAGTATATTTAATATCAAATGTTGTGTGTTTGCAAAGTGTTGAGATTGCAACAATGTGCAGAAGTTGCCCATAAAAAGCTGAAACACACACACACCTGAGACGTGATGTAAACATGGTGCTTCAGCCGCCTTTGGACTTTGTCGTCTGATCTGAAATTCAATACGTTTTAAGCTCCCCTTCCAAAATGAAAACCTAATACTCCCCCTAAACTTTACTCCTTTTAAAACCTACTTGTGCTTAATTTGGAACAAAATCCTTTACAATAAATGACTTTTAATTTTTTCAGACCCTGTAAAGCATTGCAGGGTCTGAAGCAAGAGGCAGAATAGGTGAGTGCAGACGCCCCGGGTTCGAGTCCCAGCTCCGCCCCACTGGGTTTTGTAAAACCAGGCGAGAGTTAACATTCTCCAAAGCTCTCCCCGCAGGGCCCGACGGTGACAAGCAATAGCGTCTGCAAGTGCATCTGACGGTGTGCATGGCATGGAGTCTTAGCAGGGTGTAGCCCGTAAAGTTCTGTTAACGTTGTGCTTCACGCCTCATCCAAACGCAGGAGCCACTGTTTGTTGCACAGGTGAGAGGCGTGAAGTTCCTGGAACCTAAACTTCTCCAAGTTCAGGCGTTTGATGAGCCACAGAGTGGCCACCAGCGCTGGTGCCGGAGGAGCCAACGCCCGTCTCCAAGGCCGCCCCAGAGGGGCCAGTGGAACCCACGGTAGACACGACCGGAACACGTGTCCATCACGAGAGGTGGTGGAAGCCAGTCCAGGGCAGCGAAGGCCCAGGGCTAACACGCGTCCGCGCAGCCTAGAGCCGGGCGGCCCTTCCCGGGGAAAGGTGCTGGCAGAGGCATTTCAGTTTCACACGCTCGGAAACGAGCAGCCGTTCTGAGTCCCAACTAGAGTTTACGCCGGGCGTACCCCACGTCACTCTAGGTCCTGACTCCTCCGTCTCTCTGCCTCGCTCTCCTTCCAGATCCCCACCGTGTGTCTGGGTCCTGTGGCCGGCCCGCAGAGGCTGGGTCCCATGCTGTGCGTGAGCCGTGTCCCCTGCGGCGGGCAGTCGGGGAGCCTGAGTGTGTCCAGTGCTGGGAAGGGCAGCTGTCACCGTAGCCCCGTTAGGGGCCGAATTTGCAAGAGCAGCATCAAACATGAGTGGGGTTCCCCCACCCCCGGGCTCTGTAATGTGGATGGAGCATGGGGTTAAGTGGAGAAAGGAAGGAGACGGCGAAGGGGAGGAAAGGCCACTGGAACATAAATCAAGAAAAGGAATTACAAGGTGGGGAGGGTATAGCTCGTTGGTGGAGCACGTGCTCAGCTGCACAAGGTCCTGGGTTCCAGCCCCAGTACCTCCATCTAAAAAGAAAAAAGGAAAAGAAAAGGGATTCCAAGGCTGAACGCAGAGGACTCAAAGGACAGCCTTCATCCGACAAGAGTGTGAGAGGAGCCTGGCTCCGGGAGCACCAGCCTGCCCCACGTCGCTTCCCTGGAGTGGGGCTCTCGGTATCTGAAAAGAACCAGAAGTCCCAGCTATCAGCCCCGGTCTCACCTCATCCACTGGCCCTTCCTTAGGTCTGTTTGGTCAGACGCTGTTGCTGAAATTCCAGTAACACAAGGGGCACGTGGGCGCAAGTACCTCGGTCTTACCCAGTTCCGTCCCCATCAGCAGCTCAGCAATTACACACACTCCCTGCAATTTCCGCAGAGGGCGTTTGATCCAGGGAGGCACTGCCACCTTCATACTTTCACTCCATGTTTGCTGTCTTGTCTCTTTCTGTCAAATCCAAAACGTTTTAGCAATTTGGAGTCTAGCTGGTTTTTCTCAGTTGCAGATTTGCAGACAACAGAACCAGGTCCAGGCTGCTTGCTGTGAAGGTGGGAAACCGCCCCCAGCTGCGCTGAGGCAGAGCGGCCGAAGCCCTGTTCCCTCCTCCAGCTCCTCCACTCGCCGGGGCGCGGACTTCCCTGCCCACACGGGCTGTTAAAACGCAAACGCTGTTAAGTGCTGTCTGTTTCTTCCTGCTATTCCAAAAACTGGGGAAGACATTAAACATAAAAACTTGTTAGAGCAAAGATTGCAAATTTAAGCACAGAACTGTCAGTAAATGCAAATACCAGTGTTCTAGTGGTAACATTAACCGAAACACACTTCACGTCCTCGTGACATTGACTCTCTGTTTAAAGGTCTAATTTGAAACTTCCACTATTTGGGGTGAGAAGGATGAATACTTTTATTATGAGTACACGTATTTCTTACAGCTTTGCACCTTTAAGTAGGAAGCTCCTTGAAAGCAGGGAATTTTCCTTTAATTCATTGTGTGTGTGGTATCAGCTCAGTGGTTTAGATCCAACAAAACAGAAACAGCTCTAGGAACACACTCAGTTCAGCCAGATGGGTGCTGTTACAGGACCCGAGTGGCGTGTGTGGTACCACACAGTTGCCCCATCACGTACTGACAGATACAACTCGAAAATGTCTACACCTCAACATGCACTTCATGGAGCAGCTTCCAGTAATTTAAAAAATCTTTTCCAAAATAATTTTAATTTCAGTTTTACTCCTTTTCTGTTTGTGAGTTATTTTTTTATTCATATTTTGTTGGAGAAAGACATTGAGAGCACTAGCAGTAGAATTAGAAGACTAGAAGGAGTTAGAACGCATTCGCCTATAGTCTCAAACCTAGAAAATCGCCCGTCTCTCTAGTCTCATTTTCCCTGCCTGCCTTCATTTATATAATGCATACATTTGCACAGTTGAAAAATAATAGTACAAATGTGTAGGCTGTATATTTATTTTGATGGTGTAATACACATCTATTTTGGTGTCTCATTATTGCTCTACCTTTGGACCTTTGAAAAATATTTTAAATAGCGCTGCAGTGGGCATCCCTTGCATTACTAGTTTGTGACAGTTTTTTCCTAGTTGTTTTTTTTTTTTTATCTAATATAATCCTCGAAACTCCTCCTGAGCGTTCCGTATTTCTTCAAAATAACTTAGATAAATTGGAAGCACATTTCTAGCACAGTAATCATTTATTACAGTAAGTTATCCATTTGACCAAAGTTTCATAAAAAGCATGTGCACAGCCGTCATCACTTTTTCAGGCAGAACTAGAACATTCTCTATTTTTATGATTGGCATTAACTACTCTACTAAAAATGTCATAAAACATTGACAGGCCAAAAAATGAAAAGAGACTAAAGAACATACTTATTGTAAACATGACAAATGATTCATGAATGAAAACACTTGACATCATAGTTCCAAAGGCAGGAACAGATAATTCAATAAAGTGAAAAGTTAACAGCATAAAACATCTAAAACATGTTCATTCTCACAAAGAGTGAGAGAAATGACAGCTAACAGACAACAAAGCACTTTCCAATTATTAGAGGAAAAATAATCTAATATTTCGTCAATAAGGCTTAGGGAAAAACAGGCAGTCTAGGGAACTGAAGAAGAGTTTTAAACTAGAGTCACACTCTAGGTAGCCAGCTGTGCTGAGGGGCAGACAGACGGATACACAGAGAGAGGAAGGGTGGATGACACACAGGTAGGCAGGTTATGTTCTCTCCACCCATGTTTACCCTGCTGGAAATTAAAATGCATACATTGTCAACATTTGCTAACTCATTTCAAAATAACAACAATAAACCCACTGCATGTTACCATAATCACCATTTTTATAAAAATGAGTATTTTTCAAAAACAAAGAATTAATGGTGACAAGAGTGGTCGTGTTTTATATTTTTGCAAATCTCCCTAACATCTGGCTTAACAGGAGGTGCGTCTGGGCCTCTGCTTTTAATGCTTTTTGGCTGAAGCACGTGAAGAACGCGCCATCTCACCCAGACATGCAGTCGGCAAGGAGGAAGCATTTTAACAGTTCTGCAGATAAGCGTGCCTACTCTTCTTTGAACGTGCACTAAAATCCAGTGAGTGTTCACCTCTCAAAGACGGGCTGGGAGGTGGGATCGGAAACCACAGCAACGGGCATCTCACAGATGGGAACCCGCTGGTGTCTCTTGCCCTCGGGCCGGGTTTTCTACCCATGGCTTTGTGTTACCTTCCAAACACTGACTCCCATTCCATAGAAAACATCGCGTTTACCGGTATCACTACCAATCTCATCAGAAAAATAAGTCCCTGAACTGACATCCTCACGCACGTGTGAGAGCAAGACTGACAAGTCCAAGGACGTCTTGGTGTGACTGAAGGTATTTCGACCTGTGGGCCCCGAACGGCCTCCGAGACCCCCAGGCATCACTAGGCTTCTCATGGAGACCTGCAGCTTCCCCGGAGCGATTCACGTGAGATCAGGGGGCGCCTCCACGTGCTGAAGGCCAAGGGCAGGTTCCTGGCATCTTTTCGGTGACTTTCACCCCCTGTTGAAACACTCTCTTCTCTTAGCTTCTGTCTCAGACCCTCTGCAGGAACCCCCGGGCCATCTGGGCCTTTCTTTTCTCGTTTGTAGGTGTGAGTCTTCCTCTTTCCAGCCACTGGATTCTGGGGACCTTGTGGCCTCAGCCTTGGGCTGTCCACCCCTCTCACTGCACCATGTCCCCAGGTGACCACAGGACACAGCTCCTGTCCGAGGAAAGAGGAGAGCCCCTCATCTCGCTCCCAGGCTCCGCTCCGCACCAGCTCCGGGCGTCTGCGTGGGGGGCTCTCTCAAGCTGGGCTGCTTCCTCCTCCGCTCCCGGGCACGTTCACTTCCAGCCGAGCACATTCCCTGCCCACCTCAGGTGTGTCCCCTAGTCCTGTCCTCTTTTTGTGTCCAGCTTATTCCTGAGCCCTTCTGCTTGTCCGCGCCTCTGCTGGGTCCTCTCCAGTCTGAGCTGCTCCTCCCGGGTGACCGAGTCGCCTGCCCTGGTCTCCCCCAGTGTGGTCTGCCCCCGCCCTTCAGAGCAGCTCCGAGCACAGCACACACTCACTCTTTCAAGAACACAGTGGGCTTGTGTCACACCCCCACGTTGCTTGCTTCTGCTGAAAATAATTGTCACAGTTGTGGAACTGTGTCATTTACCAAGAAGCTAAGGTAATAAACAATGAGTGTGTGTGTGCACGTGTGTAGTAATGGTGAACGCACGACCGTGGGCATAATACACACATGGACAGAGACATGCACACTCACACGGCTTCCATCAGAGCACACACATGACCACAGGCACGCGTCTGCGTGTGTGCCTGCCAGTGCGCGTGTCTGTCTGCACGTGTCTCTGTGCATTGCCTGCGCACATGGGCCGGCTGTGTGCGTGTCTCCCCAGTGGGGCGGCTGGCCTGGCTTCACAAGCACCAGAACCTGCTGGCTCGTGGACCAACTCCTTGTATGATGGTGTCTCCACGTAAAATGGGAAAAAGAGCAAAGAGCGAAAAAGAAGGAATTGGGTTTATCAAGGGAGAGACAAGAGGCCTGCAGTCTAAACGCAGCGTGTCGCCAGACGGGCAGCCGCGCCGGCCGGCCACGCACTCTGTGAAGGACCCACGTCTGTTCCCTCCCTGTCAGCCCGGCTCCGGGCGGCGGGGAAGGGCGGCCGTGGGGGCCGCGAGCGCACCTGCGCGGGGCGCGAGTGAGCTGCAGCGCTTCGGCTGTGGGGTCGTGTTCAATCACCAAGCCTGCTTATGGCAGATCAATGAACAGAAACTCATTAAATCCTGACCAAAACCAGCCACAGGAAGGGGAAGTCCACTCAGGGGCACGAGGCTTAAATTATATATCGGTTTTTTCCTCTGTTGTTTCATTTCACAAAACTGCAAAAGTCCAGGCAACATTTTGTCAGTAAAAAACAATAAAGAATATGGAAAGCCCATCTTCACAGAGCACTGGACGTCGCAAAACAACCTGCAGCTATTATGGGATATATCAAAACTGGCAGGTGAAACTTGGCCGGGGACGGAGCCGTATCTCACAGGGACAGCACGCCCTCCCGGGCGGGGCTGCGAGCCCGGAGGAACCGGGTGCAGGGAGTTCATGGGCTTCATTGAACTGGTGGCATCTGGAGGATGGGAAAAAATTGGTGACACTGCAAAACTGGTCATTAGGTTTTTCAGGCGCGGAGGGACGCACTCCTGGGGGACCTGGAGGAACGGCCTGGATGACGGGGGAAGCTCATTGCTCACGTACCTTTTACAGAAACCAGCAGCTTCATGAATCCACCATTAGTGCTTTTGCTATTCATGGTCTCTTACCTTTGAAAAGAACACCTAATGGATTGATATACACATTGGTTCTAATGTTGTCAAAAAGGCAAATATTTCTTGAAAACAGGGTCGTGGCTCCGCATCTCCTCCCCCACTTATCACCCATATGGTGTAAATTCTATGTGTTTTAATATCACTTTGTGGCTTTCTAGTGCTGCACCAAGAACTCGTGTGTGTGTAAAAACTGTAGCCAAATTAAATCAGGAAGAAGTCATTTGGAACATTGTTTTTCCTGTGCTGCTTTCAAATAGGAGGAAAATAAATGCATGAGAAGCCAAATAGGGGTCAGATCCTAAGCCACAGATGCGCCGAAAAGCCCCATTATGCACAACTGACACCCTGGAATTCCCACCGGCACACCTAGCTAGGATCGGATCGCCGTCTTCACGTGTGTTATACTGCCGAGCATCTGTTCCCTGGGCTTCTGAGACACTGCATGTGGAGCGTAAAGGTTTGGTATTAAGGGAAATAATTAACATGTTTCCTGGCACCCGGCCAGCGGGGACAGGGTGTCACCTGAAAATGACAAACTCTCTCAATACCCCACGCCTTCGTGAGCGCTTCCTGGAGTAATTCGGAAGAACGGCTGTCATAATCAGCCCTTCCTCTCGGAAGATAGAGGTGCGTTCGCGGGAGGTGGCGGTGGGGTGTGGCAGGCTGTGCTGCAGGAACTGGCCGCGAGGGCACTGGAGGTCAGCGGGAACTCCGGTCATGAACTAGCCACCACTTGGCGCTCTCTTAGTTCTTAAAAACTGTCTCCTGGTGCGTGAATAGGAAATCGAAGTTTCTCAGTGATTTCTGAGTGCTGAGAAGATGTCCGTTTTGAAATACACATGGAGACACAACTCAGATCCTTTCATTAAGGACTGACGACTGCGGTCCTGAAGTTCACTTCCACTGCTCTGGCCACATCATCTCCCCGAGTCTTCTCGACGAAAAGGTGTCTAGATGGTTCAGGTACCTTTAGGTCTTCATTTTCTTTTCTTATCTTTGTTTTCTTTCTTTTTTTTTTTTTTTAGTAATTTTTTTAAAATTTTAACTTTATTTCATTTTTTTCCCTTAACAGAGGCACTGGGGATTGAACCCAGGATCTCACGCAGGCCAAGCACACACGCTACCCCTGAGCCATCCTCTCTGCCTCCCTGGACTTCGTTTTCTTTGATTACACAAAGAAACTCATCCTCACAGGGCGTAAAAGCTCTCGAAGTGGAGCCGGAGTGGAGGGGCTGGGGCACAGACCCCGGCTTTCCTTTCCTCTTGCCGCTGGTGTGACGACCGAAACACACACGTGATGCGGCCATGCACCAGCGCCGTCTGCCCCCGGATATGACCACTGCGCAACTGAGATAAGATGTATTTCTCCTTATTTTGTATCTAGATTTATGAAGCATTTTTGTTTTGTTTTGTTTTGTTTTTAAATTTAGGGAAAACTCAAGGAAATGCTCACAGGGTAGTAACTCATTCAACCCAGAAACAGATTCCCTGTTTAAACGTTTCCGAGACGCGCCGCGTGGCAGTAAACATGCGCTCAGGAAACAGCATAATCGTTCCCCAGCAGAACATATCTGGAGACTGTGAGTAAATGAAAAGTGTGCCTCCCCCCTTACACCACCGCTCTGGATGTTTTTATCTTCAGCTCCTGAATTCTGCCAGGTGGAGCCTGCCTCCTCTTTGCTCCCATGTGTGGCTTGCACTTGGCTCCGCTCTGCTGGTATTTGGGCATTTCTGCTGCCGTGAGCATCCCGGGCCAGGCGGGAGTGTGACCGCGAGCTGTGGGTGCTGCCGGAGAGCAGCCCGGCCACGGAAAGTGATTGAATGGTCTCATTCCAGGCTTTTTGTCAGACAACAGGCAGCGCTCTATGAAGATTGACACAGGAGTCCTGGGCTCCCTGGGCCAGGCCAGCAGGTGGATTGATGCTGTGCTGCGGCGGTGGATGAAGACGGAGTAAGCGTTACCACGCTCAATCCGCCGGCTCGTCAGGAGCGGAAAATCACCCCGTGTCACCGGTCACGGGAGCGTTTCACGACTGTCACGCGGATTTAGTGGTGCAGCGTCACGGGCAGACGGCTGGGCCAAAAATTCGTTATTGTAAGGAAAGTAAAGGCTGCCTGCAAAGCCAGCGTGGAGCCCCGGATAAAGCGGCAGAGAACCAGGCGAGCAGTCTGCCACGCGCAGCCAGCCCCCCACGCATCTGCGCCTCGTCGGCAGAACAAGTGCACCAGCCCTCGGGGCGGGGCTCCTGCGGGCTCAGTCCTCTGACTCGCGCTTGCTGGGTGAGAGGGACTTGAGCACCGACGACTATCTGGGGCCAGGGGCGGGGACGGCGCGCATTTTGAAAGATGGCTGTGATGTGTAAGGACCAGGCCTGTGATGATGACGAGCCTCCGGGGACCTCGGGGCGTGTGGGGGTGCAGAGGAGCAGCCAGACGTGTCTCCGAGTTCTCTGCAGGGGCGGAGGGCGGCGCGGGCGATGAAGTCCCGGCTGCGCAGGTGGGGTGTCGAGGTGAGGCAGGGAGTGACCCTGTGCCCCACAAGCAGCATGGGGTCAGCCCCCAGTAGAGGTCGCAGTGACAGAAACTAGCACACAGGACAGGGACACCCGTGGTTCACAGGGGGCGCAGTGTGATGGCGGGTGCGCTCAAGCATGGGCTGGACCCAGACGGCCGGTCCCCAGCCACATGCTGGCCTCGGCACTCCCCGGGTGGCCACATCCTTCCCCCAGCGCGAGACCTCGTCCTCTTCAATCAGCCTCCTTCCACGACCCCTCCGGGCCTGTCCCCGCTCCCCGGGCCAGGGGCCCACGTCTGCAGGCTCCCGGGGCAGAGACAAGTCAGCTGCCCGCCGTCTCTCCCGTCAGGGTCATAGCGTCACACCTCTTCTTTCTCCTCAAAACCTTTCCATTTCATTCAAGAGCTTACTTTGAAAGTTTAAGGAAAAAATAAACCAGCAGTTCATCTTCCTTGATCTTCGCCTTCCTTATAATAATTCTCTCGCTGAGTCAGGGAAGGGCAGGCGTCAGGGGGCTTTGACAGGCACACCAGGTTTGGGCGTCTAACGCTGAACCTGTCTCATTCTGTCCAGAGGGACATCTAACCGCCCCTTTAAGCCCCAATTTACAGGAGGCGACTTGTGTCCTGAGAAAGTTTCCCCAAGGGGAAAGGGGCCTTTTAACAATGCGCCAAGCCTGAGATGGGGTTTGGGGGGCTGTGTTTTAGGGAAAGGAAGGCGTCTGGGTCCCCCAGCCAGCCCCAGGTGCCCAAGTCCTAAAGAAACCCTGGCGAGCTTGCCCACAGTGAAGAAGGAGGCACAGGAGGGCGGGTGCTCCCAGGTTTGGGGAATCTGCCGCCAGGAGGCCCGGGGGCATGGGGGCCCTGAGCAACCCCACGGCAGGGACTGCGGGCTGGTCTGGGTGGGCCCTGCTGGCAGCCCGAGGCCAGCGCCCTCCAACAGGACGGCCCGGAGCACAGGGCAGGGGGCTCCGCTGCTGCAGGGCTGTGGGACTCTCGGGGCCTCGGGGAGGCCCCCAGGACAGTGACCGAGGGCAGGATTTCATAGGCGGGAAACCAGAGGAGCATCACCCCTGAGTGAAACAGGATCGCGATTATCGCGATTTCTGGTGCAGTCGGCCCAGCCCAGGACGCCAGGCCTGCAAGGGGGGCAGGTCGGGAGGCTCCAAGGCTCCGCCTGCAGCTGCAGCCCAGCCCCACCCCCACCCCAGCGCTGGGCCCCGGCACCCCTCGTGTCCCTAGGTGATGGGCTGGCTCCCGTGAGGCGTGGAGGGGCCATGGGGGGCTCCCCTCCCTGAGTCTGAGCGGGAAATACCTGGTGAAAGGACGAAACAGATGAGAGCAGTGATCCGTGGTGGTCGGCTGCCCGGGGACAGAGGACCCTGGAAGAAATCGGTACTCTTGGGGAACCGCCTTTGCTAATCCCAGGGAGGTCCCACAAGGTGAAGGAGCCCACGTCCACTTACCTACGGCCCGTTCACTTACTGTGTGTGGCACTCGGAACCGGGCGCGAGGCCCTGGGAGGCAGGCGTCCACGTGCACGGGCGCAGCAGAGGAGGCGCCGGGACACAAGGCGGGGGCTGGAGGCTGCGCATCTACACGGACCTGGGGGCACGCTGGTCACCACCTCTGCTCGGAGCCGCACCGCCCAGCCCCTGGACGCCCATCTCCTCGCGGTCGTGCGCGTGGGACCAGGTCAGGTCACAGGGACACTCACAGGCCCAGGATGGTCTCGCACAGACGCCAGTGTCCACGCCGGGCGGTGCTTCCGAGCAGACTGAGCCGCCCAGCTCCCAAAGGGCTGCTCCCTGACACGGTGACGGGTGACCGGCAGCAGGCCAGCCGGGAGCCTTGGCTGCGGGTGCCTTCTGCTGACTTGCGCTGTAGAGAGACCGTCTGAGGGAGAGACAGATTCCGCTCCCTGGGAACTGGGTCTCGGAGTTTTGTGTCTTCTTACCCCTCCCAGAGCTGGGCAGGGCTTTGGACACAAGCACACTGTGGGGCTGGACTTGCAGACCCCAGGCCTGCAGTGTAAGCCCCGGCTTTGTTGCGGGCAGCTGTGTGCACTGATTCCTGGCTCTCCTGAGCTGCCAGGATGGACATCACTGCCGGCCGGCGGTGTCAAGGACACAGGACAGGGACCCTGCCCTGCCGACTAACCCGCCGTGCACACCGGGACCAGGAGCGTCTCAGCGGGCTGCTCCGCTCCTTGTCCTCAGACCAGGGGTCTCGGCACCCGCGGTGGAACGAGGCTAAGGACACTGCCGGGCTGTAAACACAGAGCCACCCCCCCCCGTGCCCTCTCAGCGACACCTGCCACCACGGTGGCTCTCAAGTAATACAGGCCATTGCTCCATTCCCATTTAAAATAGAAAAATGAAAGAAAGAAAGAAGGAAAGGAAGAAAGAAAGAAAAGAAAGAAGGAGAAAGAAACAGAAGCAATCTGGTACCAAGGGGACTTGCTGGGAGAGAATTTCATGGTGCCAGCTGACTGTCCATCTTGCCTCTAAGGGGTGTCGGGGCTGCTTGGCTTGATGATGGCTGATGCTCCAGTGGCTCCCGCGCCCCCTGGAGACGAGTGATGCCAGGGACAGCCGTCACACACGGGCCGAGGCCCCGGGCAGGAGCATGGCTGGCCTGGCCCTTCAAAATAAAAATGGAGAAAAAAAAAAAAAAACTATTTTTAAAATAATGGAGCTCCCTGAGAAAAATACACTTCAAGTTTCACTTTGTGGGAGTATTTATTCCTCTCTGTTTGTGAAAAGGGTTTATCATGCTGAGTGCATTTCTCTCCACTAAAACGAAAACCTCAAAATCTATACAGAGAAAAAAACCCACAGCTGAAATACAGGTGCATCCGTGTGTGTGTTTACAAACAGACATATATGTACACACACGTGTGTGTGCACACTTATTTGCATATTTGATATGGACACGTACATACAGCCATGCATAAATGCACATGTAGACACGCACATGCACACACATATATAATTCACACATACACGCATGTATACACGTGCATGTACATGCACACAGGTAAGTACACATGCGTGTACCTGCACACACATCCATGCACCTTCGTACAGCTACAGGCCCCTCTCCCTGCCCCTCCCTGTGCCATGTGGACTGGTCACGGGCACCCACAGTGCGGGCGGCCAGGAGCCCTGAACACACTCCCCCACCCCCGGCCTATTCCAGCGGCAGCAGGGTTAGCATGACGAGGGTCGCCCTCTGCTCCTAAGCCTCCCGCATGCACGTGACCAGGAGGGCAGCAGGACTGACCTGAGCCGGGGGGCCAGGGGAGGCTCGGCCAGGGGCCGGGGGGGCCACCTCAGAACCTTGGGAGCACAGGTGTCCCCATGTGGGGGGGTTCTAGTTTGCTGGTTGGCGACTGGACAGGGTCATTGTCCCTCTTCTGAATGGGACGAGTCAGAGGCCCCCGAGGGTAGGATGCTGCCTGAGGCCCCAGGGTTGCAGCGTGAGGACAGCAGACCAGCAGCCGGACCCTGGTTGTCCCTGGGATGAACAGTGGGGGAGCGTGGCTGGTCACCACACGGCCCGAGACAGGCCAGGGGCTCCAGTTTTTCCCAGGATGGGCACTACCGGCGTCACCTTCCAATTGGCATGGAGGCTACACTAACTCCCTACTTTCAGGACTGTCACAGGAAGTGACAAAGTGTGTTTGCTTCAGCAGCGCAGACGCCAGCTCTGTCCCCACCTCGCCAGACTGCCATGTCACCACGGAGAAAGGGCTGGGGCCTACGACACTTTCACAAGTGTGTGTGCACGCGTGTGTGTGCACGCGTGTGTGTGCGCGCGTGCACACATGTGTACGAGAGAGACAGAGGGCTTACACCTGGGGTGCAGGTGGGGCCAGCCTCCCTGCCTCCCCTGGAGACGGTCTTACCAGGTTGGAATCTCCTCCCCCCCACCCCAGTGCCCAGAGAGGAGGGGAGGGGGCCTGAGGGGACCCCGGCCGACCTGCTCTAACAGCTTGTGCTGTGTTGGAGAGACGGGAGTGTCACCCCAGCCCACGCGCAGCTCCTGTGACATCAGCTCTGCGCGATGGAGGAATTAATGCCGCGGCCTGGTGTCGTCCCAACGCTGATCCAAGGAGTTAACAGAAGTCTTCGGCACCTGGGCCACCTGGGCCCCCAAAGGCAGAACAGGACGGACGGAGTCCCAGCCTGTCCGCTCACTGGGCAGTCATGGGGGACGGAGTGAGGCTGACCTCCCAGACACGGGTTTTCTGCGACCCTCTCTGCTGATGTCAGTGCAGATAATTCCCCACAGAGCGCAGCGGACTGAATCTACATGCCGCACGCGTGAGCGGCAAACCTGAGCCAGTCCCCGGGCTGGGGGTGGGGCTCCCTCCTTACAGTGTAGGCGGTTGAGACACGTCTGAAAGTGATGAGATGGGAACTGACGAAGACAGAGGTCACACAGGGTCACAAAGGGCGTGCTGTCACCACACGGGAGCGTCATCACAGAAAAGCCGCCCACAGCGTAGAAAGGGGCAGAGTGACATGGAATTCCCATGTTGTACGTTACCATCTTAGCGTCAGGGCCAAAGTGGGTCCCCTTGGAGCCGGCTGAGTCTGGGCCGGAACTGGGGGCTCTGGTTTCTTCTCATTACGAGTCTCCTTTATTTTTTAATTGACCAAACCATGAACAAATATTGCTTTGACTTGATTGAACTGTATATGCATTTTTAAATGCACGAAACTTTTATTGCGAATCCATATTCATTTTTAAAACAGAAGTAAGCCAGCAAGTTGTTTTAAGTTGGAAGCCACTTTTAATCCTATCTTCAAAGTCTAAGTTATTTAAACAAATCAAAAATAGGAAACACCATTTTATTCTTTTTTTTCCGGTGCAGGTGGAAATTCATTCTCTCGCTCTCTCAAAACACAGACACACACATGCGCACACACAGGATTTTTTTTAATAAAAATAATCAGTAGTCATTATCCACAAGAATTCAATGAGAAAATGTAACACTGACAGCTCTCATTATCACTGAGGGCGAAATGATGCAGACTTGCATTTGTAGACCTGCTTAACTTAACATGTCAAATATTAGCATCAAATGGGAGTAAGGGCAGATGATTTTAGAGAGCTGTTATTACATGACACTCTAAGTCATACGCTATGTTCTGCAACACTCGAAGAAAGATAAAAATGAAAAATGAAGTTAATGAAAAGTTACTGCCTTACTGAAGGCTGCAGAAGCAGGCACTTTACATTAAAATGAAATCTTTGCAGAACACCAAAGCTCACAGAAAACAGTAATTTAAGAGTGAATTGCCCTAATGGGGTACTCTCCATCTCATGTCCGCAAATAGTCTCCCAGCTGAATCAGAAGGCTTTATTTTTGTCATCGCGATGACTGACACACACAGATTTCTGGAAGAGCTACGGTGGTGGCTGCTGGAGGGGGACGTGGGCACCGCCCACCAGCCGGACTCAAATTTCCACTCAAACGTCCGCCGGAACCGGCCGCCGCGCCGCCTCGCGCGCGGGTCCGGGGTCCGGGGTCCGACAGCCACGCACGGCGCTCCCGCAGGGGCAGCGGCAGGCGCCGCTGTCCGGTGCTCTTGCCACAACCGAGATTCAGTTCGCCCGCCCCGTGGGGGTCCCCGCGCCGCTCTGCTTGCAGATGGGGGGGCCTTGCACGAAGCCCGCGAGCGGCCGTTTTACCCTCCGCTGAAACGCAACGCGCGTCGCGAGCGCGCGGGGCTGCTCCCCGTGGCGCGAGGTGCGCGCCCCTCCTGGGCGCCCGCGACTCCGCGCACCCGCCGGCCGGCGGCGCCTGTCTGGAGCCTTCTGCCGCGGGCATTTCGTGGCCCCTCGGTCGGTTTCTCCGGCAGTCCTGAACTAGCACCCGGCTTCTGAAAAGAAGCCCTTTTACTGCCGAGCCGCCGCTTTCAGAGCCTGTCTCCCTGGGAGGCAGTTCCGTGGCCCTGGGCCCCCTGTTCACCCGCTGACCCCGTCTTACTCAGAACGCGGTCGGATGATGCAGGGGGGCGTCTGGTCTTCGGCACGCAGACCCTGTGAAGCCCGACTGTGATTCTCACCCTCTGTGACAACGAAGGGAGGTCCCATTTTAAGTGCTCGCGTCCAGTGGGTGAGACCCCTTCCGGCCCCGCCGTCCTCATCCCCAGAGCCTAGGCCTCCGCGTCACGGTGCCGGCAGGTCCTCCTGAACTCGGGGGCACATCTTGCCCCCACTCAGCCGCACTCGCCGCAGCCTCCTGGTCACGGCAGCTGCGCGCATCTCCTGAGGCCCAGGCCCTGGTGGAAGCGGCTCTCCGTGAGACAGAGGTGCCCCCGGCTGGTGTGCCTTCAGCTGCCTCCACTGGAGCCTTAGAGAGTGGAGGTCACTCCCCCCACCCTGTAGCCACCATCTTCCAGAATTCAGCAGGCCCTGTCTTGTCAGGGGGCAGTGCAGTGATGGACACGGCTGCGAGGAGACCACGTGGGCTGCAGTGCGCAGGTGGCTGGGGGAGGAAGGACCGTAAACAGGAGGTGAGACTGTGAGCCAGGCGAGGCGTACAAGGATCGGAAGGGCAGGCGGGCGTGGACGTGGCCGGGGGTCACCGGGCTTAGAGCCATAGACGCCTCGCTTCACACACACACAGGCGCGCACACACAGCTCCCAGGTGCGCCTCCCCCAGCTGCCCTCCGGTGTGTCTCACGCACGCTCAGACCCCTAAAGGGACCTGCCAACACCCTCTCCCTTCTCGCTTTCACTCTGGCCCCTCTGGACTTGGTGCGCCTCCTCTCTGGTCAGCTTCGTGGGGTATACTTTGCGTGCAATCAAAACCACTGATTTAAAGCGTAAAATTGGATGACTTTTGACAAATGGAAACAGCTGTTCCACACCCCCGCCCCGTCACATACAGAATATGTCCTCCCCCACGTCTCCTTGTTTCCAGTGTCCTCCATCCCCAGGGTCCTCCCTCTGCGCGGTAGCTCTGTCTTCACTGGAATTTCACAAAAGGCCTCTTTCATTGAACACGATGCACCTAGCTGCATTCATCAGGGTTTTTCTGCTTTACTGACAAATGGTGCCCATTGCATAGGTGTTTTATCCATGTTCTAGTTGATGGACACTTTGATGACTATTCTGGCCAAAAGCTTTTATTTATCTTGGGTAAATACCCAAGAATGGCATGTCTGTGTCATGTGAAAACACATATTTCAATGAATGACAAACTGCCCAACCATTTTCCCAAATGGCGGCACCACCATGTTGCACCCTCACCCGCAGCGTGTGAGCGCTCGGTCGCCCCCATCTTCGCCGGCACCTGGCAGGGTCAGACTTCTCCACTCACCATTGGAGAGGTGTGTGGTGCTGTCCTGGTGGTGTGGGTCCGCATCTCCTGCCCTCTGTGGTGCTAAACATCCCGTCATGTGATTGTGTGATGTGGGTGAGCGTCTGCTACGCTGTTACTCTTTCTTTCACTGGATTTTGGTTTTTGTTCTTCTATATTTCCGGATACAATTGCTTTTACAGATACATGTTTTGCAAACACTTTCTCCTAGACTTCAAATTGCCTTTTCATCTTCTTAACTGTGTTTTTTGAAAAGTTTTTAATTCTGTTAAAACCCAATGTCTTTTTTTCTTTCATAATTTGTGAATTTTGTGTCTTATTTAAGAAACCTGGGTCTAATCTTTGCTTAAAGTTTTTAGAGATTTTCTCCTATATTTTTCTAAAAATGTACAGTTTTAGCTTTTACATTAGGTTTATGAGCATTTTGAGTACATTTTGTACAATGTGAGGTGAGGATCAAATACATGTTGTATATATCACGCATGTTATATATAAATAACATGTATCACATGGATGTTATGCATAATGCATGTATACCTATTATTACACATTTTTATAAAGGTATCCAATTGTTACAGCTCCACTTGCCCCAAAAGATCATCCTTTTCTCATTAAATTGACCTGGTACTTTGAGCAAAGCTCAGCTGCTCCCACATGTGTCAGTTTTTGCTGAACCATTCTGTTCAGTGATCTGAATTCCTGTCTCTGTGCCACGCAAAGCTGTCTTGACTATGGTAGCTTTACAACAAGTCTTGAAATCAAGTAGTATCCACGTGTTCCCACTTTGTTGTTCTTTTTTTTTTTTTTTTTTTTTTTTTTTGATTGGTTTGGTTATTCTAGGTCCTCTGCATTGTCATATACATTTAAGAATCAGATTTTCAATTTTTAGAAAAAAGCAGATGATGATTATTTTGGTTCAGATTGTATTCAGTCTGCAGATTGACTGGGGAAGAACTGGTATCTTTAATACTATTCAACCATCTTGATGACATTTTCTTGCTGTATTGAGGTTTTTCTTAATTTCTCTCACAGTGTTTACAGTTTTCAATGTATAGGTCTTACACATATTTTGTTAGATTTACCCTTTAGTATCTCACACTTTTTGATGTCATTGAAAATGGAATTTTAAGTTCAGTTTCTGATTGTTTATTGCAATATTTTAGAAATATGACTTACTTTTCTACACTGTCCTCATATCCTGCACACTGGTTGAACTCATCTCTTAGTCCTGATCGGTTTTTAGCAGAGTCTTTGGATTTTCTACATAGACTGTCATGTCATCTTCCAATGAAGACAGTGTTATTCCTGACTCTCCAAATGCATGCCTTTTATTTCTTTTTCTTGCCCTATTTCTCTGGTTACAACCTCTAGTGTGATGTTTAGCGGAAGTGGTAAGAATGGACATCGTGGTCTTTTTCTTAATCTTAGGGAGAAAGTATAATTAAGCATAAAGTTAGCTGTAGTGTTTTGTGGATGCTGTTAGCAGGTGAAGATATCTTATTCTTAGCAGGTGGAAATTTTTTATCCTGAACAACCAGTGTTGAATTTTATATGATTTTTTTCAAAACTACCCAGCCCATTGTGGCAGCCTCTTATTGCTTCTTCTTTTAGTACCAATTTTTCTTTCTTTTAAAGACACTAAATGCACTCACACTACACTCTGTATTTGTTAATTCCAATATCTGCTTTCTTGGTGGGTCTTCCCAGTTACGGTTCCGCTGGCTGTGGCCCGTGGTGCAGAGTTCTAAACCGCAGAGCAGAGCTCAGCTGGTCCCACATGTGTCAGTGACTTTGGTTTTGGATTCACGTCTCTAGAATGACTTCTGTACAAAGTTATGGAAGCCTGGGTCCGGGTGCACTCCCTAGAGAAATTTTCCATTTTCTTCTTGTGAGAGCACTGCCAAACTGGGACAATTAAAGACAAAAATTTCAGCTTGCAGTTTTTCCCACCAAGTCAGTGTGAGTTTTTGTCCCAGACCCCGGTGTGCCATTATCATATGTTTGAACTTTCACAGCAGAATGTGGCTTCTCCCCTGAGCACCCACCCAGTCCTGCTGCTAATATGCTTGCTTTTCTTACTCGTCCAAACAGTAAGCAGTCGCTGAGGGTCTACACATTTATGCTGATAAAACATGGACTTCATTTGTTTGTGATATTCTGGTTTTCTGTAAGGCTTTGTGAAAAGAAAGTTTTAGCCGTTAATGGAAGATTTTCAAAAACTCGCCCTCCTGTGGAACAGCCTGCCTCCAAATGTGTTTGAGGATGTGCTGGATGACTTCATGAGGTGATCGCTAGTCCTCTTTCTGCACAGAGAGGATAATTTTGCTTTTAAAAAAATTCCTGTGACTCCCATGCATGAATAAAAGATTAAAGTTAATATTGAAAACCTTCTGTTTGGTTGCACATATGATTCTAGCAAGGCACAATTTAGCCTGCAGATTCTATAACAAATCTGATCATCGAAATCTAAAAATTGTTCTTTTTTGGTGTTCTGCTGGAAAAACACTTTACAGTGAGGGAAAACAGGAGCTCCGTGACCCGTGGGGAGGAAGTGCAATTTTCCCAGCGATAATGTCTGCACCTGAGTACTTCCTTGGCACGTAGTATGTTTGGAAACACGCACTGAGAAGGTGTCACTTTGTGGAAGGACCCCCAGATGGGTGCGGGCTGCAGGGGCAGCCTGGCTGAGGCAGTGGGAGGTGGCCCAGGAACCTGGGACAGAGGAGGAATCTCTAAGGTGACCAGCTAATTTCAATGTAAAGGGACCACGTCTCTAAATTAATTTAATTAACCAAGCCTCAACAGAGAGAAACAATTTGGGCACAGCCAGGACAAGACCATCCCCTGTCCAAGTATGACAGGTGCAGTGAGACTTTTTATTTACCCTCCTGGTTTCTGAGTGATGACATCTGAGAATTAATTACACAAGTAAACAGTGACATTTTGTAATTACCCGGATTCAAAGACTATGACTATTGCTTAGTGGATTGTCATGAGGGTTTTTGGTTTATTTGTGGCTTTTTCTTGCTTGTTTGTTTGCTCGTTTCTTATCTAATTAGCTGAATCTTGTTACTTGTGGGTATTTTTGTGATAGAAGTTTAAATTTGAATTTAAGGCATAAACATCCCCATTTTTGACTTACAACATCTCTCAGCCTCTTTGATTCATTTACAGCAAGTGAGTAATAACTAGTCACCCCTCTGAAACATGATGCTGAGCACACACTGTAACTGCCTATACTTCAATAAATAAAAAAAAATTAGTCATGCCTAACAGGAGCAAAATGTATTAATTGAGAGTGATTAATCTAGTTAAGAATTTAGAGGGAAAAAAAAGTATGTGACAGTTGCATTCTCATCATAAAAGGAGGGCAGATTTAACTGTTTCAAGGTCAGTCTCAAAGTTGGTCTGACTTCCTTTTTATTTGTGACAATTTATGTATTTCCAGCCTAGGGATGGGGTACTGGTGGGGGAACAAAGAATTCCTGAAATCTTGGATATAAAGCATCTTAGAGATGAATGGGCATTGTTTTGGCTTGTTTATTTTTATTATGTATTTTGGGAAGAAAATTATGAAGACAGGTCTGACCCCGTGCTGTGTGTGGATTTCCGTGTTTCCCTCTGAAGATCTCCCGTGTTCCACCCGTAGCACCTCAGGGCCCCAGCAGTTTCCGTGGTGCTATTCAACATCTGGGTGATGAAAGGGTGGGAGGGCGGAAGCCTGATTTTGGCACGGAGAGAGCACGGCTAGATTCCACACCAGCTGATTGAAGCGTAACGGTGCCAGAATCTCGGCCAACGGCATCTTTGTGCCAGTGAGGTCAGTGCAAAGCAGCACGGAGGATTAGCAGGCCCTCTGGAACAGGAGCGGTCTGGCGCAGTGCTTATTAAAATGTAGGAACCGAATTAGCTGTACCTACGTGGCGCTCACCCATCATATAACTCACTTCAGTTCTCTGTGATGTTAATGAGATATGAAAAGCCTTTTCTCTGCTTACAAGGTGCCAGCACCCCAACATTAATGACACAGAAGCAGCTCCAGTGAATGGGAGAGAAAGGGTTCACCTACGCTGTAATTCATAATTGGCCGACTCAGGGGACCTGAGTCTTTTTGCAAGAAAACTGAAGCAGTTCAAGCTCTCAAATATGTTCCTTTCAAGCTCCCATTGTCACAGAGAAGGTCTGAAAGAATCCGTTTGCATCTAATTCAGACAGCAGTATTCCAGCCTGAAAAGACTCAGAGAAGAAAAGAAAGGAGAAGGGAAAAAAACCCTCCTGCTTCTGTAAGGCCCGCGTGTGACACTGGGATTTGTTGGCATAAAAACGCCCCTGTGACAGACATCATTATATCATTGCAGGAAGGGGAAGCATGAATAGGTCCCCCAAATATTTCTGGCAAAGGGCCAGATGTCTGCAATTCAGACCTGCTCCTCTGAGGGTCTCCCTGCTTCCCGGGGTGATGCGAGGCTGACGCGGGGGCCCGCTGGGCGACACTTTATTTTCAGCTTCCATCAATGGGCGCTTAACTACCACTAATTCAGAACAGTGGCTTGGGGACTATGTTCGCGAGTCACACACATATCAAATGATTCCGCTGTGATCGGTTTTATTGCGGTGACGCTGGGCGACGGCGCTTTATGGAGGGGGCTGTGCTGAGCGGGGCTGGGGCTCTGGGAGCAAAGGGTGCCCAGGAGTCGTGTGCGCCAATGAATCCAGGCCCAGACAGCACGGACCGAAACGTTGGCATTTATCGGTGAACTCCCCTTTTCCTACTAATTTTACTTCCTTTGAATCCAAGTGAGCGAGGGCCCTGGGGGGTTCAGATCTGGGGTCTTCACTCCAGGTTTTCTGCCTGGAGTCCCAGCCGGAAGGAACCCATCACCTCCCCCAGGCCATCTCCAGTGCAGAACCACTGTGCTGGGCGCCCAGCCTCCATCCCCTCCACACGTCCATCCCACAAGAGCACCGAACTCGGCCGAACAACTTCTGTGCCTCCTTGCCCGCCTGGTCCCTGGTGAGGCAAGGACGTCTCCACCGCCCTGCTCCGCAGGCCGGGGTCCCTCCCTGACTCCCTCTCCTCGCACAAAACCTCTCCTGGGTCCTGTCCGTGTTCGCTCCGGGGTACGGGCTGAGACGGCCCTCTTCGTTTCACCCGCTCTGGGCACCATCACACCCTGTGGTCTCACCCCGGCTCCCGCATCCTCTCTACCGTTGTCCATTCCTGCCCCTCACGTCCAATCCAGGACCCTCAAGGTCACACAGCGTCCAGCTTCTCCTGCTCAAAACCATTCTTATTTACAGAAGCACAATCACCAATCCCCAGGGCAGCCTTTGGTCCTGCGGGGCCCCTGCCTGGACCCCTCCCCCCTCAGCCTGACCCCTTCACCTCCTCTGACCTCTGTGCTCCCAGTCCTGGGCCTCCAGGTGCCACCTCTCACCCCTCCTGGCTCACCTAAACATCGCCGTCCACAGGCGCGTCCCGAGCAGCGAAGGGAGGCACAGACCCCCTTTTACGCACGCTCACCGCACACGTACGTTTCCACCCCAGCACCCGCACCACCTGTCTGGTCTCCTCCTGCGCCCCCTCTGCATACAAGCCGCCCAGAGCCCTGGTGGGCACGTGGTAAGTGTTTGCAAGGACGGGCAGTCATGAGGAGGCTGAGCAGGCTGGATGATGGTGAAGGATTCAATACGAGAGTCTTGGTAAAATGATTGCCTGGGCTCCTTCAAATGCTGGGGTGAAGCCGTCTCGTCTTTGCTTCCCTTGACAGCGGGGTGTGGAGTGTACTGGGCGCAGGTGGAGGGGGCGGGACCCTCTCTCGTGCTCCGGCCCAGTCAGACCGGCCCCGGCGGGGGTGGGGCTGGCAGGGCACCGGGCTGTCGTCTACGAGCCTCAGGCCCCCACCCCGCGAGGAGCTGCAGAATGATGTGGAAGAAAACCATTTGTGAGCATACACATCCTGCTTCATGACAGTGTGACTTAAATTCAAAGTCACTATGGTATAAAATGCAGGGACGGAAATTCACCAAGCAAAAGCTTAAATGCTCAAAGTGAATTTGAGGATGTCTTCAAAAATACACTGCTGTAAGAATTCCAAAGCGAAGGAAATTGCAGGAGCGTTTCTCAGACGCTGGCTGTGGTCGCCTCCCAGAGCTGGGGCCCTGCGTAGAGGCCGCTGATTAGGGCGGACTCTGGCCCTACAGGTGAGGAGACCGAGGCCCGTGGCTACCCCGCAGTGGGGGAGCTGAGAGCTCGCGTTGGCCACATTCCCCTTCCGTGCTGTGTCACCTAACGTCTCAGAAACCCTTGCTTTTTTTTTTTTTTAAATCACCTTCCCTAAGCCAGGGGGTTTAATGTAGTGCCAGTGTTACAGAAAATTAGGGAATTGTCACCTTGCTTTTTGAAGCGCTCCACCTCCTCTGTGAATTTGTTGGTGACAACGAGAAATCTACGTAATTGGTTTCAAGACAAAATCGCCTTTATTTCTACTGTGCGTCACCGCCTGCCTGGCCGGAGAGCCGCTGCGGAAGTAAACACAGCTTTTCGTTCGGAAGGTAGGAGCTCTTCACAGATTCCTGAGAACGTTCAGGAGCCAAGATGGAGAAGCTTGTGTTTCCAGGAGTTTCTACTAAATCTCTCTGAAGGGCTGCAGGCAGATGCACGGAAACCCCCCAGGGAGTCCTCGCCGAGCCTCAGCCCACAGAGAACTCAGCTTTCTGCATCTCTGAGTGTCGTCTGCCCAGCGAAATTCAGGAGAGGAAGCTGGAATCTGATTGCTAAATATATAGACGTTCGGGGGGGGGAAAAATGAACTTGGGTTTCAGTTTTATAGCCCAAATAATTTTTAGCTGAAGAAAATAATAGAAATGAACAACAGACATAAAACTTTAGCCTGTGTAAATTAAAAGGTTCTGCGGCATTAACTTCATAAAGCCGTAATCCTCTCCTCCATAAACCATTACATGCACTGCAACATATCTGATTTATGGGGTGTGGAATCGATGAGAAAAAATTAATGCTTGAAAAACATATTAGAGACATAATCGAACAGATTTTAATTGAGATTTGATTTCAATGCCCCTTATCCACATGATTAATGGGCCCTACCTCTCCACGGCTGCAGCCTGGAAAGAGTCTTTAATATGACAATTAAGTATCTGTCTTTAGGTTTTATGTGGCCCCCCCACCCCCACCCCAGCCACTTCATCAGTACAGTGTGGCTTTTGTGCAGATTAAATTGAGACTCAATTTTCTCTATTTTCCAGCACTTACTTATGTTTTATGACAAGCACTAAATCAATTTTATGCTATTATTGATTTTTTCTTAAATGGACACAAACCATTTCGCCTTTTGCCCTCCTCCTGTCTCCCTCTTCCCTTCCTCCCCGAGTGCTTGATCTACGGCCACCGAGGAATTTCCAGCGCTTCCTGAGACTTCTACGGGCTTTGCCAATTCATCCGTTTTTACAACAGCAGAATTGACCAACGCAGCCTGGAATTCTATCAAAACTTATACATTGTTTTAAGGAGAGGAGGGCTGGGAGTCTTTGGGATTTTTTTTTTCCTTTTCTTCCTACAACAACACAACAAAAAGAAAAACACCCTCAAGGTTACTTCATTTCCCGGTAAGTCCTGGCACAAGCTCCTCTATAATATTCCCTAAATTTTTTGAGCAGAAGCTGAAGCCGTAATTTTTCTAACATCCTTGAAGTCTAATTAATACAGCAATAGAGGAAGAGTCTGTTTCCTCGCTCGCAGGGAAAGGGCATTATCTGCAAGGTGCAATAACTCCTCTGAGACGCCTGGGGACAGCGAGTTGTATGCGATGCAGTTAAGAAGCTCCCAGATCTTCGGGGCTTTATCCTCTATGACCTATGGCAAAAATTAACTGCTGCCTGGGGCAAAAGAAGTAAGAATAGGTACATAATTTGTAATCAGATAGCATTTTTCCCGAGTGAAGAATTACACATGAAGAAAAACAGCCAGCAGTGCAGGCTGCTCTGAAGGTCCCACATTTATTTGGGGATTCAACTGCTTGTCTTTGAAAATAGAATCCCACTTAAACCGCAGTGCCTGTCGTCTTCACGTGTGATTGAAGGGCGCACAGATGAGGGCGGCTGTCACACTGCATGCACATGATTAACATGCTTTATGTGTTTTATTCAAAAAGCTTAATAGCGAGGCCAACACAGCACGCTTCTGCTTTTCTACCTACAAAAACATACTATATAAATAGTAAAGACTTGCAACAAAATCTTGAAAAAAATGTAAAATGAAACTTGTGAATCCAAGTGATGCAGAAACCAAGCGCTTGCTTTTGGCACCTTTATACAACGAAGGGTTGGCTTTCCTATGAACTTTGGAGGGAAAAGGAAATGAAAGAACGCAGAGCCCAGGAAATGCATTTTTTTTAATTCGTTGGGTTCTTCTGTTGTTCCATCTTAAAGTATTCTCAAGAATATGACTGAAAAATACTATAAAATGCTCTCTGATTAATTTTAGGTCAGCGAGCCAGGGTGACGTTCATTAATACATTGATTTAAAAAAGAACACCGTTGAAATACCCCCCAGGAGCACCCCACGGCGGCTCCACGCTATGGGTGTAGACACCCGGAGGTGCTCTCAGGCTGAAACACACTGGACGTTTGAGTTCCAGCAGCTTGTCCTGCGGGGTCTGCCTGCGGGGCCCTGTGGCTGGTGGCCAGCTGGGTGCGGGGGCTTGGGGGACAGGTTGCCTCGCTAGGCAGCAGGTGGAGCGGCCGGGCAGGATGCTGGGCACTCCCCCCCGCCCCCACAGGCGCCCTTATGGAAGGTGAGTTTCAGGAGCACTGTGTCAGCATTCTTGGTCATCCAAATGCTGCCTTGGCGTTTGGGCTCCGCTTCCTCCTGAGTTGGGGGTCATAAGTCAGAACCTTTCCTGCAGTTCATCCATCTGTCTGTCTGTCTGTCTGTCGTCATGAGAAAGCTCTCCGGCGAGCAGGGCCCCTTGGAGAGGGTCACACCGGGCAGGGGGCGGGGGGCAGCACAAACCAAATAGGACATGGGGCTGCCCCCCTCCCTTCCCGCGTGAGAGCACGGACCAGAAAATACAAATCACAGAAGGAAAATTCTGAGGAACAGGGATTATGAAAAAATACCTTAAAGACTGGAAGTTCTCCTCCAGGTTTCCTGGGAGCACCTGGGTGGGCTCCACGTCTCCCGGGCCTTTTCTCTTCTGATAGTCAGGCCCACCCGCCGGGGCACCATCGACGGCTGGGGGGCTGCTGCCTTGCACACTGTGGTGGCCAGCAGGGTCCCCGAACTCCACTCCCAGATGCCAGAAGCACACCGCTCCCAAGCGGTAACGACCAAAACTCTCCGGCAACCACCCAACATCCCCTGGGGGCAAAATCACCCCCGGGGCCTCTGCCGTGCAGCCAGCCCTCTGGGTGGCAGCGTCCGGCAGGTCTCGTCTCTGTAAACCCCCAGCCCGGGCAAGAACTGCGGCCAGTGGTCTGTAAAGGGGAAGCCTGCGGTTACACAGTGCTTTCCTAGCATTCTCTCTAAGTGTGCGTTCATGATTCCGCTTGCATTTTATAAACTTCGTGTAAAGCCCAACGGAGCGCTGCGGCTTGCTCGCAGCTCTGATCCGTCCAGGGTGCCTGCAACGGAACTTCCAAGAGGAGCCCCCCTTGCCCTTTCAGTTGTCATGAACTTGCTGTAGCAGCTGCAGGACGCACTCTTCGTGGTGCACCTCGGTGACAGGGCCCTCAGTTTAAGAAATGCCTCCACCCATTATCTACCTGCAGCCCCAGCACTTCGTGGAAGAGCCAGGCCTCCCTTGACCTCACTTCTTACTGAAGGCGGCGGCCAGGGGTCGGGCTTAGGGCGAAGGGTGTGCGCACTTCGCAATCAGGTGGGTCGCTAGTCAGTGCTGGGGGGAGAAAAACTCTGGGGCGTCAGCCCCTGGAACCGGCGCGGGTCCCACCCCACGCCCTCAGGACGGCTGACCGGGCTCCCCAGCCTCAGGCCCTGAGTCTGGAATCAAAGATTCCATCACTCGTCCGTGGGTGCCCCCAACCCCTCCGCTCCCCAGTTCTACAGACGAGCTCAGCGAAGAGCTCGGGGACCGTTACTCCTGTTCCGTCAGGTTTACATGGTGGTGAGTTTAACAGAACGACAGGCAGAGTGATTTGGGGGGTTATTTAGCAATTGAAGAATCTGCCACCAGGCCGAGTATTCATGGTGTCAAACAAAACACAAAGGTCATGGTAAGCAAACAGTAGGCACTTAAAGGTAAAGGGTCAGAATCCATTCTTCAAACATTCTTTGAACGTCTATAGCTCAGTAATAAAAAACAGGCAGAAATCCCCTGTCTTCATGCTGCTTAAGTTCTGGTAAAAAGACACAATTGATAAAGAAGGAAGATATTTACAATATTACATGGTGACCACACTGCTCTGAGAAATCTTCAGCAGGAAAGAGGGTTAGAGATTGTGCACGTTGGTTGTAACATGAGGTTTTCATTAAAGGAATTAAATGCTGAAATGCTCTAATGTAAAGAATAGTTTCTGTTAAAGAAATGAACAGCACTGAAAATACTTTAGAATGAGCACTCACTTCTAATCGCACGAAACTAAAATTGATCTGAATTATCAAGCTGATCATGGAACAGAGCCAGGAAGCAGATACGGTCTCCAACCAACATGCTCACTTTCAAAAATCCCCAACTTCACGCAGCGCGTTTGTTCTCCACCTTCTCCGCAGCACCAATCAAAGGCCTGATTTGGGTGGGACGACTGTGTTCTTCTTGAATGAATGAGACATGGCTGCTCAGGACACAGAGCGAAATGCGGGTGTGCATCAGATTGGGGGGAAAACCTGAAGGAGGACACGGGGAGGCTGCCCGTGGCATCTCTCAGAGCCCCGCCCAGGATCCCAGTGTTGTCTTCACAGAGGGCGCAGGGACCCCTGCTCACTGGCAGACCAGCTGCCTCTCGGGAGCCTTGGGGAGCAGGCAGCCCCCTTCACTGCCATCACCTGCCTCTGCTGCCCTGGCCCCGGGGGTCCTCTCCCCTCCTCGCCATCCCCCTCCCTCGGCCCCAGCTGGTCCCTCTTCCCCACCCCCTGCAGTACCCACTCCTCTGGGTCTGGAATCAAGTCTGTCTGCGGGCAATGAGTGTCCTGATCAGGGAGGAGGCCCCAGCCCGGCTGGTTCCCCAGCAGGATGGCTCTGGCGCCTTGCGAGGACACCTTCCCATGGGCGTTGGCTATCTCCTGGCCACTTAAACATGGAACGTTGAAATCAGTCCCGGCCCCCACTGCCCAGCGTTGGCTGGCAGGGCACTTCCCGACGTGGTTTCCCAGGTGTAGCGGAGCGCGGTGGACACCTTTGTAGGGCGGGCAGGACAGGGAGGCGGGGGGCGTCCAGAAGGGAGACTGGCCCTGGGCCAGGTGAGCGCAGCCACCCGGGCCTCCTCCGCCGGCTCTCCTGGCCCCCAGGGAGGGCGGGACGACCACCGAGGAACCTGACCGGGGCCCTGGCACCGGCAGAGCACCCGCCTCCGTGGCTGGGAGCTGCGGCGCAGAGGAAACACCTTAACTCAGCGCGGGACCACCTTCCGAGTGCAGCTGGAGCGGGAAGCTGTCTGCCTCAGCCGTCAGAAAGGCGCGGGGAAATTACCTCGCGTTCCCTGTAGAGGCATGCACCAGCCCGCCCGGCCCAGCCTCTCAGCGCCGCGGTAATGCGGCCCTATCAGGTTTAATGGCCCCGCGCTGGATTCAGGAGGTATTATGGATTGTACAGCAAGCATATTGTCATTAAATTAAATTTTCAGAACATCCCCCAGCTCATCACAAATACCACAGAGAGTCATCATAATCGGCTCTCAACACATGTGTAATTGCCTTCAGCTGGCGTTTTTTACAGTTGACATTGCTCAGCAGTGATAAGGTGATTGGCGATTTGAATACACAGCTTGTTTCATAGCCGCCGTAATTGAAATATGGTGTGTGTGAATGGAAGATTGCATTAAGACCCAGGATAATCACCTGACACGCGAGTAATTGAGTCTACAATCTGCCACTGGGTCTCTGAGGGAGGCCGGGAACGGCGAGAAGCCCATTAGCGGATCACACCACGGCCGCCTGGCTCCGCGCGCCCGTGCCAGGCTGGCGTTCCGCGCCGCGGGCGCCCAGCCGCGCCGTCGAGGGCCGGAACCGGGGAGGGGAGGGGCGCGGCGGGCCTCCTCCGGGAGAGCCGGCGGGTTCTAGAGCAGCAGCGCGCTGCTTTCCGTGTTCTCCTCCGCTGGGTGCTGGCGGCCAGAGCCAGCGAGCGAAGAGAGAGGACGAAAGCTGGCTGCCTCCGTCTCCCCATCCCTGCATCTCTCCCTCCCTCTCCCCTCCTCCTCCTCAGCCTCCTTCCTTCTGTCCCAGGGGTCCTGCTGCCTCCCTTGCGGTGTGCTCAGGTTAACTGGGTTCAGGGGTCACCTCGGGAGAACTGACCAGAAGAACTTAAAAAGCCCCCCTGCCTTGGGGTCCCTGGGACCCACGGACATGAGAGCACGCACGCGTGCATTGGAGAGCCGAGGTCCAACATGACCACGATCCAGGCCCCGGAGGCAAAAACCTCATTTTGTCCGTGGACTGCGCCTGGTGGCACCGTGCTGGGCAAGATCACCTTCTGGTGGAAGTACCCTTGCCAACCTGACTCCCCCGGTCCCGCGCGGAGCAATGGCGTGTGAACAACACAGCGCGGCGCCCCCTCCTCCTCCAAGCCTGTGTCGCGCATCCTGCGCCCCGGGCTGCGCTGGATCAGACACCTGCAGACATTCACGGAGGCAGCTTCTGCACTGCCGCGTGTTAAATTTGGACAGCCGTTTAGACATTACTGACAGTGGCATGCAGCAGGCAGCACCTCTGCCCCTGTTTTATTTTTTGGAGTTTAAAAAAAATCCTGGACTTTCTGTATTGCAAAATCTCCTTGAAACCCACATGTAACTTTTTAAAGTTGGAAATACCATTTTATCTAAAAAGCTGACTTCACCATTTAAATGCACTAAAACACAGGAAGTTAAAAAAAAAAAAACTAAAATGAGCATGGGTACAGCGTTCTGGCAGCCCCTTTCCTGCACCGCAGGACGAAGGACGACAAAGACAGGCAGTGAGGAGACAGAGATGGGAGGGTCCGACACGGGCACCGTGCACCTCCAGGGCTCCCCAACGCGCTGGCTGGCTGGGAGGGAACACAGATCGCCCGGGCACAGAGCCTTAATCAGATGTGGGCGGCAGAACGGCTTCCTGGAAAGGCTTCCGGGGGAGACGCTGCGGCGAAGTCCTCCTCTGAACAAGGACTCCGTGCCAGACAGGAGGAGCAGCCACCCTCGGCCCCCGAGGACCCCGGCCGGAGTGTGCTAAGGGCTCCCAGCGTCCCCTCTGCCCGCCCTACGTCCCCGTCCACACGCACACGTGCGCTGAGGCCTGCGGCTGTCCCCCTGCGGGCACACACGTGTCGGCGTGTGCTCACATGCGGTTTATTTAGATTCTGTGTCCTGCTGCGTCTCCTCCCACAGTTCCTGCTCTGCACGTCTGTACCTGCTACATACGTTTTGTGAAATCAATAAATGGATGACAAGGGAGGAGTGGAAACTCTGATCCTACAAAAATTCATAGAAAAATAAATTTGGACTATTCCTCACCAGACAGACTTACTCTAAACCTCATGAACAGGTAATTCATGGCAGAGGAAAATCAGTTTAAAGATTATCTATTGACTTTGGAGAATAGCTGCTGACTGTCACTGAGTTCTAATTACCTGCCAGACACGGTTCCAGACACACCGCTGAGATCAGCTCCCGCATCCTGACCGAGTCCCGCCCCCTCCCGGAGGCGGCACTGTCGCAGCCCCGACGCACAGGTGGGCAGACTCAGCGACACAGGTGTTCCGTGACTCCCCCAGATGCTCCAGTGCCTGTGGAAGGGCTAGGTGTGAACCCAAGTCTGTGCCTCTGCATACCTGCTGTATGTGCCAGCTGTATACAACCTCGGTGGGCCCTCCAGGACAGGAAGGGGTCACCTTGTTTCACCCTAGTCTGGATTTTACACCCACCATTTCATTTAATCCTCTTCGGAAACACGTGAGTCACGTGTTTCCATAAAACTCCTGTGGAAACTAGCAGCAGGAGGTGCAGGGCTGCGGCAGGCGCAGCTGGGGTTTGAGGGTGGGGGTCGGTCAGTTCCCGTAACTGCGGGGTCTCAGTGGGGCCAGGCACGCAGGTGGGACGGGCCTCAGCCCTGCTCCGGGTTCTACGGCTGGTGACACATTTACACGCACTGTGCTGCCAGCCAGCACAAAGCCCCTCCTCAGTAGAGGGGGCAGCTTGGTAAGGAGCCCGCGGCCAACCTCTCATCCTTCCTGGGTAGAAGCCACGGCACTGGTTATGGGTAAGTTTCCTTCCAGAAGAAAATCCGGTCAAACTCTGATTGCATACATTCTGAGAAATTTGAAGGCAGGAGGGGTTCAAAACTTGAACCCCCAGAGGCTTCCATGATTTTGAAGACTTTGTCTACCCAAGCAACCAGACTTCTTCAGCAAAAACTCACTCGTTCCTCCATTCTGCTGAGCACAGGTGTGTACTTGTGACTGCAAGAGACGGGGGCTGGCATTTGGAGCGACAATCACAGCTAAAACCAAGGTATTACTATCTCAGTGAGCTTTCCAAGACTACGAAGGCAAATTTCTGTTCCTTTTTTGAAAATAGTCAAGTGTCTTGTGGGGGCATATCTGGGTCTTCGGGGGCCCTCTCGGGACTTCGGGTGCTGGACCAGGTATTTCACAGCTGAACCGTCAGAGCAAGCGGTGGTTTTGACTGGGGAGCCCCGGCCCGTTGGAAGGACACCACCAAGGCCACCCTCTCGAGAGGCATAGCTTTCTTGGGGAGCTTCAGAGACAAACAATCCAGGGTCAGACAGAACCAGTTCCTGCCTAGAAAGACCACGCATGCTCGCATCTCCAGGAGGGAAGGGCAAGCCGGCAGCCACGAAGCCAGCGCGCCAAACATCCACGGTCAGTTTGTAGAGATGTCGGTCTTCCCTGGAGCCCTGCAGCCACCTCCCCAAACCACAGAGCTTCTCCCGAGTCAGGCCGCCAAGCGCCAGCCCTGACTCGGTCACTGGCTTTCTCCGGATCTGTTTCCTCCGCAGCAAAACGGGTCTCTTAATGGTAACAGCCTTGCGGGGCTGGGGGGGCACCACGTGAGGGGGTGGGCTGCCGTCCTGCGCGTGCAGGACGTGCAGACATCGGTTATCGCTGCGATTTCCAGTCGCCCTCAGAATTTAGACAGTGTGAGGTATATTGGCTCAGAGAAGTCAGCTCGCCCACCTCAATTATTCCAAAGATGAAAGAAAAACGGTGCCTGCTCGTTTCCCAGGTCCACGCATTACTGAGAATTCGCCTGCAGGTTTGAGGTTAGAGGGACGCCAGTCAAAGCGCCCAGGGCGGTTTGTTTCCACGTCCACGTGCCTCCCGTGCCTCCCGTGCCTCAGAGACCGGGCAGGCTCCTCCGACTGTCCCCACCGCTCAGGTTTCGCTGTCCCTCGGGCTCCAGCCACCTCCCTGGCAGCCGGGACGCACCTGGAGTCAGGCTGGGCTCCCTGGCCTCCACCCTGCTCCCCTCCCCACGTGATCTGAAGATGTCCCGTGACCTTCATCAGGCCGATCCTCAACTAAAAAGTGGAGATGAGCACCCTCCCCAACTTCCCCCCAAATCCATGGTGAAGGTTTAAAGTAGAAGTGTGGTTATCTGAAGCCCCGTGAAAACCGCTACCTGCAGCATGATGCAAGCCTCTGCCCTGTGTCCCTGGCCCTCTCTCTGCTTCACATCAGTCCAGGAAACTGTGAAAAGGCACCACAGCACAAAGCCATGTCTGATCTAAGGGGCTCCTTGTGTTGGTGAACAGACCCAAGCCTGCCCCACAGGAGACCCTCCGATGAGCATGAGCTCCATCCTGAGCTGTTCTCGACCTGGGGGGGGGGCCCTGGGGGCACCCGTGAACCCCAACTAAAGTATTGATGGGAAAGCCCCAGGGGGGCTTAAAAAGCTATGTCTCCTCCTTGGATCGGAAGTCACAGGGTTTTCAGGATCCTCTGTCTGACCATCCAGGCAGACTGAGAAACTCTTTGATGCAGACCTTACGCCAAGGCAGAGCGTGGAGGACTGAGAGCACAGACAGCCCCGATCTGAGAGCAGGAGAGGAAGCTTGGGGTGACCCTGGGTGCTCATCTCTCAGAGCACGGCATACGACCCAAAACCAAGTCTGCATCCAGCAGGAAACGTAAAAATAAAAGCTTGGGTTCCTCTTCTTATGGAATTTCCTCCTCCATAAATGGGTTCTTCGGAGCTGGAGAGGCCCCGGTGCTTTTTTTCTGAGAAGCTGACAGTCACAACTTTACTTTGTTTGCCCATAAAGTAGCAAAGTTTTACAACATACGAAAAATGCAGGAGTCCTGTGTGACACTGTCAGCATCATTTACGGCACAATTTTACCCCGAGGGAGAAGTGTCATAAAAGAGAAATAACTCGTATCAACTGCCCCAACGTGACGTGTGTCATAAATACGTCAGATTTCTGAAGGGGAACCAATAAAGTCCCAGCAAATACAATTTTTTCCACTAAATAATCACCCTGACCTTTTCCAGCCACATCAACCCGCAAAAAAAAATTGAAACACTGGTCTTGAAGAAACAGTAAAAATGAGTCCATTCTCGAAGGTGAAGGTGGCCGCTGGCTCGGACGGGCTGGAAAGACCTGCGTGGACGTGGATGTGGACTGGCTGTGGCCCTGCCTGGGAGACGAGGTGCTGAGGCAGCTCAGTGTGGCTGGGGGTCGCTCACTCTCCTCCTAACAAGGAGTCCACCAGGACGTCACGTCCGACACGTTCTCATCTACCCTCCACGGGCAGATTCAGGGCCATCACACTCACACTGCCGAGCTCCTGTGCCCCCTGGCCCTCCTTCACAGACACACGTGCCCACGTGCACACACACGCACACCCCCACGTGCACACAGGCACACAGAAGGCACAGCCCCCACCTTCTGACCCCTTGTCTGATGCTCAGCGGTTGGCTGGGTGATGAGCTGTCGTGAAGCTGGGTTCCTCCTGAAACACCTGAGGCGTCTGCTTTCAAAAAGGAACCCTATGTGCACCTGGGCTCTGACAGTGCTCAGATGTGGGCAGCCCATCACTGACGGACGGCCTGTGCCCACGTGGATTCAGGGATGAAATGTGTGGAAAATCATGCCTGGACCTTCACCCCAGACCTCCGGAATCAGCCGGGCAGCCTGCGATTTCTGGGATTCCTGTGTGCGGATGGAGCACAGGGATGTATCAGAGCTATGTGCACACACACACACACACATTTCACACATACACGTATATGTGGGTATGTATATATGACATGAAGTATTTGACACATCTGAAAATTCAGTGGCTGTTAGAAGAACTGCCGTGAAATTCCAGATTCAGCAAATAACGTGTCTTTCCTTAAGAGAGGAAACTCCGGCCCCTCAGTCTCTGAATTCCGGGAATGGGACTTCCTGGCTCAGGAATGAGACACTCACAGCCCTGTTGCCCGTCTGCACAAGGCTGGGGGGGGAGAGGCTGGCAGGGAGCGTCAGCTTGTTTCCAAACAGAGAATCAACTTTCCAAGCAAGTTCTACTTCATATTTTGTCAGTTTTTTTAGTTTTATTTACTTTATATTTTGTGTTTGATGTTGTCTGAGCACGACTGCCTTGATAAAAACAAAATCTGATTTGGAGCCATGGACACACGCCCGCAGCCTTACAACCTCCCTCAGACTTGCTGGATTTTGTCTGTAGTGCACAAAAACAAAAGCAATAAAAGGTTCATACAGATCAGTGCAGGCAAGAGGTAGAAGTGTTGAGCTTTGTTTTTGCCAAATACTTCACAGTCTCCACGCACAGGCATCATCTGGCAGAGGGCGTGTCACGAGGAAATCCACAGAGTGAAGTCAGCAGGCTCGACAACTGAAAGAATTACACCCTCTTCCCCCCAAACTCCAGTAAACTGAGTGATCCAGCGGAAATGGAAGAGACTCAAATAGAAGAACACAAATATGACGGCAACAGGGAGGCAGAGTGACCCCAACAGAGGAGGTCAGCGCATGGCTATGGGGCGCTGGAGGCTGGGACTTGCAGGGGGAGCCTCAGGGGCAGCCCCACTCTCAGGGCTGGGGCAAGAGGGAGGAGGGGGGTTACCAGAGCGGAGGAGGCAGACGAAGGACTGTGAGCCACTGCTGGGACCTGAACGAGAGAGAGAGCTGCCCGCGGCCACAGGTCCCGCTGGGAAGGGCAGTGAGGCTGGTCCCCGGAGGCCGAGAGAAGCTGCCAGCTGGACCGGATGCTGGCCCAGATGCTGGAGGAAACAGCTCACACACAGGGAGGCGCAGGTCCATTCTCCCCTCCCGCTCCTTTCAGCCCCAGGCTCTTGGAGCAGACGCAGAACTGAGAGGAACACAGAATCTGGGAGGGAGAGCTGAGATACAGCAGGTAAATGGCACCTGCCTCTGGAACAAGATATTAAGAAACATGGAGGGAAGAATGAGAAAGTCCGATAAACAAATACTATGCTTCCTAGAAAAGGAGAAGAGACTAACGTGGGGAGAGACATCACTGACAGAGATGAAGGGAAGGATTTACTAGAAATGGCGAAGGACAGCAAGTCCCTGCACCTCAAGCAGAGTGCACAAGCGGCCGGCACGGAGGCCTGCCACGGGCGTCACAGGACACCGAGGCCAGGACACCGCCTTAACAGCAGCGCGAGGACGACTTCCTGCAAAGGTACAGTATTGACGGAGGGCTGAATTCTCAACAACAACAGTAAAAGCAGAAGACGCATGAACAGTGTTTTCAAAATGCTGGGGAAATTCACCACGCACCTGGGGCAGTTTGCCCAGCTGAGTCATCATTCGTAAACAAGGGTGACTCATGACAATATTAATATTTACAGCGTTTACAACATGCTTTGAGGGTGCAGACACTGCCGAGCGTTCACACATACGAAATCTTTTAACCTTCACAAAGAACCCCTATTGGAAAGGCACTATTCACGGCCCCACTTTGCGGACGACAAAATTTAAGTACAGAAGCCTTAAATCGTTGCCCAAAATGTGCATGTCTGGTAGGACTAAGATGGCTTCCTAACAACATGGTCCCGAAGAAGGAAACTCCCGTAGGTTGTATTTTGTGGATCCCAGAGAAATAAAATAGGGCGATTTTTTAAAAAATGGATTGTGACCAAAAAACACTCATAAACGTAGGGGTTCATGTTGGTAAGCCCTAAGTGCATAAAACAATATGACCACAAGGAAGGTTAACTTGAGAGGATAAGAACCAGATGATGTACCAGGTGATACCAGGTGGCCACACGAGGTAGCGCTAAGCTTTGGCACCGGGGCGATGGCCAGAATGAAAGGCTTCTGAGGGTTCACACTGAGGGGAGGAGGCAGAGAATCTGCTTCCATGTCTAGTCAAGAATGCTTAATTATTCACAGCACGCCACTGAACTAATAAAAATACAACATCTAACCACATTACATTGGAAAGATAATAATGGGAAAATATAATAGATGAGAAACTCTAATTGTTTAAAAAAGCTGGCGGACTATTAATAGACGACAGACATTAATATTTAAGCATTATACATGGTTCAGTATATAACGATAATGAAACACTTCACTAGGAAGATGACAATTCTTAAGTTTCAATTATTTAATAATAACTTAAAAAATATAAAGAAAAATAGTAGAATTACAAGAAAACATTGAAAATCTATAATCACAGTGGTATAATTTAACACTATTTTGTTGACAGCTGATGGGGCACTAGGCCAAAAAGCAGTGTTTACAGAGAGACATAAAACGTGTCTCAAGCCTGGTGTGACGGACGTCTCTAGACAGAGCACTGTCCTCGGCACTTGGGGAGACGCACGTTCAGGCGCGTAGGCGGCTCCCGAGACCGACCACGTGCTGGACAAAGAAGGAAAGCGCAGGAAGTCCAGGGACCTGGCGGGAGAAGCGCACGTTCCAGCGAACAACTTAGCGGAGATAACAAGTGATGACGCCATTGGTTTGGAAACGTGAGACCCAAACAATTTAGTAGTCAGAAATCATGACCGAAATTAGAAAACATTTAGAATGGACCGACAGTAAATATACGTCAAAATGGGACCTGAAGCCGCACTTGCGGGAAGATACACGACCATGAAAGGTCATATTCAGGATGCGGATTGTGAAAATGGACACAGTCGCCCTTAGAGAGTGCGGAAGGACTGATGTCCTTCACTCACCTGACACAGTGTAACCTTCGTACCAAACTCAGTCAGCAGCAGTCCAGGAAAGGAAGGTTACAGGCCGACCCCTGCGCCTCTCAGAGGGGTGGCTGGGTGGCGGGCGGGCAGGAAAGCCTGTCCAGGAGCTGGTACTTGGCCAGGACCCTGCGGAGAAGACTTGGCAGGAGAGCTTCCCGGGGGAGGGGGTCAGGCAAACACGAACAGACCCTGAGCCAAGGACGACGGGGCATTACAGAGGCCAGGGTGGTCCAGCCCCTGGGCAGAGAAGGGCAGGGAGGAGGTACACCACGGGGCCGGGACGCAGGTGACGGAGGCCCCAGGGATGGCTGAAAGGAGGCTGGATTCTGGCCACAGTCGGCAGCCGTGGAGGCTTCAACAGCTGCAGAGGGCTGGTCAGCAGAGTCAGGAGGGAAGGACGGCCACAGAGTGAACTTGCAGGAGCCCCGGCAGCGGGCCGTCCAGGTCCCGCGCGGTCAGAGCACAGGCCGCCAGTGGAAATGCAATGGAAAGGCATTAGTGAGACAGACGGGGTCCAGCAATCACCTTCCAGGCACCTTCCAGTAATATGTGATACAGAAATGGGACTAAATTGTAATTAGGTAGATTCACTGAACACTTGTTTTAGAATCTCAGAAAATTTTAACTCTGCAGGGCACTACCATCTACCCCATTTTTCAGGTGGAGAAACTGGGGCATAGAGAGACCATGTGCTTCACAAAATGAGAAAATGTGGGAGCAAGAATGAGATTCCAGACCCATAGACTTACCATGTACCCAGCACTCGGTCTCCGGGCACCGTGCGGCCTTCGTGTTCACTCCCCAGCTTAGCTCTCAGCTCACGCTGCTCCTCGTTGCAGAGCAGGAAAGTCCAAGACATCTCTGCGAGCAGGAAAGCTGGGGTGTGACTCCGGCGAGATGGGGAGTATTCATCCACCAGCCTTTTCACGCTACAGGTATTTCCTTTTCTCCTCATGGAAATAAAAACCCTGGAATATATTTTGATGAACAGATACTGTGAGTTGACAGGACCGAAGTGATGGATTTATCTGACCAGTTCAACAAACAGCTCAATTAAGTTGAAGAGTCAAACATTTTTTGGCATTGCACCATCTAATTTAAAAAAAAAAAAAAAAAAAAGCTGTAACTGGTTGTGGCAGCGACGTCTGCCCAACCTGGAACACGCACAGGGAAGTGTTCACGTGGAATTTATCCTCAGCGCCATCTGGAAGACCTCCGCGAGATTTATTTCGGAGTCATAAAAAGAGGTAAGGAGCATAACTCAGAAAGATGAGCTGTGTGTGTAGCTTCTCCCCCACTGGGTGCTTTCTCGGCAGAGGACACACTCTTCATTCTGGGGGAACTGCCAGTAGCTGGAAACAGCTGCTGGGCAAAGAGCTCCCTGTTCCCGAGGAGCACGGCTTCCTAGGGAAACCACAGCAGGCGGCCGGCTGACCCCAGCGAGGCCCGTCCCCCCCCCCCACCCCGTGCCCACAGCTGCCCTCAGGGCACGCTGGCCGCGGGCGGCTCTCCTGACCCCGTCCCTACCGGCTAGCACCCGGGCAGCGCGGGGCAGCACGAGGGTGCGACTCCGATTTTACAGAAGGGGTGCCGATTCTCCCCGCTTCCCATCTGGCTGACATCTGCGCCTTGCTGGGCGACTTCTGATCTGGGGACAGCCGACGACGTCAGACGTAGTGTCCCACCTTGCAGGTGGCCGTGTAGCCGCGGAGGGGATGGGCGAGCTGGATGTGCGACACTCGCAAACACGGACAGACACGAACACTGCTTCTCTCTCCTGATGGCCTGTTAGCAGCGGCCATGCGGTGGTAATAACCACGACCTATCGGCCAGGGATCAAGCGCTTCTCCAGCCACCTGAGAGACGGGGTGTCACACACAAGTTGTTTGCCCGGGGACGGGGGTGACAACGACTGTGAGAGGAAGAGTTCCCACACAGAGAGCGAGGACCCTGGGAGCAGGAAGGCGGGCGCCCGGCACTGGGTCCACATGCATCTGCTGCTGGGGACGCTGCCACCTCAGAGCTTTGTCCCCAGAAGAGGGGCAGCTTCCAGCCACCGGCCAATGACAACGTCCCCTGCCTCCGCCCTCCCCGTGGACTCTGGATTCCTGCCACCCTGGTGCAGCCACAGCCACTCCCAGCCCCGCCCACCTGGGGCAGCAGGCGGAGAGCCGCCCTCGACCTCCTGCCCTCGGCTCTCCTGCCGGTGCCCCCTCCCGGCAGACCCTAAAAAGGAGCCAAGTCGCAGAAACCAGGAGACGGACTTTGCCGAGCTCCAGCCAGCAGGGGGGGCAGGCCGGGGCTGGACACAGCCGACAAGTGAACTCGCACGTGTTAAGCATACCTGGACCAGCCCCGGAGGTGACAGCGGCACAGGTTCGATCTCCTTCCAGCCTCAGAGCAGCCTACGAGCTGCCACCGTTCATTCTGAGTCACCAAGGAACCAGCCCAGGGTCAGTGCGAGAGGCAGCGGTCATTCCCCATGGTTGTTCCTGTGTTTTTCAATTAAAACAGAACTTTCCACTCGCCACCCAGATCTTGGTTTCTCATAGTGTTCTCCAAGGGCTCCTGGGAGAAGTGGCCGAGCGTAGGATGAGCTGGAGTGTCAGAAAACAGAGAAGTGCTGAAAAAACCCGGGGTCTCGATGGCGGGGCAGTCAAAGGGACAGGGGGGGCAAGCCAAAGAGCTGGAACCATTTGAGTAACAAAGTAAACAGTGTATTGGATTGTAGCCTAAAATATATAGTAAGTATCCATGGCTCCATCCTGATAAAAATAAACGACTGACTCAGTAAACGGGTGGGAGAGGACAGGCAGGTCTGTGCAGAAGAGTCCCGAGTAGTTTACGGAGGTGCTCTGCCCTCTGCGAGGTGGAGCACGGCTTCCTCACCCCGCGCTCGAGTGGGGAGACTTGAGCAGCAGTGGCCATCTGATGAAAAGGCATAAAAAGGAAGAGTTTTAGGAAGGTGAACAGCCATCAGACGGGCGTCCGTGGGCGTTACACCTGCATGGGGAGCAGTCACTTTGGTCCAAGTGTTCTGAGTGAACAAGACTGAGGAATAGAAAGGCATTACCAAAGCTTTTGAAATGTGGAAATTTATGTTTCAAACTTAAGAAGGTTTTAAGAAGGAGGATGAAAAGAAGATGGAACAACGTAGCTGTTCTTTGCACGAGCGAAGCGTTGGAAAAGTGAAAATCAGGCACAGAGCTGAGTCTGTAATTGTTTCCTTTTAATCATTTTTTACAACAGACTCTGACTGGATTTCCTTCCTCTTGCCATTGGTGGGCTTTCCGGTGTAGTGGGCACATGACTGACACGTCCCCCAAACCATTTCCTTGTCCTGAGCTTCCAAATACGCTGATCTCCTAGCAGCCCCGTTACCCTGTGCACGTGGAGCAAGTTACTCATCGTTACAGAACTGACGGGAGGCAGAGCTCAGGAGGACACCCTGAGCTTGAGCTCTTCCTCGGGTGTGGGTTTTCCGCAAGTGAGTACCTCGCTCCTGCCATTCTGATCAGTTCACACAACGTGGAATCGGGTGTCGTTACTCTGCCCGGCGTGAGCGCGGACACTCACCATTAAATAGGGTGAACTAACTCTGCCCGAACATTAGCTTCATCGCACCCCCTCAAATAACAAGAGACTAAAGATCCCAAAATGCCCCAAAGTTATTCTCCAAAGACCAGGTAGCCAATGCTTAGCCCAGATCAATCACCATTGAAGGTCGCCTGTCCTGTTCGGCAATATTTTCTCGGTAACTAATAAAGATCAGCCTCCAGTTATTTATATTAGGTTCTCATCTCTCCAGGGTGAAGCTTAATCCATTTTGCAATGTTTTTCCCAACAAGACAACATGAGTTTCTCCGTCTGAAAATGAATTAAGTGCACGGTTTCTAAATATGGGATCTGACATTGTTCTTGTTACGAAAAGCAATTTATTCCCCAAAAGGCTTACACTTCAAAGGTTATATAAAAAGGTTCAAATATCAGTGCTATCCATTTTTCAATTACTGGGCTTCCTAACACCACTAGCTTTCGGACAGATAAGCAGTGGTATCAATTTTCTTATTCAACATCTTATAGGTTTCCAATTCCGCAGCACAGAGAAAGCAAATTTATTGTAATACATTTAGCCGCTCTGGAAACGGGAGTATCCAGCCTGCTTCCTCCAAAACTATGGAAGGTATCAAATCGCATCTTAAAGGGGTATTTATGAAGTGCTACGTACTAATGATCGCAATTGCAGATATAGCTTCAAGTGTCTACCGATGAACAGGCCCATATAAGAGAGGGCGGGTGGCTGGGGAACACCCTACTCAACGTATGAAAATTAAGGAGCCATGAAAACAACCCCAGCCTCTCCCCAGAGATAATCTACAGACTCATGTTTTCCTAAGAGGGAAGAGGGGAAAAACCCTCCGTTCTTCTGTTGCGCCAGCAGATAAAGGGAAACCATGCCATTCATATTTCCTCCCTGACAGTTAAAGAGAAGCGGTTGGACTGTCTGTGAAGGAGCATGTGGTAGAGAGAAATCACGCCCCGACGCTCAGGAAAAGTGCATGTGTTCCTGGCTGCAACCCGAACAAGATGTTCTATGACTGGATAACAAGGACAGAATGTTCTGCTTTACGTATTTGTGTTGCATCTTCTCAACACCAAACAAAACTTTTAAAACTGAAGAAATTTACTTGTCTCCTGCCAGGAGGTAAGAGTAATGGTAAGAGATCACAGAGGTGGCAGGACAGAGGCCGCGAGCTCAGGAGAGTCCCAGCCGCAGAGCTGGTGTCTTCCCCAGGGTCCGATGTCAGGGCTGGGCAGCGGCCCTGGCGAGCCCCAGGCCTCCGCTCAGCCTGTGGGGGCCCAGTGCCACCCTCCAAACACGGGGGACCCAGGGGCGCCTGGCCCCAAAGGCAGATAGAATCTAACTTCTCCCCAGGCAACAGGCATGGGGGCCCCACTTTTAGGATTCTCCTGTGTTTGACGCTGAGTGATGTGGGGGTCCTAGTGGCTACAGAGAGTGAAAGGGCGGAGAGCAAGGAGGAGCGAGCCGGGCGTGGGCCGCGGGGCCTTCTGACGGCCGGGCAGCAGTTCCCTTCCGGGGAAGGGAGGCAGAGGTGGCGTGACCCCGGCCCGCAGACTTGGTGGGGGGCCCAGCAGGGCAGAGACGGAAGGAGACTCCTCGGGAATGAGACGAGTGTGACAAGTGCTACCAGGTCTGGATGCAGCATCGGGGGTCTCGTGCCAAACGGAAATGGGGCCCCGTGTTCAGAACTAGTGAGAGTTCACAAACTTGGACAGCAGTGCAGGGTCTTCCTAAGCCCAGGACCCGACAGCCCGGCTTCAGGGCGGCAGTGCCTCCCCCTCGCAGATCGCCTCCCTGTGCGTCTGCTCCCGAGCACCCTGTCTGCAGGAGCACAGTCCTGGATCAGGGCCACCCAAACCAGCAGGGACTCACTCATTCACTCGCTCACACCTACAAAGACCCTGCTTCCAAACAAGACTGCAGTCCCAGGCGCTGGGATCAGGGCGTGGACAGACCTCTGCGAGTGCAGGCCCACCAGGCGGGGGCCCTGGGGGGCGTCAGGGACGGGGTGCACGTGCGCCAGTCCACCTGGGGGCGGGGCGGGGGGGGGTCATGCCAGGCCCCCGGGCTGAGCAGGGATCCTCGTTGCCCTAAGGCTGGTGCCGGGTCCGCAACGAGCTGCGCAGCAAAGCAAGTACGTTTCCAACCCCCAGGAACCAGCAGGGCCAACACCCAGACGCTGCTAGACATGACCCGGTGTGGGGGCTCCGGGCAGGGGTGGCCTCCCCGACAGGTTCCAACGCCAGCAGAGCCTCTGCTGTCGATGAGCACTGTGTGCTCTGCTTTGCCTGCTCCGCCCGAGCACGTGAGTCTAACTCCTCCCCGAGCACGTCGCTTCATGGCAGGAACCCACCCACATTACATCTTCTCTTCCGTTCAAATGAACATCTTTTTTATTAACAGAAATAGTGTTCATACTTCAGGCATGCTTTCCAAACTCGCACCCATCCCAATCTACCTCTTTTTTATTTTTATTCTTTCCCTGGGAAGGTTGCATGGTTTGCTTTCCGTAACCGGTTGTTCAGCCAGTGTGCAACTTCCCCGACCAGATACTCAGCTCGCGGTACCTCGGGAAGAAAGATCTGGGGGGGACTTTCCATAGCTGAGCGTTTCAGCCATCTCACAGCTAGTCGCCGGTTTCCTGCGTTTATGGATTGGATTGTGTCTCAGAAAGAGACACGTTGGGCCCTGACCCCAAATATCTCAGAATGTGACTTTATTTGGCAATAGGGTCATTGCAGAGGTGACTCATTAAGTTGAGGTAGTAAAGAAGAGGGGTGGCCCCTGACCCAGTACGATCGCCGTCCTTACAAGACACAGGGAGACGCTGACTGTGATGGAAGCGAAGGCTGGAGGTCGGCGCCGGCCAGCCACGGGCACCGAGGACGGCCAGCTCGGCTCCAGAAGCTGGACAGAGGCAGGGAAGGGCTCCTCTGCAGGCCCTGCGAGCACCTTGACTCTGACCCTGGCCTCCAGGACTGCGCGAAGCACACTCCTGTTGGTCCAAGCCCCCACACTGGTGGTGCTTTGTTTTGGCAGCTGTAAGGGCCCGACACGCCTGCCCCCAACCAGCACAGGCGTCGACCGTGAACCAAAGCTCTGCATGCTCAGGAAAGGGCGGCTGGGTGTGACTACAAGTCTTGGTGATGGCTTAGCCCTGACCTGGGAGAAACAGGTCCTGCTTCCGCCCCGAGGGGTTAGTCCTCAGTGGAGGGGAGACACCCACAGATAAAGGCGTGCCGAGTCACGTGGACTCACGAGGTGAGTTGATCCGATGGGGGGATGTCCTCGTGGAGTACAGACAGGCCCAGGCGTGTGCCCCTAAGCGACCAGTCCTGCAATGACACCATCAAAGGTGACTGACGCACCCATTCCCACCGCGGCCTCCCAAGGTCTCCTCCACGGCTGCTCGTCACTGAGAGGCAGCACGTAAACGCAGGTGTTTTCCAGACTCGCGCTGAGAAGCCGTGGCTGTCATGTCTGAGGCCACCGGTTCCTGTGCAGCCGGAACCCAGCGGCCTGGGAGGGAGCTGCGGTGCTGCTGGCTGGCGCGCGGCCCTTCCCCCGCGCCCGGCCCGCCTAGACGAGCTGCGAGGCGCTGCGGCAGGGCAGCGACAGGGCAGTGACAGCCAAGCCAGGAGCGGCCCGTGACAGCCCGTGCTTCTTATCGAAACGCCAGCGGGTCTGAAACTGCTTACAAGCCGCCGCGAGGTCTGCGTGAGTTTGGAGCACACGCTGGCCACCCCCCCACCGAGCGTGCGCTGGCACTCTTTCAGGCCACAGCGACGAGGCCGCTTTGGGCTGACGCATCCCGGGAAAGAGTGAAACGGTGGAAGCGGTCCTCGCTCGGAACCTCGCAGACAGCGCCCTTTGAGCCTGCAGCTCCCTCCGCCCTCTCCACGGAAACCCCAAATCGCAGATGCTGTCTGAGGCTTTACCTTAATTAATACCTTATGTCACCGTCTCCATGAAAACAGTCACAGTGTAGCTCACGAGATTTTCTTCTTGCAACACTTACAAGGACCACACCCTAATGGCCGCTCTGGCCCTGGTGGGCACGCGTACTGGCCGTGGTCGCTGTCGTTTTGAACACTTCTAACCGTGCCATTTGCTCTCTCTCTGTCAACACGGCAGAGCAGGCCGAGGGGGAAGCGGGCGGCGTCTCACACAGCGGCTGCGGGAGACGCCTTTGTTCTCCTGCCCAACATGCAGTCTAAATTCGTTCTCCCCTCCCTTCTCTGCTGGTGATTAGCACTAGAGGGGGCGGGCTGGCTTACTATTAATGGTTTAGAAGTAAACCTGAACTTCAGGAACAACAACACATTATCAGACACAGTAAAATCCTGACTCTTCTGCTCGCTTTAAGAACGTACCGATGAATGGAAATGTCCCACTGTGTCAGACGGCAAGCAAGCGTGTTCCCCCAGCTGACGTTCATTTATGCCGCGCACTGCGCGTACCTGCGCTGGAGTCTAACGGAGCTAATTTCTCCCAACCATACGGGGCACAGGAAAAGAGCTTCCCATGATGTCCCGGAGCCATCCGGCGACAGTCTACGTTCACATAAGTTGTTTTTGAGCTGCTCCCATTAACCGAAGTGCTGCCACCCAACTGTGGGGCTTAACGCAAAGGAAACCAATCTGCGCACTGGGAAGAGCCCCCCCCCTCGCCACGTTAACCAGCGCTCCAGGACCGCTTCCAGGAATCAAGGACGGGGACTGGCGGGACTTCGGCAGGAAGAGTATCGTGTGCGCAGCGCCTGGCACAGGGGGCGTGTGACCCCTCCTCCCCCGCACCCCGGGCGCCACACCACACGGCACGTTGGCCGAGCCTGCCACGCTTTACCGTATTTCATCGTGGCGAACACTCACCCAGGCGACAATGAACCCCGTTTCCTCGATGTGCAAACTTAACCTCAGAGAGATGAAGTGACTCTTCAAGGTTACAGGATTAGGAACTGGTGGAATCGGAGTGAATCCAGGTCAGACCCCAAACCTGATGCCTGTCACTTTCCTGAGCGTCCTGTGTGACAGCAGTCCTCACCTCAGACCCTGCTGGTCTCCCTTTTCTCCATTTATTCTTCCTTAAAACGATGTAGAAACACGTACAGCTGAGAAAGAATGAGAAGCTTCTGAGGTTAAGGACCACGAGCCCGTGTGAACGGCCAGGGGCTCCAGCCCCATCTCGTCCAGCAGGGCAGCATCTGCTGATCCGGCCACACCCTCCCTCTGCTGGTGAAGAGAACTTGCCTGGTGCCCGCCATCACCACCTGGTCCTCCCCTCCCCCAGCCCTGGCCGCTAGCCTGAGCCGTGCGCCCTGAAGCCCTGGGGGCTCCGTCAGGCCGGGGGGGCGGGGGCTGGGCAGGCCTGGGGCCCCTTTCTCACCTGACCCTAGAGGCACGGCCTCTGTCCTGCGTCCGCTTTCAGCCCCTGTGTGGCTGGGCAATTCGCAGCCTGCCACCTATGCCCCTTCTAAGAGCCCAGGTCAATGGTTTTGACTAAACTGACGTTGGAATTCAGTCACCACCACACCTGAGCTAAGGACATCCTCATCGCCCCAAAAAGACACTTTGTGCCCATTTGCCATCACTCCCCAGCCCGGCTGCTGCCCTAGACACTCGGTCACTGTGAAGGGCACACGGTCCAAGCCTGCTGGGAGCCCTGAGTCGGGGGTGGGGTGGGGATGGGTCCCAACACGGTGGGCTCTGACACCTGAAGGAATTCCAGCTGGACCCAGTTCGGGGACCCGCCCTGACTGGCGGTGGGGGAGGGAGCTCTGAGCCAGCTTGGAGAGCGGGGACCCCGAGAGGCACCAGGGTGGCCAGTTCATAGAAGCTCCGATAATCTGATCCTAGGGGCCGGAAGTTGTTCAAATTACTCCGATCGCAGGGTCCTGGAGTCGGCGCCGTGTGACTCAGTTCCTTTTCTGTGTTTCGTATAGTGATTTGCGTAAAGACGATGCTTTTTGATGTCAAACAAACTTGGCTTTATGAAGATTCAAACCTGCAAAGATCCTTCCCTCGACTCTTATTTTGTCTCAGTGTGAGACCCTATTTAGACCACGCTTTGTTTTTCATATAAAGTCCCCAAGTTTATTCATTTAAATCTAAATTACAATAAACCACCGTGAGCACGGCACCTCCCCAAACCAACACATTTCCTGTCCTTACAAAAGCCAAATGAGTTCATCATAATTAACGCTATAGAACAAAGCCAGCATAATAATAATTAACCACATATTGTTAAGTGCTATCAAAAATGCACGGCATTTAATTAGCTTAAAGCAGCATTCTCTGCGTACTACAGACTGAGCTAACGGTCTGCTTGGGACGATCAGTCTTCAGCAGGAAGTGCTTTTGCTAACAGTCTTTTAATGTATTTATTAGTACTTCAATAATATTGAAGTAGTGCGCTGGCAATTTAGCTTAAATATTCCATTTCAATTAAACATTTGACCTCTTCGAACTCTCTGGAATTCTCAAGTTAGGGATTGGTTTGTAATTATGCCATTTGCGGGTACAGTATAATATAATAACTCCAGAGTTTTATTGTTTTAGTGCCTAATGGAGATGTTCTGTGTAATGAAAAATTCCCAACATATGAGTGCCGATTCCCTGGAGGGTGGGGGCCAGTCACAATGTCACTCAAGGTCATGAGAGAAAAAGTTGGCGATAGCTGATGCACAGGCAAGAACTCAAGTTCAGCAAACTCGGGTTCTGCTCTCGAGCCGGCCGCTGACGCACAGTGTCTCCTTAGGAAAGCCTTTCTCTCCTCCCGAGGGTCTTCTCTTCTGTGCAATGAGATACTATTGCTTGATGCATTTTACTCCCCAAAGCTCCTACGAGAGCAGAGTCGTCTAAATTTCTATGTAAATGACTCTCTGCTAATTGGTGATAAGATAACTTTAGTAAAAACGTGGGATTATGACAGAATCTTTTATGGGAAGAATTATCATGATTCTCATTTTTATTCTGAAAACAAAATGAAACTTCATAAAGGTTGTCGTGGCGGATTTGCATTTATATTGGCTTTTAAAAGCCACAGTGGCAACTAGTACCTATAAATAAATAGCACCGCCGTGCGTTTAAGCGCAGCGCTGTGAATTAGTAAGCGTGCGACAAAGTCTGCTGAACAAAAGTGGCGGTTTTTAATCATATGGTCTGCTTTCTCTTCCTAAAATATTATGTCGGTTTTCCATTAATGCTCGTTTACATCAGGCATGGGTCCGAAGCTGGGTGTCCTGGGGCAACGTTGCTCCCTGCTTGTGAGCCTGTGAAACTGGAAAGCAAGCCGTCCACTCAAAACGCAGCGATGCGATGAACTCTGTGTGCCAAGCACACACGTTTGGGTTCAAAAGGGGGAAAACGAGGCGGTGGGGGAGGAGTCCCCGGTCCCGGCAAGGCAATCGAGGCGTTAGGTCGCGAGGCCCAGGGTCTGCTCTCCGCCTGGCGGCTCCGCCCTCTGAGTCATTTTTTTCTCTTCTCAGGGAGGAGAGTGCTTGCTCTCTGCGGAGTACTTTTATTACTATGTTTCCTGTCTGTTGAATTTTGGGGAACTGACAGCCTTCTTTCTTTTCACACACTGTGTTCCTTTTGGCCCAAGTTAGCAGTTTCTGCTGATATAAAACCCTTGAGACTCCAGTGGGCCTCCGGTGTATGTCACAGAACTCGCAGAGTTAGAGCAGAGGGTCATCCACGGATGTCCCTACGTAACCCCAGCTCCATCTGTGGCTTTTGCTGAGACAGTGAGGGGCAAGGTGGGAGCCTCCTCGACACCCTTGGTGTGATGGAAGGGGGCTCCAGGCCACACCCTTAATCTCTTCCAAGATCCTTCTACGTGACTGACTGCTCTCATGTACTGATCCTTCTGAGGTCTTGACAGCAGATTGTGCGGTCACGCCCTCAGCTTTCCCCTTAGAGCACACTCTCCTGTCAGTGAGCCTTTTATTTCAGTGTGTTTTGTTATCTGGATAGGCTGAGAATTTCCCAAAGCATCCTTGCATCAAGCAGTTCTTCCCTCGATTTATTTTTTTCTTCTCGCATTTTACTATCAGCAAAAAGGAGAAACCAGGCTATACACTCAACACTTTGCTTGGAAATCTCTTCAGCTAAATGCCAAGTTTTATGGTCTACAAGTTCTGCCTGCGCAGAACTGCAGGACACGGGTCCGCTGAGTCCGGCCCCGGATGGGAGACCCGCCCTCCGGCTCGCGGAGCTGCGCCTCACTTCCCCCTGAGCCCCGGCTCACAGCGCCCTCCTGTTCAGCTTCCGCAAGCCACCTGTGAGCCCTTTCTGGCCACATCCTTACAGTGCGTCTTTGTACAAATAGTCTGCTCAACACATCGAGGCTTTTTCCGTTGTGCCCCCAGCGTCCTCCCAGCCCCCACCAGCATCCCGTTCCAAACCCACTTCGTGTTCCAGGTGCTTGTCACAGCAGCACCTCACTTGCAAGCAAAGGTCGTGAGTTATCATGCGAGCAGTCTGGGGCACGCAGGCCACCTGCACCCTGCATATGTGCATATATGTATAATATTGTCGGTTTGTTCTGTTTCTCTGGAAAATGTATCTTGGGAATGCAAGTACATGAATATATAAGGGATTGCATTTTATACATTCGGGTCCCGAATACAGTTACGTATGGAATATACACACATAAGGGTACATAAGCATAAGGAACTGGCTTATGTGATTGTGGGGGTCGTCCAGTTGGAGACTCAGGAACCCACACGGGGTCCTGAGGAGACCCCTTCTTCTCCAGGAAAACTCAGCCTTTGCTCGCAAGGAATTCAGCCGGTTGGACGAGGCCGTCCACACTGCTGAGGGCAAGCCACTTTACTTCGAGTCTGCGGACTGGAGGCTTAGCCACATCTACTAACGCCTTCACGGCAGCCCCGAGACCGGCACTGGGCTGAGTGGGCGGGGGCGGGACCTGGACACCCGCACGTCCCTCCTCTCCGTTCTGACTCTTGACAAGGCTCTGCGTCTCCAAAGGTCCCCAGCCCACATTCCAGGCTTCGTTATTATACTTCCCAGGAGGAAAAGGGTCCCCTTTTCTGCAGCTCGTCCCTACCCTCCCACTCCTCCCACCCACACCCACAGCCTCCAAACCTGAACCTCGTCTGCAAAGGCAGGGAAAGCCCATCACACGTCAGCCATGCTCGAAGGGGGGTCGTGTTGCAGTTTGTCTGGATGCAAGATTGCACCGAGCTCTCAAGGTGACTTGAGCGCGTGGGACACTTCCACAGCTGCGGGGTAGCTGGGGGCCGTTGCGCAGTCTTACAGCCCATCAGATGGCCAGCCCCCGCTCGGGAGTCAGGCCGTGCCCGGAGATGTCGGGGCCGCCGGGCAGAGCGACAGTCTGTCATCAGGGACCCCTGCTTTTCCTTGTGCTGTCTTCTTTTACTCCGGGGCCCCGTGTGGGTGAAACATCCATCTGTGGTCCAGTCACAGCAGGTGCCTCACTCTGGCAACGGGCTGATTCCAGGGAAAGCCCCACTTTCAACGTGCTGCCTGGTCTTAGCTTCAGCAGGTGCAAAACCGAGACTCAGCGGCCGCGTGGTGACTGCTTCACCCAGGGGGGCCTGGCCCTTATCCCGGCTCCTGGCAGGTCGCCGCTACACCCTTGGAGTTTCCTGAGTTACACAGGGGGTCTTTGTAACTCATGGGGGGGGTGGCTGGGACCACACCTGCCTCTGTGCTAGTGTGGTGACCTGTGTGGGCTGGTCACGCCGGAACTAACCCTGGGGTGGCGTGGGGCTCACACCAGGTGATACCAGCCCTTCCTCAGGGAGGGGAGAGGCCTGGGGATGGGTCAGAGCAAGCGGGCATCACTCGTCACCACGGCTGCGTAATGAAACCCCGATAAAGTCTCTGGGCGGTGCCTCTGTTGGCGCAAGGGTGACTTTATACAAACACAGGTTTGATTTTATTTGAGTCCCTGCCTGCTGTGCAGGGTTAGAGGCTTGTGTCTGAGAATCTATGACTTAGATTTTCCAAGTAAGCTATTGAAAAATCAAAACGATATCCCAGAAGGCAGCAAGTCCAGCCTCAGTCTGGGGACCTCTCCCTGCCCTCTGCCCCACCACGGCTTCTCCTGCCTGACCCTGAGGCCGCAGGGCCACCTGGCTGTCCCCCACTGCCAGGGTGGGGACTCGCAGGAGGGAAGGTGTCCAGTCTCGCAGGCCAGCGGGAGGGGCGCCCAGGAATCTGAATGTGGGCGTCCATTTGGAAAATGAAGCAGTTACAGGACAATGGAAACATAACGTGCGGACGGTAGAATGTCCCAGACCCGGGAGCTGCATCCAAGGCCAGGAAGATGGTTGGGTCTCTGAGACTAAAACTCAGGTCGGGCCCCCGGCTCAGCACCTCTGCCAGTGCGCGGAGTTGCCTGCAGGTCTTCTCTCCCCCTCCCCTAGACTGCCTCCTACCTGTGGTCCTGATCCCCGCCTGTCCTGGGCCCATCCGCCATCCTCTCCTCTGCACCTCCTCCCTGGGCCAGTCTCGCTGCGCCTCACGCTGTGCTCGGCCCCACTCAGGAAGCCTTCATCCCAGACGTTCCCTTTGGGCCTGACCATCCTCCCCATTTCATCCTGCCGTTGGTTGGTTTGTCACTAACAACTGAAGACCTCAAGCATCCTCTCTCCCCAGCGTTACTTCCCCACCACCAACTCACTACTTAACCTTTACAACCTGCTTTTCGTCTCATATTTCCATAAAAGCTGCCTCCTTCTCAGTCATTTCTGAGTGCCAGGTCTGATTAAATGTCTCGGTCCACCCCGGCCTTGACCTTATCACAGTGGTTAGCACCCCTGAGCGATGCCCCCGGGAGCCTTCTGCGCCCTGGTCCTGGGCAGCCCGCACAACCCTCGCTTCCCACCCACAATGGTGTCTTCTCTGCGTTCTCAGTGGGCTCCACACCAGTTCCTCCTCCCACACCCGCCCTTGGTGATCTCAACAGCTCTCTCTTTCTACGATGTTTCCAACTTTGATAAAAACGGCTCACACTCGGTGACGACTGACTGGGCGTCCGACGTGCACTCGGAACCTAACACACGCTCTCATACTGAGATCTCGTAACAGCGCTGAGTGGGCGCTGTCTTCATCCCACTTCACAGATCCAGAAGTTGAGGCTTTCCTGAGGAGTAGATGCCAGTCAACCCCCAGCAGAACAGGCATCCGACAGGGCTGCTCTGACTCAGAGACCTGAGCCCCGGCCTCACCCATCCTGGCCTCACGGGATGAGGGTCCCCGCCCCACCCATGGGGACTCCCTCCACCTTCGCCCAGCTGGGGCTCCAGCTGTGACTCTCAGTGTATTCCTCACATAGCGTCATCCCCTAGAAGCTGCTCTCCTCCTTTGTGCCTTCCCTCAGGAAGCTTTTGCTTTTTTTCTGCTTCTCAAAATTGTACATATTCTTCAAGATCTAGTTAAATGCTGCCTTCCTGAACACTTCCTGAATCTAAACCAGAAAATCCTGGCCGTGCTTCTAAATTTCTGAACGAGTCTGCACCTCTTCCAAGCACTGCAAATACAATTTTTTTTTTTTTACGTTCCTCACCTTCCCTACTATATTACAAACTTTTTTTGAAAGCACTATCTGTCTGCATCTTTAATATAATGCCCAGCATATGGAGGGGACTCACTATTTTTTTAAATGAATGACTCAAGACAATAGAAGTCAGAATCCTTCACTCTTCTAAGACCCTCTCTGCTCTTGGAGAATCATAGATAATTTAGTTTTATTACATTTTAAAGAGCATAAAATCAGCTTACACATAGATAAAACCAAGCTAACCACATGCACAGAATAATTATGAAGTCAATAAAACATTCCGCAATCTTAAGAACACATGTCAATAACCCTGCCGAGAGAAGCCAGGATCCGTCACACGGTTCATGGTCCCGGGAGGTAGTTAATATTCCAGGCAAATTTGAGCAGGTTGGTGATGTGATTTAGCTGTCTCAACCGTGCTGAGTGATCGCCTCCTCAGATCGAGGAGCGGGATGGCGAAGAAAACAAAATCACTGCTCTCACCTTCGATTTCCTCGCCCCCTCCGTGACAGTTGTGCATTTCTGTGTGCGTTTTCCACGGCTCAGGATTAGCCGGTGTGACAGGGGGTTTTAATCTGTGGTTCCACCCATGAGCACATACAATACATGCAGCTCTCTCAGCGCAAGCCCTGATTTTGGAAGATTATAAATTACAGGACCACAGGCAATAGCCACACAGTTTAGGTCCGAGATGTCCGGTCATGACGTGGAAGTGGGAGGCGGATACAGCCGGGGGCGTCTGACAGCTGTCCTGGGACACACGCGGCACCCGGAGCTCCGTCTCCAGGATGTGACTTCGCATGGGGGTGGTCACACCCTCCTGTCAGGCGGCTGTGCAGGTGAAGGGGATGAGAGCGCTCAAAACGCCCAGCAGCCCACCTGCCAGAAACGCTGGTTTCCTCCCTCTGCTCTTCCTCCTTGTATTTAAACCTTTCAGTCTCTCTGTTAAAGGCAGGGCATTTAAAGTCCCCAGTTTCCAGTCTCTCCATCTGTAAAGTGGAAGCAATAGCATTATTTGTTACTTCCGTGCCAACCACTGCGTGCGAAGCCGCTTTCTCCATCACTGGCAGCTACACGGACGCTGCTCGCTGTCTGAGCCCCGTTATGGGTGCCCTCTCTGCTTTTCTCTGAAGTGCTGCTTGTGTGACCCGCATGTGTGTGCCTGTGAGCTGAAACACCAGTTTAAACGTGGGTTTTGTTGTGTGTTCACCAAATGTTAAAGCAAACACACAAAACATCCCGTACAACTGCAGTTGCAAACAAACGCTCGGCATTGGACGAGTGTACCTGCTAATGGTGGTGGCGGGACAGGACTGAGACCTTGGAGAGGCGGCGCTCTGGCTTCTTCCCTCTCTGAAACGTTCTGGAAACTAACGCACCAATGACTTCAGTGCTAACAGCCCAAGTCGTTCATTTTTCTCAAATATGTTTGAAAGTTGACTTTTAGAAATGTTTTCTGTCTGGCTAAGTGAGTGCGCTGTGAGTGCTGAACTATCCAAATGATCTCTCATGAGAACAGCACTCGGCTTCCATACTGAAAGGGCTAAAATGCCAAATTCGGCTTTTCAGGGATAAGATCAATCACTTCCCATCAGGTTGAACAAGGAGCTTCCTTGAGGAAGCCGACCTCTTCCATCCTCTTTCCAGGGCCTGGCAACCGTGGGAACACAAAGTGCTGGTTGAATGAATGAGTGAACGGTTGAGATTTCTTCTGGTCCCTGGAGAGAGGGTGCTCGGTTTCCCAGCCCTGCCATCTCTTCACGTGGAGGTCACTGTCTCCTGACCCGTGAGACCAGGGATGGGCAGTCAGGCTGCCCGAGTTCTCCCCGACAGCATCAGATTTTAATTTCAGAGTGGGAAAGAAGATGTTTTCAAACAAGCTATAAGTAGACAGTTGGAGAATTTGGTGGAAATAGGGGAAAAAACGTTAAATGTTAAAAGGATGTTATTTGGGAGAACAATGAGTAATTGGATGCATTCAGCGAACCAAAAGGCTATATGAGTATTTTATTACTTAAATAATATAATTATATAAATCAAAGCGCTAATTTGGTTGGGACAATGCACATTCAAAAGTGAATGGGAGATGGTTCTTTTCTCAGAACTGCTCTCAAAATACTGGTAGAAAAGATGAAAGTATATCCAGCCGTGCATCTGAGCCACCGTGGTACTCCACCTCCCCACTCTAGTAGAAACTGTCAGCGTTTTCATAATTTCTAATCTGTAGTTAACAAGTACATAACGAGTCTATATGGAGCTTTTTGAAGCATACTCTTGTCTAGTTGCCTAATTTTTATAAAAATCCAACAGACATTAAAACAGGCAAACTTGAGGTGGTAAGACCAATATTCAAACTTCTACTGCAGTCTTGAAGCCAGGCCATCATGTACATAGTCAAGGCTGTGTCTCTTGATTTGACTTCATAACAGAGCACGTGGTAAAACATACCCTTGGGGATGGAGACGGATCACTTATGTCATCCAGCTGGTGGGGGTGGAGACAGGCTGGGGCCAGAGGACACTGACCTTGGCCGTCTACCTCTGTCTTCTGTGACCCAGGAAGCACTCAGGACTGCACTGCGGTGTCCGTCACTTCTTACCAAAGAGGGTGGATTATGACAGTTTGGGAAATATACTCAGAAGAATCTCAGAACTGGGGTGTCCTCCAGACTCCACAGACACTCTTGTTAACTCTCCCAGGGAAGTATCAGCTGAGTAAGTTATTTGTTACATTCGAGTGGTTATCAAATAACATGCGTTCCTGGAGCATAAAGGTTGCTTCCTAGAAGAATGGGAAGTAATCCTTTCTCTTAACATTTTCACCTTTCTTCTGCTCATCCAATTCTCAGTCTAGCTTTGATTCGTTTGGAATAATGTGAAATACTTTAAAGTCACTGAAGCACTTTGAAAATACGCAATTGTATTTATGCAGTCAGATGTTTGCCATTCTGAGCAGAGGGGTGTGGGAGTGGGAAGACCTCAAAACAAGCGCAAAACAGACAGTATCAAGAAAAGTTCATCAGGACCTTCGCGGACGTGGACCCTGCCTGGTGGTGCTACCCATCAGCCTGTGCAGGTCATAGAAGAAAGAAAGAAGGCAGTGAAGTGCATTAGGATACAAGGGAGAGGAGCGAAGCCAGCCGAAACAAAGGCTGCTTCCAGGTCAGAGGGGTGAGGGTCGGTCCCTTTGCCTCTTTCCGTTTATACTGATGAGAGCGCGCAGGCCAAAGGCCCAGCGTGTTCTCAGGACCACCAGCCTGGGGAGGGTGGGCTCCGAGACCCCACGTCGGCACCAGAGAGAAAGTGAACTGGAGCAGAATTTCACACCTGTGTTTCTCTGCCCCCGCAGCAGCGGTCGGTCTGCGCCGGCTCTGGCGGGCGGCTCCGCTCCTCCCAGGAGAACCCTCCTCCGGGCGCCCTGAGAGCCGACTTCCCTGCTCACACCGCCTCTGCGAGATCTTCAGCCTTCCCTTTGACACGCGTCCCCTCCGGTTCTCTCCCAGCCATCTCCCAGTGAGCGCGAAGGGGCCGAATCACCCAGGGAGGCCCCGAGAGCCCCTCTGCTCCCATCCCTCCTCCCAGGACGCCGCATGCCCGTCCCACGGGGAGTCTTTTCCTGATGTAAGTGGCAAAGCGGCCTTGGCAGAGGCAGCCAGAAGGGCCGGGCCTGCGGCTCCGAGTCTAGGTGGCCAGGCGCACGTGCTTGGGGGGGTGTGGTCACAGAGGAGGGGCGTGGCCACAATGGAGGGTGTTGCCATAGATGAGGGGTGTGGTCCCAGTGGAGGGGCGTGGCTGTGGGTGGGAGGGACATGGTCACAGAGGAGGGGCGTGGCCATAATTAAGGGCGTGGTGATGGTGGGGGCAAGGTCATGGGAGAGGGGCGTGGCCACAGAGCACCCACTGGTCTGAGCATCTCTGTGGCCACACTTGCCCGTGGGGTCTCAGCCAGTCCAGGCCACAAGCCACTGCGATGAGCCTTCCCGGCTTTATGTCCTCTTGGAAAAAACAAACCTGGATTTGTGGTTTGAATTGTTTTGGTAGCATATTAACGACGAATGTTCTGCTGGAAACAAGATGAAAATATGCCTTTAATAAGGACATTTTCCAACACCACAGACCGAATTTGAGCCACTGAGTGATGACGCACTAGGAATTTCTCTTAAAAAATGAAGAAAGGGCAGAATAAACCCTTTTCACGTTCGGTGTCCTCTTGATGTGTGTTCAACATATTTCTTTAATGTTTTTTACTGTTCTTTCTTCAAAGACGACTCAGTTTAATAGAAATGTTTTACAATTGCTGAATGTATAATATTGTTTATAAGAGGGAATTACAAAGAATGGATGTATACCAATAAAAATGGCATATGAGGGATTTTTTTTTAATTCTCAAAGAAGAAATAATAACAAAATAATGTCTTCATAATGGGGGTGGGTGGGGAAGAGAGAAAGCAAAGTTAAAATAAAGAAAATAAAAATCCGACAATAACCAAATGTACTAAAATGTGTTTTTTCCCTTTTAGAGAGGTGAGGTGATAGGGTTTCTGTCTATGAAACCAACTGTTTACAAATATTCAAGCCCATAAATTTGAAGAGAACCTGAATACAGAAAATTCTTGTTAATGCAGTACATTTTCTGGTAATTTTATAGTCCAATTTTCAGTGATTCCCCACAGAATGAATGCAGTTCAAAGGCAATTTTATAAAGTACTTTGCAGATAACTATTATCTGCTAATTATTAGAAATTGCATGTTGTTGTTAATTGCATAAATAAATTGTTTTATCTGAAAGCCATTAAAAAAAGGTTTGGTGTTTGAAGCATATATGGTTTTGATGTTCCTGTATAAAAACGGCAAACTGTTTAACTCTGAAATAATGACATGCTGCTTTTAGACAATTTCTTAGACTAATGGGTTATGAGGAGGGAGGGGGCATGAACATGCATTTTACTTTATTTCTGTGACATACTTCGACTGATTGTAAATCTACATGGAAGGAAAGATTGCAAATATTTACCAGATCTTTTAGGATGATATCCATACAAAGCTACATTTCTTTTTCTCAGTCCTTAGAAGAGGTTAATGTAAACATTTCCTTTTTTTGCCAAAATAGTCTTATTTTTTTTAATGTTCCTTTTTGCAGCATACTTGGCTCATAATTGGCCATAAGAGAAAAATATTTGTAGGAACAATTGCCTTTGATTTTCTATGAAATAACTCAGGAGAGTATAATAAGATATACTAATAGAATTTGAGAACAGGACGTGTGGGCCACTGCGAATGCCTCAGGAAAGAGTCGGTACCTCGGAGGACAGGTGACTGTCCCCTTCCCAGGGGCCAGGAGCTCAAGGAAGGGGAGACAATTCAGCCTTCGAAGTGCACTTTTAGGAGAATTGGGCAAGCACCGAGGTCCCTGGGGATGCCCAGGCAAGGCAAAGAGGGCCACGCAGTCCACTTCCCAAGAGATGCCAAGACAAGGTCCTCACCCCGCCTGCCCAGTGCCAAGTTCAGGAGCCCAGGAGGGAGAAGGGAGGGCTGGAGGGGGCACAGGCCTGTCAGAGTGGCCTCGTGGATGCCAATGGATGAGGTGGCCTCTGTCCACGTGGTGCGAGAGGTCCCCGAGCACAGGACACAGCCCTTCCCGTCCCTCACCTGTCGTGGCTCTGACCTCAGTAATGCGCAGAGAGTGAGGGGGGAGGGTGTGCAGTGCCCTTGGCTGGAGGGGGAGCCACAGGAGCAGGTGCCCCGGGATGTGGCCTCCCCGACACGGGTCTGAACAAGGAAGACCATGAGGGAGGGCGCCGGGCAGCCCTCCATGGCCACAAGCCTCCCAGGACCAGCTCCTTTCTCCGTGGGCCAAGAGCCTGGTGACGTTTCCCATGCAGCAGACACAGCACCACCAAGCAAGCCAGGAGGTGAGCATGACCTTGACGCCTGCTGAGCTCGGTCAGAGTGGACCAGTGACCGATGTGTAAGCTTTCGAAGCCCTCAGCTCGTCCAGCGGCCACTGTCACTCCACATCAATGAGAATGTCATGCTCAGGGCTGTACACCGCACTGACCCACCGCTCGTCGCTGGTCACCACTTTGATAATTACAGAAAGTCTCATGTATCACACAGGAGCCATTCTGGTTCCTGCCACAGCCGTCAGCTCACGGGGCGGCTGTCCACTGTCCCCCCTGTGGGGGGGGTGGGTTGCAGAAGGCTGACCCCTCCACCCGCCCTCCAGACCCTCAGCACACTCAAGGTGAGCTGGGCAGAGCATCACCCTCGACTCGCAGACCAATGGTCCTCCCTGGGGCCCCTGCCGGGGAGACGCTGGGCCTGGAGACTTGGCGCCCGGCCAGCCCAGGCCAGTGTCTGAGGGCAGGGATCCCTGTCGGGTTGGGGTCAGCCAGGCCTAGCAGCGGACCGGCGAGCCCACAGCCGACCACCGGCTGGCCTCTCCCCAACTCCCCGCAGGCAGACTGCAGCCCTGCTGGTGCAAGGGGCCAGCAAAAGGCGGGAACAGATCCTTCCCCCACCCCAGAGACCAGAGAAGCACGCCGTGGAGGGTGGAGAGGGCCCGGCAAGGCCTCTGCTGGTTTCATGAGACAGAACAGGCTGCCGGGCGCAGGGAGGGCCTTGCCCGTGGTCGGGCTCACACTCCAGCCTCCCGCCCCTTCAGAGCACCGTCCTGGCCTCGCGGGACCGCAGAGGACCTCATCTTCACGATCCCATCTTCCTGTAGTTCTGGTAATTCTAAGCTTTCTCTCCTCAGAGGCCTGGCCCAGCCTCCAGCCTCCTGTTTTATGCGATCCGCTGAGACTACATCTCGAGGGGGCATGTTTGAAGGTGTCAGTCAAATTGATGAAAGAAAGGACAAATTCATTAATTAATTCACTCCTGAGACGAGTTCTTGCTGCCAACCTTAAGCTCAGAGTGGATTTTTATGGTTGAGTTATAAATCCCTCACAAGTGGGGCTTCGTATAGACAAGCTGTCAGAGGTTTAAATGCCACCCAGCCATGGGTGCCGGGGGCCGTCGTAAACAGGGCGTCCACTCAGGGCCTCCTGGGTGAACTTAGAGTCAGATCTTTGGCAAATCTTCCAAAACATCATAGTTTTAATCGCCAGACTCTGCAATGCTACCTGCAGTCCCCAGACACCCAGTGGGTCCCTCGTGGCTAAGAGAACAGAGTGGCCGTGGCCACCCCATGGGGTGGACGGTAGGGCTGCTCAGAACCGGGCCCATCTCAGAGCCCAGACATCTGGGCTGCAGCCCTGCACCCACCACGGGCCAGCCTCCTGGGGGGCTGTGTGGGGGAGGCACCACAGACACCCAGGACAGGCCTGCTGCCCTCCCAGGGAGCACAGGGACATACTCAGCTGTCACTTTTATGAGAGTTTTGTGTCTGCCTCCATCAAAGGGAGTGAGAGGTCATCTGGAAGAAAGGCCAGGACCCCTGGCCAGACGGTTTCTGGGTGAAAATCTTGAACCCCTGGTCACACCCACCCAAACCCTGCCTGACTGCTGTCTGTGAAGTCAGGAAGAGCCCACACTCCCAGGAAGAAGACTGGTCCTGGGCCCGTGGGCGTAGCTCACACCTGGCCCCACTCTTCACGCCTCATCCTTGTGTGACTTGAAGGTCCACGAAGGTCCAACCGTCTCCCTGCAGAGCCCGGCGGCCAGACCTCCACAGTCACCCGACCTCTGTGAAACAAATGGACACAAGTTCAATTTCAACAAAATATGTCCGAACATAGGACGGCCGTGCATGGACAATAGGTGGCGAATAGTTGACTTGATGTGGCCGCCCTCCACCTGGCTGGGACCGTGTCGGGATGGACAAACCACCGGCTGTTAGTCCAGGTGCGGAGAGGGTCCTGGGTCAGGAGCCGCTGGACGCATTGACCTGAACCCCGTGGTGGGCCCCGCACCGGGTGGGCACCCGCGTCCTCCCCAGCAAACCCACACGGTACTCCAGTTCCTGGGGAGGCTGGCCGTGGGCGTGAGGAGGGAGCCCCCCCGCAATGGGTGATGAAACTGATGCTGCTGCCCTCGCGGCAGAGTGTATTGACCACGGCCAAGCCAGGCTGCTCACTGCCTTCCTGTCATTTCACGGGAGAATCTTTATCTCTCATTAAAAAAGGCCAATAGCGCCCTGCGCCACGGCAGTTATCAGCAGCCCCTCCAGACAGGTGAGTGAGCCAGCGCCTGGCAGTGCTGAGAGCGGTGGGGGTGGGAGGCTAGAGACGCGATTTAGGCTTAAAGTTAAACCAGAGAAACAGGATTCCCTGGTGGGAGAGGGGCCGTGGGTGGGGCCGGGGGGAGCCGAAAAGAGGGGGTGCTGGCAGGGGGGACCCGGTCTTGCCCCTGACCTGCGTGCGAGGCTGAGGCCTTGCCCACCGCCCGGAGTAACACTAGGCCCCCTCCCTTCAGACGCCCAGAGGCCACGGTGATGGAAGCACCGTCCAGGGTGGACCCCGTGGGGCGGTCCCTGCTCTCCCCTCCCCCACTGCGCCCCCCCCCCCCAGACCCCAGCCCTCCATCAGGGTCGCGTGCTGACAGCACCTCCGTCCTTGTGCCCTCAGGACCCGAGGGCGGTTTCTTTCTGTTCTGAGTGTGAATTTTCCGCGTGTTCTTTTTCTTCGCGTTTCTTTATTTTCCCAAATGAAATGTAATCCAAACTGGAACCAATGCCCAGAATCTGCAGGATGGAGAATTTTCCTCTCCTCTGATTCCCAGTTTCTAGAATAATAGCCTTTCACTCGCACGTCCGGTGGGGAACCGTCAGTGTCTCCCCGGGTCTGGGGACCGACGGGGCACTGGGCTGGGCGGCGAGGGCAGAGCCGGGGGTGGGGGGGCCGAGCCCCGTGCACCCCGGCCTCAGTTCCCCGCGCGTCCCTGCGGCTCGTGGCCTCCGGGCCCCGTGTCTGGTCGCATCCCCATTGGCCGCTGCTCTCCGACAGCCTTCCTGACACCCCAGCTCATGATACTCCTCCCGCCGGGTGTCAGTCCAGCGCAAAGAGCCCCTTCTCCTCCGCAGAAGCCGGGAGACGGCTCTGGCCCCGGCACCGGCAGCAGCTCCCCCTTGAAGCGCCTGGCATCTCCCCACGATTTCCTGGATGTACCTGCGGGGCAAAGAGCGTCATCTCTGTCTGACTTTACCGCACAGGATGAGCCATTTTCTCCACTTTAGTGCCATCCCCTCGGTAACGGCAACAATCGCGGGCAGCAACGCCTACACAGCAGAGCTGTCAGCGCAGCGTGCGAGCCGCTGTACGGCTGTCTCGTCCTGATCCCGCGCGCCCTTCGGCCCGTGCTCTCTCACACGCATGCGAGAAGTTTCTGCGCGGCTTTTCTCACACATCCCACTGTCCGGGCGGCTCTGAGACAAGCTGGGGCTTCTTTCGCTCCTCTGTTCTTTGTCAACTGCAACCAGTAGACGTTGCTTCTCGAATCATCTTCCCTTGAGACCCAAAGCAAGCTGGACTCAGCTGGGCCCTCACCTCCCGGGATGCGCTGGAACACACAGGCCGGCCGCGATGACCCGAACCCACGGTCCCGGCTGCGGAGGCTGGCGGGGTCGTTCCCCAGCCGAGACCCTGCCCAGCTGGCACCAGGCAGAGGCACATCCCTCCCCTGCTCTGCCATCCTTTCCCGCAGCTGCCCCGAAACAGTCGTCTCTCCTGTGACTCCGTGGAGCAGAAGCCACCGCACCAAGGACAGGAACGCCCTCCGAAGGGCGGGTGTGCCAGACCCTCACGGAGACGGAGGCACAGGAGGGGAGGGAGGCGCCGTCACAGGGGTCCCAAGAACACGGGTGGAAGGAGAAAGGTTCCCGAGATCCCCGGAGATGTTCACACCCTGCTTTCCTCCAAGAAATACCTGCTTCTGCCGCGTCTCACCTTCAACCTCCCCCTCCCGGAGGGAACATCAACCCCTCCCTCCTGGCTGCAGGAGCCCCCAGCCCTCTGGCTCTGCTTTGCAGGACTGTGGGCGCACCCCAACCCCTCTGCCCCACCACGTCTCCAGCCCGTTTGAGGCGGAAACCCTCACTCTCTTTATACTTTAAAAAAAAATTTTTTTTGGAGGGGAAGGTATTTATTTATTTATTTGTGCTGGGGATTGAACCCAAGACCTCGAGCACGCTAAGCACATGCTCCACTGCCAAGCTGCCCCTCCCCCCAAGCCCACCACCTTCTGAGGCAGAGAAAAAGCACCGTCTCAGATTCAAAGTCGGGTGTGGGTGGGACCACTTGCCCCTGCTCATCACGTGTGAGTGACCTTTGGGGACCTCAACAAGTGGGCCATTTCCCATTCACATTAAAGCCACCTGCTAGTTAGAAGCCGTCTCTTTTCAGCAGAAAACGAGCCAATCAGTCTATTAGAAAAAGAAACAAGAGCTTGGCCGGTGCAGAGCCGGACTCTGAGGGTGAGTAACGCCGACGGGGAGAGCCTGGAAGCGGCGCTGGGAGCTCGTCAGGACGGACCGCGATGGGGCCCAAGACGCCTCCCCCCCTGGGCGGAGCCACATCCTCCGGGCCCACCTCCCTCTGACCACGCGGCGCCCCGTGACCCGCGGAAGCTGGCCGCCGCCCCCGCAGGAGCCGCGGCGGGGACTCCCTTTGACGTGGGTGCAATCTTCAAATGTGGGCGCTTCCTTCTTCTCAGGAAGTCCCCCAGTATCGAGGTTTCTCCTAAAATTCTCACCAGAGCAGCCCACGCTTCTCAAATGTACTAAAGCGTTGCAGAGTCCGGCCAGGGGCCACAGCCTCGTAGAACATTTATATTCCAGTGTCGCAGACGTCTCTGGGATAAACAGATTCCAGACCGACAGTGGGGGGAAGGGCTGTGCTCTTTGGAGGCAGACTGAGATGTTCCTCCTCTCACTTCATGCCGTCTAGGGGAAGGGAGACACCCTCTCCAGAAACACCTCACCCAATTCTGGTTCCAGTAGGAGGTGGAGGCGTGGCCACGTGACAGCCTCCAGGTTCAAATCCTGAAGGATTTGATCAGTGATGCTGCTCTGACACCATTTTGACACATTGGAAAGGACAATTTAAAACAATTGCTCAGTGGTAGAGCACGTGCTTAGCATGCATGAGGTCCTGGGTTCCATCCGCAGTCCCTCCATTGAAAAAAAAACAAAAACAATTCTTGTCTTGAGGTAAATTATCTTGACGACAGTGACATCGTTTGCCTTTAGAGACCACGGTGCACAGACTTGGGGAAACCCTGCTTTTGTTAGGGACTCAAGATCAGGTGAAACTCCCGCTCCGGGAGCTGGGCTCTGGACGGAAGATAAGCACCCCACAGCCGGTGGGGGACGGCGTGACCACCTGCTCGTCAAGCACTCACACAGAGCCACCGGAGCAAATGGGCTGCGGCGTCACTGGTTTTCTTGAATATCAAGTTCTCACACTGAAAGATACATTTATCAGCATATTTTCCTTGGTTTGAGGCCATCTCTGTGCAGCTAGAATTTTCTCCTCAGCTACTCACAGCTTCAGTGGCTCATCATCTAGTCAATCAAGGTCTTAAAATCGTTTCTGTTGCTGCCAATTGATTTTCCAGTAAAGTCCTAGGCTGTGGGATTCCAAGCACTGGGTAGAGATGGATGGGCTTTTATAGAGAAAAAGAATGTTTGCCTCTTGCCACGAAAGGAAATACTACACCCCACACAGAAAAAAAAAAAAAAATAACAGCCTCACCGCTTCACAGCAAAGAGCTATGAGTGATGGAGATTTTTCCAAGATTAGAACCAAAAATAAAGTGTCTCCATCCCATGGGATATTAGTTAATATGTGTAGACAAATTAAGTTTTCTGAGTCAGGATTTTACTGTGATTTAAATCAGCTCACTTTTCACCCCTGCAACGTATACCAGGACATCTGCTAGGCAGCTGAGCTGTGATGATGTGAATGACAGATGTGGTTCTGACTTCGGAGACTTTCCACCAAGGAGACTGTCAGGGCCTGTGACAGGGCATGTACTCTTCCGAGGGGCTGCAAGCTGTGCAGAACAGGGACCCACAGTCTCACTGCAGCACCCAGCGCCTCCTGAGATGAAGTCCATGTCTCATGGATGGGGTTCTGCCCCAGAGGGTAGCACTGAGAGCCAGCTTCCCCACTCACCATGTGATGGGCGTTCCAGCAACAGGGCCTCTTCCTCAGGTTGCAAATCAGAAAACTGATGCAAGACGAATGCCCCTCTCAGAGCATCATCTTGAGAATTACAGGATTTAAAGCATTTCAAGTACTTAGCAGGAGGCTAGGCTCATGTGACCACTTCATCGCTGTCACTGTCATTAAACCTTTGCGCCTACCACAGTGTCCAGGAATATTCACTTTTCAATTTACATTTGTAGAATTAAGCGTATTCACCAGAGTGGTTCTCCCTGATCCTCCCCGCCAGCGACCACCCTGAGTCCCCAGAAACTGACCAGCCATGGTGAGTTGTCACTCTGTGTAACGGTGAGCCAAGAGCAGAGTAACTGCTGTCACACAGCCGAGAACGCCCATCGGCAAGACCACGGAGTCACTACGCCAGAGGAGCAGGGCAAGAAATCTGAAAATCACACCGTGAGGACTGGATTCAACACAAACGAGCAGAAGAGAGGACACAGCGCCATGTTCTGTCCAGAGCTGCCAGTTACGCCTTGCAAAGACAGACACCAAAATAACCTACAACGCTTTCATTTCACAATGAAACACTGGTTGAGTACTTACTAACACGTCAGAGACTGGAATCCACAGTCTGTGCTGAAAAAAATGAAGCTGAGTTGCTGGTCGGGGCTCAGCTCTGCAGAAAAATAATAAGACACAGTGAAGTAAAGCAGGTGCAACTCTCAGTACCGTGAAACACACACCCTGCAGACGTCAAGCCAGCTTGCTTCTCTCCATTCTGCTGTTTACCGGTCACTGAGTGCGTGTGGCATAGTGAGGCTGTGGGTGTTTTGCTTTTCACTAAGCTACCTGGATGAATTATTTCATCTTTTTTTATCTTTCATAGTATTTCCAGATGATGTGTATTTTCCAGGGAAGCATCCCTATGACCTGCAAATGAAGTCTGATGCTCGGTGGTCTTGGTTCCACGCCGCTACCCCTCCCCACTTCACAGACAAGCTTCTGTCGCCACCAAACCCTCACAGACTTTTCCTTAGCCTGCCCCAATTCCGTCTTTCCTGTCTTACCATAGTCAACATGCATTGTTTCTACCTTCTCAGTGTCTTAGGTGTCCAGTCTCCGTAGCTCATTTGGCCGCCATCAGGGACCGCTTATTCCGTCCCAGGCACCGTTGACCCGGCGCGTGCTTCATGCCGGACGCTGCCTGCACGCTCTGTGTCTGGTCTAGTTGTGACAAAATCCCCACACTTTACCTTTAGATGGAAGTCCGTGCCATGAGGATATCAACTGCACTTGAATTAATTTTAAAATGTCGTGAGATCCTGACAAAACATCCATAAAGGAAAAACCATAAAGTGATATCACTACTATTGCTGTGGTGACAAAGGAGTGATTATGAGGAGCTGCTCACACCGGCTGTTGAAACATACCAGAGCGCACGCGGGGAGGGCGTAACTCAGTGACAGAGCGCGTGCCTAGCAAGCACAGGGCTCCGGGGTCGATCCCCAGCACCTCCATTGAAAGAGCCTAACTTCCCCCTCCCCCATAAAAGAGTAGACAGCGTTATATGCCAATTATATCTCCATAAAACCAGAAGGGCAAAAAGAGTGATTTTTTAATTAATTAATTAATTAATTAATTAAAGGACCCCTGAGAGATATGATAGTTAAAGGAATTTGGACTGAATACTAGACAGTGTTTGTAATGATACTGAATTTCTTGAGTGTGATAAAGGTACTGTGATTATTTAAGAGAACATCCTTATCCTTAAGAGATCCATGCTGAAGTGTTTAGAAGTGAAATATCATGATATCTGCAACCTACTTTCAAATGACCCTTGGTTCAGGGAAAAAAAAATTCCATAGTGTCAGTGTCACAGCAGCTGAACTGAGTGGACAGCTAGATCAATGGGATAGGATAGGGAATCAGACATAGATCCAAATATCCATATCCAGGACTTAGTATATAATACAGGTGTCATTTCATACCAAGGAGAAAAAGAAGGTTCAACCAGATTTCCAGGGACACAGACAATCTGAAAAAACAAAGTTTGACACCTACCTTTCTACTGACATAAAAACAAATTCCATATAGTATAAAGCTTTCACTACAAAACAAAAACAACAGAAGAGAATACTAGAAAAAAATACTGGAAAACATCCCTAATCACTGAGTGAAGAAGATCTCCTTTCTGGAGAAAAAAAAAAAAAATCCAGAGGCTGTGAAAGAACAGAATGACAAACATAATACGTAAAAATAGAAATTTTCTAATGGTAGGGCTCCACAAAATAGACCAAAAACAAGAAATAAACAGGCAGCCTATTTACAACATATGTCACAGAGAAAACCCTGCCGCCCTTACTTTAAAGTGCTTCTACGAATCAATGAGAGAAGGATCAATAACATGATAGCAATACAGGCAAAATGTGTGAACAGGCAGGAAATGCAAAGGAGGTAAAAATGGATCCAAACCCATGAACAAAGCTCAGCCTTACTCCTTATGTGACAAACACAAACTTACACGGCAAGGGGATACAGTTGTTCATCTCTCAGATTGACAAAGACCTCATGTTTGCGAAAACGTAAATGTTAGGGTTCTCATCAGTCACTCAAAGGTGTGGTCACCAATACAATCTCCACAAGTAACCTAGTAACCACTGTCAGAATTTGGAATGTGTTTCAATTTTTAAAACATGCAGGCTCTCGGACCCAACAACCCCACCTGCAGAAGAACTTTCTACAAACACACACTTGTGTTTGACTCCAGGGAACGTGCAGGAAGGTCTCCAAAGCAGCTCTGAAAACCCACAGCACAGGGCAGGGGAACAGTCTCAATACTGCTTTCCGGTGAGATGGGTTGGGGAACACCCAGAAAGGAGTAGGATGCAGCCACTCAAAGCTGGGGTTTTCTTCATTGGCCAGAAGACTGAGCCCAAGACCCGGGCTGTTCAAGGTCATTTGCAGGATTCGTTTACAGCTACATTTGCCCGCTTATTCAAACCCAACAACTACAGTGATGAGGATACAGTTGGCTAAGCTGGATGTTCAGGCAGAGAATCACCAGCAGAAGATACTGTCTTAACAACTTGTTTCTGCTGTAAAATGTTGGAAGTGTAAGGAGTAGCATGGAGTTGCCCATCCCCCAAGAATAAAGGCTGGACACTGTCTCAGTGACTCACTACCAGGAGGCAAAGCCACATGGTCATCCAGCCTGTCTCAGGTTAAAAGTTGGAAACTTGTTGGAGACTTGCCCGTCCTCTTCACAAACTCTGCTAAAAAATTGTGCTTTATCCTTCTCTCCTTGGTTTTATTCCTCTATGCACAATATCCTGTGGTGTCTTTCTCCCAGTTTTCCCCCAGAGAGTCCTTGTGTCAGGACCCCCATGTATGAAGGGGCTCCCGGCCTAAGCACCAGATCAGGAGCACCCTCGCCTGTGTCTTGAGCGCTCTCGTGTTGCAACTTGGAGTTCTCCATCTCGTCCAAATTAGGGAGGGATTGTTGCAAGGAGTATATTTGTTCAACTTAACAGTGCACCCACTTCAGAAGACCTGCTCTAAACTCGAACAGTGAGGTGACCATGGAATCCAAACTTATTCCACAACCTTGACCTTCGTCTGCTACAGTGACCGACACTGACAGTCCTCCTCCTGTCAGCAGCCATGTTTACAAACATCAAAGGATAAGGGATTTTCAGACATAATGCTACTGTACACTTAACAGAATACAGTATAGTGTAAACACAACTTTCATGTGCGTTGGGAAACCAAAAATTTGTGACTCACTTTATTTTGATGCTCATTTTATTATGGTGGTCTGGAACCAAACCCAAAATATCTCTGAGGTGAGCCTATATAGCTGTAGAGATGGATATGGGTATGGTTGGGTTTGGGTTAGAGTGTGGGTATAGATATAGAGATGGGGACAGGGATAGAGATGGGGATGGGGGTGAGGATGGAGATGGAGATGGGGATGGGGTTAGAGGTGGAGATGGAGGTGGGGATGGAGGTGGAAATGGAGATGAGGATGGAGATGAGGATGGGGATGGAGGTGGAGATGGGGATGGAGGTGGAGATGGAGATGGGGATGGGGGTGAGGATGGAGGTGGGGATGGGTTTGAGTTTGGGTATAGATGTATGTGTAGATACTATAGATAAATAATGATACAGACACAGACACAGATTGTCAATGAATTCTGGCCCACTGAGATCCTCACGTAGGTGCTTATTTTTGCTGTATTGTCCTGTTCAGTGGCTTGCACATTCAGTAAGAGCATTTGGCAAGGCTATTTGGCAAACAGGATTTTCAGTTAACAAGTAAAATTTCCAAAATCGTGTAAAAGTGGGTTTAAACTTGCTGAGTGTGAAGCCTGACCCTCGTGGCCCTTTAGTCATTGCTTGTCGTGTTAGTTTAGATGCAATCACTGCATGTGCGGCACATGTTCTGATTTTATTAAAATAAAAGCTCGGACTGCACAGTCTCTTTTGTTGTTGTCAATTGAAGTTTACTATTAGAGGTGAAAATAAAATTGTGCTCTTGTCTGAAAAAACATCTACGTATGGAATGGGTGTGGGTGTAAGTACAGGTGCAGATGATTTAGATCGAGAGAGAGACAGAGAACACGTATAGATGATACGGAGGGAGAAAGACGACACAGATACACGTGGATAGGCGTGTCTACAGCACAGGTGCTGTGGGTGACACAGGATAAGTGGATGTGGATGTGAGCGAGGAAGATCGCAGTGGAGATGTCCTGGGCACGGGGGTTGGACACAGAGATGTCGGCAGATGTGGGCGTGCAGCTCAGAGCGGTGCCCGTAAGTTTCGGAACGCCTACCAGGAAGAATTGCTGTCCCTAATAGTCATCACTGCTGTGACACCTGAGCACACAGCCGTTTCCTCTTTCCCACTACTCTGAGCTGCCTCGGACATCTGTGTGTGCAGCGTTAAAGCCAAGCAAATCATCCTCACAAAACCCTCAAGTCTAGTGAAGAAGTGGGGAAGGAAGGCCTTTCCTCTGAGCTCTCCTGGAAGGGGCGCCCCGGCGCCCTGGGATTGCCCCCCAGAGCCTCAGCAGGTGGCAGAGCCAGGAGACAAGTTCGGCCAGGCACTGCCCTGCTGTTTTCATCTGGAAGAAAAGCTAGAAAGATTCACAGGAACCCCTTTTTATTCACAATTTTCAGAGAGTCCCAGAGAAGAGAAAGTGAGGGGGAGAAGACAAGGGAGCGTCAGACCCCCTCTTCTTAAAGGGGAAAGTGTGTGACCCGCTCAGGCCCCATGCAGGGGGCCCACCCAGCCAGTCCACGTGGTGCCCACCTCCCTCGAAGTTGCCAAGCTCTAACCACCCCGTGACCTGCTGGGCACACCCGTACCCTCGGTTCAGGATGTCTGAAGTCGGGCACCAGCTACGGAGTAGACATTCAGGGTGACGTGTGCACGTCTCCTCTGCCCTCCCGTGGCTCCTGTTCCCTGCCAGCACCATCCCCTCCAAACACACACAGTCCCCAAACACACACACACACACACACACACACACTTAGCAGATCTAAACAATGTGAAATATCTGTGCAGCCACCGTCTCTGAACCTGGAGACCCAGTACGTCAAAAGAACGTGTGTGCATGAGGTCAGGACATTTTAATTTTGCAACTAAAGGAGATTTTCAAACACCATAGTCTCATACAGTTTTTATTTTCTTAGTTTTTCCAGCTTTACTGAGGTATAATAGGCCAATTTAAAAAATAGGCATATTTACATTTACATGTACAACATGATGTTTTGATTGTGTGTCTGAAATAATTATTACAATCAAGGTAACTAACACATCCATCACCTCACATGGTGACCACTTGTGTGTGTGTTTGTGTGTGTGCAGTAAGAACATTTAAGACCTACTCTCTTAGCAAATGTCAAGTTTACATTATTATTAACTACAGTCACTATGCTGCTCATCAGATTTCCAGAATTTACTCATAACTGAAAGTTTGCACCCTTTGACCAATATCTAATATTAGTTTAAAATTAAATAGAATTATGACAGCATCTACTTTGTCCCTCCCCCTCACTTTCTCTTCCCTGCAAAGATAAAAGGACACTTGGCTAATTCATTATTGCCCTGAAGAATAGAAGACCCCTTTCTATCAATTACTCTTTGAGTGTTTGAGTATGTGATGTACACAGATTAGAGAGAGAGAGAGAGAGAAATCAATAGATGATAGGTAGATAGATGATGGCTGGATGATGCAAGGGTGGATGGATGGATGGATGGATGATGGATGGACAGACAGACAGATTGGCATTGAGATAAGTAATAGATAAGAACTGCTTCATAGCTATAGCAGTAAGTCTTCTTATACATTAATTTGACTTACAATCTATAAAGTGCCAAAGTTCTGGAAACTACTCAGGCTAAGAGAAATCCAAGTGATAAACCAGTTTATTTTGTGCGGCTCCTACCTTTTCCAGGCATATTCCAGTAAAAAGTTAATTTGACAGTGGTATGAAACACTGAAGAGAAATTGGCAAGCAGCATGAGTAATGGCTAACAAGTTGCAAATTAAACACCACGCAGATAAGCATCATCTCAGAGCAGCAGAATATATCAAAATTTGCTGTGCCTCTAGGGGTAGGCTAGATTCGCTGCGCCGTATAAAACAGTGCTATTAACACGTCACTGCAAGACTTCCTTTTGGAGGAGATGACTTTGGTAAATGTGGATGGCTCTTCAGCACAACTGTTCAAGCACGCAGAAGCCTGGGAGCACAGAATGCCATTTAGAAAGTAGCCCCTGCACGCGTCCGCCCGCGTAATGGCTGGAGCCCACGTCGGGAGCAGGCAGCAGAGCCTGAACTTAGTGCCCCGCGCAGGCTGGGCTGCAGGTCACCTGTTGGGTCCACTGCTCAGAAGAAGACAACAAGATATGTTTTCCTTACTTAAGTGTGCATTGAACTGGAAAATATGCCCATCTTGACACATAAGATGTTAGCTATGAAAAGAGATGGTTTCAGCCTTTCTTTTTCCCCTTTCCTTTAAATTTCAAACTTGGTTTCAATGGGGAAAAATAATCAACCAAGCTTTGGCTGCTTCCCAAAGCAAATGAGAAGCTATTTTCTTGGGGGAAAATGCATAGACAATAACAGGGTTGAATTCTTCAAAGAGATTTGTGTTACTGAACACAGAAAATGTGGAAGTTTAGAAATACATGGATAAATAAAGCAGACATTCTCTGGAAATGGGTGAGAAGACTGAAACTCAGATTTCCGAAGAGGTAAGATAAATAATAAGAAATAAAATATGAATGGAATTGGATGTCTATTTCAAATTTACTTCTGGGCTTGGCAGAGTAAAAAAATATAGGTTTAAGGAAGCATACAGCTCAGTGGTAGGGCACATGCTTAGCATGCGTGAGGTCCTGGGTTCAATCCCCAGGACTGCCATTAAAAATGAATAAACTTAATTCCCTACCCCCGACAGGAAAAGCTTTAAAAACATAGGCTTAGTCATTCTTAAGCTGATTTCCAATACATCAAAACCTACCTCAAACCCACTTCTCAGCCTTCTTCTCAGGGCTAAGTGAAGTGTTACTAATGTGTCAGTCACCAATATTAAAACCTGTTACATGGCTGATGACAATCAATGAAATTTCTGAAACTCTCAGTATGAACTAAGGTGGTTTGAACTTAATAAAGAACAGTGAGGAAGGTTCCTGGAGAACGACGGGTTTCCAAAAGAGGGTACATGGTGAATTACGTCACTTACTGGAGACTGTTTCCTCTCTTAGTCCGTATTAGGCTGTGTTAAAGCTTCCAGGCAGCAAAGAAACGGCACCATGACTGAGAACCACAGAGAGCCTGTCCCAGGTGGCTGGGCTGCTTGAGACGTAACTTGCGGTGCACTTAGCTGCACTCCAGACAGAATCCCAAGATAATCATAGCAGAGCATGTCGTGAGTCACCAGCACACAGGCACGCTGGCAAACCTCCCCGTCCTGCGTGAAGCCAGGGCACAGCGGGTCCTGGAAGCTGCTGATTTCATTTCCTTGAGTTTCTGTCCCTAAAACCTTCCGTCCAAGAGAAGCAAGCTGCAGAGAGACCCTCTCGGCAGAGCTCTGAGAACGCTTGAAATATTTCATAATCTGTGTCTCAGAACCTGATGTGTGTTTTCCAGCTAAAATGGAGAAGCCCTTTTTCCCTGAAAATACTTGTGTGCTCACCAGACCTCCCGGATCATGAACAATCTGTTGACATGGGAGCAAACACCACTGCATCTTGAAACTCCAAACCCAGATTAACCCCGTGGCATGCGTTCCTGTCAGAGTTAGTGCTCTGTCTGGCGTCTTCTCCAGCACAGACCCTGTCCTAACCTGGACTGAAAACAGACCAACGTCCCCTCCTCCTTTGCTCCACCCTTCATCTCTGCCAAATGTAAATCCCTTCCTACTTTTCCCACAGCTGCTTCCCCCTTTGTCCCTTTCCTTTTCATATCAGGCATTCAGATGGGACCGGCACGGTGTATGTACGTCAGTGAGGGTCCTTTAAGGTATGCCTGAGTGTTCGGAGCAGACCCACTGCGGGCGAGCCCTGCTCCTCGGTCAGGAATCTGGGGCGAGCCTGCAACAAGGTGGTGAGAGCACATCCTGGACACACCTGGCCTCCCCGCGGGGGTCAGCCCCTCCCAGGGGAGCCGCCCTGAGTCACATGCTTGGCCCGGGGCCCCCAGGCACGCCCCGGAGCCGGTGGTCAGCAGTGGGAGCAAGAACATCGCGTCCACCTCTAATTCAGCCGAGAGCTGGGAAGCCAAAGTGTCATTTGCAGTGTCCTCCTCGGGGGTCCTTCCATCTCACCGCGAGACGCTGCGCTGCTTGTCCCGCTGCCCACGTGGGCAGGGACGACCGGCCACCCCCCCTCCCTCCTCAGGTACCCACGTGTGCAGGATCAGCCCGTCAGTCTTTTTAACTGTGTTTGTCAAAATGCTATTTAATAAGTTGCTTGTTTTATGAACCCTGACAGACGAGAAAACAGGGTTCTTTATCTCCAGCTGTTGGAGACAGAGCCCGAATTTGTGCGGGGGCTTCTGCTAACACCCAGTGTGTCTGGTGGGCCAGCCATTGTGAAGGTCACGGCCTCTCCTTGCGGGCCTCCGGCAGTGGAGCACGCCCCTCTGCACCTGAAAGGTGCCTGCGGGGTGGTGACCACTCCCGAGTCACTACTGCTGGCCCACCGGGGGTGACCATCCGTACAAGATGCGGGGGAGCAGGTGATTGTGTCCAATACAGGCTGACTCCAAAGACAAGCAGAGGATGCCTCAGGCTAAGATGCCTGCTGTTCTGAGGACGCCACTGACCTTCCGCGGTGTGGGGAGGAGTCCCCAAACAGGTGTAAGTGCGCACGAGGCTGCAGTGCCGGCTCCCGACGCAGAGCAAAGCCGGTCAGCACAGTCCGCAGGTTTCAGCGACTTTCCTCCTGACGACAAACAATGAAAGTGCCTCAGAAGAACGGGTGGCGGGCGGAATACTGGAGGGAAAGGCACGCTTACAGAAACGGTCTAAAGAAATGAAGGACTGACTGAAATATGCATTCAATGCATTTATTTTAAATAGAAAAACTGGTATAGATTCCAGCCCCACTAGGCTGACTTGAGCGCACTTCCCTGCGTAGCACTCAGGTACAAACTGCCACCCGGGGCCACGAGGTCGCCTCTCCAAACAGACATGGCGGCACACGGCAGCCCGACAAGACCGTGGTCCCCCCTCGCCAGACCGTGCGATGGCTCGGTTCCGCAGTGCCGTTTGTCAACAATGACGATCTCTTTTATTAAAATGGAAAACTCACTGCTTCTCCCCGTTTCCTTCTGCCTGGCTTTTTCTTTTCTTTGAAAAGCAGAGATAAATCCCAGCAGCACAATTAAAGCACGAGCTAAATATTACTTTGTTGGGCTTAACGATAGATTACAATGTGTGCATAATGACCCACTTCTAGTAATATCATCTGATTTAGTGAGGGAACCCGAGCCCGCCATATGTTCCCCGGCGAGGTCTCTGATCCTCCTGCTCCTGCGCCTTCTCAGTGGATCAGCCAACTGCTCAAGGATGACGCTGCCTGGTCCTGAAGCCTCACTTCAGCACCAGGCACCCCAGAGTCTTAACCATGACACACGTTTCACCACACAACGTCCCAAAGAGCACAGGAGGAGAATTAGCAACCCGTCACCTGCCTGTTTAAAGTCCCTTTACTGTTACGAACTGATTTATGCAGCCTCTGTCTGCTTAGTTACTCAACTGTAGGCTGGTCTAAAAAAATTTTTTTAGTTAAAATAAAGGAAAAGATTCCAGAGTTGAACACAGAATTTTAAAAAATCATAGCTCCAAAAACTGATTCAGCCCCTTTCACGTTGCTAGAATGAGATATGGCTGACAAAGCAATCTTCTTCAGTTTTTAAATAGAAATTTCAATGTTGACTACAGTAAGTTCAATTTCAGGGTAAATATAAGTGGAAAATATGTTACCAAGACATAACATCAATCTTAGCTTTGTTAGAATGTGAGAAGACAAACTACTGATCCTTTTAAGTCAGTATTCATGGAGAAATAAGCATAATTATTGACTTAAATGTTCTCAATAATATTAGGTCATATTTATGCAAATTATTTCACATATTTAGCCAAAATTAAAACAACACTTAGTTCCTACAAAATGGGAAAAGCGTATATGGTGTATTATCATTTGTCTAAGAAAAGGCGCATATGTTAATAAACACTTTAATTCGTAAAACAAAAATGGAAGGGTGGACCACAAAACAAAAACAGAAATAGTTGGAGAATACAAAGTAGACCCCTGAACACCACGGGCTGGAACTGCACAGGCCCACTTCCACGTGGATTTTTTCAGTGAACGTGTGCCACAGGCCACATGGTCCACCGGTGGTTGAAGCCACCAACACAGGGGAACCGTGGACACGGAGGCCTGACTGCAATGTTATATGTGGTTTTGACCATGAGGGTTGGCACCCCTAACAACAGCTTGTTCAAGGATCAACTGTACCTTGAGTTATCAGCCTTACTTTGGAACTGTGTGAATACATAAAAGAATTAATAAGCAAAAATCAAGAAAACATATGTTAGAACAAACTAGACTGTGACAATAAAAGTGAATAGGTTAAACACTTCTCCTACAGGTACTCTCACATAAAATAAAAAAAAAATTTTAAGTAATTCAAATACATGGTGATTCTAAGGGACAAAATGGCAAGATTGTACATCATTACTTCCCTTCTGATACTGAAAAAACAGAGAGTACCCTGTCAATGAATATATGAAGCAATCATTTACATCCATTCAAGGGATATTACATCTACCCATGTTCTCAGGACATTTAGAAGTATTACAAAATCCACATGATATTTGATTAAGTTTTAAAAGTTTATGATCCTCAATTTGACAAAGAATAACAGTAAAAGACCTACAGTTATCATTACATTCAATAGTGAGAAACTCAAACTTTCCCACTAAGATCAGGAACAAGGCGAGAGTGTGCCCACTCACCGCTTTTCAACATTATGCTGGAAGCTCTAACAAATGCAGTAAGACAGAAAATCACATAAAAGATGTGCAGCTTGGGAAGGAAGAAATAAAACTTACTTTGTTTACAGATGACATGGTCATCTATGTAGAAAATCCAAAACAAACAAAAAAACAACCAAAAATATCCTGAAACTAGTAAGTGGTTTTAGCAAAGTTGCAGGATACAAGTTTAATACACAAAAGTCAATTGTTTTTCTATGGACCAACAGTGAACGAGTGGAATTTGAAATTAAAAAGACAATATTGTTTAAATCAGCACCTCAAAAAATGAAATACTTAGGTAACTATATAGCAAAATATGTACAAAATCCACATGAAGAACACTATAAAATGTGGATAAATGAAACCAGAGAAGAACTAAATAAATGGAGAGATGTCCCATGTTCATGGATAGGAGGACCCAATACAGTCAAGATGTCAGTTCTTCCCAACATGATCTGGAGCATCAACCCAGTCCTGATCAAAACCCCAGCAAGTTACACTGCGGATATCAGCAATTCGATTCTAAAGTTTATATGGAGAGGAGACAAAAAACCCAGAATAGTCAACACAACATTGAAGGAAAAGAGCAAAGTCAGAGGACAGACACTGCCCGACTTCAGGAGTCGCTGTGAAGCTCCAGCAATCAAGACAGTGTGGCACCACAGGAAGAGAAGACACAGATCAATGGAACAAAATGGAGCACCCAGAAACAGACCCACGTAAATCTAATCAACAGGCCTCTGACAAAGGAACAAAGGCAACACAATGGAGCAAAGATAAAATTTTAAACAAATGGTGCCGGAACAACTGAACATCCACATGCAAAAAATGAACCCAGATGCAGACCTTACACACCCACCAGGAGAATTAGCTCAAAATGGATCACAGACCAAAATTTAAAATGCAAAACTATAGAACTCCTGGAAGGTAAGGCAGGAGGAAACCTAGATGACCTTGGGTATGGTGATGATTTTCAGCTACAACATCAGAAGGACAGTTCATGAAAGAAATAATTATTAAGCTAGCCTTCATCAACGTTAAAAGTCCTGCTCTGAGAAAAACAATGTCAAGAGAATGCAAAGACCAGCCGCAGATCCTCCTTCGAAGCGTGTGACCGCGACGGATGCTGGTTTGGAGTAGACTGTACTCCTCACCGGGGGACCGCTGAAACAAAGCACCCCAGACGGGTGGCTTCCAACCACAGAACTCGATGCCCTCACGGTGCAGGGGCCAGAAGCCCGAGGTCAGGCGTGGGCAGAGCTCTGGGACTCTAGATGAATCCTTGCCCCCGTCCCCTGCTTCAGGAGAACAGGTGCATCCTAGCCTGTGGCTGCATCACATCGCTTCTGCTCCGTCTTCATGTGGCCGTCTCCTCTGTGTCTGTGTGCTCTCTCCTTGTGAGGGTGCCAGTCCCTCATGATTTCCTCCTAACATAATCACATGTGCAAAGACCCCATTTCCAAAGAAGGGCACATTCACAGACCAGGCAGGGGTCAGAACTGAACACATCTTTTGGGCAGACACGATTCAGCCCACTACCTGGACAATCTAGAACTTACTTGTGCTCACACCTGGCTGTTCGTTTCGCTTCCTCTGTGCTGGTCTGACATGCCCACCTCCACCAGATTCTTCAGACTCAGACCATGTTCTCCAGCATGTGATCAGCTGTCCCAGGTCCCTTGACTCAGCACCAGTGAGACAGGCTGAGGTCACCTTTCAAAGCAAGAAAAGGGAAGTCTGAAAAAGCATAAAACTGAACATCAAAACACAAACTCTGAGATTTTTCTCCGAAAGTGCAGATACTGGCTGCTTCGCCTCCAAATGTAAACCCCACGTTGCAGAACTTGGAAACGCTTCTGTTGTTTTATTTTGACACTGAGCTCTGAAATAATACTGTTAACTGTCTTTGTTTTTTGTTTTTTGAGAAATTGGCTTTTAACACTAGGCAGCTGGAAAATCTCAAAGGTTAGCCTAGATCTGATATATCCACTTCAGATACAAATGCCAAGTTCCCACCGAAGCTTTTCACAGGTCAATGAAGTAATTATCAGAGGAACCAAGACTCTGATTTACTGAGATGGATAATGGCACAGAAGTTACAGGACGAGGTGGGGCTTTTTTGTATTATTCATGGAATTTATTCCTGGAAACACCAGAAAGATCTTTAATCCCCAAAGCCCGGCTTACAGCAGGTCCCAGGAGCAGCCTGGGCGGCCGGGCTCGCTCCCGGTGGCCACAGCAGGAGCACCAGGTGCCCCAGGTTCACAGGCAGGGGGAGCAGAAAAGGGGCTGCTTCACTAAACTGAGTCTGGCCTACGAAAACAGGTCTGTTCCTGTGGGAGGCTTTTCCAAGTCTGATAAACTGTACTGTGTGCCCGTGACTGTCCGTGTGAGTGTGAATCTAAAAAGTGCTGTTTTAAGAAGACAAAGTGCGAGTGAAGTAAGCTGAGGTGGTGTGAAAGGCGGCAGTCCACGGTCAGTGGGCCCAGCACGGTCTAGCGACAGGCAGCGTCCTCCTCCGCTGTCTGCAAAGACTAGTTTCGCTGGAGAGTTTTGCAAAGTTGAACATGAGAGGGGGAGAGATGGCGGTGGGGCGGGGGAGCCATGTCGCAGCAGAGGATTTGGCAGCTCAGTTCAACTCAGGGCATTTTTTTTAATGTTTTTTTTTATTGAGTTATAGTCATTTTACAATGCTGTGTCAAATTCCAGTGTAGCACACAATTTTTCAGTTATACACGAACACACATATGTTCATTGTCACATTTTTTTCTCTGTGAGCTACTATAAGAACTTGTATATATTTCCCTGGGCTATACAGTAGAATCTTGTTTATCTATTCCACATTTTGAAATCCCAATCTGTCCCTTCCTACCCCCCGCCCCCTTGGCAACCACAAGTTTGTATTCTATGTCTATGAGTCTGTTTCTGATTTGTATTTATGTTTTTGTTTTGTTTTGTTTTGCTTTGCTTTTAGATTCCACATATGAGCGATCTCATATGGTATTTTTCTTTCTCTTTCTGGCTTACTTCACTTAGAATGACATTCTCCAGGAGCATCCATGTTGCTGCAAATGGCGTTACGTTGTAAGTTTTTATGGCTGAGTAGTATTCCATTGTATAAATATGCCACATCTTCTTTATCTAGTCATCTGTTGATGGAAATTTAGGCTGTTTCCATGTCTTGGCTATTGTAAATAATGCTGCTATGAACACTGGGGTGCATGTGTCTTTTTGAAGTAGGGTTCCTTCTGGATATATGCCCAGGAGCGGGATTCCTGGGTCATACAGTAAGTCTATTCCTAGTCTTTTGAGGAATCTCCATACTGTTTTCCACAGTGGCTGCACCAAACTGCATTCCCACCAGCAGTGAAGGAGGGTTCCCCTTTCTCCACAGCCTCTCCAGCATTTGTCATTTGTGGACTTTTGAATGATGGCCATTCTGACTGGTGTGAGGTGATACCTCGTCATAGTTTTGATTTGCATTTCTCTGATAATTAGTGATATTGAGAATTTTTTCATGTGCCTATTGATCATTTGTATGTCTTCCTTGGAGAATTTTGTTTAGGTCTTGTTTAGGTCTTTTGTCCATTTTTGGATTGGGTTGTTTGGTTGTTTCTTATTAAGTCATATGAGCTACTTATATATTCTGGAGATCAAGCCTTTGTCAGTTTCATTTGCAAAAATTTTCTCCCATTCCATAGGTTGTCTTTTTATTTTATTTATGGTTTCCTTTGCTGTGCATAAGCTTGTAAGTTTCATTAGGTCCCATTTGTTTATTCTTGCTTTTATTTCTATTGCTTGGGTGGACTGCCCTAGGAGAACATTTTTGAGATGTATGTCAGATAATGCTTTGCCTATATTTTCTTCTCGGAAGGTTATTGTATCTTGCCTTATGTTTAAGTCTTTGATCCATATTGAGTTTATTTTTGTGTATGGTGTAAGGGAGTGTTCTAGCTTCATTGATTTACATGCTGCTGTCCAGTTTTCCCAACACCATTTGCTGAAGAGACTGTCTTTATTCTATTGTATATTCTTGCCTCCGTTGTCGAAGATTAGTTGACCAAAAGTTTGTGGGATCATTTCTGGGCTCTCTATTCTGTTCCAATGGTCCATATGTCTGTTTTTGTACCAAAACCATGCTGTCTTGATGACTGTAGCTCTATAGTATTGTCTGAAATCTGGGAGGGTTATTCCTCCAGCCTCTTTCTTTTTCTTCTGTAATGTTTTGACAATTCTAGATCTTTTGTGGTTCCATATAAATTTTATTATGATTTGTTCTAGTTCTGTGAAATATGTCCCAACTCAGGACATTTTTGAAGGCTTGACAACAAACTACTCCTTTTCAGCATCCTTCTTCCTTTTTTTCTCTTTGACAATGAAACGTCTTACTTCTACAATGTGGACTGGAGGACGCCCAGGGTTTACGTCGGAAGACAAGCACCATGTTTTCAAGAAATACTGTCTCCTCTGGGCTAGGGCGTCACATGACAGGTGACTAAGTCCTTACCTGACCCTGGGGTCCTTACATTCCTTCAAATCTGAGCCCCCCTGAGCTGTGACCAGAGCTGCTGAGGGGGGCACAGGGGGGGTGGGACATGCGGGGAGCTGGCTGGTTGTCAGGGGGCCGAGGCCGGGAGCGTGGCTGTGCTACGGCAGGAGCCAGCAGTGTCTCTGCCAGGGCGGTTCCTCACAGACCCAGACGGGCCTTGCTGTTCTCAGGATGTGCGCAGACGGCTGCACGTGCTCCTCACGATACGCTGTAGGATTCATCACGCCCCACGCTGTGCCGGGTGAAAACTAAGTGACACAAGTTCTGTGAAACGAGTGCGTGTTGACAAATGCGTCCTGAATGCCATCTCTGCACCTTCATGCTACCGCTGGTTCTTGCTGGGAAAATCTGAACAGCTAAGTCTGGGTGAGTGGCTCCCCTCCGGTCCTTCCCTGTCGTGAGAACCAGCGGACTCAGCCATCCCCGGAGGCCGGCCGCCGCGCAGGCACATCTGGACGGGTCTGGCTGCTAAGGGCTCGGGGATGGAGCCTGGAAGCTGACACAGGAACAGGTGCATGTGGCCAAGGAGGCCCCACACGCCTGGGCTCAAAGGAAGAGAGTGTGAAGGGGTGATTGCTGTCACTTACTTGCACATGAGCAGGATGAAGTCACAACCACAGAAACGGCACTGAAAGTGAGTCTGTGCTGCCAGCCACAGAGAGCACTGTGCCGGGCCACCTTCCAGGTCTCGTTTCTATCTGCGTGTAACGTGAAGGAGATAGACAGACGATAAACAGATGGATGATGTCCGACAGACACACACGTGTGCTTAGACACACAGCTGCTCAGCCACACGAAACACGCCCTTCACTTAGAGTGGATTTTCTATGCCTGGCTTTTTCATCCAACAATGTATCTTGCATATGATGCTGCGCCAATAAGCACACATCAGCCTCAGTTTTAATAGCTGCACGGTATTTGTGTCACTGCAGTATGCCTTCTTCACATAAATCCCCTCTTTGGGGCTACTTAGGATTTTTCTTAAGTTCTTACCTGCTGTGAACAGCGCTGCATCTTTACACTAAGGCTTCTTCATTCTGCATCTAGAAAACCAACATCCATGCACCTGCCCGATTATTTTCTAAGGCTGCACTTCAGGACGCAATATCTGGACGGACGTTAAGGTGGCTTTAAAAGCTCCTTGTGCCTGTGAAGCGGGTGGGGCTGTGGCAGGCCAGCAAGCCCTGCGTCCCTGCACAGCCAGCACAGGGCTGCTGGGCCAGCGCCTCCAGCTTGACACTGACGTGGGTGCTGGAGAGGGTTCGCAGAGAAGTGGGAGCACGAATTTCCACGTGGAGACGACAAAGGTGAGAACGAACACAACGAAGCGGGGGTCCCCAGAGGCTAATCCTCTGAGCGCGGGTGATGCCAGGCACACACGGGTGACGTGCGCATGTGGGAAACCCCAGTCCGCGACGGCGCCAGAAGGCTCCAGGGAGCACCCCAGAAGCGCAGCAGGAGGCACGCGGGTGTTCTGAGCAAGCTGGGGCAAAGCGACAAGTTAAAGTCCCGATGGGTCTTCACTTCGTCTTGTTTCTTTTACCAAAGCCTGTGCTTTGGGTTTTGTTAAGTCCTGAGTGGAGACAATCTAAGGATCACGTACCAGGTGAAAGCTTGAATACGGTTCATCAGGACAGACATGAATGATTTATATCAACGAGGCTTCTCAAAGTCTATTTAACACTCACATTTCTCACCGTGACCGCATCGTGTCCCCAGGAAATAGCTGTTCCTGCGCAGAGCCTGAAACTGCACCGTGAGCAGCAGGCCCCCGGCCCCCGGCGGGCCCCGCTGCACGGTCACACCTCAGCCCCCACCGCCCCTCGTCCGCCTCGGAGGGTCTCGGGCTGCGCTTTCCGGACCAAATGCTCCTGGATGCGTCTTTCAAAAGCCATAGCCTGCTCTTTTTATCCCTTCAGAAAGGCTTTAGATTGTTTCCCCTGTGCATCTTGAGGTAGCTCCTTAAAGAAATAGCAATCAGAAAGTTGCTAATTGCTTTTTTATTTTATAGTGGCAGCTCCGACTTTATTTTCCTCTGGCAGTAAAGTATTATTAAAAGTTGTTTGATTTGATTTTTTTCTCACATCTAAATCTTTCAGCAAATGTTCACTTAAGATGTTTAGTGTGCTTTCTCTTCTCCTAAAAAGTTCAGATTGAAAAAAATAAAACAAGCTACTCAGAAGGAATTTTATTTCAACTTTTTTTTTTTTCAATGACAATAATTTCTAGATTTCAGAGTTGTTACTCCTTCTCAAAAGCCAGCACTTAAGCATGCTTGGCTCCCGCTGCCTCTCCGTTGCTCCCGGGGAGGACCACGGTTTTAAACTGTGCAGAAGAGGGAAGTCAAATGGGAACCTGGGCTGTGTAACTCACGAAGAGCTGGCTCGGGCAGACGCCCCCAGGGCCAGCCCTCTGCTTTCACGTCGGAGAGCCTGTCACAAACCCGGCGGAAGTGACCAGTGGCCACGCCGAGTTTGCTCCTTTCATGGAGGTTGGCAATGTCAACTATGGAAACGTATAAAACACATTGTCGGTTAATATTATGGTGATTTCAAGGGAGGAAGCTTGCCCTTCGCACCCTGGAGAGGTGGCTCACCTTCTTAAGATGAAATTGCAGAAGTTCACAAAGTGTCCGCGCACCTGCCTGGGGCCTCCCTGCGTGTGTCAGCGATTCTGGTGTCTCCCTCCTTCTGTCCAGCCGCTTCTCTGAGTCTCCTGTTAGTTTCTCTTTGTTTCTCCCCTTTTTTTCTCCTAAGTCAGTGTGCCACGATGTCAGCATCCCTCTCTGGAGGATGTTGTGACTTGACGTCACTGGGGCTCTGGGCAGCGTGGCTGTGGACACGGCTGAATGAAGCCATTAGATGTAATTGTTTTAACGCCCTGAGAGGCAGGAACCCACAGCATCGACAATAAACAGACATCTCTTTGCTTCTGCATAAAAGTGAGCACCTAGTGCCAGGGTGCAGGGCCCCACTGCCCACTGTCTCTCCCCAAAAGGACCACGTGAGTGGACACCTCCACCAGGTGTGGAGGAAGCTGCACTTCCCCTACCTGTAGGTGTCACGTAACTGGAGACCAGGCTGTCCTGACAGACCTCCTCTCTGACGCTCACGCTGCCAGATGTGGCTGAGGCACTGGGCCAGGCCCCACCCCCGAGGTCCTGCTGGGCCGGACCACGCAGCCCCCGGGGGAGTCGCCAGGAGGCAGGGACGCAGGGCTTTGCGTCAGACGAGGGCTTGTTACTAAGCCTCTCGGAAGCTTGGTTCCTTTACTCGTCGGCACTAAGAGGGTTACATAAGACACACACACCCCCTGGCTCCCGGCACAGAGCAGCCACTCGGCCCGCGGACTCACGCTCTCGGCGCCCCGGGACCGGGGCACCGGGCAGCCGCGCTGACCCTGAGGCGGGGCGGCCCGCGCCAGGCGCGTTTTCACCGATCTGTAGAGGAACAAGAACTGTGAGAACAAACAGCTTTCAGTGTTGCTTGCTTTTCACATACATGGAGATAACAGATCATATTTTGTGTTTTAAGTGTGTGTTTAATGATTTTCATTGAAAAGATTTAAAACCTTGTTGAATCCATGTTGATCTTTTTTTTCTTTCTTCTTTTATTTTGTCATGAAATCCAAAACTTTGAGAGGGCCGATCCCCAGTAATTATTTCTTATTTCCCTGGGCAGCCTTGGAAGCAGGTTTTATTCTTATAAGAAACTTAAATTACACCAGAAAGACTGGAATTCACTTTATTTAAAATTAGAAAGTGTCCACACGCACTCATTAGCAGTACTTGTCTCTCAGCGGTACATTAAAACTGTAAACAGACACTTAGAAGTTACAGCAGTATTTGTAGAGATTTAGTCTTCAAGGTTTACTTTCAAATGGAAGTACAGAATGAGCCACCAGTCAGTCAGCAACGTGTGTTGACTCCTACGAGTCCTCCTCTCGTAACACAAATGACAGGAGGGGATGATGGCACGAGGATGGAGACCTGAAGTATCGCCCCACGTGTCCTGGCGCGGGGGCTGCTGTGAGCGCCTTACAGAGCTTTCCACGTGATCACAGCTCCAGTCATATTTTTAAAAGATCTCTCTGCTAGGAACTATCTCAGTGTAGTTTCCTTTATAATGTTCTCAGGAATTAAAAAGAACAGCAGACAAGCATGTGACTGTCACCCATAAGTCTATATTTCACGAAACAATCAGATCACCGTTCAAACCCCCGAGAGCTCAAGTCAGGGCTGCAGACCTACTCGGGCTCTCCCCCTCCCATGTGTCAAATTTAGCCTCAGGATCTCGGCCGACGGGAACCTATCAGTCATTCCTGGACCCGTGGAGTTGCTGTTTTGTCTCTACCATCTACCTTTTGCCAAAAGAATTATTTACTGGATGCAAATAGTGCCTAAAGGTGTCATTTGACTACTGTACTGTCAAGTTGAATTATACATTTCCATTTGTAAGAAACACCAAAAATGAGTGAACAGATGTTGTTTGCAAGGGACAAAAGAAAGCAGGAAAAATGGTAGGGAAGGTAAGATCCTTAACATACTGACAGAGTTGCTGGGGTTTTTTGTTTGTTTGTTTGTCTTTTGCTATTTGTGGGAAATAAAATTCATTTAATTCATCAACAATGACAGTGAGTTACCACACATAATGGAGAAGGATGACAAGGTTTCAAAGAAATGTAACATCCTTAGATGTTACGTCACAGAATCGGTGCAGCACCATAGATGCAAAGCGTCCCCCGAGACGTAGTGGCAGCGACGTAAATTATTGAATAGAATTTAATCTCGTGCTATTCACTGACATATACATGTAGAGACTACAACTGAGGCAAAATTTTCATTGAGATGGATTTTGGGAAGTGCCATTTGGAGAATTTCAGCTGGCAAAACTCCAGCTGGTAACAAAATATAGCTTCAGTATAGATCCAGCCTAAAGAGACCCCAAGTATCCAAATTTAATGTATTTGGTGCCGAGAAAAGTCTGCATGGTTACAGACCGGCAAGTGACTTCACAGCTGTCACCCCGGCAACGTCAGATAACTGAACACGTTTTATGGCAGGAGGCAGCGTCAGCTCATGTGATCATCTCAATTAATGCAGAAAAAGCATTTGACAAAATCCAACACACATGCAAGATGAAAGCTCTCAGCAAAGCAGGACAAGAGGGGAATTTCCTCAACTTAAGAGGGAGCATCCACAGAAAGAGCCACAGCTAAGACAAGAGTGACGCTCTCCCTCTGAGACTGGGAAGACGTTAAGGAGGTCCTCTCTCGGCACTCCTGTCCACCACCACCGTGGACGTCCTGGCTAGCGCAATGAGACAAGATACAGAAATAAAAGGCACGGGCTGGGGAGGAAGAAACAGTCACCTTTGCAGATGGCATTCATATCTACGTGCAAAATCTCACAGACTACAAAACCAAAGTGAAGCTCCAAGAACAAATGAGCGAGAAGCAAGGTTGAAAGACGCAAGGTCAATAAACTAAAGTCGACTCTAGTCTACATACACCAGCCAAGAGCTCCTGAAGTAAAGCCCCTAAAGACACCACCTAAGAGAACCAAAACCCTACCTGGGTGCAGATCGAGGCTGGCATCAACGGTCATAGGTCAGGTGCCCGGACGCACCCTCATGGCACATGATGAGACGGCATCTACTTTGCTGGCCCTCCTGCCCAAACCCATCCCCCGGTCCAATCATGAGACACACATCAGACAAACGAAAATGGAGGGACGTCGCACAAGCTGCCTGACCAGCGTACTCCAAACTGTAAGGTCACCAAACATAAGGCCACTCTGAGAAAACGTCGCAGCCTCAAGGAGCCTAAGGAAACACAATGACTGAATGGACAGTGTTGTCCTGGATGGGACCCTGGAACGGAAAAGGGACACTAGGTAAAAACCAGCCCACCATCAGCGCAGCCGTCAGCCGTGAAGCAGGCTGTGCTCGCGGTGGCGCGGGAACCGTCACCACATAAGGAAGTGGTGGGATTCCGGCTGCAGGGCCGACACTGAGGAGGCTCCAACCCACGGCGTCTTGGTTCTGTCCCCCCGGGGGTTGGATGGGACTGGGAAGGAATCCAGGGGAGAGTAATCATTTTCACTGGAGGAAAAAAATCCATCTTGAACGGTCCCTCACTCAGGCTCTATCAGCAGAGGCAGACAAACGGGACGGTCAAAGATGATCGTCTAGAACATTCCAGTGTAACCAAGAGTCAGGTCAAGCTCCTCCCTGGAGAAATGGACTTTTACAGTAAATTCATATTTTCATTGAAATTATGACTTCATTTTCTAATATGACGTCAACACCTCGGCATATTTTTTATGTGCGTGAAAATACTGAAAAGCGTCCCGCTGAACAGAGACGATGAGACCCCTTAGCAACAAGACTGCAGTTAGGAAACGTACGCGAGCCGGTAGGCGCGTGGAAACTGCATTTTCTGTTTACTTGTTTGCGTATTTTATTTTCCACTTTCCCTCAGCCAAAAGCAAAAGCCGTGCTCCTCTCGCTGCCAAGTTCAGTGTGTAATTGTTCAACATGTGGATACTGAACATATTCCTGGGGTTTTTCTTTCTTTTTCTTTGCTTCTTTTTTTTTTCTAAGTTTTTTCTCTGATGAACATGGACCAAATGCACTGACAGTAACCTAGGCCGAGGGTAACTATCGGGGGGTCTCAGCGTGAGGTGGTAGCAAGAACAAGCGGAGTCCAGACAAGGAAAGAGCGAAACCTGGACTCTGGACTCTGGGATCTTTTCACTGGGTCCTTTTTTCCTTCACTGTGATAAAGATCATTCAAATATTTTCTTAAACTTTAAACAACCAAGTGAGGCAACTGTTTCGATGTGATAACTCGGCAGTTCCGGTTTCCTGTGTATTTTTCTGGGGAAATGTTGCTTCGTCCCCCCATGGCACCTCAGCAGATACGCCGAGGGCCGGGCGTGGGCGCCGGGGGCCCCGCCTCACCAAACCCTCCCGCCGCCCCAGCCTCCAGCCCCGGGACGCACCTCGCTGCCGTGGAAGAAGGAACAGTTTCACCTCCGTTTGGGGACTGTCGTGTTACCTACAGAAATGCAGTTAGTCTCTGCACACTGAGCCTGTATCTGGCAGCCTCGCTGAGCTCATCCACTAGCTTTTACGGCTTTCGTGGGTCGTGTGGCTTTTCCACACACAAGACGATGCCATCTGCAAACAGAGACACTTTTACTTCCTTGTTCCCTAATCCAGATGCCTCCTATCTCTCGTCGGTGTTCACCTGTCCTGGCGGAGGGCGTGGACCCACGGGGGTGAGAGCATTCCTGGGCTTTGCCTCGCTCCTGGTCTTTGTGGGAGAACGCTCGGCACACACCATGGGGCGCGGGGCGGCCTCAGGATGCTTCACAGGCGCCCGCATCAGCTTAGGGCCTCATCTTCTCACTCAAAGAGAGTCTCTCCTAGAACGAGCTCTGGTGGTCCCGGAGCTCTGTTCAGTCTGCCGTCCACGCTCCCTCCAGCTGAGGCGAGACTGTTCTTAGAAGCCTGATGTCCACGATCTGTGACACTCCCAGGGGCCCGCTGCCCTGGGACGACGTCCCCCCCCACCCAGTTCTGTGTTCAGTCCCGGGACCCCTCCTACCACATCTCCCTCACTCCCCACCCCCCGCCCCCGTGCACCTGGCTCCCCCAAACGTGAGGTTCCTGTTCTCCACTCCAGACTCTGTCTTCAACCTGGAGCCCCTTCCAGGCCCTTCTCACTTTCCATACTTTGGTGTCGACAGTTTCTGCTTCTTTTTGGGGTTCAACTAAAAGGTCCCCACTCTGGGAAGCCCGGCTCCCTTTGCTCCCCAACTCACCCTCCCCTGCCGTGCTCACCGAGCCGCGGGACGGCCGTCCTATTTACTTCTGCGAGTCTTCTCTGCAGCCCCTGCGTCTCTAGGCCACAGGGCGTGTCCCAGGCAGACTTCTCTCCCTGGCACCTAGAATTCTGCCTGGAAAAATAGAATTCAATGCCTAGCATTTTTTTTTTTTTTTTGAAGAAAGATGGATATAGACGCGCTATCGTGTACTACTAAATATCAAGATTTAACGCTGCGCTGTGGGTCAGTAGGCAAGCAGCAGAACGTTTCTAACAGGCGCACCCCTGGACTTTCTGGGCCAAATTTCATAAATGGAAAGAAGAAATTGTTAGAAGTACATTCTGGGGGGCGAGGGTGTAGCCCAGTGGTAGGGTGTGCGCTTAGCATGATGATGTCCTGGGTACAATCCCCAGTCCCTCCCTTAAAAATATACATAAATAAACCTAGTTAACTCCCCCTCAAAAATTTTCTTAAAAAGAGTTTTATTATTTCCAAAAGAAAGTTCTGCAGTTCTCAGAAATGCCAGTCCCTACGTTACTACGATGCTCCCAGAGCAGAGTGTGAGGGTCCCAGCCTGCAGGCAGTTTTGAGCTGGTTCCGTCTAGTTCCCGCTAGATGGAGAGCAAAAAGCTTTCGTTTCCTGGCCTTGCAGGGTAACATATAACGCATCATTTTTGAGAGCAAATGGGGTTCTCTTAGTAATTTCACAAGAGCAGCAGGCGTAAGGCCAGGTTGCTCTGGGCGGCAGGACGTAAGGTCACCCTATTCACGAGGTTTCCTAGCCATACTTCTAGTCCTAAGAGGGCTGATGAGGGTCCCACGTTACTGAACGGTGGGGCCAGATTCCACCTGCCCACAGGGGCTGAACTGGGGTTACTGGTCACAGTTCCAAGGAGCTGGGGCTCTCAGTCAAACCCTGTTGATGGTCCCACACCCATCTGGTCTCTTCTCTAAACACAGCATCGTTCCCTTGCTGTGCAGGACAGAAAACATTCTCTGTGAACATGAGTCTCACTTGGCTGGCCTTACACTTGGACCCTGGCCCTTGATCTGAACCAAGTGTCCAGGCCTTTTTTCTGGTTCTACAGTGGTGGTCCCTGTCTGTGCTGTCAAGGGGAGGGAGCAGGCTCTGGGGAAGGGAACATTCCCTCTCTTGGCAGAGCAAAATAATTCAGTTTAATACTTCAAAATGTCATTCCACCGTAGATCTAAAAATACACATTTATACAATTAGATAATAACCACAAACTTCCTGTACTTGAGTGACTGTTTAGAGCTGGGCAGACACCGCCCTGCGGATGAAAGCCGACGAGCCACGTGACACACAACTGAGCCGCATGTGAGAGCTGCCTGCTCTCGGGAGAGCCCAGTGACCGGGGGCCCACGGGCTCCAGCTCACTCTGCCCCTCCCCGTCACCTGAAGGTCTCCACATACACATGCGGCCCCCGGCTGGCGGGCTGCACCTTCTGGGCGGCTCAGCCCTCGAACCGGAACTCACTCTCCACATTCCCTTCACCCCATGTCCCCTCAGGGCTGCTTCTCAGGTCGTCCCTCCTTGGCCGCTGCCACCTGTGTCTACGCCCCTGTCCCTCGGCACTAATGTCCCCCACCCCACCGTCTCTCTGCACTGGTGTCCCCCCACCTGCCGTCTCTCTGCACTGCTGTCCACACCCAGCGGGGGTCCAGTGCTCCCGCAGATATGGGCCAGCAGTAGAACAACATATACAGGATAATCCACATCACTGCAGCGTATGAACCATCAGGTCCTGCTCAATCCATCACGGGACAGATCACACAGCCCCGGTGCTGGGGTGTTACTATCACTGTTGTGAAAGTTCAAACTGTATGAAGCAGAACACTCCTGCCCGTTTGCAGACTGGCCTCAGACGCTCACCGTGGTTTGTTCTGTGAAGCCCAGAGCCCAGTGGGGTGTGAACTTAAAGCCCGGGACTCTCTCCCCTCCTCACAGACGTGTTTGCCCAACAGGATGCACCAGCCTCTTCTAGTGTCTAGTGAAACCACTTCTGGACCTCCTTATACGCCCCCTTCCTTTGTAGATACGAGTCAGCTCAGGCGGTTTCGCTTCCTATCCGTGAAGGTGCATTTACATTCCCAGTGTCCGTTCTGGAATGCTTGGAAGGGGCGGGGAGTAGAAGCAGACGCGGTCACATCAAAGCCGCCTGATGACACCGGGGAGGGTCCCCTTATGTCCTCCGTGGCTAGAAAGGCAGACAGACGGACTCGCAGAGCCCGGAGACGCGGCCGGGGGCCTCTCCCCGCCCCCACCGCGCGTGCGCGAGCAGGCGACGCGGGGTGTGGCCGCCCTTCCCCGGCTGCTGCCGTTTTCTGGGGGCTCAGTGGGGCGGATGGTCTGCGCTGGGGCAGGACATGCCAACAAATTGCATCACTTCTGCCTCGGTGGCCGAGGACAATGACATGCCATATGCCAGCAGCGGGAAATGAATGGGCTCATTTACACTGGCACTGGCGCCGCCCTGGCAGGCTGGGGGGTGGCGGCCCCGCGCAGCGGCCGCGGCTCCGCGCAGTTGAGGGGCCCGGGCCGGGGGGGGGGGGTGCCCCTCCCGCCGCAACGCGGGGCGGGGGCCGGCGCTTCGCCGCCTCCGCGCCCCCCGGAGGCGAGAGCGGAAGCTCGTCGGGTGCGTTCCAGCTGCACCGGGAAACAAAAACGCAGTGGGCGTCGTGCTCGCGCCTTCAGAGCCCTCCCGGCGCCGACGGCCGCCACAAAGGCTGCCCCCGCGGCGACCCCGGCCCGGCCTCCGCCCGCAGCCGCCCCGCGCGTATCGGCCCGCGGCCTCCCGCCGCGCCCCGTCGGCCGGTCCTGCCGGTGCGCGGGCGCAGGGGCGGCGGCGGCGGCGGCGGCAGAGCCCGTCCTGCGGCCCCGGGACGTGACGGCGGCGGTCCGGGCCCGCACGTGGGCGGGCTCCTGGTCCCGGGCCGGCGCGCGGAGGGCGGCGGGGCATCGGCAGCAATCGCTCCCTCCCCTTCAGAGTCACTGCAGTTAGCATCACAGTCGGAGCCGGGCGAGCCTGTGGCAACTTCCTGGCACAGACTCACTTTTTAAATAATCATAATAATGATTGGCGTCCGCAGGGCCTTTCTATCCGATTTTAGAACGCCTTGGGGAGACTGATTAACTCAGCATCGCAGCACCCTGGATGGGCACCACCAGAGCCTGTGAGGCCGGACGGCCAGGGGTCCCGTGCCGGGTGACCTGTCCCAGGCCCTAGGGGCACGCACGGCTAGCCTTCCAATGTGGCTTGAGTCCGGTTTACTGAGCCCACGGCAACCTGCGTGTCATCCACTGAGACCCAAAATATGACACCAGTGATGCTGAAAATGGAAAGGGGGATGAGGTGCACCTGCCCTCGCCCGGAGGATGTTGGTGACGTCATCACCTCCCAGTCTGTCCACGCCCAGCTCCCATCGTGGTGCAGGACTGCGACTTGGAAAGAAACAGAAACTTAAAAAAGGGGTCCGCTGCCCTGGACCCAGGCGCCACTGCTCATGTTGTAAACTTCCGTTGGGTTTATAATGATGATAAATCTAGATTGTCCTAGTTTTGGCCTCACGATCAATGCATTTTGAACAAAATCCCTTGATGCTCCTTCTCAGCAAGCATCTGTAGTCCTTCAGAGGTGGGAGGAATCACACTCCGAGGCCTCGAAGAAAGGCCGCCCCTCACGAGCTCACAGCCTGGTTAAACGAGCTGAGCTGCTTTCCATTTGCTTCTCGAAGATCCAGAATTGCTTCGCCCTCAGACTCTCGCTAGCCCAGACCCCAAGTGGCCTCCGCGCTCTCCCCTCTGTCGGAGCCTTGCGAACCTTCTGCAGCCCGCAGCCACGGGGCTGGCTCGGAGAGGAGCCGTTTGTGCCCTTTGTCAGGAACCCTTTGTCCTGGTCCGGATCTCAGAAGAAGCCTGCTTCCTAGAGGGGCAGGGCAGTGGGGAGGCTCGCTGCATAGTGCGATCCCCGACTGAATGCCCAGAGGCCCAGGCGTGTGCGCACCCTGTGCGAGTAACCCCCAGCCCCTCACGAAGCCCTTAACCACAGGCCACACTTGCTGACTCGTGGCCGAGCAGCCGGTGTACACGGGCGTGCGTGTGTGTGCACGCGGGGCGTGCACGTGTCCCTGAAGTGTGTTTAGGAGGACTTGTTTATTTGTGGCGGAGTGAGCTTCAGGATAGAGATGGATTTTCCAGGTCACTTCAGCGTGTGCCTTGGAGGACTTAGCTTCCCAGGAGTGCTTGTGGAAGAATTTCTAGAATGAGGCGTACACTTCCCAGCCTGCTAAGTGCAGCTGGGCGGCGGTCAGGCGGGCCCAGACTTCGCCGTGTGCAGGTCTGTCTGCCGGCTTTCACTGCTCCTGTCTGGGGAGAGGTGGTGGAGCGGGGCTGGGGGCTGCTGGCGCCCACCAGCTCTTGCTCAGCCTCTGCCACTCGCCGCAAGCTAGTCACTGCTCCTCCGTCTCCTCTGGCCCAGTAAGCGTGGTAACGAAGCCTCAGACACACGTGGACAGTAAGAGCCAAAGACCCAGCGAGCTGGCCGGCTTCCCCCGCCGTGAGTCCTCGCTCTGTGCCGCCCTTTCTGCATTAGTTTTGCTGTTCTCTTTCTGTACTGCCTGCTGCGTCCCGAGGCCGGAGGAGGCCAGCGGTGCACTACCGGGACCTCGGTCCCTCTCCCGGCCCACCCGCGGCCCTCACCTGCCCTGGCTGCCTCCCCTTCCGTCCCGCCCAGGGGGCCGCCTCCAGCCCTGGGACCCCCGCCCCATTCATTCAGGCTGTGCTGAGACCCAGGTTTCCTGGGCTGCTGGCCGTGAGTGCAGCGTGTTCATTTATAACACAGCCAGTAAAAACTACACTTCTGCGTTACAGGTCCGCCATGCACACAGCGAATACAGAAATGGATAAGTAACTTTCGCTGTTTCCTCTATTATTCCATCTTGACTTTGAGTCCCCATCCTCATGAAGGTGGGAAAGTCCTGGACCACAGAAGGGTGGTACGAGCCCCTCCTTTTCCAGCCCCTTGGGGTCTCTCCCCTCTCCCCACTCCTCCCCATGTGCTTCTGCCTCACCTGGGACTGGGGACGTTACCCAACCTGCAGCCCGTCCCCTCTGATGTAGCTTGTCCCACCTGCCCCGGGCACCCTGCCCCCTTCTCTATCTGGGAGGCTGGTGCCACCTGTTGTGGGCAGCAGAGGGCAGTCTTTTGCCCACCTTGGCTGCTGCTGACCACATCTTGTGTGGCCTCCACAGTGAGAACCCTGTGGCCCCCTAAGTCAACCACTGGCCAATCGGCCCCACAGTCCTGGCAGGATTCCCACTATAGCCTTGGAGGCTGGGAGCTATGAGCTGCTGTTTCAATGTCATTCTGGATGTGCAGGACCTAAGAGCCACCATTGGGGCCCTCTGTCCATCTTCCTGCTCCAGCTAGAAGGGGACCCTCCTCCTGGGGACTCTGGCTCCCGGGGCACGCCCTGGTGGGCAGGATGCTGGTTCCAGCATCCTCCAGTCTCCTCAAGGCTGTCCACGCACCCTGGGACGTGCCAAGCTGGGTCACACGTGAGGATAAGCAGCCTCTGCTCGCCCCTCCTCTCCCTGAGCCTTGCTGTTACTCCTGAGAGACTCGACCTCTCCTTCCTCAGGGCCTCCTTCCTGCTCCTGAGCCTGCCCTCAGGGACTGCAGCCAGTCTTCTCTGGGAGCCTTGAGAGAACTCATTTTTATCTCTTAAAGGCCAACTTCCAAATCTTTGACCTTTCCATGGGGTTTCAAAGTCAACTTTAAAACTCAAAGCTAAGCAGTACTTCTGTGGTTCCACGCAATTTATACCACGTCCCCTCCATCTCCACTGGAATAAAGGATGCCAGCCCCATCGCTGGTCTCCGTGCTGCAGGGGCTGCATGGAAGGAGGAAAGATGTTTCCAGAAATGGAATATATGTGGGTGGACAGTTCAGACCATCATCTCCACCACAGGCGTCCAAAATGGCATCAGATGGACACGGATTTGGATTCAACTGTGTTACTACAAACTGACTTTGCCATTTGGAGAGTAGTTTTACCTTATTCAGCCTCCGTTCGCCCAGCTGCCCAGTGGAGGTGCCGACAGTGCCCACCCATGGGGACTGCTGTGTGTACGTGATGAGTGAGACTCAGGGATGTGCACACACCTGCTTGGTGGTGTCGGTGTCAGTGCAGGGACGACCTGCATCAGGCTGAGGCCCTGTGCTGCGTCTGAGCCTCCCAGGGCCTGGACCTTCCTGCTTCACCTCCCGTGTTGCCCTGAGGCACGTCGCTGGGCTATTTTCGATATTCTCTTGATATGATAAATATGTGTGTCCATCAGAGACACAAAAATATGTTGAACAAATTGCAGTCTGGGTTTGGGATCAAATCTTCCAAGACCCTGGTTTCCTAGTTCTCCCAGGCCAGTGATGACGTGCCCTCCGCCTTTCAGCCATTCACAAGCCACACACGTTGTTGGTTTAGCCATCGGGTCCTCGATCATGGAAGCCATGCTCTCACTCCGGAGGAGCCCACAGCCCCACAGTGGGGACAGTAACACAAACTAATGAATGGATTTCAAGTGACAGACACCATGGAGGCTGAAAGGAGATGGTGATCGATTCAGCCTGAGCACTGAAGTTTGGGGAAGCTGAGTTTTGACTGAGTTTAAAATCTGCAGGGATTTAAGAAAGAAATGTCACAGGTAAAGACGATACTGGTTGAAATACATGCCTGAGTCTCTCTTGTAAGAGACAGCCAGGTCTTACATGACATATGGCTTCTAACCCCTGACCACAAAGGTGCTGCTTTCTGCTTGACGTTTGAAATAGTCTGGATGTACGTACATTTCCAATTTTTGTTGAGAATAAAATCGAGGTAAGTTAATAGTTTAACCAATTCCAAAGACAGCCCATTCTTGCTCGCAGCTTAGACTTAAAGACTGACCACACTGTGTCCTCTGGGGACACATCAAGGCAGAGGCGGACCAGAGAGGGCTGGAAGAAAGACACTCAAAAAATCGAAGGTGGGCCTTTAAGTTCTGAATATGATTACAAAGTGATCATAAAAATTATAAACTACGAAATTATAAAGTGATGTCCAATTTCAAAAATAACACTATGTCATAATCTGGATTTAATTTCAAGTTAGAAAAATTGAACATTCAGCCCAACTTCATCGCCGTTTACTATTCCCATCTCAGGATGCGACAAGCCACGCGGCACGGGCAGGGCACCGTCCTCTGAGGTCCTGACCTCTGTTTCTCACAGCAGAGTATTTGTGGTGACACTTGATTCAGTCACGTTGCCCAATCTCAGAGTCTCCGACAGCTTTGATGGCCTCGGGTGTCACCGTCATCAACATTTACTCCAGACAGAAATATTCCATGGGCTCAGTAAACGCTCAGTGTTAGGCAGTATCACCTCATTCCAATTTTTCAAAACAGATCTGCTGGCGCGGGGACAACGTCTGAGCGACAGCGAGGTGACTGCTATCGGCTGAGGCCTCATCAGGGCCGTGACGTTCGGGGAAAGACGGGACGTGTCATCGCAGGATGGAGCTGAGCCTGGGAGCCAGGGCAAGGCCTCCGGGGACATGGCCGCATGTGCCTAAAAGGCGCCGGTCTAGCTGACTCACATCAGCGTCCCGCTGAAGAAGCGGCACCGTAACAGCACGTCCTCCCAGAACCAGGCTTCGCCCTGGTTTGCTGAGCGCCGGCCTTAATCAGTGCACGTGTGTGCCCTCTGCCAGTCCCCAGGAGATGCATCCTCTCCGTGCACAGCTTCCCAGGTGGTGACAGTCCGGAGACGCTCCCACTGCTCAAGTCCAGGACCCTCTGCGCTGCTGATGGCTCCCCGCCTTCCTTTCCCTCTGCAGCGAGCGCACCGGTTTGCTCCCACGATGGGCTGGAGTTCGGTGATGCTGAGCAGAGTGATACCCACAGGCAGAAAGGCGCTGGCAGTCAGGAGACACCTGCTCCACACGACGCACTGCAGAGGAGACGGTGGCTTGCCTTGGGTGACCAGGAGCAGAGAAATGTCAGAAGCACGTAAAGGAAGTTATTGGCTTCCTCTCCGTGGCGTGGATCAGCCCAAGCTCTGCCCCTCCTTCAGTCCAGCTTTAAAATACCCCAAAGAGAGCCCACGTGGTCGTCCTCACGCTCCTGGGGGAGGTCCTCCACAAGCAGCCTCGTTTGCAGGGAAGACGTGAGGGTCTGAGGGGTCCTGGTGGGAAGAGGCAGAGGCGGCGGCTCCGGGGTCCGGCAGTGAGCGCTCGGCCGGCGGAGCGGGCGGGGAGGCCCGAGACGGAGGTCTGCCCCCCGAAGACGGGGGTTCGCTCTGCATCGCGGCTCCTCCCCTCCCGCAGCGCCCTCCGCCCCGCTCCGTGGACGGTGGTCGCTGGGCAGAAGAGCGGCTTCCCAAGCGCCCCCTCCCCGGCCCGGGCCTGGGGCCTCCGCGCCCACGCACGCTTCCTCCCCGTTCCCGGGGGCCTGGCAGCCCCCTGACCTCCTTCCACAGAGAGGAGACCCAGCTGAGAAATCCGGCCGCACGTTCAGAAAGCGTGACCCACGCTCACGTCGCGCTGATGCAAGTCAAATAGCGGGATGCTTGTGACGAAACGTCCTGAAGAGAAAGGAATTCGTCAAAATGTTTATGGGAATATTTCTCTTGACACAGGTGCCCGGATGAAGCCTTGGTGGAAGCGGCGCTGGTTGTCAGCCCCATTTATCAGGGGTTCGGTTTGGAGCCCGACAGCCGCCTCATCAGGGAGCAGCGCGCAGGATTTAACAGAAACGCGTGGCGTGGACGTAACAGCCAGAGTCCTCCCAGCCTCTCGGACGCCGGACGTCGAGGGGCAGAGCAGCTGCACACGCCCGCCCGCAGCGCCCCCTGCCCCGCTCTGTGGACGGTGGTCGCTGGGCAGAAAAGCCAACGTCCGGCCCGCGGAGACAGCCTCGGGCCGTCGGGGAATCAGGGGGGAGAGGGGACCAACCAAGGGGAGGAGGAAGCAGACGAGGTGGGAAGGAAGGCAGGGAAGGGGCGGAGCGGGAGATGTGGCTGAGGAAGGAAGCCAGGACCAAGCGGGACGAGGGCTGAGCAAGGAGGGGAAAGAAAACGTAGACACGCAGAGTGGGCGTCAGAGCAGACTGCGGCGAGCGGGAGGATGGGCAGGTGCGGGGCGCAGGTGCGGGCGCTGAGGGCACGGGCGGAGCCGGGCGGGACAGGCTGGTGCCGCCTGCACGGCGACGACACCTGCGCCCCCACCTCCCCTCCTGGTGTCAGGACATCCAAGCTGCACCTGGAAGCCTGGTGCTGGGCACATGGCGTGGCCGCCTCGTGAGCCGGACGCGTCACGCTGTTGTCACCTGTCATAGGAATGCATATTTTCATTCTGTCTTAGGCAGAAATGACAAGTTTCGAAGCACAAAATTGCAGGAAATTCTACCAGGTTCATAAAAAATTAAAGACTATGGATGCAGGCGTGCCCACCCTTCCTCTTCTACCTTTCATCTGCTCATTCTGCTTGTTGCCAGAGCAGTTTTACACTTTCCTCCCCACCCCGGAAACAACCCTCTTTACTTTTACGGTCGCTAAGCAGCAGGATCCGTGACACAAGTTCTGTTCTTTCCCGCCGTTAGGTCCCTGGTTGGTGACCTGAGCAGAGGAGGGGGCAGAGCTGTGTGAACAGGGTAAGGGCAGAGACATGGCTCATCTGCAGCCCGCTGGTCTTCCAGCCCAAAACCGGCCAGGCTGGGCGTGGAAGGGCGCACTCTGGGGCGTGGGGGACAGAGCACGCTGTGCAGACCTTGGTGCCACGGAACTCAGGCCCTTCCCTCCGGCCACGCTCTGCGATGCCCTTGCAATTTCCATGGACACCGACGTTTGCAGCAGTGATCCAGCTGCATCTAAGAGGCCAGATCGATTCAGTCAAACCACCGATTTGATTGACGTTTTCTTTGCTCACTGTATCATCCAACGATTTGACTGCCATGACCTGATTTCTCAGAATGGAATGTGCAAACCCCCCATCCACACAAGGAGAAAGGCAGGATAAAGAGAGTTTACATAGATGTTCGGAAGTCATCCCATTTCCCGTTTCTAAAGAGAAAACAGCATGGGGGTGGGGGTGTTTGTAATTTTTGCTCTCCAGACAATCACTGTCTGTTTGCCAGGGCAGCCACCAACTCAGTAAAGTAAAATTAAGTGCTTTCAAAAAATAAAGGTTTATATTTGGCCATTTGAAAGTAGGGTATTGTAGATTAAAATAAGAAGTCGCAAATTCTGAAGCACCCTTATTACCAGCGGTGAGGAGAGGGCTGCTGTCAGCCCTGCCCGAGAGGCAGGTCATCTTTGTAAGGTGCCCCCAGGCGCCTGGAGCTTTCTGTGCTGCGTCACATTCAAAACCCCGGCAGGAAATGGCTCATCTTCTGTTGTCAAAGTTTATCCAGCCGAGGTGACAATCCCCGAATTAAATCGTACCCGGTCCCCACAGCAGGGCCTCCGCCCAGCCCTCCACCCGGGAGCCCGGGAGCCCGGCGCCTCCCCAGGAAGTCCGCTCTCCCTGCGGCACTCCGGGGGGGAGACCTAACCCCTTGCCCACTCCTGCACGGGAAGCTTGCGCGTTTCCGGGTGCGGGACGCGGGGCCCCAGCAGCGTTGCCCAGACGCGCGTCACCGCGTCTTTGATTCACGGAGATATTGGAGAGCCTTTGAAATCCGTTCCCCCTGCTGGTGGGCAAAGTGGGAGCAGAAGGCCGGGGAGTCGGTGAGGTCCGGCCCCTCTGCAGGGGTAGGGTGGCCGGTGCGCAGCAAATTCCCCGCAAGCAGCTAGTTTTTAAAGAGCTTTCTCAGAGCGGGCGAGCTTGCCTTTGCCGAGAGCGCCCGGCAGAAAGGAGGGCCCCGCTGGCTGCCACCCCGCCGGCTGTTCCGGGGCTGGCAGAGCCTGGGGAGGTCGGTTGCTCCCTCAGGTGTGCCTCTGTCCTCACCTGGCGGCGAGCAGCCCTCGGAGACGGAGGTGCAGGCGGCGGGGCGCGCTGTCCGGCTGCAGGACAGGCACCGCCACCCCTTCACTCCCGCACCCGCTTCCTCAGGGCCTGGTGAAGTGAGAGCCGTGCGTCACTGGAGAGGAATGTGAAGACGGCTCTTGGAGAACGAAGAGCAGTGCTATGAGCTGCCTGGTCTTTCCCTTCCTAGCGTGGGACCCCCTCCACCTGGGAGGCTCGGCGCTACCCGCCTCCAGGCCACGCTCCGTCTTAGGAGAATAAAGGTCCTTCCTGAGCGCGACTCTCCAACCCCTTAGGCGGGTCCAGTCCTGCACCTGCTCTGACTGCTGGGTGCTGCCTTGTGCCTGTGACACTCACGGCCTGTCTCTGCGGGGCTGTGAGTGTTGATAAATTCGCTGCCTCTTCGCGGTGACAGCCCCGGCAGGCGGCAGGCCCCTCTGAAATCCTCCCCCGGAAGCAGCAGGCTCCCTCCTCTCTCTGCACCTGTGTCCCCACCTGTGAGGCGGAGCCTGTCCCTGCGCCCAGTGATGGGCTCACGTGCAGAGTCTGTACACAGGAGGTGTGGGAGCTGTGCCCGGCGGAGCTGACCGGTGCAGGGCGTCCAGGCCCCGAGGAGTCCTCGTGCCTCAGTGGACCCGGAGCAGGACCCAAACAGCTAAATCCTGGTGTGACTCTGACGGCCAGCGGGGCCTGGGCACACTTTCCTCCCACCATCCCTTCTAAAGCTGCTTCTAAACATGAGCCAGTGTGTGTTGCTTTCTCGTCACCTTAGCAAGTGTCTAAATCAGCCCCGCAACGGTTTGGTGACTAAATTCAGAGTTTTCAAACAAGTGCTTCAAATGTATCGTGTTTTATAAAGCTGTGCTTACAGTCACATAATTCTTGGTGAAAAATAATCTGAAGCCCTTCCTAAACCTGTCATTTAGTAAGTCACGATGAACTTAACTTCTACTAAATGCCGCACTTCAGTGAAAGACTGCGAACATCAAAACTTCATGGCCCGAATACTCAGGCAAGCCTCAGAGCGGTTCTGACACCCTGCGCACACGCTCAGAATGTTTCTGGCAATAGTTCAAATCAGCTACAACCCTGCTTTACGCCAGTAAACCCAGCGTGTTCCAGTCACCTGCTCGGGTTACACGGTTACATCAGAGACACCCGCGGCCCAGCCCAAAACTTTAGCTTCACTCTTTTGTGCCTGTCATCATTTTGTAATAACAAGTTGCTTTGATAATAAAGACCAGTGTAGGGAAGGGCATAGCTCAGTGGCAGAGCACATGCCTAGCATGCATGAGGTCCTGGGTTCAATCCCCAGCGCCTCCACTAAAAAATAAGTGAACAAACCCAATTACTTCCCCAACAACAACAAAAAATTTGAAGATAATTTTTTTTTTTAAAAAGTGTGTGTCTATATCTAAAAGGCAGATTTCAAGAGCAGTTCTTAAACGCTTCAAAAATTATCTAAAAATCCACAAATTCCATTTGGCTTTGCCTCTTACAGTAGGAAAAAGTAAGCCATACAATTAAAAAAAAAAACTGCCGTGCGTTCAGCAGCTGACAGGGCTTTTGAGGTGTTCATCACTTCTTCTGCCAGAGTTTACAGCTGGAGCGAGCAGTTTGGTGCAGCTCTAATTTCTAATTATGACTTCCTGAGAATGGGGGAGGTTGTCAGTTTTACTCATCCCGTGGTGAGAAACAAAATGATTCCACTTTCTGCTGCCAACCAAATCGTCCTATTCTTCAGCGAGGCTAAGAATAATCATCTAAATAACAAAAATCAACAGGAATGATTAACGTTTAAGAACGGTTGCCACTGACTTTTCCAGAGAGATGCAGTCACGGAACCGACACTCGGGAGGTTTTCAGAAAAGTCTTCTGAACTTCTCCCGGCATGTGGCCCGGAGATGAAGCCCTGTCACCCTCCCAGACAGCCTCGTCCCACAGCACACAGACGCTGAAGGGCTTCCGGCCCCTGCCGCCCCCCAGGGGGCTGCCGGAAGGACGCCTGGACAAGAAGACCCTCACTCCGTCAGCGTTCTTTTCAGGCGTGGAGGCCGGAGCTGGAGAGGCTCCTGTGTGATGAGCACATGGCAGGTGGGGCAGGAATGTGGCCACAGATTTGTGAAGAGCAGAGCCTGGAAGCCCTCTGGGGACTAGCAGTGGCTTCTCGTTCCCTTAAAACAGACGAAAGAACGGCTTCGACGTAGCGAGACCGCTCTGGAGGTGGACCAGCTGTCCGCCTCTGGGGTTGGCCGCTGCAGCCTCCCTCTCTATTCTTCTGGCTGCTTGGTGCTTGATTGATGGGCTGGGGTGGGTGCAGAGACCACCCAGGGGTCTCGGGCTCCAGCAGCCTGGTCAGTGGACAACTGACCCCAGAGGCCAGGGGTCAAATATCAGAGTGACGTGCGTTTCAATAACTCCAGGTGGATGCTCGGAGGGGAAAGGCGTGCTCACAGTGGGAGGAGGAAACAGACCACGGGTTTAGGCCGAGCGCGTCTGCGAGGTGCTCCCGGGGCCGTGGCCACCAGCCTCTGGGGCAGCACGTCTTAGCTCGGCCTCTCATCTTTCTATCTCAGAAGATAAAACAGACACATTCCTCTCACGAAGAACAGTGGGAAGGCTTCTGTGTGGCCGCGGAGGGCCTTTCAGTGAGAGGCTCTGAGGGACCAGCCAGTTCTAACAGGCAGGGGTGTTGCTAATCTGGCCCCCACCGGGCCCCCACCGGGCCCCCACCGGGCCCAGGGCACGGAGCTCGCTGATGTCAGCAGACGGAGCAAAGCAGGAAACTCCTGGGCTCCAGTCAGACGCCCAAGCCCACACACTCCACGCTTCTCCAAAGTGAAAAAAAATCTGACATTTTTGAGTTCTCTCAAGTTAGCAACTCCAGATATGAAAGGCTTGAAGAGACTCTAAGAATCTCAGGAGAGAGGTGCCTAAAGGTTTATCGTGGTGCGATGGTCTTATTCTCCAGCGTGAAGACACGTTGGGGCAACGCCTCTCTTATAACGTTCACTGGACACGGATGTCCAGAGGCTCACGCCACCTGTAAAATCCCTGTCATACACCTTATTTTCAGTGTCCTAAGTGTTTATGAGGACATCGTGGTGAATTTGCAACGAGACCCCAGGCACAGGCTCCCTATTCATCAGGGGCTTGTGTGTACCCGCTTCGTGCCCAAGAAACCATTTGAAAATGGGTTCCTTGCTTAGCTTTCAGGAATTTGTTAATTTGGGCCTTTTAACACAAGAGTATCAGGTTACACTGCAGCCTGACCTTCCTTGGCATGAGGTATCATAAAAGTTACACAAAGGAGCCCCATTCACAAGGACGTTGGTGGTGTAGTCAATCCGGATAATCAGACTTTACTTAAAAGTAAGTGAATGCAGAACCTGTTCTCCCAGCCGTTCATTCTAAAATTGGAGTTTCCCAGCTGCTTTATCCAAGAGGCCACACAGCGTGGCCGGGTAATAAAAATAACAAGCCAACATGAAAATAAACAAATAAAAGCAGCATTAGGGGGAAAGATTAACAGGATCACCTAGAGAGTCACGTGACTGCGGCATGTGATGAGAAATTATTTAAGTCATAATTTCCACCCGGCTCTGCTCAGCCCCAGTGAAGATCCTCCGTCCGGCCGAGGCCCACAGACCCGGCCTCTCACTCCCGCTAGAAGGCTGAGTTTCCCATGGGAAGGCAGCAGCTAGCCCCGGGGCTGCGTGCAGACTTCGGAAGTTGAGAAAAGCATTTGTCTTTCAGGCGATCAGGGCCCAGAGTCCCAAACCGAATGAAGATTAGCAAACGCAAATGCTAATGTCCCTGTCACTTGCGGTGGAAGCGACAAGTCACCGCGGCCGACTCTGACACGACGCACCTCTGTTCTCACCACACCTGCTGTAGCACAAACCTGGGGCACGGACGACGCAGGGGGAAAGCAGACCAGCCAGGGCAAGCTCGCCAGGTCGAGTCAGAACCAGACCAGCTCCAAAGGCTGTGAGGATGGTCCCGCCGTCTCGCGCGCGTGGGCGGCGTCCCACGAGAGCAAACTCGAGTGCGAGGAGCTCACGGCAGTGGGTCGCAGGTGCCGGGCCCCCCCACCGGCCCTCAGTGCGGAGGACGTACAGCGCAGCCACGGTCCACGCAGGGCGCCGATGGGCCTCGCTGCCTGCCCCCCGGCCTGGTCTCTGTGTCGCTTCCTCCCAGGCGGCGTCTGCCCCTCCTCGGAGCTTACGTTTTATCCCCTTAGCAACTTCAGCAGAAAGCGTGTCTCCTTCTCACAGGCTTGACAAAGCCCAGGCTGACTTGCTCCTTTAGGTTGAGTCCCGCTGTCTGGCCTGTCGCCTCCTTGGAACCAGTAGCTGTTAACTTGCAGTCTCAGCTAGGCTCGTGGTCCTTCCTGGAGCTGGGGCCGTGGGGTCAGACACACCAAAACCACGTGGACGGGTGGCACCAGCGAGGATGGCAGAGTAGGGCCCACGAATCCTGTTGGGAGGGTGCTTACCCCTTAGCCGTCATTTGATCTGTGAACAAGACACAAATCACATCTTACGATATTCACATCTCTTAACTCAAACAGCAGTGCCCACAGCACAGTGTCAGGCTTCTGGTAAATTCTCAGTCAGTGCAAATTCTTAATAACTGCAAATTCTTCCATGACTTCTGAAATAATAAAAGCGAGCTCCATTAGGAATTGCCAGCGAGGGGATCGGAGGGTGGAACTCAGTGGCAGAGCATGTGCTTAGGGTGCACAGCGTCCTGGGTTCTGTCTCCAGTGCCTCCACTAGAAGAAAAAAGAAATGTGAACACGAGGCAACGTGGCCGCTGACGAGGCAGCTCTTCTCAGACACCAGACTCTGCATCCTGAGGTCAACTGGGAGGGCAGGTACGGATGTGGCAGAAAAAATGTGACCAGAAGATCACAACCGCGTGCTGTGTCCAGCGCGTGCGCTGCGGTACTGAGCACCTTGTCCTTCTCTTCTCACTTCACAGCCTCAGGAGGTCGGGTCTCCTACTTGCCCCAGTTTGCGGACGAGGCAACGAGTGCTCGAAAGGGCAAGCTGCAGTCAGAGGGTGAGCTAGGAAACGAGCCCGGGGCCTTTGCACGGAACTTTCCTTTACTGCAAGGTTAGAAGGCAAGCATCGCACTAGATAAACACACGTGCCTTAAACCAGCATCTCTGTGCACCCAGAATGCACTGCAGCAGGCCTGGGGGAGGGAAGGTGACGAAAGCCATCGCTCCCACAGCGAGGGGCCGTCGGCCATATGCTGACCAGGCACAGAGAGCCCGGACCAAGGCGCCTGCTTCAGGCTCCGTCCGCGGGGAGGCAGGCACCTCTGAGCACGGATGCATGGTGCGTCCTTGAGAATCTGGAAGGGCACAAACTGAAGTCACTGTCCTTCATTTGGAAGGACTCGACGAGTCCTGATCTCCAGCAAACACTTAGCTGTGAACTGGTGTCTACGAGGTACATGTGAAGTCCTCGCGTCTTTTCTAGCGGAGACAACACCCTCTCCTGTTAAGCAGGTTTGCAATCAGAGTAGTAAGCGGTGGTAAAACCAAACCTGGCATCACCTCTCTGATCCACTTACGAGATGCCCGCTGTTGGTTAAGTGACTTAATCTCCCCAAACCTTGGTTTCTTCATCTGTAAGATGAGCACTGAAGGCCGGGCCCTCGAGTGGCTGCAGGAGCTGAAACTCAAAGCAGTGTGTGTTCTTTACAGTCGAATGGGACTCACTGCACAGTGATACGCTGCATAATCGGGTACCTTACGCGGACTGTGTCTCAGTCTTCAAATTCAGAAAAACGGAGACAGCGTCTTCCTACCGTGGTCATGTCGCAGAAGTTGAGGCTTTCCACAGGGGAACTTTTTTTTTCAAACAGAAACACCGTAAAAATGCCCAGAGTAACACTGACTCGTCATCGCAGTGTGATGCGTTTTTCCCATGAAATGTTTTAAATTGTTTACATTCATTGTTAGCCTTTCTCAAGTATGAATGTGAGGACATTGCACCAAATGTCACATTTAAGGAACTGCCGTGAAACAAAACCAACAGGTGTCCCACGAGGGGAGAGAGCAAGAGAAGAAGCTGGTCCGCCCGCCGTGTGTCGGGGCGGAAGCCACGGAGCCTGACGGAGCCGCTGAGCGGGGTCGGCTTGGCGTGTCTGCAGGACGTTTCTGTGAGCAGCCGCACTGACACGGCTTACGGTACGGCCACAGGGAGCAGAGGGGGTCTTCGGTCTAGAAAAGAGGAAGGAGATTAAAAACGCAAATACTTAGAAAGCGTTTCATGATTTAGTGCCGCTCTCTTTACATTAAATGGGCCAGGAGATCACAGACTAGAAAACACTTAAATATGATTTTAAAATTAATTATGCTTCACCCATATTAGTGTTTCAATTGCATCCGAATTGCCTACCCACGCATGGGGCGTGTGAGGCAGAAGCTGTGTCCTACCCTCCCGCGGGCTGCGCCGTGCCTGACTGAGGGGGCCCGGCGTGGCCTCCAGTTGCAAAGACTGCCACAGAACCACGTGTGCAGCACGGCTTCCATGAGGAGAGGTCTGGGCTTGGTTTTGATTTTGTAAATAATTACGCCAAAAGTAATTGCACATCATTCTATCACATTTGCATTTTGCTAAATTTTTAAAAAATCAAAAATATTGTAAACATGAAGGTGTTAGGACATGTTACGATTTAAAAACTACTTTAAATAAACTTAGGAAACAGCTTGATCTCAGCAGCGGGTCGTAACCTACAGAACATTTTCCCCAAATTTAAACAGACGCTCAGACTTGAGGATTTTTTTTTTCTGTGTAAGTTTAAGGTGACGATTATGAAATCTGCAGAAAGGAAACAAGACGTTAGGTTCAGAGGCAAAACGTCATGTTGACCGAGGAAATGCCGCAAACACGGGCCCGTGGGAGCCAGTTACGCGGAGACGGGGACCGTCTCTCCGCTGCCGCCCAGGCCGGGGACAAGCCAGGCATGGGAGCGGGCAGCCCCATGCGCCGAGACGCAGCCCCAACCGACAGGAGCTGGCGGCGGGGCACGGACCCCCCTGGTTCCCCCGGGGGAGGGCCGGGAGGCAGGGTTTGTGTTGACCTCGCACCTCACGGACCACCGGGCTGAGGCAGCGTCTTTTCCGGGCTTCTCCCCACTGTTACTCCTGAGATGGCGGGAAAGACACCTCTCGTCCCAGGACGCTGGCAAGCCCGCCGTCTTCTGAATGTTTTCCTGTGGCCGAGTCGCTCCTGTTCCACTGCTGAAGACGGAGACCTGCAGTGGGTCACACCTGCAGGAAGTCAGGGAAGTCCCAGCTCCCTAGACAAGAGAAGCGTCCCCAGAGCCACCCACGCACAGGCACCCATCCACCGGGGGTGCGTCTGCACCTGCGAGTCCTGCGTTGTCTGCACCGAGCGCACACACGTCCACACTGGGAACAGCCCCTGTGTCAGCGCAGGTCACCGTGTCCGCGACACAGTGTTTCTCTTCCCACGAGACAGAGACCCTCGGAGCGAAAGGACCCCGTTCTCTTCACTCAAACACACGAAGTCGACAGTGCAGCCCCGCTGACAGTAGGAGCGTTGCAGGTATTTGCTCAACAAATGGAGGAACTGGAAACCAGTGTTCCCAGCGTTCTGCCGCCCTCCCCCCGCAACAGGTCTGGGCCGGAGCATCACAGAAAACGGAAGTGATGGTTCCCATCTCGAAAGCTGCTGGCTGCAAAGTTAGCACGAGGCGAAGCAGCCTCTCCAACTCCACCACCAGCAACAAAGAGCCGATGTGGTCAGGGCGGGGCTGGGGGGGCCCAGACCACCTGCTCCTGAAACTCAGGGACCAGCACGGCCAAGCTCAGCCTCGTACACACACATCCTGTGGGTCGCTTCTAACGCAAACCTCGTCACGAGGGAAAAGGAGCGTCAGCCAGTCGGATGGAGCCCTCGCTCTGCGGCAGGACCACGTCTTCAGGGCAGAGGAAACGCCGGAAGGAAGATGGATCTGGGAAAAGCAGGGCAGATCAGGGCTGTTCCGCGTCCCCAGAACCGTGCGTGGACCCCCTTAAAGAGCAGACAGGTCGTGCCGGCTTCCAGCACGGGCCCTGCCACGAGCAAGCCCTCGCCGCAGGTGTCACACAGCTGCCGAGGGTCCGTGAGCACACAGCCCAGCTTACACGCGGCTGCGCAGGACGACGGCAGCTCTGTGCTCGACGGGCTCCCGGGAACCGGGCGCAGCCGGGCTTGCCGGGGCCACCCACCCGACTCCGCTCCTGGAGGGGCCGCCTCGCTGTGGTGTTCTCCCGGCCCCACGTCCCCTCGCTCCGGTCGCCCTGAGCCCAGGCGCACGTGATGGAGCTGCCAGGCCCTGGGAGCGTCTGCCACCCAGGCCCCTCTGCTGAGCGAGGGGGCGGCTGCCCCGAGCTCCTGAGGCCCCTGACCCCTCCCGCCGTGTTGGTGAGCTTGTGCCAGCAGGAGGCGCACTTGAGCTGCGAGTCTGCCCGAGCTGGCCTGGCGCCGTGTCCTGGGCTCTCCGGTCCCTCACAGCCAGTACTTGGCGGAAGCACAGCTCTACAGAGGCCTCGTCAGACACAGGGAGTTGGCCCCACTTCTCGGCGGACAGAGAGAACCCCGCTGCGAACCCCTGCGAAGGCACATTCACACCAGGGCGCTCCCGCTAGAGCGCTGTCCGCCGAGCGCGTCAGCCCCTCCAAACATGGACACTTCAATCTCCCAGGCTGGTCCCCGAGGCCGTGCACACACACACACACGGACACATCAGACCGTGCCTGCACAGGAAGTCACCCGCACTGGCACATATCCATGTGCATGCACACACACGTACAGCGTGCACACATCTGCACACGCCTGCCTCCATGCACACCTGTGCCTGCACTCACGTGCACTCCCGCACACACGCAGCAAGCCGTGCACACAGGGAGGACCCGAGCGCTCCCTAGTCCCACCACTGTTCACACGCCACAGTCTTGGTAAATAGTCATGTTTCCTTTGGCTGGTGAACAGGGCGGAGCGAGGGACAAAATTCTCCCTTGCGTCTGTCTTTCTGTCCTCGACACGCTCCCTACGCACCTGTGAGGTGTCTTACAGTCACACCCCACCCCACCCCACACCGAGGCCAGTGCTCAGGGCACAGACCTCAGGTCCCAGGGAAGACGTGGACTGTGGAACCGGAGGTGCCGTCACTGTGCTCCGCGTGGGGTCGGGGCATTTCCACAGCCTCCCGGGTCTTCCCGATGGAGAGACGTGCTCCCTGGGGACCCTCCTCTCTCTAACGCTGGGTGATGCGGGTCTTAATGGAAATGAAGCCGTCTGCTCCCTGACGGGGGAGGGGCTGAGAGTGAAGAGAAGGACACTGAGGTCCAGGTTCTGTTACAGCTCCTTCCTCCCAGGCCACCGCTGCCCCCCGTGCTTCTCTGGCCCTCGTGGGCCCCACTCTCTTGGGGGGGGCACATCTATCCATCGCTGATTGGCGCTCCACTGCTCCCACTGCTCTGAGAAACTCGAAAAGTCTCTTCTTAATTTGCTCTTCCCAGCTCCACTCACCCTGCCCTTAAGATCAGAAAGTGAACGGACCAGGTTCTCGGGGCGTTAGTGTCATTGACTGTTACTGTTTTTATTCTTTTGTTGTTTTCCTTCTCTTTGCTCTTAATTAGCTTCATCTGTCTCCACACCAAGAGCGTCCTGACACCTGCAAGGCGGGGTTTACCCCCCACCACACACACACACACACACACACACACACACACACACAAGGACAATGGCTTCTTTGCATGGCTTTGCCTCACAGGATCATGTCCTCTGCCATCACCATTTACCTTCACGAAGTTTCCGTGTCCATGCTGGACCCCAGGAAGCCATCTTGTTACCTATCAATCCGCAAATGTCTCTAAGTTCTCCTAGGCAGTGTCAGGACATAAAAGAATTGTACCAGATGCTTCCTGGCCTCAGAGAATTCTCAGGCTAGTGGAGAGTCCCAGCCTCACTTCTGCAAACAAGCAAATGGCAGCGGCCGGCTGGGCTGTGCAGTCTCTGCTGTAGCTAAAGGCTGAGGAAGGACAGGCGCACGGGGGGCCGTCCTCGCGGAACAAGCAGCTTTGGAGTCAGACCAGGAAGGACGGGCGGATGGGATGAATTTGCAGAGGAGGACCTAGGCGTCCTGGGGCTGAAGCTGGGAGAGTGGGGAAAAAAAGGAAAAGGAGGAACTGGTGCTGGTTTGTGCGGGGAGAAGAAAAGATGACATGAAAACAGCCGAACTCTGGCCACAAGGGCGCTGTGGGATGTGCGTCCCCTGGTGTCAGACCTCACGTCACTCGGCTGTCATCTCCCAGCAAACCTCAGTACGTGGGGAGCCCCCCGCACCTCTGGGTTCCAAAAACGCCTCCTTCCAGCCTCCTTCCTGCCAAACATGCTGGAGCTGGCCTCCCAGAACTGTTAGTGTCGACTGTGAGGAGCCCACACCCCGACGCCCCCACAGAGGGACCCAGTCCTGGGGTGCTGGTCCTCGTCTGCAGGTGGCCCTGTGGCCCTTCCCACCCTCCCTCCCTCCTGAGCCTCCGCATGCAGGAAGCAGGTCCCCGTGCGAACTGTGACCGATTGCCGAGCTCCCGGGCGACGGGGACCCCGCCCCGCACCAGTGAGCGCCAGACGGCCTTGCTAAGACCGCTGCTCGGAGGACGCGTGTCCACGCCCCAGAGCCAGCACGAGGAGGAAGCCGGTCCTGACCGCCATTCCAGACGTGCAAGGGTGGCAACGAACCCGACGAGAAGTGTGAAACCGACGCCCAGTTAACGCACTTCCTAGAGGACCAGGGCTTACTCACCGCAGCCCTCCTCTAACGAGGATCCCAGAGCCGAGAGAAACCAGATGTGCCCCATCCCTCGGCCCCAGAGGACATCCGACGGCATGTGGGGGCTCGTGTGTCTTCGGCCGTCGATAGTGCCGAGAGCAGCTAGAGCAATAATCAATGCGCCGTATTCCCCGATCGCACGGTGCTACTGTTCCAATGGAAAATCAAGCGCTTTGTTACAAGTGGGCTGGTGGCAGACGGCATGGAGATTTTTCTCTCTAACGGTAAGCATGATGGTTCTATTTGGTGCTCTTTTAATTAAAAACAGGCTGTGCAGAGCCACATGCTCGTCCCGCCTGCACCCGATCACACCGCACGATGCACAGATACTTGCGTTTGCTTTAGCGTCACGCTCATCCCTGCTTTATGTCACGCCGATTGCCTGACTCCAACCAGCTAAACAAAACATGCCATTGCGCCCTGAAGGAAATTCCATTATGAGGTCGGCTGCTCTTCTTTTCTGTGTCAGCATTTAGAGAAGGAATAGGATTCATCCCACCATCTTTTATTCACAGCGCACGGCGTGTTGTGCCTGTATGTTAAGGGACACACAAAAGCAAACTTGAAACACGTTTTGACCACAACCAACTTGCTGTAGATGTATCCAGTTCCTCGCGACCATCTCCTGCCGGAAGTGATTGTAACAAACATGATCTTTTGTTTACCACGTTGCTGATATTAGCCAGGGAAATTTTTTTTAATTTTTAAATTTAAAAATTTTAAAAGCCAGAGACTAATAACTAGTACCAATATTGTATTTCAAAGGTGTAGATAGATACATAAACATTTGTTATTCTCTACATATTTTTTTAAAAGTTAGATAGGCCTTAATGGAAAATTCAGAAAATACAATTTCATGATTTTTTGACTAAAAAAAGGCCACATCTGTTATATCCTGTATCTTCCCCTCAGAGAAGCCACAGAGCACGTGCCTGTGTATGTCCTCTGGTCCACTAGGACCTCAGGCCCATGAATTACTCAGGGAGGCTGGCGCTCCATGGACCACCCCTGGGTTACAATCAGGCTTCTCCTGGAGTGGCCCCCAGACTGTTGGATCCCCAGGGCATTTAACAGACCCTGTAACTGGGGGTCAGGTTTCCAAGGAAGATTCTCTCAAAAACAAGCAGGATTTGTCTTTGACAACCTTGGTTTCACCACTTCCAAAAGCCATATGGTCAAACTGGACTGAGCTCTGAAAAGCCACACGACCGCCGCACCAGTTTTCCCAGTGAAGTGCACATGCGGTCCCTGTGGGCATGACAGCAGTGCCACCTGTGGTCCTGATGCCCTGAAACCCCAGGGGTGGGGGCGGGGGCGGCGTCTGTGCGGCAGGACCGGCTCCGGACCCCCTCGGACGTGCCCACGTCAGACGCAGGACCTCATCTAATTTACTGCCTCCACAGAATAAAATTGAGAGATGTCCAATTAAAAGAACATGTAAGAGTTTGATGAGATATTCCAAGAGAGGAAAAAGGCCAGGCCGAGGCAAGGAGCGCCCAGCTCGCCGGGACGGCGTCGAAGCCACGCCTGGGTGGGGCTTGCCGCTGTCCTCGGTGGACGGCGGCGGCGGGCGTGACCCTTGGTGGACAACAACTTAACTCACATAGAGCTACGCGTAAACCCCATCAAATGAGCCGTGTTAAGACGAGTCGTTTTTTTCTCTACTCTCTGTTTGGCCCTAATAGGCAGCCTGTCTCTTGCATTAATAAGGAGATTGGACTCAGTGCTCAGTGATAGTGAGGTTCTCCGCCCACCTCCCCGAGTGTCCTCCCAACATGTTCCCGTCCACCCCCCACGTGGACACACACGTGGACACACACAAATACCCCCACTACCCCTCAGGGTAGACAGTTAGTTGTTCAAAGCAGTAAAGCCACCTGGAATGTGAAGTATTCCCTGACAAGCTTTACAACCTCTCTTCCTCACCACTGGGGCCTTTACCCCAGCAGTGCGTCCCCGTCAGAACTGTGTTCCGTGAAGGGTCTCCAGGGGTCTCCATGTCACTTAATCTTTCCCCAGGAGCTCAGGTCCCTCCTGCCCTCTGAGGTGACTGAACATTCAGGGAGGTTTGAAGGACACCCTGCTTTGCACATAGATCTGAGCCGCGTCTCAGACGAGTCTCAAGACATCGAGCTTTTAGGTGCAGCTTTGGAAAAGCCTAAGAGACAGAAGTGTCCCTGTGGGAATAAGACTCAGCGAAGCTTTCCTGGGGATGCAAGTTCCCAGCTTTGATAATTCAAAGCCTCTTCTCCTCTTGGGCACAACTTTAGTGCTGAGTCTGGAAGAGCAGTGAGTCTCTCTCACTGGAAGACGCACGTCGTGCTGATGCCGTGGAAGATGCTCGCAGAGTTCCCGACGCTTCCAGGTGCCCATTGCTTTCAGAGTCTCCCTCTTAGGACACTGGACACTTACATTTCCCTCTGAGTAACTCAGCAAAACAAAACAAAAGGAAAATTAAAATGAGTGGGACAGAGCGAGCTTGAAGTGTTTCCTGTTTACATGTTTGCTGGTTAAATGTCGAGTTGTTAGCGGCTTGGAGTGTTTTTATTTTTTTAATGAGCTACAGGAGGAAGAATCAGAGCCTCCCTGGTCAGGAAGGGGGCTGAGGGGTGACTCCAGAAGGAGGCGAGCTCCCAGCGCGTTGGAGCCGAGAGCTGATCTAACCTGCGTTAGAGACGCCTTTGCTCGGCCCGGGAGGGGCCGTCTGTCCCGCAGCAGTTTTACACTCACTTCCTAACAGAAGGTTTACAGGTGTTCGCCCAAACTGCTGGCGGCTGCTCACCAGCTTCATGCCAAAGCAGGGGTGAACCCCTGGGAAGAGCAGAGCATCCCGTCCCCCTCTCTCCGAGCTCCCGGGGTCCCGCAGCCGGAGCAGAAAAGGAAGCCCAGCCGGGCTCCTCCTGCACAGAGTTACTGAAGCAGAGCACGCGAGCCGGCAGCGGCTCAGCTCCCTGACGGCGCGGCCAGCGGGGTGGGGCCCGCCGGGTCCCTCTCCTCTCCAGCTGCTCCGGATGCTCTGGGTGGGGGGCCCACGAGACCGCCCGCCCCCCAGAACCGCCGGCAGCGGCCGCTGCATTCATTGCTCCTTTCCGCACGGTGTCCTGTCCGGAGTCTGACTCCACAGCCTCGCTGGGGAAACACCGTCTCTCAAAATCCAAGTTCCGCGGCCAGAACGCCCAGCTGCGCGGCTCCCGCTCCGAGTCGCTCTGTGTCCACCACGCATCGCGCCAAAGCTGCCCTTCGGACAGCGCCGCTCACCTCCAGGGCAGACGCCTCCCCGCCCGCGGCGGCTTTGCCGCGGTTTCACGTCGGAGCCCTTCGGCCGGCGGGCAGGCCCCGACCCGGTGACACCGCCAGCATCCTCGCAGGCCTGCGTCCTTTCCCCGGGCCTGTCCCCTCTCCGCCTCCAGACCCTCGGAACGTGCTGGGTGGTCGAGCTGCTCTCTGGGGAGCAAGCAGTAAGCGCAGGGCCCCTCCTCGCCCTCCGGAGGCCACTGCGTTTTGACTTCCTTTTTGTGACTCTCGGGCCGAAGGGCTAAGAACCCCCCCTGCAACATGCACAACAGGCCTTCGCCCTCCAGACGCCCCGGCGCCGCCGCCCGCGCCCCGTAGGTGAAGTAACTGAGGCTCTGAGTGTCTAAGTGACTCACTTGGATTTCTCCAGCCCCAGAGGAAGGAGGCCCGGCATCAGTGCCAGGCACGTCCAGCCCCAAAACTCATCCGGGAGCGCCCGTGGCCGCAGTGTCATTTAAGGGGCTGAAAAAGCACAGCCCCACCCGCTCTGTGCTTCTGGAACAAAAGGGTGAGGATGCCGGAGAGGCAGTGCACCGGCGGCCCCAGAGGCCTGGGGAGCCACCATCCCCCCTTTCCCTCGTCCTGGAATCCTCCGGGCCTCCTCTGGAAACAAGAACGAGGGTGAGCAGGGACGCCAGATACCCGGAGTGGAACAGGAGCCATCGCCAGGACACACTCCCACCCCCAAGTCAGGCTCACGTCCACAGCCATCCTCTCTTGTCCAACTTCCATGGAAGCCTGATAAATGCCCACTAAGCATGTACGTCATGTGTGCTTCTACAGGACAGTCTCGGAGAAACTGTGTCTCAGTCACAAACCTCCGAGCTTTGTAGACGTCAGGCAGAATCAGTCTGCGCCACGCGGCGAGGCGGCACCACAGCGCCGGGCCTGCTCCCAGGGGCCGGGCACCCTTCCAACTGCCCAACCAAACACCGACTTCCCGGCAACGGCAGACTGGTGATCCTGGGACCCAACCCTGCCCTCCCCCGCTGACCCACACACACACTTTCCAGAATCTTCCATCTGCAGTGTGAGCTACGCATGTCCAGCTGGGTTTTGAAACCCGCTGAGCCCTTCCTGCCGGGCCAACGGCACCGCCAAAACCCATCGAGGAAGCAGCACTGTCCCGAGACGGGCTGGCCGCCGGCTCAAGGCTGTGTCCTCACTGCTCAGGAAACAAGATTCAGGGGGAAGATTCAGGAACTTTAGATGCAAAGGAGACACCACCGCCCCTCCGGGTCCTTCTCACAGCAAAGACGCCCAGAAATGGGCCTCGGGCCAAGGGCAGTTCCTCCCCATGAGGAACTTTCCGGAAGTCCAGCACGGCTGCCAGGCTTCCTTGCAGAGTATTTCAGGTGGATGAAACAGCCCGCAGACACCTCTTGCTGGATTCATAAGTGGGCTCCCACCTCATATTCCAGGCCTGAATTTAATTTGTCTAAGATCCCCAACACTAACGGTGCCTGTTTAAGACACCCTGTTAAAAGTTGGGAACATTAATTTAATGGAAAAATGCCAGTATCACTCCAAGAACTCTATTAGATTTTTCTCTCTGTCAAATTAATGTTACTAACTTTTAATGGATGCTGTAATTAGATGTTCTTATTAACGGGAATACTACCCACATTAAAATCAGACCCTGTAAGAGCCACAGTGCACATTTACAAGTGCATAAAGCCCATGCCCGGACGTCACATGCACACGCCTACGGGGCCAGGTGGCCTGCGCCCCAACCCAGGCCTGCCGCCGAGCCTCTGCGGGGTCCGAGCCCCAGGTATCACGGCTCCCGCTTGGGAGAGGCAGCCACAGCTCCCGCGCCCTGCAGGAGGGCGGGGGGTGGGCTCCCAGCTCCACACTCAGTGGAGGGTCACTCTCCATCCTGACTGGGTCCCGGTTCTGAAACTGCTTGTCTGGGCTGTAAAGCTTGCCCGCCTTGGGAAGGCCAACTTCAAAGGGGCTCTAAGCTACTCGCTTACTGTGAGCTGAACATATGACCAGGAGCGCCGTGCTTCGGAGCTGCTGGGTCCGACCCCAGCCAGGCCCTGTGATGCATCAGAGGTCTCTCCCTGGGACCACCCCACAGCCCAGGAGACAGAGGAACATCTCAGCCGACACCCCTGCTGGTAAAGGCCCCAAGGGTGGCTTGAGCTGGGGTGCAGGCTGGACAGATCACCTTATCTCATCGTGAGGACTAGACCCACACTGCACTGCCAACCTCCACTTGCACAGGATCCCTTCCTGCTCCAGAACGCTGTTTCAGAGACAAAATAAATGCAGGGACCAGGATGCTGGCTGTCAGCGGACCAGGTGATGGGAGGTCCCAGCAGAAAGCACGGTCAAGACGTGGCTTGGGGCCCCTGGATGGGGACCATGGATTTTCCAAAGGCGGGCAGCCATCATTTCAGCTCGGCTTCCAAGTGCTTCCTTTGTGTCTCAGCTCCTTCCTTCTCCTCCTCCTGTGTCTGGTGGGAGCATTAATCAACAGAGAGGGCAAAAGGGGGGCAACTAAAAGGGTTTTAGATCAGAAGGACTCGGCGACGAGCCCAGAATCGCTGTCCGCTTTCCGCTCCTGGGGAGCCTTTCCTGACTCCACGCCCGCCACAGCTCTCAGCCCTGAAGAGTCGTCTGGCATCGCCCGGCACCTAGGGGTCTTTTTATCATACAGGTACATTTATTTGTTTTCATACTCTTTTTCATTAAAGGTTATTACAAGGTATAGAACATAGTTCCCTGTGCCGTGCAGAAGAAATCTGTTTTCCATCTATTTTTATATGTAGTGGCTATCATCTGCAAAACCCAAACCCCCCCATTTACCCCTTCCCACCCCTTTCCCCCGGTAACCATAAGATTGCTTACTATGTCTCTGAGTCTGTTTCCGTTTTGTAGATGAGTTCATCAGTGTCCTCTTTTCTGTCTTTTTCTTTTTTTAGATTCCACATGTAAGTGATCTCATATGGTATTTTTCTTTCTCTTTCTGGCTTACTTCACCCAGAATGACACTCCAGATCCATCCGTGTTGCTGCAAATGGCCTTACTTTATTCTTTCTTGTGGCTGAGTAGTATTTCTTTGTGTATAAATATACCACAACTTCATTATCCAGTCATCTGTCCACACTTAGGTTGCTTCCATGCCTTGGCTACTGTAAATAGTGCTGCTGTGGACACTGGGGTGCAGGTGTCTTTTTGAATTGGAGTTCCCTCCAGATACGTGCCCAGGAGTGGGGTTGCTGGGTCACATGTGATGTTCGTTTGTCTCCACTTCTCAGGTTACTTCTTGTCCTGCAAGGATGTGAGTGTTTGCTCAGCCGTCAGTCAGGGCAGAAACGGTCTGTACTTGCTGAATTTTCCCACGCCTGGCGTAACCCCTGGCTTACAGTGGGCATGTGATCACGTGGATAAATGAACAAATGGATGTATAAAAAACTAGCGACAGGAGCTTGTTTTGACTGTGATGACCAAGGAAATCAAAGACAGTTTCTCAGAGCTTCACCAATTTGAAGAATGTTTTAGGAAATGGAGGGGAATTGAGACGTTTTTGGAAGAGAAGAAGGTGGAATTCACCTGACCATCCAGGGACTTGAGCACGCAGCCAAAAACGGGAGGAAGCCGACCCCCACACCCAGTGGCCTGATCACTGCCGTCCTGGACGGAAGAGAAGGTAGGAGTCGTGAGGGGCTCCTGTGCAGACTGGCATGGTGGCCAAGCCTCCTCCGCACTCACACGTCCCTACTGCCCTGCCCTGGCCTCCACCCACGTGCCAGCCCGGCCACGGGAGTGCGGGGGCCAGCCTGCAAAGGAAGAGCAAAGCGGGGTCAGGAGGAAGGGTGTTGGATCCTTGAGAAACCACACGTTGGACTGAGATCCCCCTGCACTCTCCATGTCCCATGAGCCAGGGATCCCCTTCCTGGCTGAACCAGTGAGAGCTGGGTTTTTCTGTGATTTGCCATCACGTACTCTATGATTTCCTACTCACGTACTCATATGAAAACAACAACGCGAAATTCACAGAAGTCCTTACATGTTTTTTCAGGGAAAAGTTAAACCGACATTAAAATCATGATCTCAAAGTGACTGATTTCCTCAAAGGATTAAAAATTCCATAAATCTTTCAATATTATTTGCAAAAATTGCATTCTCACTCCTAATTCCATTTTGTGCAACCAGGAAGAGTTTGCTTCTAAATCAGAAGGAGACTCTGGCTGATAAATTTTTAATTAACCATAATTAATTAAAACTCGTAACCCCCATGGTGTAAGTCAACAGTAAATTTTAACGCAAATGCCGTCTATTATAGTAAAGAGATGTAGAGGGTAGTTCTACACGACGGGGAGAGCCTGGCCTGGGGGTCAGGTCTCAGTGTTGACCCAGAAAGTCTGGTGGTTTTCAGGGTCTTCGGAGCCCTCCTCGGACTTGGCTTCCTGGCCTGCAGTAGGGGTGGTCAGGAATGGTAACAAACCCATTGGGTACAAGGTCTTCCTTCAAACCCTCACACCTCCCCTCAGACCGGGAAGCGCGTCTAAGCAATCCTGTCCTTTCTCTGAAACGGGCTTTTTCCCTTGAATTCTGTTCATTCGTGAACTGCAGGTGACGCTCCCGGGAGCCGGGTGGCACTTCGTCAGCTGTGTCAGCCAAGTGGCACTGGGGGCTCTCGGTGGGTGGCTGACGGGTGTGCCAGTGCTTGGTCAGCGTTTGTTTCTAAGCGAATCCTAGCAAATGACGTCTTCACCTCCAGTCGGATGAAACAAAGGTGCCGACCTTCATGCAGGAGCTGATGGAGAAAAGGGAGACATGGACTCTCGCCCGGGAGTCTCGGCCCCGGGAGGACCCTCCAGAGGAAGGTGTCCGAGGACAGAGCCCGGAGGACAGGGCAGAGAGACCTGGTTTCCATCCCGTGACACGTGTCCAGGTGGCTTCCGGTGAAGGACACGGCGCCCTTCATCTCCTCCTCTCAAACCCGAGTATGGCAGCCACGGGGTTTAAGAGGAAAAACCTGAACAAAAACCCACGTCTCCCCTTGGAAACAGACTCCAGGACCACAGCAGGACCAAGGCCGACATTTAACCAGCACCGCCGACGTGCAGGAAATGCGAAGGTCCAGCCTCGGGGGGCAGAACACGTGGCCTCTCGTTAGGGCGCCCGCGGTGACAACCTCATCACCCGGGAGCATTTCCGTTTCCCCAGCACGAAGGTACCCACACCAATTAACACTTTGCCCGCCCGGCAGGGTTGATGTCCTCCAGGGTGTGGCCGCCACCTCCTCAGGAAGCCTGGCCAGCAGTCAGCACCGCGCTGGCCGCCGGCCGCCCGCCGACCTCCAGCCCCTCGGCCTTCCCTGACGGCTGGCAGGAGCCCCAACCTCCGCCACGTCTGCGAGCGCAGTCTCACCTGACGGGCCTGGGGACAGCCGGCGGGCGGCCGGGGCCGGAGGAGAGGCCGGGCTGGTCTCCCTGTCTTTACAGGCATCTCTCCTCTCAAACACTGGACTCTGCTTCCAGTCTCCCTTTAGGGCCAAAGAAAACTTCATGTGGGCTTTGGAGCAAACCTCGACCATGCCTTTAAGTGTGTTGAAGGACTCGGTTAATGGGGCCTGGGGGAGCTCCGTGACCCCTGTGTGCAGCTGACATGAGATGCAGAGCCCTGAGGCCGGTTCTGTGAAGAGGCTCCCAGTCCAGAGGGGAGCCGACTGGCCCCCACCGGGGAGGACGCTCCCTCGCCCGGCCCCACGGCCGGCGCCCTGGGCCAGACCTGCGTGGACCCTGCTCCTCCCAAAGCAGAGCCCACGGGCAGAGACGCGTCTCTGAGAACCTGCTCAGTAAAGCAAGCTCGGGAAGCACCCACGCCAGGTGACGCCGGACTTGTCAGCCAGAAGGTGGAAGTCAGATGCTGCAAGTCTAATCCGAGAGCAAGAAAGAGGGGCAGAAAGTACGTCACAGGCCATGAGAAGTGAGGTCGGGGTCAGGGCTCCCACCTCGCCCAAGGTACCCGGAGGTAGTGGTTGGAGAGGATGGGCCCCCAGAACGGAGGAGGGTGTGCCCCACCCCTACTCTGAACTTTAGAGAAAATGAACCGAACTGAACATTTGGGGGGTTCACCCACCTGACTCTTTTCATTTTGTTTTGCTTTGGTGTTTTTGTTTTTCAGTCTTTGCTAGAATGTCTTCCAGTTTCTTCTCTGGCTTCCGTCTGGGACTTGTCTGCATCACTGCCCATGCGAGGCTGTACCTGGAAGTGTCAGAGATGCGTGTGCACTGGGGGCAGGACTGCACGGGAGCGGAGGGTGGGTGGGGAGACACCCACCCCCCTCGGCCACTCTGTCCGCTCCAGCCACGCCCACAGTGGCGAGGGGGCGAGATGTCCCCAGGACGGCTCCCACCCAGGCCCGGGGACAGGGAGCCTTAAGAGGACGCTTGCGGGAGGCCCTGGAGTGTGGCCTCCAAGCTCAGGGTCCCTATGCTCACTGTGGTGACCTTTGTCTTCGCTTGCAGTCGTGGAAGAGCTAAGCCAACGCCAGCCACATCAGGAGACTCAGGGCCACCAGCTGGGCTTCACCAACCGCCCCAGACAGGGTGAGAATGAAGCAGGGCCTCCCGGACATGAGTGCCTGGGGCCGTCCTGCCCAGAAGACCCCTCCCCGCGGAGGTCACCTGGGCTGACCCCAAAGGAAGCAATCTCTGAGCGTGACTGTGGATACTGAAAAAGATGGACTGGACCTCGGTCCTTCTGGAGCCGGAGGGAGCGGTCGCCCGTTCTGCCGAAGCGCAGGCGGGACAAAGCATGCGGGCCAGGCCTTCCGGGGCCCCGAGCCGACTCCGCCCGCGTGCGCGGGGCACACGTCTGGAAGCCTGTGAGACAGGAGCACGAGGCCGGCTTGCCAGGAGCTTAGATCAGGCACTCGGTCTCCCCGAATATTCTTTAATTGGTCAATTGGTTCTGCAAGTCTCTGGGGAAGGCGCTTCCTCAAAGGAGCCGTGTGTACGGGTCTGTTTGAAATTATCCAAAGGCTGAACCCCCGTGCTCCCAGCTGGAGTGTGGGCTGTGTCTACACACGCCAGCCGATTCAAAGGCTGGACCAGCCGGCTTGTCACCGCTGGGTTTTGACCACGAGTGCCGTCAATTCCGAAGTCAGGTGTGGGTGGTATCAGCCTGTCCACTAAACTAGTTGGTGATCGGTCTGTTAGTCGAGAAATTTTGAACCACATCTGCAAGCACTGTGAACTGAAACATGGATGGAGGTTAATATTTTTATTTAACTCTTTCCATGGACGTATCTTAAGCTGTTGTTTCTGTGGTCAGGCCACGGGCCCCCCCAGGGAAGAGATGCATGGACGGCCACGGAGATGCCACTGGTACAGAGGCATCTGGAAAGTCTTCAGCCAACGCCTCCATCCTTTATGCTAATTATCTGTGAGCAGTTATCTGTCTGAACCACTGCAAACTGCTTCCTCTTGTCTTTAATTGAATTTTATTAACTCGCATCTATTGTGAAGCCGGGACAATAGCGCAGAACGGAGAGGAGCTTTCCTTTCGTGTGAATGGCGACCCCATTGTGGGACGTAATTTGAACAGGTGGGCAAATTGAAATATTTAGTGAGTCGCTTTGTTTGAGCTCGCATGTAAAAGTTTATAATGAGCCAATACTTTTTCCAAAGTCCACCCCAAACTGAGTTTATCTGTAGCTTTTACACAGCCAGGCACAAGGGAAGTGAGCAGCCGTGGCGGTCAGACGTGAGACACCGGGGGCTGTGTGTCTGCAGGGCGAGGAGGAGAGGGAGAGCCGGGTTGGAGGGCGGGGGATCTGGACGTGCTGGCCCATTAAATAAATAAATTGGTGGACGGCCCCAGAGGGAGAGAGTCCGCTTTGATGACTTAACGGGCGGCTGGGGGTTATCGCGTCAGTCACGTGGGAGGTAAGAGCTGGGGCTGCGCCTGCTTGAGGCCCATGGTTTTACACGGACAAGGGCGGATCAGTGTCCAGAGTCCCCTTGTAGGGACCCAAGGCCACATCAGTGAGGTCCACAGGGTGACTACATTCTGGGGACGGTGCCCCATCCTGTCACCGGTGGGGTGGCGTCCTGCACGCTGCCAGCTGAGAGAATCCCCTGGGTCCTGTCCTGAAGAGGGGAGGGGGCTGCCGGCTGCCAGAGAAGACGCTGGAGGAAGCACTGCAGACAAAGGGTCTTAAGGAAAGTCACCGGCTCTCCGAGCAGATCATCTGGGCGGCATTCCCTGTGATGGGGACACTCCTGAGTTTCGCATTTTCGACCCTGGAGTGAAAGCGATGACCGCTGCCCTCTCACCTGTGCCCACCTGTGCCACGTGCACACGTGGGATGGACGACAGCAGAGCAAGAACGGCACTTCGTTCTCAGCGGTAAGATCGGCTCCAACGCGGACACATCGTAGAGCAGTGTTTCTGTTAGGGAACCGTCATGACCGACTACGCGCTGTTAGACACAACGGTTCGTGCGACCATCCACAAATTCTCCCCTGAAACCGCCACTCGTGCAGATTCTCTCTCCACTTTGTATTACAAAAAGAAAGAAAACAGAAACCAAAAACAACGGCTTTTCCTAAAAAAAAGCTTGCTTACTTTTCTTTACAGAATTTTCTCCAGTTTCACCCGTAAAGTGTCTGAGACTTGCACCGCCACGCCTCTGTTCTCTCTGATTACGCGTCTGTCTGTCCTTCCCTCCTCCGTGAACTCAGCCTCATCATGGGGATGACGTGCTTTTCACGCATCTAACTCAGTTTGCTTCTCCACCGCATAACCTACAGTTTTGTGTGTTCCAGTCCGGTTTCCCGTCCAAGCACCTACCGCAGACTTTGTGAAGGGGAGTGGCAAGGAGGACGGGGACAAAAGCGCCACCTCCCTTCTCTCCTCTGCAGGGTCTCCGAGGCCCTGGACTCTGGAGGGACGCAGCGGGGCCCCCGAGGCAGCGGGAAGCCCAGCCTGAGTGTGAACTGCACCCTGAGACTAGGAGTGTCTCTGCACAGCGATCCCCACAGCCCACTGGGGCTTGTTTTCCTCCCGGAGATTGTAAGGATGCTCTGAATCAGGAGCACACATTTCTTACTTCGGTGCTAAAAAGTAGACTGTTTTTGTGTCGGGATGATCAATCACACATTAATTTGAGATAAGGCTCCATGACACTACTATCCATTGTTAAAATCATATAATTGCCTGGAATCTCCCCCAAAGATACAGGTTAATGAAACCCAATTGACAAGCAGGGAAAGAAATGAAACGAAATGATAATTTAGTCATTCGAAGTTTTAAAGCTCTTAAAAGAGAAGGCATTCAATCAGAGAAATCGCATGTATACACGCAAATGATACTGTGTTACAGAAATGAAAACACAAGTTCTAAAACGTATATTTTATACATGTGAAATAATATAATGTAACGCGTTATTCTTGGCTATATAACGCAGGTTATAAACACAAAGATGCTAAATTTTTCTTTGAGCACACAAAAGATATCTTCTTTTAAAATTTCCTAATTGCTCACCGTCTACATAAACAAACGGTGTAAAATCACTGTGAATTAGTTGTGAACATCTCCCTTGACACCATAAAGCTTAATATTTAGCATTCGTTATCAACGATGCTAATTTTTTTAATGAATTTTCCCTCTGAAGATAAACCCACTTAACTTTAAGGAAAACAAAGACGCTAGATTCCCAAGTAACTATCTGGACCAGAAGGGAAAACCGCACGGAAGCTTCAGGTCAAGTCCCTCACATCTGGGTGCACAGCCGCACGCGGTAAATTTTCATTCTCACCATAAATCAATTTAATAGTTTTCACTGTAAACGTAATACATGGTTTTCCCACTTCTTAATGGGAGCAGCTTAAAACGCAATGTCTCTGTGTCTCCCAGTTTGAGTGACTTAATCTCAAAGTTACAGAAACTGCCATTCTCACTCTGTAATTTGAAAAAATGATTTTGACCATAAATAGCAGCTGAAATGAGTCAATTCAGTGGTGACAGAGAAACGCTTCGACCACAAATGTCGTGTTTAAACAGTTATTTTAACAGTGGACTCGTCAAGCGGACGTCACTGGGCATCGTAAAACCTGTTTAAAACTGTAAATTTAACTGTTAAAATTAGCGGTCACACGGGTGGCTGCAAAACAGGGTCAGACCGAAGCCATAAGGAGCCCGAACAGCAGCAAAAAGTGTTCATTTTTCTCAAACGCCATTTTCTGGGTCATTTATTGTTACTTTTCTGAAGTTTGATACATGATAATATTTTGAAAACAGAACGGCAGCTTCAGGGGAATTTGCTGCTCAGTTAGCGCCGCGGGAGAGGCACGGGGTGCTGGCTCCTGGAGGGGGTGGCTCTGGAACTTGTGGCGCTGGGCGTGACCACCCCCAAGGGGCTCTGGGGACCTACGGCGACCGGGGAGAAGTCAGTCTCCGGGAGGCGCCCTCACTGGCATTTCTCCAGGTGTGAGTACTAACTGGTGCCTCGACTAGAGTTTGGGTGTCACCTGTAGGGACCCTTCTGACTGCATCTGCCACGACACCCTGCACCCTCGTGAGCTGGTCCGTGGTTACAGGCCAGCCCCCAGAGCCACACACGCACAAACCTTTCTGTGGTGTCTGCCAGGGTCCTTGGGGTGAGTGTCCCCACTGTGGCCGATTTGGGTACAAACGTATGTCCCTGAGGACAGGGTTGGGGGTTGCCGCCAGCCCCCCACCGTGGATTATGAATCAGAATGGCTTAAACGGTAAGAAGGCATTGCAGCAGGTCCCAGCTCCTGCGGAGACCGTCCGTGAAGGGCCCCGGCGACGGCTGGGAGAAGCCCAGCTGCACTCTTCATGCCACAGCTGCCAGCTGTGCGCCTGTCCCCGGGCAGCTGCCGTCGGGGGGCCTGAAAGTGCCCCCTCCCCCAGGAGCCCTGGGGCCTCTGCCCCCACCCCGGCCCCCCTCGTCCGGCGGTGGCTTGGACCCGAGCGCCCTGGAGCCCGCGTGTCTGTGTGCTGCCCCTCACATCACACGGGAATCGCCAGGGACTCAGGGACAGGAAGCCTCGCTGGCACAAACGACTTTAACTGGGAGTCTCGGGAGCGGGTGCTGCTGGCCCTGGGGCGAGCTGCAGGTGCACGGGAGCCACGGAAGATTCTGGAGCTGGAGTCAGGCGTGCCTCAAGGGTGTTCCAGGAAAGCTGTGAGGAAGCGTGTTTCTGGAGTGGGAACAACCAGACATAAAGAGCAGAGCCGTGGAGAGGCCAGGGCGGGGTGACGAGGCCCTGGGCGCTGTGGGTGGCGGTGAGACGGGCGCCCGTTGGACGGCCTGGAATCGACGCGGCTGTGCTGAGCTGTGGGGGCAGATGGGGAGGCTGGGTTCTCAGCCGGCTTTCGGACTCTGGCTGCACACAGCCTTCAGCTTGTCGATCGAAGTTCGGATGGTAAGGAGACCCCAGCTGCCGGTGGGAAGCTCAGGAGGGAGGAGTCAGCCCCGGAAGACTTCTGGGAGGAGGAGGGACGTGGACAGTCTCAACAGTGAAGCACTGAGTGGCCAGTCGGGGTCAACAGGGTGTAAAGGTCTTCCATCGAGGGGCTGTGGTCACTCAGGGGCCGAGAGCCCTGGGGAGAAGGTGGCAGACCAAAGCCAGGAACAGAGGGGGAATCGGGGCCGTGAATCTGGGGCAGCCTGGGGGCTGCACTGCTGGAGACCCTCTGGGCCACGTCTCTGAGAACTGGGGGGAGGGGCGCGGTCTGTGTTGTTTGTATCGACAGCAGCAGAGAACCAGCCTCTTCAGGCAGGTCGTCCATTGGGTTTCCTAAACCAATTAAATAAAACTTGGACTCACGTAGCCCTGGACGGGGCAAGACTCTGACGAACGCGGGGACGCTGACATCGAAGCTGTCTCCGCAGCGGCAGCTGCTGTCGGTGCTCACCGGAGGCCTCCGAAGACTGAGATCCAGCGCGTTTGGTTTGATTTGGAAGCGCGTCTCCGCCGTCACGGGAGAGCCCATCACAACGACAGACAGACGGTCCACGTGTCTCAGCCAAGCGCCGCCCTGTGAGAGAGTCAGCGCGCTGCAGACACGAGTTTTAAAAATGAAGCCTTTCTGGTCGTCGTGATGCCGCCGCCACGCATGATAATGTGTCTCTGTGCCGTCAAACAGCAGCATTTTCATGTGCATTTTTTCCCTGCGCATCCAGAAGTTAGCGTGAGAGAGTCTGGGAAAGGACATTTCTGCTGTTTATTCGTAATCACAGCCCGTCCATCCCCATAGTAACTAAGAGGAAACCGAAGAAGCTGGCCAGGGGCCTTCAGGAAGGCCACAGGGCGTGCGGCGGGGCTGGAGGGGCCCACAGCCCTGCCCCCAGTTCGCAGCCACCAGCTCTGCGGTCACACGGGAGGTTTAAATTCTGCCCCTTCTGGTGAAACAGAGACCTTGAGGAGCGTGGGGCTTTGCCGGTCTGACAAGGGGCCCACTGGATTAAGAAGCAGGGGCCCGAGAACCGGCCCAGGTCTGCACGAGCTGCCCGGGCGTCTGCGAGCTGATGGCCCGTCCCCACGCCGACCCCCAGGGATCGTGGGGGTCACACCAAACAAGGAACATCGAAGCCGGCCGCACCTGGAACAAGTGTGTTACTAGTCACCATCACACTGGGAAGCCCGCGAATGCTGGGCCGCTCGGAAGTCCGCGCAGGAGGAGGGCGCCTCCCGGGAAGTCGCCCGTCCTCACCCTTCCCTGAACACCGGCACGGCCACGGCCACGGCCACACGCACCGCTGAGCTGACCGCACTGACTAGGGACCGACCAGTTATCAGCAAACGGACGTGTGCACACAGCTCGGAGGTGCTGGCAAGGTGGCTCCGAGCCGAACCAGCCAGTCGCTGAGCCCAGTCCCAGTGTTCCCGGTGTAGGAAACGCGGAAGCAGTAAACACGCCGCTTCGTGAGCTGTGCCGGTGAGGGGACCTGCGCGTAAGGGAGTGTTTCTGTTTTCAGCCTTCGGCCGCGAATAGAGCGGAATACAACAGAACGGGGCAGAATTTTTTGGTTTAAAGGAACTTATGAGGGGGAGGGATAGCTGAGTGGTGGAGCACGTGCTTGGCACACACGAGGTCCTGGGGATAGGACCTCCATTAAAATACATTTTTAATAAATAAATAAACCTAATTGCCTCCTCTCTCCCAACCCCTCAAAAAAGCTATTTTGAAAAGAGGGGTTTGCATGCTAATTTAGCCCAACTCTTCCTTTCTATAGTTCAGGAGACTGAGGTCCTTGTAGCTCAATAGATTTTTCACAAACACCCCATTATTTTATTCAAACTTACTTGACCAAAACACGTAGTTGCTCTGTTGAAATATGACAGAGCTTCTAGCAGCTCAAACTTGACATTTTACACCATGATTGAATGGAATTACCTCCTTAGAGGTCAGTTTATGAGAGCCCTGCCCTCCCGGGCAGGGCAGTGACGTGGGGGAGTGGGCGGGCGTCCCCCCAGGACAGCAGGTGAGGTGGGCCGGTCTGGACTCCCCTGGGGAAAGTCTGGGAGTGCGCTGTCTTCTCCAGTGTTTGGAAGAGCTGTTCTCTCACTGCCCCCTTCTTAACTCCCTCCCCAAAATCTTTTTAAAATGCCAACAACAACCATAACGATTTAAACGGCTGCGCCCTTAAGTAAACCCTGTCGCCGCAGAATTACTGCTTTATGCTCTGACCAGCTTAGGGGGCGAATTTCCACAACTCACTCTCCTGCCGTCGCAAGTTCAGACCAGCCACGGCCCCGAGTGCTTGTCGCGGCCCGTCCCCGCCCCTGCAGGGCGAGATACTGTCTTATCAGATGGTAAGACAGAGGATGAACTTTTTGTGAATTTTATTGTTACATAAAAATGAGCACCAGCCCTTTCATGAAAGGCTGAAATGGGCTGCTCGTAAAAAAATGTAAAATAAAAAGTGTTCTTCGTTTACGTTTCTGCATCATCATATTCTGTAATGCCATCCCTTTAAACCTCCAGTCCATTAAAATTTAACTGCCCCTCAGAGAGCAGGATGAACAACTGCTGCCCGAGGACGCGGCCTCCTCCCTCCAAACTCGCTCATGGCAGCTGAGGGCGATGTGGGCAAGTCACAGGGAAACTGAGACGCAAGCCAGCCCCGGAAAGCCGAGCACACACAGCGGGTATGGGCCACTAGGACCTGCTGACGAAGCCCTCGGGTGTCCCAGCAGCCCCGAAGCCCTGCCGTCCCCACGGACAAGAGAGCTTCAGCTTTGTCGTCCCCCCACGCACCTGCCCTGAGGCCAGTTTTGAGGTTTGTCGTGAGTAATACTGTCCAGTAGGGACACTTCACTCTGACCCTCCTCCCCACGGAGGGGGCCTGTCGGCCAGGCGGTCGGGGATGGTGACCACAGACAGCTGGCACTGGAGATGAGGGGCAAGCTCGGCCGTGGCCTCGCCGTCCAGCGGCAGAACCACCTGTGCCGGCGGGTGGGGGCTGGCGGTGTCCGGGGGCCACGCTCTCTTCACTCAGGTCACTGCCGCCTGAGCCCCGGCCTCCCGCTCTCAAGTCATCGCCGTCAATGTCGGCCGGAAGGCGATCTCGCGGTGGGTGACCGGGGACCCACGTGCAGCAGGTGCGTGAAGACCAGGAAGGTGTGACGTCAGCACCCTCCGCTCCCGTGGGCGGGATGGTCCCACATCCACTCCCTCCGAGGGGACAGACCCTGTGGGCGGCACAGCCTGCTTTGCTGTCAAGGGCGTCCCCTCAGGGTAACAAAGCCAGAGGTCTTCTCCTATTCACAAAGCTTGGATGACCCCAACGTCCACAGAACCTCCCCGTGCGCCGGGGGAGCAGCGGCATCCGGTTTGGGCTGTAATTCCTCCCTCCCGGTTCCGTCCGTGTTGGGCCCCCACCCCTCGTACCTTCCTCCCCACGGCCCGTCCCCGAGCTGTCCCTCCCGGAGCGGCCTCAAATGTGCGAGGTCAGCGCCCACCAGGACAGCAGACCAGAGGGCAGGGCTTGGGCAGCTGCGAAAATCTTTTTGTCTCTGTTTCCAAGACACTCACCCCACAGGGCTGATGTAAAATTAAGTAATTAGAACACAGTATTTGAGACGCAGCATGACACGTGAAAGTGCCCAGTGTCTTGGAAGCACCACCCCTGCCACCAGAGGGACCCACCCGCCATGTGCCCCCACGTCCCCTTCCTCCCGGCTCCCCCGTCCACTCTCCTCCCAGAGGGACCCATCCACCGTGTTCCCCCACGTCCCCTTCCTCCCAGCTCCCCCGTCCACACTCCTCATGGTCACTTGAACGATGAGCCCCACACCTGCACTTGCTTCCCCTAAACTCTCCGTGACCCCCGCCACCCCCTGTCACTTGCAGCTCACTGAGCCCAGTCCCCGCTGTGCTCCCCTGGGCCTGGGCTGGGTCCCTGTCCTGCCCTGCCCCCACACCTGCTCCTCTCCCTTTGCCTGGTAAACCTAACCTTTTCCTCAAGCCTGGAGGGGAGAGTTTGCCTCCCCGTCAGCCCCGACATGTCACAGCCAGACACTCGGCGGTTCCTTGCCACACACAAGGCTCTGTGTCTACACCCACGGGCCTGGCGGCACCTGCCGCCCCACCCTCAGCCAGACCTCAGGCCACCTGAACCAGAGGTCCCCGTCTTACAGCTCAGGCCACCGCACCCTGGATGGGGATGGAGGTGACTCACGCAGGGTTTGTCAAGTGAAGCAGGGAGGTCCTCCCTCTGAGGGACTCATCCGCCCACGACGACCCAGCCAGCAGAGCCCAGGCTCCCGCGCCTCACCATCCGGACCCAGCGGGTGTGGCCAGGGTGCGGCTTTGATCTGCGCCAGCCGTAAAGGCCGACACGCGACGCGTGGTCCAGCAGCCGACAGCGAGTTCGTGCCACGCTCTGTCACTGTTGAAATCCCCGGGCTTCGTTCCAGGTGGCAGCATCCAGAAGTGGCCCTTATTTTAAAATAAGAAGAAGCTGGTCCGTCCACGGAGAGCAGGGCCCTCCTCCAGCCGGCCTGGGAGCAGACGCCGCAGCCGCGCCGCCCGCATCAACCACGCCCCCGGACATCGACCAAGGAGGTCACTGCACTTCAGTTTTTTTTTTAAAACCTCATCATTTTCCCGAAGGCAGAAATGATGGCGGTCCCTCCGTGTGATTTACCAACCTTCTAACACAGCGGGCCTTTCCCTGTTCCCCGCAGCGAGGGAGCCAACGTGTCCACGAGGAAAGGGGCAGGACAGTCTCCCCGCAACGGCCCGTCCACAGCCAGCCCGGCCGAGTGGAGGCGGAAAGACGTGCCAAAGCACCTCGTCCCTCCCCAGCCCTGCTCTCCCTGGTGCCCGGAGAACCACGGAACCCTGGGGAAATCCTGCCAACCAACCCGTCGGGACCTCCGTCTGGGGCGGAGTGGCCGTGCTTACTGGAAACAGTAAGGCCAGCGGGAGGCTCGTTTTGACTCCTGAAGGAAATCCAGTTTGGCCTTAAGTCCTTGGAGCATTTTTAAGGAAAAGCTGTCTATAAAAGAATAAAGATTTTTTGAAGTCATAACTTATTTCTTGAAATCACAGTTCATCCTCGGTCTTCCCTCCCTTTCACAGCTCGGACGTCTCTGAGACCCCAGGAAAGTGGGGGCAGGCACTGCTGAACCCCAGAGCTCGCGGCCTCCGGGGAGCCCCTCTGAGGACAGTGCCCCCGCCGCCCCGGTGTCCGCACACCTGCCCTGGTGACACCCAGCTCAGGGCCACATCAGCAGATCTCCAAAACTCACCTCTCCCGCCGTCACCAGCTCTGCCCTCTCACTGCTTTGTGTCAGAACTTAGCCCCGGAGGAACTTCAGTTCTGCAGGGTTTTGTGTGTAAGGGGAGGAAGGCTACGCTTAGATGACTACACGTCAGGTTTATCATGGCTCATGGTCCCAAAGCAGAGACTAAAGACTCCTGTGATTTTGGCTTTCCTTCAGTCTCTGAATCGACAGTTTCCCTCCCCCTGGACAAGTTCTGTTGAAATTGTGGAATTCATGACTTCCTTCAAAAGCTACGACTTTTACTGTTGGATAAGCAAATGGCCTTCCGATGGTTGACAGTTCTGTCCGGGTGGGGACAGCGCCCCCCGCCCCCAGCCCGGGGCCGTGCTGAGCGCGTCCTGCAGGGGCTGCCTGAGAGCGTCGGTGCTCAGGGTCCCCGTGCCCCCCGCTGGCCAGCTGCTCGGGGCTGGGATGGACACACCCGACAAGTAAGAGGGAGACTGGAAGTACGCGGGGAGCGCAGGAGCAGGTGACGGGGTGAGATGGATGACTTGAATTTCCCACCAATCACCGGGCAGTGCCTCGGCCAGGGCAGTGATGGATGGAGTACTCAGGTCGTCCATCTCGCGTCCTGGGCCTCCCTGCGAGCAGCTGCGGAGAGGCCGACAGGGCCGAGAGCCTGGCTCGGCTGGAAACCTAGGAGGACCTGGGTCCACAATTCACTCGCCAGCACGGTGTTCAATAACCACTTTCGACGGCCACTTTGCCCCCAGATGTTTCACTTCAAGTGTTGGCTGGCTTAACCCTGGGCTGCGGTCCACGTCGAAATGCACACGTGTCTCCTGGGGGAAGGTTAACCTTCCCTTTGGGTTTAGTTAATTTTTCCTCTGCTGAGAACAGGCACCACTAAGAACTTTAAGAAAAGTCCTCTGGGGCCTTTTAAACATGTTTTAAGTGTCTATTGAATGTCAGAAATGCAGAAAGTTCCAGATAGTGATGGGGGCCCCCGATTCCCGGACGGGCTGTTTGCAAGAAAAGGCAGCGTGTCCTGAGTGTGTTGCCCCGGAGACAAGAGCCAGGAGGGAATCTGAAATGAGAGCGATTTGGGGTCAATAGAAAAGGAACGTTCACGGCCACCTGTGAATTCTGTCCGAACCCGACGTGGGCCCTGGGCAGACAGTTGTGAGAGACCCGAGTGAAAACGGCACACGTCTGCTCAGGACGGGGCTAGCCCCCTGGAGCGGCCGCCCTGAGGTGACGGGGGCGGCGGTCCCCGGACGGAGTGGGGCTGCAGTGAGGCCTCTGGGAACCCCTCCCAGGGTGAGACGTAAGGTCCCAGGTCCACAGCACACACCCACGGCATCCTGGGGCGGGTGGGAAGTCTCAGCTGCCCGCCGCGTCTCCATCAGAAAAGCAACGGACGGACCAAGCAGGGGTGCTCCCAGAGCTTGAGATGACGTCCGGGAGAGCTCTGCATGGCAGCAGGACCCCCGGCTGAGCAACAGGCCGGCAGCAGGCCCCGCCCTCAGGGCGCAGGCGGCAGGCCCACACTGAAGCCTGAAATCGGATCCCACAGCAGGCACATCCCAGCCAGCCCAAGCTTGCAAGGGCATTTTGATTTCGCATTTCCTCTCTGAACCCATTAATGTTTTATGAGACCACACAGAGGGCTCGTGCACGTCTCCTGTCTCCTCGCAATCGTGTAATGTGCTATAAAGCGTGATACCCCCGCAGGCAGGAGGACCGGGCGGGAGGACCGGGCGGGAGGACCAGGCGGGAGGGGCACGCACGTCCGTGACCCCCTCTCTGAGCTGGTGGGGCCTCCATCGGGTCACTGGGTTGGTCCTGATCAGCGAGTTGCTTCTCTGGTTTAAGCCTTGGACTCGTGGACGGGATCCTAGCCAGGGACACGTGCCACTTTCCAGACACGAAGGCCTGAATCAGCCACACAAGGGGGTCGCACTTCCTGACAACGCAGCCGGTTTCACCCTAAAAGGGCCTGGAGGAGCAGCCCCGCAGCCGCCAGGAGCGCCCTCCCCTCCCCGCGACCTCAGCCCCGAGCCCACCCACCGCCCAGCACTTCCCTCAGGCTGCCCGGGCTCCTCACACGATCCATCCTTACAGCTGCTCCGTCCACACTTCCTGCCTCCCCAGGTCTTCAGCACCACTTTTTTGCGTCTGGAAAACACTGGGAAGAGCTACCTGCACGGTTCTAGAGAGTTTAACACCACCTGGGAGCTGGTTCGCAGTTCAGGGTCACTGCCACTGTCAACGGCACCACCTCACCTGTGCGTCCGGGTGCACTGGCTGCTGGGTCTTGAGGCGAGCTCTGCAGTGTAGACAGATGCCCTGGGTAGTAAGGCGAGCTCTGCGGTGTAGACAGATGAGAACATTCAGACACCATTTAAGAGGACAAATCTCACTTAAGTATTTTTACTTTAAAATGAAAATGAAAAGCTGCAGCTCTCTCACAGAATTCCTGGATGAAAACCTTTCATTTCCACAATTCCTGAGCAGTCCAATTTCTGGGTCATGTGATTGTGGGTCACCTGGCCAATCAAATCTGGGGCGAGGTCGGTGTGTGGGAGGCTGGCCACATCCCCAGCATGCAGCACAGCAGGGGTTTTCTCTGCTCTTTGTGGCACATGTGTCGTCCCAGTGAAGTTACAAACTACAGGAGGTCACAGGGAGAGAATTCAAAACTGTTCAGAATTCCAAGCAAGATGATAGGAGAAGCAGCGCGCGCGATTCTAACAGAGCTCCCAGGGGACAGGTGGGTCGGGATTAATTCCAAACTCCCCCGAAGCTGGCAAGGCGCTGCCCCGTGACGCTCTCGTGCAGTTTGCAGCTGCGCATCGAGCCGTGCGAGGCACACCTGTCCACACGTCCTCGCACGGAGCAGCAGAGGCAGTGTGTCCCGGGGGGCCGGAGGGGCTCCTTCCGCAGTTCATCAGGGGCCTTTGTGACGGTCTCAACAGCCTCAAGCTGAAAGGACCGCACAGCCTCTGCCCTCCAGACAGTTTCCCCCAGTCACGGCAGGCATGGGCAGGCCCAGTTGGCTAATTTGTCTCTTGTGGCAGAGAATGCTCACCAACATCCACTTCCCCTTTCTGTCCAGGTTTTATTCGGAGTGGCAATATCCCCAGCCTAACATTTTATTTCCAGGCTCTCTTGCACCTAGGTGGGAATTTCCAGTATGTAATTTGCAGTCACTGGTTAGAATTTCCAGAAAGGGAAATTTCTCCTGCCTCTTTTGCCTTTCTATACATCCTCCTTCTTCTGACCTGGGATATGAAAATGATGCTTAGAAATCAGCAGCCTTCTTGTGAGCACGAGGCAACTTCGAGGATGGAAAGCAAGCCTGTGAGGCAAACAGCAGGACAGGAAGATACAAAGAGCTTGGGATGTCATGGCCCTAACAGAACAGCCTTGAACTGCTTATCCCCAGGAAAACAAACCTCTGCTTTATCGAAGCAGGAACACAGCTTCGAAGTGACACACTGTATCTTTCAATCTCAAGGAAACAATGGATGCAAGCTTTTCTATTCTGTCATAATCGTCGTAACGCTGCAGCAAAGCCGTGCTGCGGACTCTCATTATCTCTGGGCTGTTTCGTGCTAATGTAATAACAGACACCAGCGGATTAATTTATCACTTCTCCTAATTAGTCGTTACGCTGTTAAACAGGGTCTTCAGGAGTAATGCCTTTACCTACAGCGGTGAAATCTGATAACTCGGCAGGCTAATGAGTGAGATTCGGGTCTGTGAGTGATTAAGGTGTTGGTGAGTCACTGCAGGGGCCACTTTGTTTTCTGGGTGTTGTTCCAGCCTCTAAAGGGAAAACCTTTCCCCAAAACGGTGTGCCCTGGTTCAACCAGACACCAAGACGTGTCCTGAAACAGGGCGACTGGTCAGAAATAGCCAAGCAAATGCAGAAGTGTGGACAAGGAGGGTATCCCTGGAATTTGAGGAACTGTATTACTTCTCAAACTGTCACTATCTGTCCAAGAGTTCTGACCACAAATTAAGAGTGTTTTGGGTTTTCTTTGTATTGTGATGGACAAACATCAGACAAGCTTCAAAGTCAATTGGTCCGTCCAGAGACAAGTTGTCCCTTTCCACAAGGAAGACGGTGTGGGTGTGTCAGGGCTGGGCTGTAACAGGTGACTAGCTGAGGAAGACGAAGAGGAGGGGAAAAGAGGAATTGTCCGTGGTCCACGGAAAGTGCGCCTGGCAGAGGCTCACGGGGACTTGCCCAACCTGCTCCAGCTCTAACTGTCGCGTAGATTTGACACTCACATCAGCCACGGCATGTGTTCGCAGTGCAGGATCCCTACGAAGCCTTCCGATGTCTGGCATCCACGTGTTACACAGAATACGTCTCAGAGCTGAATTTGTTTACCAGTTATGAGTGAGACGTTAACAAAGTTTTCTGTCGACCGCACAGCATTCATTAGCCAGTAACAAAGGTTTAGAAGGCAGTGTGTGATCTTCGGAGCCATTTAAAAGTTGAAAGGGAAAATCGAGCTGACTTAAATGGTCAGCTTTCTCGCTCTTTGCAGAAACAGGTGCTCCGTTCTTCATCTGAAGCCACTGACTCACCACTGAAATGTGATATTGGTACAGACGAAGCAGCATGAGAATCAGCTGAGGAAGGAAGCCCTCTGGAGGGACCAGCTCCGCGGGGCCAGGTTCCCACGTGCAGAAATGCAGGCTGCGGACGTGGAGCAGTGACCCAGGGACCGCACAGCAGACTCTGCGTCCCTGGTCACCGGGGGAACAGCAGGTGCGCTTCCTGTATCAAGAACCCAAGTCCCACCGCACTTCACAGGAGCCCCTTCCTCCTAGTAAACGACAAGATAGCAATTGCATAAACCACTGGTTAAAAGTTTCCGCCCAGAGGTGTGTGATCTGTCAGAAATCTTTTTGCTGGATGTTCTCACAGAACTTAGAAAAACCTGTGAAGTTAGAGAGAAAGTAGAAGTTCTATTAGGAAGTTTCTATTTTTCTGTTACCTGAAAGCAAGGGTGATAACCACAGGGGAAAAGTGGATTTGACCTCTTAGGGCTGACAAAACACGGGCGAGGTTTGACAGTAACAGAGATTATATAACTTACCTCCTACTTAAGTTTTTAATAGCACTCACAAGATTAGCGCGAACACAACAGTGTGTGTGCGTGTGCTTGTGTGTGTGTGTGTGTGTGTGTGCACATAAGTAACGGGGGAGAAAAAAATTGGGTGAGCCTAATTTCTTACAGCAATCTTCACACAGCTGGGTGTTTCTCAAATATTTTAAAGTGTTTTGATCATTTAAAAAGATTTAAAGCATTATTTTTCCTAGAAATTCTGACAAAATGCTTCTACCAAATTAACTAGTTGTTCCAAATTACATATTGTGTCATTAATTCCTAATATAGATTATATTTTACAGGCAATCACCTTAACAATCCTATCATGTAAGAATCTTCTGTTTCCGAAATTCTCCAGTAATACATCTTGCAAAGAGTCAATATTCGCTCTGCTTCTAAATTTGTCTGTTTTCTTTATCCAAATCAGTGTGAATTAATTAGACCCATAATTCCACATTCATCTCCCAGTAAAGATGAAAAATAATATCACCTGTTGCACACCAATTCAAGCTTTAGAGTCAGACCTCATTGTCCCTTAAAGCAGGGGAGGGAAGGGGGACCCAGGAGGAGGTGCCAGACCTCACGCGATGTCCCATCTCAGACGGGACAGACGCCAGGACAGTGGCCCGACTGCTGAGGCTGGTGATCAGGGACGGGGGGCAGCTGAGATGCAGCACCTGAGGAGAGGCCGGCTCCCTGAGGACGCTGCCTGGAGCAGCCTCTGGGCAGTGGTCTCAGGGTGGAAGTCCAAGTTCCCGGTGTCTGCATCTGGGAACCAGAACACAGAGGCAAGGCTGAAGGTGTTCACACTGAGCTCCCAGGGTCAGAACACCTCCATCAGGACCAGCTGCAGGGCAGGCATGACCCAGGGGCCAGGACGGAGCCCCAGGACAGGACTGGGCGTGTGCCCAGCACCCTGACCCCAGACCTTGCAGGCTCAGCCCTAAGCCCCACTGCAATGGGGGCCTCAGGCTGAAATGAGCTCTGGGTCTTTCAATAGACTTTTGCTGCTGTCACGCAGGCTCTGGGTCTGGATCAAGTGGAACCAGACAGAAGAGGACCACAGGCCTGGAGACCACAGTCATGAAGACCACAGCCCTGGAGACCACAGGCATGAAGACCACAGCCCTGGAGACCACAGCCCTGGAGACCACAGTCATGAAGACCACAGCTCAGGAGACATCCCTTCAAAGTCCCAGTGGTAACTGCAAGAGAGACCTTGGGGTAGGGGCTGAAGTCCTGAAATCAGCAGAGATGTCTCAGTTGACCCTGTGCACTTCTGCTCTTGTGACCACACTTAGTCATGGACAACAAGCAAGAGACACCATTTTGCACTTGTCCCTGTGTCACCTGGGCAATGAAGGATCTCCCAGAAGTCCCACCTAATAGATTGAAGCCATATTGTAAGAGGTTTTCCTCTGCGGACTACTTTGTGCATCAGGTGTATCAAAACAGATTCCATAATAGACTTTGTGCAAGACAGAGCCTTTATTGCTGGAGGCATCCGAGGACAATCCCCATCCTCTCCTTGGCCGCTGCCTCTCCTTCTTCTGTGTACTCCTGAGGCTTGGCCTGAAATTAGAGAAGGTGTCTGCCGAATGGGAAAAAGCAAAATGTAGGAAATTTACATGAGTTTGTTCCAGAAAATCACAGTCAGCACGAAATAATCCCCTCCAGCCCACTGCAGAGAAGCACGGAGAAAGAGACGCCGGGTGACCATGCAGGCGTGAGGACTCATTTCCACCGAACGTCCACCCGAAGTTTAAGGAGAGGACAGCCAGAGGGCGGCAGAGATGTGGAGAGAAGACGGGGTTCTTGCCCCTGCCCCCCCCCCCCGCCGCCGCCTTGACACGGGGAAAACCAGCCGGCGTCACCAGACGTCTGTGCTGAGACAGGACCACCCGTCAGCGGTGTGCGGAGGGCCTCGGAGGGCCTGGGCTCCGTCTGGTGTGGGAGCGAACGCTGAGCTAGCTGGGGGACGTGTGTGTGTGTGTGTGTGTGCGCGCGCTGAGGTGGGAGCCGGGGCTGTCCTGGCGGCAGACACGCCCAGACGGCGAGCCCGCAGGGAGGAGCCGTGGGACTCAGAGCATCTCTTCAGTCAGCTGAAAGCGGGCCCGCTGGAACGGGAGGCACCCGCCAGAGCAAGGCTGGTTTCTATCAGTTCACGTGGTTCTCACACCCCACCTGCTCTGAGCAAACCAGTCGACAGTGGGGAAAGGATCAAGGAGCCTGAGGTGAGCGTCGACAAGGAGACTTTCTCAAACCCCAGGTCAGATCCTTGGGGGATAAGGAAGCGTTTTAGCTGCTCCTCCTGAAAACGGGTCTCTTCTGGAAAGTCCACTCCTCGGAAACCCGCCGCGAGCTCTGAGATCACCCCATAGCCAGGGGCCGAGCCCGGCACCTGAGCCCGGACCGGAGGTGCCAGGGCCCCAGGGGCTCCTAGTGAGCTGGGCCTCTGCTCTCTCAAGATGCCAGAGCAACGCTGGGCCTGACGAGAAACCCTGGAAGGAGGCACGTCCCAACCACACCATCAGCGGCACTGGAGGGCGGCCCGTCCCTCCTGGCCGCCGCGCCTGGGTTCTGGTGGCCCACGTGCTCTGGGCTGCAGGGCTCAGAAGGCCAGTGGTCACTTGTTCTGTAGGAGTCCACTGAGCTCCTCGGGGTTGGGGACATCGGCCTGAATCCACAGGAGGCCCCTGTCCTGCTGGAACTGGGAGCTGGTGGTGGGAGACACGCCGTGAACCAGTGCGTCACCTGTTAGATGTTGGGGCAGGAAAGGGGAACTAAGCCGCATGCCCAAGACCACACTCCGCCCGTGGGGAGAAGGGCTCCAGTGTCGCAGGAGCAGATAGGCGGCAGGTAGGAAGAGCCAGTGCCTGTGTGTGGGCGCAGCCAGGCTCCCCGGCAGGAGTGTTTCCCGAACACCAGGACCCCATGGAAGGGACTCACAGCGGGGCCCGAGGCGCCGCAGGCAGCCTGGCCGGGGAGGCAGACGCGGCCTCTACAGCTCGCTGCCTCCTGAGCTCAAAGGAAGTCCGTCTGAGTCTGATGCAGGCAGAGAGCCTGGCCTGCGTTCTGCAGACCGGGAGCCAGAACTCTCCCACCGACCTGCTCTTCCGTGGAGGATGGAGATGGGGGACGCGGCACTGCGCACCACCACCTGCAGGATGGAAAGCCGCAAAGCCTAACACTTCAGTACGAGAAGGAGGAGCGCCCGCTGGAGGGCAGAACTCGGGCACAGGAGGATGAGGCTGGTGGCCGGGCTGGCTGCACTGCAGCTGGTGGGGAGGGCACAGTCCCCGCGGTCCCCATGTCCATCCATCAGGCTGGCCCCTCCAGCTCCCTCAGCCTGGGCGGTGGCCGCGTGGACAGGCACAGCATGCGCCGGGCGCCCCTCGGCCTTCTGCAGGTCATGGCCGGGACACCTTCATCCATACCGTCCAGGGCTCGTCTTCCTCCTCCCTGGGCCACCCCAGCACACAGCAAGGACTCCTCCCCTCCCTGGTCACCAGAACCCCCAGCCGCGGCTGGACGACTCAGCAGAGGTCCACGGCCGGCTGGTGGGCTTCCAGAGTGGGCACATGTGCTGGGTCCTCCCTGGGCCAGGTGGTGGCGCTGCTGCCTTTAGGCTTCTGTGGCGCGTCCGTCGTCCACCGGGCTGTCCTCTCAGGCCGCCCCAGGAGCTGGTCCTTGAGCCCATCCGGCAGGACGGCTGCACACATGGTGGGGACGGAGCACCCTCCCCACGGGGCCACGGAGACACTGGGGCGGAGACTCTCGCAGATTCCACAGGGCTCCTCATTTATAAAACCACACAGAGCGTGTGGGCAAGGGGTGGGGGTCCAGGAGCATCTCTCAGCACTCAGCCGCCCCACTCACTGCGGGACAGAAGTCAACTTCCACCCCACCTGCGTCCTGGGGAACCTTTGTGGCAATTTAAGGCAATGCCTACGCAGTTTATTGTTCCACTTTTTCTTGAGGAAGGTTTCCGTTGCTAACTGGAGATCAGCAGAAAGTCTCATTTTCTTCTGGTTCTGACTGTCTTTATTTAAAACGCACGCCAGTCAGTTGCTGCTTCCACTGGGCAGCCGGTCTTCTCATTTCCTCTGAAACGTCCGCCCTGTCTCAGAGGAGAGCCCCTTGGAGCCAGTCTGCAGCTGGCAGCCTGCTTCGGTCTTTACCCGTCTGTTTCCTGCTGCCCAGAGCACCCTCAGCGTCCTCTGTCACAAGCGCCATCAGCACCTCTTCTGGCACCAACCACGTCTCCACCACAACCTGGAGGGTCTGTTATGTTTCTCCAGCCACACCCATCACGGTCCTTTTAAAACTGTCCTCTGCTTCCATCTGTCAGTGTCACAGATCTAGGCAACAGGTCATTTCCACTTGACTTTCTAATGTTATTTCTTACACCTGAGCGGACTGTGAGGTAACACTGATATTTCTATTACCCGCAAAGTTAGAGGACTTGGCACTGAAAATGCAGACACAGAGCAATGCTCTGTAGACAAGGTTGCATCCTAGAAGGCGTACAGGTGAGAGCAGTGAGCTTGGGGACGCGTACAAACACCCGTCGGTTCAAACTGAACTGAGATCCTGCAGCATCCTCGGCACGGCATCGGTGGGGATGACACCTCGGACGCGGGTCCAGGCAGAGCACACGCTGAGCTCACCAGGAAACACAGGAAACGTGCATCCCCCGAGGACCGCCCCGTGACCCCAGCAGACAGTACGAACAGTCCCAAAGGCAACACGACGCCAGTCAGGGAACATGGAATTCTGAGGCAGAGGGATGAAGTCAAGCACGCAGCACCCTGTCCTCCCAGCTCTGGCAGAAGATGCGGGCAGACGCCTTCAGAGCTGCCCTCCCCCCAAGCCCAGGCCGGCGGGGCAGCCAGCATCCTAAAGCTCTGACAACTCTAGCAGGGTGAGCCCAGCAAACTGGCAACAGAGCGGCAACATGGAAGCCTCAGGTTAAAATAACCTAGAAAAGATGAATGTGCACCTCCCATCGGGTGGGGGTGGGGACCCACTCCTTCCTGGGGACCCTGCCGCGAGGACCACCTCTCTCCGAGTGTCACTGGGCAACAGACGGCTTCCCGACTGAGAGGAGGGTGGCCCACAGGAGTCACTCGACAGCTTGGAGTGTGGCGAGGAGGTGGCCTGGAGAGGCTTCACCGGAAACATCAGAGGTGATGAAGTTCAAACAGAGAACACACGATTCCGGGGGGGGGGGCCAGGCTCTTCCCACACTCCTCGGAAGCACCCCCACCTCCAGATTTCTCTGAGCAACAGTCACTCCTCTGCTGTCACCATCTTTGCTCTGAGACTCCACTCCTGCTCTGCTCTGCCGAGCCCACCCCAACACTCAGATCGTGGCGAGAGGACTCCACCTGAAACAGCCGCCCGTCAGGAGGAAGTGGGGCATGGCCGGAGCTCCGCACATTAAACTGCCCCTGCACTTAGGAGCCTCCCCGGCCAGGACGATGAAAGCTTTCTCGTTAAAGTTTTCAGGTCGCACTTTGAACGCACTGCCTTTTGTGGATGGAAGCCATATTTCTGGTGTCATTCTAATAGTTTCCGTGTGCAATTCAATACCTGTTCAACCTGTAGTTTGATTAAAGGTCTAATGAATAATTTCTCTGTCATTTACATTCAAAAGAAATGCATTCAGAAGCCAGCGCGCCATCTGACTCCCCATAAATTCCCTTCTCAGACACGCATTTGGTCAGATTCACAAAAGCTTAATGTCAGATTATTATTTCTGGCATTCACTCATTGGTGCGTCCCAAAAATTCACCTGTAGACGTGATTCTCAGCTACTCCACACCAGAAGCAATTCATCCTCGCGACGTTCCCCGGTTAATGGAGGCTTTCATGTTCTCTTTGCCGCATTCAGTCAGATACGGGTACCCACTGTGCGATGACAGAGCCATGAGCGTTGTCACTGAGCTGGAAGTGGCTTCTCACCCGCCGGAGGGAAGGGTTTCACAGTCAAAAAACATAAAACCCGCACGACCTTTTCCACCTTCCAGTTGGTGCTTACGGGCGTTTCTCAAAGTGTGTCCCCCCCGCCCCAGATTCCAAACTCTCCCGTGAGGGTCTTCGCTGCCCCTGCCTGGCAGGGCGTCCATCAGACTAAAGGTTTGCACACATGCAGCTTGGCACCCACCCCTCCCCCTGGGCCGGGGCAGGACTCAGTCGGCCCTGCAGAAATGCCTGGCAGCGTCCACGTAGTCTCCTGGTTTTACGGAGCACAGTCTTTGCAGATCCGGTGTCTCTTCCGCTCTACGTTTGAATTTTAACGCACTGATTTATGATCATCTGAATGCAAACCATAAAGTGTATTATATAAAAGCGGAACCTTCACTCTGCCTTCCCTGCCCCCTCCCCGACTCATCACCCCCACCGCACCTCCATCTAAAATGATGAAGACGCGAGAGCAAAGGAGAAAGCTAACTTTTCTGGTATTTTCCCTTAGAATAAAGACTTTCCTTGATGCTTACGTTCCCGGAACGGGTCCAGAGGAGAGCCCTTCTCCTTCGGGGCCAGCGCTCGCGCTGCGGCAGCGGGCGTGGCTCGCGGGCCCGGGCCGGGATGCAGGTGGGCGACTGGACGGCCTTTCCCCGGGCGCCGGGGGCGCACTGTTCAAAGAGCCTCCGCGCAGGAAACGGACCAGAAACGCAAACCCAGGAGGGTCAGCGGCCCCGCAGGACGCTCCAGCCCCTACCGCCGCCGCGAGGAGCCTCCCTCGGCCGCGCTGGCGGGGCCCCTGCAGCCCGCGCTGCGCCCGGGGGGCCTGCGCGGGGAGCGCGCGCTCGCTGGCGCTGTTTGCGGCCGTGCGCCCTTCGCGGCAAACACTTCCTCTGGGCCACGGCAGCCGTTTCCTGCGCTTTCGTCTCGGCCCACAAGTAATGGAAACATTCGCCTCGTACATGTAAGAAGCTAAAAGGGCCGGGGAGGGGGCTTCACACGGACACGCGTCCTGCTGGTCGGAGCTCACGACACAAACCAAGAGTTGAACCCGGTTAACATCCTCGTAAATAGAAGGAATAAAATATGAGAAGGTGCAAAAAGTTAATTTTGCATGCTGCGTGTCGGAGAAGCTTAAGGGTTTTCCGTTTTAAGTTTGGAAGACCTGAATACTAGTAGTTAAGTAATAATGGTAAATTAAAACAATAAATAACACTCGTTAAATGTTTGCTGTGTACCTGACGCCACTCTGGACGCCCCTCCAAGACTCTCGGAAACCTGGGTGGGTCGTCCCCTCGGAGGGTAGCCACATAGCAGCTCAGTGAACACCTGCAGACCACGAGCCTCGAGTAACCCTCCAACGTGCGGAGGTCCAGCCTGCAACATGGGGGCGGCCGCACACACCGTGGTGGTAACGCGGGCTCCATCCACACAGCAAAATACAGAAGGGTCTGCGTTCAGCGGGGGACAGGGGGCATTCGGGCCCCGCAATACAGACTCTGGAAAAGAAGGGAAAGAAAAAAGGCGTTTCTAACATGCAAGATTAAATTTAATTTCTCCAGCCGCCAATACTCCAGTTGGTCCCAAGAACATCCACACAGGTCGTAGCCTCAATTCACAAAGTGAAGTTCACAGCCGACCAGATCAGGTGTCGTTTCAGGTCAGTTCGTTCATTAGACTGTGAGAAGTGGGGTAAAATCGGTGCCTCTGGTTCTGAAGGTGCCAGACCTGATCCAGGAAGAAGGACTGGGCAGAGAGACCTGGCACCGTCCCCGCCCGCACCGTTCTGACTGCCGCCCACCCCGGGAGCCTGGAGGGTTTCAAGAGAAGGTCGCCACTAATCATGGGGTTTAAACGTTTGAGGTGGGAAAGACCGCCAGGCGCCAAGAAAGAGAGCGATCTCACTCGGCTATATCAACAATCATTATTTCAACACGGAAACCTCCACAGGGACACACGGAATTTACTCCGTGTTTGAGGAACGAACACCTCTCCAGGTGTGAGGTCAACAGTGAGCCACCCTCCTCAGGAGCCCTCTCCTCTTCACCTTGGGAGTAACGCAGTCACACAGAAAGCCGTCTGGCTCGACCCTCGTGACCGTTACTTCTGGTACAATCGTGCCTCGGAGCGGAAGTTATTTTTTTTATATAAATGCAAAAGCACTTTTTCGGGGCGGGAGGACATGGCATCTGCACTATTTCCCTTTCTCTGTGTTCCATTTTCCAGGGGCTACTTTACCGTGTGATCCACCAGACGGGCAGGTCATTCTTCACAAGCCAAGGAAGAGGGGGAAGCAGTGGACACGACCCGTGGTGGACACACTGTCCCCCAGCCACGATGTCCCTCACGGGCTGGGCCCCCTTCCTGAGCCGCGGCCCCTAGTGTTGGCCCCCCCACCTTCCCAGACTGCAGGAAGAAGGCTGAGGGACAAAGGGGACAGAGGGCCCCCGGTCAGTGCTGGATGGCCTGCCACTGGCCTCCCCTGCCTTTCCTCCCTGGACAGCCGGGCAGGTGGAGGGACAGACAGCAGAGGGGCTGAGAGCAGTGTTCCTTCTCCTGCCTGGTGCAGACACGGTCCTCGTCTGGGAGCTGGGAGATGACCCCGAGAGGCCAGGCGTCTGCAGGGATGGAGGCCCCGGAGGATGACGGAGAGCCCTGGGCTGAACTGTCAGGCTGGCTGGGTCCCAGCCATGGTCAGTACTCCAGACCACCACCCCAGGGTAGGGGGCAGACGCCAGGAAGGCAGGGGGAAGGCTGACCACCACCGGTGTCAGTGCCCACAGTCCCAGAAGGGGACCGACGTGGGCAGACAGGCCACACAAACTGCAAAACAGCTCCCAGCCCTTTGCTTCTAATGATTTTCCAAGTATTTCAGACCCGAGTCTGCTGCCTGTGGACAGCGGGCCTGCTGTGCACACTGGTACCCGCAGAGCCCCAGCAGTGGCCTTCTGCGGTCCCCCCACTAAGGCCGCTGAGGAGCCTGGAGGAGCTCGGGCCCCTCTATCATCTTAGGTGGCCGCCCTGAGGGACAAGCTGGCCTTCCTGGCTTCCTGGAAGTCTCTGGGCCACCTCACTAATTAGCCCAAACTTGGCAGCTTAGAGCAGCAGAGTTTATTCTCCCTCAATTCTGGAGACGGAAAGTCTGAGCTCAAGGACCTGACAGGACCACGCTCCCTCCGGAGGCTCCAGGGGAGTGTCCTTCCTGCCTCTTCCAGCTTCTGGGGGCCTCGGCGTCCCCATGGCTGTGGCCACAGCCCTCCAATCACACAACCTCCCCTGGTGTCTCTTCTTGCCCGTTAGAGTTAGGGTCCACTCTAAATGCAGGACAGTCCTCTCGAGAGATCCTTGACTAGTTAAATCTTCAAAGACCCCCCCCCCCGAAGCTCCAGGGGTCGTGAATTCAGTGGGGGAGGTTTAACCCCCTTGGGACACCAGGCAGATTCCCCTCCCGGCGGAGCTGCACTGTGGGGTGCTCCGCCTCTGCCCTCTGACGCAGGGCACCTCCACCTCTTGCCGCTCCTGACTTGCCACTAGTTTGTGGGAGCAGTGGTTAACCCTCCAGTTTATTATTTCATTTAATCTTCACAATAATCCTGAAGGAGACAGATCGCTCTCGTCTCCTGGAGCAGAGAACTGAGATTCAGAGCAGTTAAGAACGAGGAAGCAGCAGGCAGGCCTGAGACCCTGTCTCAGCGCCTCCACCGCACCCCGCCTCCCTTGAGTGGACATGAAGGTCCCCACAGGGGCCCAGATCCAGCCCCTCTGTGTCTCTGCAGGGATGTCGGAGGCGGTGTGGAGCAGGACGGACCCCGACGCAGGGGAGGAGGATGCAGCCACCCGGCCCAAAATTGCCCTTCCAGCATCACGGCTGGGGCGACCGCTGCCCGGTGGGGCTGGAGGAGCTACAGTCGGGGGACGGGTCCGTGAATGAGCTGGAGCAGATGTTTCCACTCTGGGAACTACCAGACCTTTCGGGCTGTGCGTTTATCCTTCAAGGGGATAAAACTCTACGCTTCTATTGTGTGTTGTCATTGGAGCATCGCACAACTTTATCAAACTTTTTATTCTGGAAACTGAATTAATTTTCTGCAAGGGGTTTTTTGTGCGGCCCTTTAATCACATTTACTGGGGAACATGTGTACAGTACAACTGAAGAGCCGATTACGGCTTCCAGAAAGGCCACTTTCAAAAGGAGACTGCCCTCGCTCCTGAGGCCTCCATCTGAAGGTCCCTGGGTTTTGTGAAGAGGAAAAAATTAATTACTATTTTAATAACGAAGCCAAGCCGGCTGAAAATCCTCTTAGAGACTGGCGGGATGATGTAATGGCTAGCAGGGGGGATATTGAAAACGCTGACCACACAGTCCACCTCCACCCACTATTCAGCCTCCGTAAGATGATACGGGCCACTGGGTCACACATTAGGGAATTAGAAATATAATAATAACATTGTTTTTTTCCTGGGAAGGGGAAAAGTTGTGATCCTGAGACGCAGGCTGGTGGGAATTCCAGCCTGCCGGCCCCGTCTCTGCTGCCCTCACCCCAGGCTACGGCGGCTGCAGACCTAGCTCTGCCCAAAGCAACGCCGGGACGCAGGGACCGCGGGGTGAGGCAGGTGGTCGCGGGCCTGTCCACGCCCAGAGCCTGCGTGACGTGGGCCGCGTGCCACCTCCTGTCCCCCAGAACGGTCTTCTCCTCGGCAGGCTGAGCCATGGGTTTTCCTCTGTCAGCGCCTGTGCCTCGCAGTCTTTCTCCTGAAAGCAAAAGTTTCGCACCAGAATGATGACATGGGGGCGTCCCCTCCATCCCTACGGCACACAGACCCCGCGACGCCCAGGTGGGCTCCTGCGGCGGACGGCAGAGGCGGGTTGGAGCCCCGCCGCCCAGGCCCGGAGCGCACGTGCTGCCCGGGGGTCAGCGCCGTGGCCCCGTGCCTCGCCCTGCCCGCCACCTGTCTCTGTGCAGCCGGGAGCTCGAATGAGGTTTAAATGGTGGGAAACAATGAAACGACTGCCGATGCTTCGTGACACGGAGCCTCACGTGGAATCCACAGTCCGGGGCCATAAGTAAGGCTGTTCGGGGGGGGGGGGGCGGCGGACCGTGGCTGCCTCTGCGCCGTGGGCAGAGCTGAGCTGCTGCACCAGACACCGTCTGACCAGAAGCGCCTGGGGGTCGCCACTGTCCCTCCATAGCCCGTCCACCCACCCGTCTCATAAACCACCCCGCAGTGCTGCCCGACCTGGTCAAGCCTGGAATTGACCCCACTGTATACCCTTCCAACTTCAGTCCCAAACCTAGACTCTAAAAACCCAAATCCTGACAAATGCACCTAAAATTAACCACGCCGGTGACCGTGCAGGTGACCTGGGGTTGGGCTCCAAAGTGTTCCCTTCCTGCAAACTCAGAAAAATGCCAAAGCCGACAGGACCTCGTGACTCCATTGCACAGAAAGAAATCATACCAGACAAACAAATGGGGTTTTATTAGCTGTTTATAACCTGTATTTTTTTCCTAAATTGCTGGAGTTAGCATAAAAGAGACGTGTCACATTGACATGAAGTCGCCCAGTTAGGATTATGAATTCTGCGACAGCACGATTGCCTGGATATCAATATGTTTTTTCATGAATTGCGCAGAAAAGCAGGTGTATAAAAATAAAACTCACATAAAATATAAATTATCATGGTGCGAGTTAATTCTATACCCTCGGGACACAATAGCTCACACACTTTATATTTGCAAAAATGTTTGTGAGTTACTTTTTTCTGATTTATTTATTTATTTCTATTTATTGAACGTTTTTTTCCCCTCGCTGAGAGAACTCTGTGAGACAGACATCTTATTTCCATAACCATCCCTGGAGGACAAGAGCCATAAAATGTTTCTATATTAACCTTGATGTCCCAGATAACATGACTCAGAGTGCCATCCAAAATGCAGCTGCAGTCAGGTCTTCTCCTCGGAGCAGGCAGGAAAGGGGGAAAGGAAAAACAAATGTCTCTCCTCATCAGAGTCTGTGCGGTAGCGGTGAAATGAATGCATGAGAAGTTGGGGGAGGGGGCTCGCTTAGCTGCTAATTACACTGACAAACCCAGGAGACAGTGAAGCCCAATGGCCAGAGCACTGTTTGTATCTGTGACACAAATGTCTTCACGTTTTGCACTTTTGGGGGGTGAAGGGATATCAATGTATTTATTTTCCTTCCAGGTTGAGGTATAATTAACACACAGCCTGGCGTGAGTTTAAGGTGCACGGCATAATGATCTGACTTACGGGCATCAGGAAATAATGACCAAAATAAGCTGAGTGAACATCTATCACCCCGTACAGATGTAACATTAAAGACAGAGAAAAAATGTATTTTCTCCTCGTGAGGAGAACCCTTAGGGTTTACTCTCTTTGACAAGTTCCGTATCTAACACGCGGTGGGCTTAATCGCGTTTATCACGTTGTTCATTATGTCCCCAGTACTTGTTCATCTTAGAACTGGAGGTTTGTGCCTTTTGACAGCCTTGATCCAACTCCCCCACCCCCGACCCCCACCTCTGGTGACCACAGATCCGATCTCTTCTTCTGAGAGTTTGATGTTTGTCCTTGAAGTGTAACTGACCTACAACACGATGTCAGTTCCTGGTTCACAGCATATCGAGTCCATATTTCCATACATTGAAAAATGATCACTGCGGTGAGTCTAGTTACCACCTGTGGCTGCACAGAGACGTTGCATAGCTGTTGACTGCATCCGCTCCCTGTGCATTTCATACTCATGACTCACTTACTTTGTAACTAGAACCTGGTACGTCTTCATCTCCTTCTCCCGTTTCTCTCATCCCCCACCCCTCCCCTCTGGCAGCCGCCTGTTTGTTCTCTGCAACTGTGACTCTGTTTCTGTTTTACATTTGTTCATTTGCTTTGCTTTTCAGATTCCACGTGGAGGTGAAATTATAAGGCATTTGTCTTTGTCTGACTTATTTCACTTTGCATAATACCCTCTAGGTCCACCCACATTATCACAAATGGCAAGACTTCATTCTTTTTATGGCCGAGTAGTATTCCATTGCACGTATACACAACACCTTCTTTATCCATTTGTCTGCTGATGGGCACTTGGATTGCTTCCGTATTTTGGCTGTTGTAAATAATGCTGCAATGAATGTGAAGGTGTGTGTATCTTTTCAAATTAATGTTTTCATTTTCTTTGGATAAATACGCAGAAGGGGAATTGCTGGATTGTATGATACTTCTACTTTTAACTTTTTGAGGAATCTCCATACTTTTTCCATAGTGGCTGCACTAATTTACATTCCCACCCACAGTTCACAGAGGTTCCCTCTCCTTCAAATCCTCACCAACACTTGTTATTCGTTGTTTTTTGTATGATGGCCATTCTGATAGGTGTGAGGTGATTTCTCATTGTGGATTTGATTTGGATTTCCCTGATGAGTGGTGATGGAGAGCATCTTTTCACGTGCCTGTTGGCCATCTGTGTGTCTTTAGAAAAATGTCTCTTCGGGTCCTCTACCCATTTTTTAATTGGATTGTTTGTTTTTTCCATGTTGAGAGTTATATGCGTTCTTTGCATGTTTTGGATTCAGCCCCTTATTGGGTGTATCATTTGCGAATATCTTCTGCCAGTCAGGAGGTGGCCTTTTTGCTCTGTTGATAGCTTCCTCCATCGCGCAAAAGCTTTTTAGTTTGGTGTTGTCCCTTTGTTTATTTTTGCTTTTGTTCCCCTTGCCTGGGGAAACGTATTCCCCCAAAAATACAGCTGAGACTGACGTCAAAAAGCGCACTATGTTCACTTCTAGAAGGTTTTATTATTTCAGGTCTTACGTTTAAGGTTTTAATCCATTTCAAGTTTATTTTTGTACACGGTGTGAGAAGGTAACCCAGTCTGATTCCTTTGCGTGAAGCTGTTCCGTTTTCCCAGCACCATCAAACTCAATTGTAAATGGAATTCTTTTCTAAATTTCTCTTTCTGGTGGTTCACTGTTAGTGAGTAGAAATGCATCGGGTTTGGGGATATTAATTTTGTATCTTGTAATTTTATCAAGTTGATTGATGAGTCCTAATAGTTTTTTGGTGGTGTCTTTAGGATTTTCTACATATATTATCATGTTGTCTCCAAGCAATGACCATTTTACCTCTTCCTTTCAAATCCGAATTCCTTTTATTTATTTTTCCTGTCTGATTGCTGTGGCTAGGATCTCTAATACTATGTTAAATAAAAGTGACAAAAGTGGGCATCCTTGTCTTGTTCCTGATCTTAGAAGAAACACTTTCAGCTTTTCACTGGTGAGTATGATGTTAGCTGTGGGCTTGTAATATACTGTCTTTTTTTTTTTTGTCAAAGTATGTTACTCACTTTGTTGGGAGTTTTTTTATCATAAATGAATGCTGAATGTAAGCATTAAGTCTATTAAGTTCATCTGGTTTAATGTGTTATTTAAGGACTGTGTTTCCTTATTGATTTTCTGCCTGGACGATCTGTCCATTGATGTAAGTGGGGTGTTACCATTCCCTACTATTGCTGTGTTACTGTCAATTTTTCATATTATGTCTGCTAATATTTGCTTTATGTATTTAGGTGCTCCTGTGTTGGGTGCATATATACTTATAGGTGCTACATCTTCTTCTTGGATTGATCCCTTGATCATTATGTGGTGTCCCTCTTTGTCTCCTGTTAATCTGTTTTATTAAAGTCTCTTTTGTCTGATGTAAGTATTGCTACTCCAACTTGCTTTTCATTTCCATTTACATGGGACTTTTTCCATCCCCTCACTTTCAGTCTTTGTGTGTCTTTACATCTCAAGTGCAGGCAGCATACGTACGGGTCTTGTTTTGTATCCATCCAGCCAGTCTATGTGGAACATTTGATTGGAACATTTACTCCATTTACATTTAAAGTAATTATCGATAGGTGTGTGGCTATTGACGTTTTGTTAATTGTTTTCTGGTTATTTTGCAGTTCTTTTTTGTTCCTTGCTGCTTCTTCTGCTCTCTTCCCTTGTGATTTGATGACTGTCCTTAGTACTACATTGAATTCCTTTCTCTTTTGTGTGTGTGTATCTCTCGTAGATTTTTGTTTGTAGTTATAATGAGGTTTATAGACAGTCATAGATAGATAGATAGATAGATAGATAGATAGATAGATAGATAGATAGATATGGCCATTTTAAGTTGATGATCCCTTAAGTCTGAGCACATTTTATCAACCCCTCCTTTTTACTCATTCCCCTCTCCAAATTGTTCACTGTTTTGACATCATATTTCACATCCTTTTGTTTTGTGTGACCCTTAGCTACTTATTGTGGATATAGATAATTTTATCACTTTGTCTTAACCTTTATACTAGCTTTATAAGTGGAAAATGGGTCTGGCCCAGACTTCTTTCAAGTTACTACTCTTGCCCTGGGTCCCAGAGCATGTGGGGTTTTGTGTGCCCATAGAAGTGGAGTTTCTAGTTCCTACATTTCTATTTCCTAAGTAAGCCCCACTGGCCTTCAGAGTCAGATGTTCTGGGGACATACATTCTCTTGCAGGACGTGGGCTGGGGAGCCCAACGTGGGGCTTGGACCCCTCGCTCCTTGGGGGGGAACCTCTATAATTGTGATCATCCCCCCATTTGAGGCTCACCCACCCGAGGGTGTGGGTCTTGACTATGTCAGGGCTCCACCACTCCTGCCCACCTGTTGTGGCTCCTTCTTTATCTCTTCAGCTGTAGAAGATCTTCCTTTTGCTTCTCCTCAGGTGGTTCTCACTGACAGCTGTTCTGTAAATAGCCGTAGTTTCCATGTGCCTGTGGGAGGAGGTGAGCTCAGGGTCTCCCTACTCTACCATGTTGGACATTCCCTTACAAACATCTTAATGTTTTTAAAATGTATCCATTTCTATATTTGAGATCCTTTTCCGCATTTTCTCCATGAAGAAGAGAAGAGTTTGTAAACTCTCGGTGGGTGAATCACCATTTGTTTTACCACACAAGGAATTTAGGACTCTTTAGAACCTTTTTCCTGAATCATCACCCCACAGACACTGCCCACAAACATTGCTCTGAGCCAGAGCTTCTCAGCTACTGGTGACCCATCACTGGGGCAATTGTCAAGGTGCAGCCTCTGATGCTCCAGGACCAGGGTGGGTAGCAGCGCCCTTAAGCTGGTTCCCAGGGGACAGTGATGGGGGTCAGGGGGCACCCAGGGACCACACACTGGGAGCACACACACACTGGGCAGCTTCTGGCAGAGGCCCTCTCCAGGTAAGACCCAGAGGACTGCGCTGCCTCTGTGCCTCCGGTGGCTGGCCCAGAGCTCCCAGCCCTGTTCCCACTGCCTGCGATGCCCTTCTCCATCTCCTCCTCTTTCTCCCAGTGAAATGCTGCCCTCCTGTAGCCCCTAGAATTCGCACACAGAAGGAAGAACCCATTCCCCTGGTTTCTAGAAAGCTTTATTCTAACATGGACTATGTCCTCCCCACAATTACACCAATAACTGTCTTTACTTTCTCCCCCACTGTCCACCCTGCCTTCTAGCCCATGAGGCACTTGAGAAGAGGTGGCTGCTTTTTTATCTTTTGGTCTAAAAGAGTGGCTGGATTAAAATCCTGCTGAATGAATGGATGTGAGTCTGGAATAAACAGCACAGAGCAGAAACAGCCTGCACACCTGTCCCCTCCCCCACAGTTAACCCTTACAAGTCATCTATCCTCTCTTCTGCAAAGCACTCACACCACAAGTAGATGGCTTTCATAACCAGGACGGAGGCGGGAACTTTTGTGATTCTTACGAATCCTTTCCAGGACACAGAGTCTGCCCTGTCTGCATCCGGTTAGAACCGCGTGGGTGTGTTTTGCTCTCAGAGAGTGGAGGCAAAGTTGTGTTGCTGCCGTGGTTTGATTCTAACCGTCTTGTCTGATCCTCATGGCCTTGTTTTCATCAGTTGCCTAATGAAAAGGGTCCGGGGGTTTAGAAGAAGCCACCTGTTGAAGAGAGTCGCCCCAGGAGGAGGCGCCCAGACCCCGGCCCGCAGGCCTGGGAGACACTGCGCACCCAGCAGCTGTGAGGGAGACTAGCCTCGCGGCTCCGTGTCCCTGAGACGTGGCGCTGCTCTGGGGTCCTGACTCACAGGGCAGGTACTTCCCGGCAGCCGCCCTCCTGAAGAAACCACGCCCTGGGCTTTCCAAAACTCTGATTTGCTTCCGCCTTCATTTCTATCTCCAGGTCCGGAGAGTGAAGGTGCATCTCACCCCTTTCTACATAACCCAGACAGTTTTGCTCCCAAAGTGGACAGACTCTGCTTTTGTGAACAGAGAAGTAAAGCTGCAAGAGAACAGGGCAGGTAGTTTAACTGAGTAAATTTTCCCTGCCTGCTTCGGCTGGAGCGCCCCGGAGAGAACCAACAGCACACGTCCAGGGATCACCTTCCCGCCCACTTGGGGACTCTGGTCGCACCCTCCCCTCGAAGACGCGTGACTGGACTGTTACATCCGAGTCCCTTAGTAACAGAAATGTATTTTGTCTGCCCTGTAGCATCTAGCACTGAGCTCTGCCCACTGCTGACACTTGATAAATATTTAATTAGCCCAGACAATATCAATCCTGCTGGAATATACCGACCGCCAGTCTTTTTATGGGGCCTTCATTTCTTAATTATATTGATCACTCGTATCATGTGACCCATAATTGGTTCTTTTCTTCTGACAATATATTTTTAATGAAGGGCTTCTGACCTCTTTGTAATGCAAAGCGTGTCTTCTAGAAAAAGTGGATCGCTTACACCGGAATGTTTTCTGTCCTTCTTTCTTTTAAGACTGTAGAATTAAAGTGAAAGTTGGAGGGGATATTTGCCTATTTCCCCATCAGGAAGCTGCCCAACCACCCGGGCGCCCTGCATCTGGTCCACACACACACGTCCCCGGCCTGCCCGCCCAGCTGGCAGCAACTCACCAACCACGCAGGAATTTCAACTTCCCTGAAACACTGAGAGAGCACGTGAGGGTGTCCCCCCTGCTCAGACGGGAGCCCCCGCCCCCGGGAGGCCCGCCCGAACCCAGACGTCCTCTGCGGGCAAGCCTGCGACCACTAAGGAGAACAGACTCGCACAGCAGCCTCGAGTCTGCACGTCGTCACCATGTTGTCATCAGAGATCTTAAAACTGTGAGTCACATTAAGCTTCCTCTGAAGGCTGCACCGAGCGGGAAATGGTGCCATCCTTCCTTCACCCGGCAGCCGCCCGTCGGCAAAGATCTCCGGGCTCCGCCTCGCTCACTCGGACCAGAAATGAGTAAAGCCGGGTCTCTACACGCAGGGGAAGTGCAGCTCCACCACCTCCGTCTGGTGGAATAGCCAGAAATGTAAGTAAGGAAAACCCAGGGTTAGACGGTGCTCTGGTCCAGGCGCCCCCAGCGTGGGGCGAGGGCAGGGAAACGGCCAGGCCTCCTGAGGGAAGCGGGCGGCGGGCAGAGGCTGTGGCCAGAGGCCCTGCGGTCCCGCAGGGCTGAGGGGAGCCCGCAGGCCCAGGGCACGCGGCCCGCGCGAGCGTGTGCCGCGGAGCAGTCAGGTGTGCGCTCCATGCGCTCCCCGGGGGGTGGTGTCTGCAGTCATCTCCTCTGTGCTGCTCGTTTTCCAGACAAACTCGGCGGACAGAGACTGGGGTCTGACAGGCGGGGCTGTATCTGAGGGAGGAAGGGCGTTTGAAGGGCGCTCTTCTCAGACTCTCATCCTGACGGCCAAGTGCACCTCCTGTGATTGCAAAGCTCATTTTTAGGACCCAAGATATAAAGCGTGGCTGCCGGCAAACAACGATAACGTCTGAAGAGAGCTGCTCGCGAGCGCAGGGGGGCCGCAACCACGCCCCCCCCCCAGGGACGGGGACAGCAGGCGCTCAATGACAGTGCGTGAGGCTGAGATGAAACCATGCGGTGAAATGAAGAAATGACGTCACGCAGGGAGACGGCAAACGTCTGTTTCAAGCAGAGACAGCCAGACGTTAGCTGAGACGTCTTCCTCCCGGGCCCGTGGACGCAAGGAATGCGCTTGGTTCTTGAATAAACGCAACTTGCTGTTTGCTTTCTGGACGTCAGGGGGCTGGGTGCGGGTCAGGGCGGGGAGGAAACCTGAACACGGCTGGGCCCCTCTCCCCGTGAGGAGGAGGATGACCTGGGCGCCGTGCGTCTGGCTTCACCTAGATCAACCGCAGACGAATCTCAACACGGAGGGAACCTAGAAGGAAAAGCTCACAAACATGCCTTGGTTCACTTTTCTGTTAAATCTGAGTTTCCTGAGCAAATGCTTCCTGCAAAAGTATTAGAATTCCTCTTTAGGAGCAATTTTAAGTGTCTGGGGTCCCTACCAGATATCTCATATGCTGTTTACAGGGGAATAAATTAAAATATTTCAGTGGAAGTATTGGCTAACTTTTCCATAACACTTACTCCAGGGGGAGAAGGGGACACTTTACCGTAATTGTCTCTACTACTGTAAAATTCCGCCGTTAAAATTCGAACAGACCCCAAGAAAAAAGAAGAAGTTAGCCATGTGAACTATGTCTAGAGGAATAATAGGAGTTGACGATGTGGTTTTTAAAAATCATGTGTCTGATCGCCCGCCAACAGAGCGATGGCTGACTGCATTCCTCCCTCCGCCAGCACGGCCCGCGCGCTGAGCACTTCCGCCCCGAAGGGCGCCACTGTTCGCAGTAAGTTGTTCTGAGTGTTATTTCGTTACCCTGTTTAATCTTTCATTTAGCTTTTAAAATGCCAGTTCACACCCTTCAGGTTCAAAAGGAGCAAAGCCACACAGCAGAGTTTCTCGGCCCCCCACCCCTGCTTGCCAGCTTCCCCGCCCCTCCCCTGGGGAAACCAGGGGTGACCGTTTCTCAGACCCCTTCCAGAGACACTCTGGGGACACACAGGCAAACGTGTGTGTCAGGCCTCTTAGCTTTCCCCCTGCCCTTGATTCCAGACGCCAGTAATCCTTGGGTAAGGACACGTGAGTTCAGAAGCCCTGGCACTAAACAGCCCAGGCACGTGCTGCCTCATCGACCCCAGCTTGTGCCCCCAGCACGTTGGCTGGGGGTGGCCCCCTGCAGAGGGCCTGCAGTGGGACATGGTTCTGGGTGTAAATAACCAGATTCATGCCATAAATCCTTCAATACTTACTTTTTGAGAACTTACTGTGCACCTCTCACTTTTTCCCTATCTCTGAGGACATGACCGCCATCGAGGAACTTTCCCTGAAGGAAAATGTAGTCACGAGTGAGACCAGCCAGAGTTTGACAAAAGCAATTCTAGAAGCAGGGACACTTCGGTCCGACGGCAAAGCCCCCGCCCAGGCTTGGGGGCAGGAGGGGCCGTGTGTGTGTGTGTGTGTGTGTGTGTGTGCGCATTTCAAGGTTCACAAAGCAAGGCGTCACTGAGCATCTTGACCGCTGTTAACTGTTGGAATGCTGATGCTGAAACAGGAGTAGGGTATTAAAAACGAACGGATCTAAATGACTTTCATCATCTCTCGTCTCGGCTGCCTCTGCAGCACCTGCGAGACTCCCTTTGGTGGCTCATCCACCTGTATCTGCTGCAGATTCTAAGAAAGCCCTGGGAAAGGTGACCGACCCCACAGGACAGTGAGGCGGCAAAACACACCACGGCAAGTAAACTACGTTTACATTTTTTATTTCGACGTTTAATACTCTGTGGTCTGTAAAGAAAACCAAAGTTCGGCGTGGCGTAAACTTACAGGCGAATTCCTGGGGGACCTTACTCCAAAGAGAAGCCCTCACAGACAACAGCAAAGCGTGCGAGGTGACCCAGTCATCCACAGAGCTGTGGCCAAAGGCGGCCATTTTTTAACTTTTGTCATGAGAGGATGAGAAAATGAGCATTTGTTTCAATTACAGAAAAAAAAAAAAAAAAAAAACCTTAAAAGTTAACGTCCTTAAGCATTCTCTCTCTGAGGAAAGTCAGACGCCACAGTGCCCCGTCAGGCGGCAGGGGTGTGTCAGTGAACAGCCGCCACTGGTCTGAAACTGAAATGCTGGTTTTGATCGGTGTAATTCTCTGTTTTGTGACTAGGCGTTGGGAACCAAGTTGTCGGCAGCTCCCAGCCCCGCTGAAATGAAACGCCAGCCCCAGCGTGTGCGCCGGGAAGGTGACTGGAGCTCCAACTGCCAGCAGTGGACCCTGGTTCTGCCACTGTTGGCTTCGGGCCACTGGGCCCACCGCACGTCTACCTGCCTGGTTGCGAGCATCAGCTGAGGTCACGCCGGACGGGCCGAGCCCGGTGAGCTGTGCATTTAGGACAAAGCATTTCACGACTGCGAGTTCCCACTGTCTCATCTGAAGAGTTAAGACACCACTGGTCTTAACAGTTACCCCTGTTAAGAGCTTTGTGAACATTATGTCAGTTTCTCCCCATTTTAAAGCTTTTGAACATCCAAGTCCAGCCAACTCAACTAGTTCTGAGTGTTGTTTCCTTCAAGAAGCCCCCCACCTTCTCGGTGGCTGGTCCCTCCTCTCTGTCCCCCAATGTCCCTTTGAAAACAGGACCGGTGTGACAGTGACCTGGTTCCACCAGGATGACTTGTTCCGGGTGGTCTTGGACCCTGGACAGTGGGCGCTGAGATCGGAGCCCCTCCGACTGCGTCCGCAGGCTGCTCAAGTCAGAGTAACCGTCCTCAGGGCGACAAAACTTGTCGCCAGGAAAGTCTTCAACATACCTTTTGTGCTAAAACTTCAGTAAACCTTTTCCCTGTCCTGTTGTGGGGAGAGAGTTGTAGGTCCTTCCCCACAGTTGGCAGTGATCATCACGGGCACGTTACATCGCTTTCTCTTCTCCAGAGTGAATCATCCCAGTTACTCTGTCTCCACTGACCAGGCACGTCCACACCCGACACCTCTGTCTTCTGAATGCTGTCATCCCAACCACCCGATAGGTCGCAAAAATGGGCAAGAATGTTTAAGTATATATGTATATATATGGCGATGGTGGAGCCGATAATAACTGCTGTCAAGGCCTCACCGGGCCATGACCTTCGATCTGGGTGTGAAGTCTTTCTGGAGGCGTTTACAGGTGAGACTCACCCCAGGATGAGCTTCTGTGGATGCTTCGTGAAGCCCATTCTGTGCGGGCCAGCCTGACTGGCACTGAGCCTCTTACGACCACTCTGAGACCGACCCCAGGCATGTAGTCCCTGCCCCGGGGATGGCGGTCCTGGAGGAAGGCCCCTGCTGACTTTACCGTGATGGTCCTGACTGGCGTCACGGGGCAGACGTTTCCAAGGTCTTTGGAGATGACAGTGGGTGTGTCCTGGTCCGTCCACACACCTGCCACCTGCCTCCCCCCACGAATTAGCAGCATCCGTCCAGAAGACAAGTCCTCACGCCCCAGGTCCCGGCAGCCGCCCGAGGTTCTGAACCTCCAGCTTGTGGGGCTGGAAAGGGAAAAACAGCCACTCACCTCTGAAGAAAGCCACAGACGTCAGTTAGGCGCTGCGGAGACAAGAGGACTGGGAAAGCAGGCGAACCCTGGTCTTCAGTTTCACTTGGTCCTGAAAAGAACTATGACTCTGGGTTTGGTTTTAACCCACGGAGTCCCTCCAGAAGGGTTTGTATGCAGCTGGGTTTCTCTGTCTCGCCCATTCCTGCGTCTACGGGTGCCCTTTTCCTTTTCGTGGCATCCTCCCCTTGAACTTGCACAGAACATTCCCTTAGTTAAAGGGGCTGTTTGCGCTCAGCACCGCCTCGGCCAGCGAGGGTCCGCAAGGCGTATTTGCGTGCACAGCGGTGAGCTGGAACACGGTGCTGGCCAGCACCTCGCAAGAGTTTTCTTTTTGATGAAAATTAGATTTTTTTGGTTGGTGGTTTCTTTTAATTCAGCCACCAGGATGCTGATTTTGTTTAAGGAACTTTCGTTTTGGGGAAGCAAACCTTCCAAACTCTGAGGAGACTGGAGACGGATGGAGAAGCCAAGCAGAGGCAGAAGGAAGCTGAGGACGCTTCACGGAAAACTGCAAGGCGGTGAGGCAAGCTTATGAAGGCAGAAATTGTTTCTTCAGTATTTCCCGAGTCCACGTAGCAGACGGCGCAGCCTGCAGACAATGCCCGCCCGATGAGCGTGCCCGAAAACGAGAACCGGCACAGAAAGGACGCCCGCTGCCCTGAGCTGGGTCTCCTTTAGGCAAACACTGCGCACACACACTTCCCCGCCGGGGGTGTAGATCCACCGGCGATGACGGGGCACCTTCTTATTTCCAGATTCTGGCTCACCTTTGGCATTTATACGGCTATTGAGTTGGCCGTGACGGGTCTGTTCTGAAGGCACGCCTGGTCTGCCCCGGACACCTGTGCTTGCAGATCAGCGAGGACGTCTGGAATGCCCGCCCGCCCCCAGCTTGGACGTGTCCACTAACGACGCAGGAGCAAGAGGGGCTCTGACCCCCGCGCAGCAGGAAATTAGTGAAGGAGCAGGAAGCCACGCAGCCCCAGGCACCTCCGACCACAGGGCTTCTCCAGCTTTAACGACACCGCACCACCTGCCCGGCTCCTGAAGGGTCAGACTCCCGTGCCCGACTCAGGGGACCCGACTCTGTAGATCGGGAAGGTGTCAAGAAATGGCCCTTAAATAGATTCCGCTGGTGATTCGGATGGGTTGGTACTCGGAGGCCCTGAGGAACTCAGCTCTGGTTCCCTCCTGCCCTGCTCACTCTATCCCCCGGGCCCGGCCAGGCTCCTCGGGTCGGAGAAGCTCAGTACACTTGCTTCTGAAGAGTGAGAGCTGAGAACATGATCGATCGACCAAAGCCCGAGGGGAGGCTCCGCGGGGCAGAGACACCATGAAGAAGGGTAACGGACCCCAACTTTGAAGAGGGACCCACTGTTCCCCAGACCCTGCCCCAAGTCCTCCCTCACAGAGGCAGGGAGCGCGAGCCCTCGGGGAAGGGAACCTCTTGCCCACAAGCCACAGGGGTGGTTGGAGTCGGAGGGACGAGATGTGGACCCAGGTCTACGCCGCACAGCACCCAGTGTGTTCTCCCTGCAGAGGACAAGACTTCAACGCGTGAATGGGCTGCAAGCCACGAGGTCACCATCCTGAAGCCTAAGGTGCAAAACGTCCCCAGTGTCGGCTCCCCAGCGAGCCTGCGTCAGTCACACCGTCGCCATGCGTTGCACCATTTGGGCGTGTGCTGTAAGGTTTTCTTTCGATTCCTTTCCTAAGAATACATTTGATTTGATGGAAGCTGGAAAAGGGCTAGTCTGTGAGTGAAGCTGTGGGTCTTCGAAAACAGACGGGAGCAGCAGGTTAAGTGGGGTGAAGGGGCTGAGGCTGGGCACGCAGGGCTTCTCCGCACAAAGGGGCAGCTCTGAGAAAGACAGTCGGAGCCGCAGCCGAGGCCCGGGATGCATGGCGCTTCGAGAACTTCACACACCCCCGAGCGAGCTCTGACCGTCTCTCGTCCCTCCTCTGCGGCTGCGTAAACCGCGCGCTGGCCCTTTAACAGATTTTATTTTTTCCCTTCTCCCTCTCTCGCTCTCTTTTTTTTTTTTAGTTTAAAGATTACATTTAATATCTATTTCCCAGCAGTGTACAAACTGACATCATCTACTCATAAAAGCGGGACGCTTTGCTTTTTTGAGCTTCAAGCAGAATAACAAATTGCTGTGGATGACAGCAAGAAAGAATAACAGAATGGAATCAAAGGAAAATTCATTGTCAACAGAAGCCCCCTGCTGAGGAATTTCAATTTCATATATCTAATTATCCCTGTCAGTTGGAAGAACTGACAAAAAGCATTCTTTGTTCTCTCGTTCTGCCTCCCGCGTCTCACTCTCAATTAATTCCGGCATACAAATATGACTAATTGTCTTTGCGGCGCTCCAGAGCGCGTGTGTGAGTGTTCACGAACTGAAAATGATGTGGAGGGTATTCATGCCCCGATTTATGATATCTGAGCACAATAGACATGCATAATTCAGGTGACGGTGTTAGCGCCCGCGCACACCCGCGTTCCAGAGATTAGGCAAGATTCCCCTTTCGCATCCCTTTTTTCATATCTGCTTTGTGACAATAACTCACTTTGCACCTATTAAAAGAGGAAGCATTATATGTCTGCTGTGGCTCATTGAAATTACCATGAACAAGATTATCAGCATTTAAATAACATACAGGAAGTGAAGTGACTTGGGGAGGGGAGGGACCAGAAAATATTCGAGACTTTTTAAAACACAATAAGATCTCTCTGTGAAGGCGGAAAGTTAGAGGGTTTCCTTTCAGTTTGCTGGTGCTATTTGGGGCACTCGCTTTGTGTTTTTGTTTTGTTTCTTTTCTTTCTCTTTTTTTTTTTTTTTGCCCCTCCGCCTTGATCAGTGTCGTCAAAATGCTTTTCAGTTAATGTCGCTGATGTTTTCATTGTCTGCGTGAGTGCAGGCACAGACTTCTCCACTTGTATTAACTTCAGCGACTTAAACTTCACGCTCTCCTAGCAACATCTAAACGCGACGGAAGTGGGATCCAACACGTCATAAAGAGGAGATACCTTTTAAGAGGACGGAAGCTTTTGTCACTAGAAAACGACTCTTTCTAAAGAATTGCGTTTCCTCTGTTTTTAACAAAATCATTTTTGCAGTTATTGTTTAAAGCTAACTCAGACTCAGAAAATGAAAGTTAGAGCTCTGCCCTGACACGGCCGCCAAGCAGTCTGTGAAGACAAATCTACGGCACCACAACGTTTACTGAGCTGTTCCCGGATCCGCTGAACTGAGCGCTTGGTCCAGACAGATATCTTATTATCATCTGTGCCTTGTTGTTGCAAAAAATTAAAAAATGAAGTGTTGGTCATAGCTGAGCAGCCTCTTCAAAGCTGAGAGCCTGAAAGCTGTTCACTAGAGAGGAGGCATTTTTTGGAGTCTAATCACATTGTCTAGGTTACTAATAACAGCCAATATGACATTCTAAAGGGCTCAGTATAAATCACCCCAAAAAGTGCTTTTGAGCAGTGAAAGAGTTTGGTTTTTGTTTTTTGGTTTTTTTCGTAAATTGCTTCTCCTGAATTTTTTTAGTGTGGGAACTTTAAAAAGTGTGCTTCCGGGGTCCCTTTTACAGGGGAAGCGGCAGCTCAAGGTGCGTGCGCGTGCTTGGACGCGCACCGTCAGCTGCTCCTACCTGTTAGAGACAGCTGAGCGGCCGCCAGGTTCACACGCTCTTCTGTTGTCCAAAACTGCGTTAACTGGAATCCGGACAAGCTGCAGGAAACGCCCGCTGGACTCTCCCTCCACTCGCTGCCCCACTCTCTGGAAGTCCATCTGGCTCTTAGCTGCTGAGACACTTTCTTCTGTTTACGGCCATCACGGGGTCCACAGAAGAGCCTGCACACTGACCGCGGAGCTCTGTGTTCAGGGAGTGAGGACTCATTTAACAAGAATGACTCAAAGTATGAGACAGCAGGATCTCAGTAAGATTTTATTTTGGTCCCTGAAGTTGTACGCACTGGCCGCTGCGGACACAGTGGGTGGGATCCCCTCACAGCAACTCCGAACCTCTACCTCCGTGCTTCTGTATTTCCACCAGGAATAAATAATATATCTGTGTCTGTGAGTGTGGGTGTGTGTGACTCAAATACGAAAGGTGTTTTGAGATCAAATAGAAACCACACCCCTGAATTCACTGCTGAATCCAAAAAGGCAATCCCTGCGGAAAAGGTGTGATGTCGTGAATCCAAGTGAACCTCAAGGGCGGATGAAGGCCCAGGACTGGCGGTCATTTCAGATCGTCTGCCTGAATGCACTTGACAAAGTTTCCCAGGGCCAACTTTAATTGAAGAGAAGATTATTATCCGTCTTCCCAAAACAGTAAACACCATCCTAAGTGTCACTGTCAAGTCACCCATCTCTTTGATATAAAGACAGATATTCATGAACCTTGGGGAGGCTTCCAGAGAGCCCCAGTTACAAGCTACCAGAACAAAACATTAAGACAAGGCAGTGAATTAAAGCTCAGTCAGGAGAAAACAGGCTTGCTTGTTCTCAGAAGAGATTGAAAGTTACCCAAGAGTCACTGGGGTGGACGTTCTCACGCAGACAACACACGGCAGGAAACTCAGGGGAAGCAGAGTCCTGTTCCTAGGTGTCTGAGGCTGAAGTATCGGGGACCAGACGCTGGCACACACTCGGGAGTCAGGGCAGGAATCCAGGGCCTGGGAGTTTAGCACCAGAGTTTGAGCAGGTGACGAATCGCTGAGAAGAAAAAGGTTCAAAGCAATTTCCCGAAACACTTGCCTCGGTGGGTGGGCGAGTGTGTCCGTGTGCCAGAGAGAACCCAGCCTGAGCAGGTCCCGCACAGCAAGGGACCCTGAAGCCTCCTGGATGGGGAGCCGCTGACCCAGGTCGGAGCCTGGCCAGACAGGGGCACGGGGGCAGCAGTTCCCACGTGCTGGGCACTCACTGTGCATCTGGCACTTGTCGAGGTGCCTCCGTGAACTGCCTGGTGCAACCCTCACAATACTAACAGAATATTAGTGTGCTTACTTTACAGATGAAGAAACTAGGGAGACTGCTGAGAAACTTGCCCAAAGTCACACCAAGGTGGCTGGCAAAGCAGGGACTTCTATCCAGAGAGAGTGCCGTTTCTGCGCACAAGCAGACACAGAGGCGCATGCGTGTACACTCCAGGCACGTTTTAAAAGGCAAGAAGAGAAAGCCAGAGGACGCCCACAGCGGACAAGCAGGGCTGTGAGGATGAGCTCAGGGTGCGCTGGGTGGAGACCTGGCTGCAGGGCTGCGCCCCCCGCCCCCACCCGGTTGCACTGCTGTCCGTGGTCCTGGAGAGTCTGGTGTCTGGGCCGAGCTGTGCTGTCTAATCCTGGGCCAGCAGGGATCCTGCCCACAGGAATGCGGGACCAGATGAGGCAAGAGAGGCTGGGGAGGGGAAGGTGGGAGCAGGGACGGCCCTGAGAGTCACGGCACCGCCACATCTCAAGGAGCGAGAGCTTGCTTTCAAGTACCCACGTCTAACATTTATTTCCTGAGAAACGGGCAAGTGCATGTGTTTGCTTTCCAGCTTCACTCTCAAAAAATAAAAATAAGAAGAGTGACCCGCAGCACACTCAGGGCTGCGTTTGTGCGAGTCTCGCGGCTCTTCGCTCTGGCCCTGGCCCTGGCCTCTCCTCCACAGCTTGCCTCGGACACGGCATCGTCCCAGTAACTGAGAAGCCGCAGTCACCCCACCGGAGTCACCTGAATGGCAGGTCGCTGCCCCTGTGCCTGCTGCCCCCTCTCCCGGTCCATCTTCAGTCCCTCGAGGGGTAAACTTTCCTCGTCCACGTCCTTGAAACTGAAACGGACATCAGGTCCGGGCTGCGCGCTGAGCCAGGGAGCAGGACGAGGAGGCGCAGAAAAGGCAGCGCCACCCCGGCAGACGGCCCGGTGCTCACGCGCTGGGCACCGGCAGATGTACGGATAAAACTGTCGGCAGTGGAAACACAAAGAGAAATACTGCTCTTTCCATTAACCACAGGCTTCCCAGGAGTGTCTGCCTGGTTGCCATGGCGCGGGCGGTGAGGATTCATAACTCTGCCCCTGCCGGCCATGTGCCCCCCCACAACGCGAATTCAATCAGCCCAGACAGTCGGCTGGGTTTTGTCCATGGGAGTGGAATAAAACTTTTCTCACCAGCTAAACCCACAAAGTATCTAAAAGCCATAAATAATCGGTGGCTGTTCTGACTTGCACCTGCCCGCTTTATTTGATCAAGGCTGCGAGGGACCGGGAACAGGCCCCGTTCCCAGGCACCGGCGGCTCCTCCCGGCCCAGGAGACCCGGCGTGTTCTCACTCATCTCTGGTGGAGAGGTGCCATTTCTGAACTGCAGAAAGAATTCTGCTCCACGTGATCATCTGAAGTGCAAAAATCTTCACCAGTATTCCTTATACAGGGCAAAGAGAGTGACCCACGGATGGGGAGAGGAGACAAAAGTGCAGCAGAAAGGCCGTCTGAGACGCGAGTCTCACTTCATCACTAGGCATGGGAAGAGCGCGCTGAAATTCCACCCCTTCCCCTGACAGTGAAAGGTGCCAGTCACTGCCTGACAGGTGAGCGGCTCACGGAGGACCCAGAACCGAACTTACTGGTCACACCTGCAGAGCCTACGGGTGCTATATGGAACCGTCTGTGTCTATTCAGAAAATAATCTGCCTTATTTTGGAAAGTTACCATTACAAGGTGACCAAGAGAAACTTCTGAAAAACAGTAATCTGATGCTTACATATCTTCAAGGTGTGGTGTTAGGTTTAAATTCACCGCTGTGGGTATCTACAGGTGTTTATCTTCATCTCTATGCTCTGAGCCAAGATTGTTACATTCCCGGGTCCCGTTAAAAATACATTCAGTTTACGGTCAGATGACCAGGAAATTCTTTATTAGCTTTTAGTGTATGAAAGAGCCGAGAAATTAAAAGACGTGAAAAACACGTCTCTGACAGCAAAGCTAGGAGACCGAGTTATAATACATTTATTTGCTGACCTGTTTTTCAGATCAGTGAGTGTCTCCATCACAGACCTAAGTCATGTTACTTCTCAGGGGAAGAGCAGAAGGAGAGAGAATTATTTAGCTAGTTCTCAATTCAGCTAAAATTAAAGAACAAGAAACAGAAAATGGGGTATCTGACAAACGCTTTAAAGGTGGTAACTGCGAACCTGAAGGGCCCACTCGGACAAAAGGAGGCAACCGGCTAGACTCTCGGGAAACCTCGAGCCGCTGAAGGAGCGAAAGGCACAGTCAGAAGTGGGACCGGACACGGCGGTTCCTGCTGCTGCAGTCACGGTTCTGTTCAAGGCTCCCCGCCACCCCAGCCACGGCCACGGTTCCCACTTTGACCCTTGACGTGGCCACTAACCAGCTCCTCGTGCGAGAGATCAGCTAAAAAATCCAGGTTTTGAGCCGAGATCCTGTCCAGGGAATGTTTGTAAAGTGAGGGAGGCCCTAAACCACCCCCCGTCTCTCCAGGAAGCAGGTGCGGCTTGGGGTGAGCCTGTCGTGCCCACGTTGGCTCCAGCCCTGGTCAGATTTGGGCGAGCGTCTTCCAGACAGAACGGGGTGGCGCTGCAAGGACTCGGTGACATTAACCAACCGATTAAGCCGACATGACATCAGGGACACTGAGTGTGCCCTTCAGAAGACACTGAACCGTCGTCCGGGGGGAACGTCGAGGCGAATCACCTGCTTTCCCTGCAGAGTTTACACGTGCACGAAAAGAGGTAATTCCACCGGGGAGCGCGCGCCGGTCGCCGCGTCTGTCTGTGTTTACTGACCAGGACCCTGAGGAGCCGTACCCCGCAGGGGGACGTGCATGTTTAGCATTGTTTCCACGGAAATGCACCGGCTTTCACTCGTGGGTGTTTGAGCAACAAGAATGAAAAGAAAATCGGCCTTCGTCTGTCATTATGGCCTGGGCCAACTTCTCCACCGAGCAGGAGGCAGGGAGGGAGGGGGGCGGGGCTGCTGGCCGGGGCCACGGGCGCCCTCACGGCGTGGGGCAGTCTCGCTGCTCCCACTCACAGCTGGAGGGATGGAGACTCCAGACGGGAAACAGCAGCGCTCCGGGCCGCCGGTCAAAGTGAAAACTGGACCTTTCCAGTTCCGACTTGCTCACCCCTAGCCCCCAGCCCCCAGCCCTCCTCCGGGGGCACACCCACTTCGTCTGTCTGTGCAAACTAGGCCCGTCCAGTCCACGTCTGGCTTTGGTTCTTCGGACAGACCGCAGGCACTGCCTCTGTCAGCATCTTGGGAGCTTCAGGCAACACTGAGCCAATCGGGAAGGGCTGCTGCCGCCCGGGTTAGGCGGAGACGGAGCCCTGACCTTCCAGAGGCACTTCCCATGCTTTCTGCTCTCGTCTCCACCCGTCAAGGCCAAACTCTGAAACACCGACTTCTGACAGAAAGGAGCCGCAGGGACCTCGGCGGTGGCCTCGTGGCCAGAGCGCTAGCCTCCAGTGTCTCTGAGTTTGCAGGTGCTGTCAGGCAGGCCCGGGCTGGGAGCCCTCCGGGGGGGCAGTGCGTGGCCCAGCCTTTCTGTCCCTTGTCGTGGACGCCCGGGAGGGGTGCATCGGAGCTACGGACCAAGGTGCCTCCAGTTCTGAGAACACGTCAGAGAGATGTGGGGGAGTTGAGTCAGAGACGCACCAGCAGTGGCCGGAGAGGGTACCAGGGAGAAGCAAAGATGTCCGTCTCCCTGCACCGCGTGCCCGTGGGAATAACGCAGAGACGCAGTCAACACGCTGCGTGGCAGACGAGGTTCTGCCCTAGAGAAGCGTGGTCCGCTATCAGCGGAGGCGCTGCTCCTGTGGCCGACACCGGCGAGGTGCCCGCGGGCCGGTCCTGCCCCCAAGCTCCGCCAGGACAGACCGTCCATGTGGCCTGCAGCACCCCCCACCTCCCCGGGGACATCTGGCTGCCAGGGGCCTTCTGAAGGGTGGCTTGGGGTTACGTGACACACACAGGGTGGCACCTGTCCCTGTTGTGCTTTGCTCGAGCCCCTGCTGAGAACGGCCAGGAAGCAACAGGCCCGCCGCCCTCCCTTCACCTGCGTGGACGCCCTGGCTGAGTAAGAGAAGTGGCTCTAACGCTAGGGCTCACCTCTTATACTCTGACCATAATGAAAAAGCAAGTGGAAACAGCCCTGTACACCCAGCCTGCTGCTCTGGCCTCGCCCACCACCTTGCTGGGCAGGAAATCCCAAGAGCCCCATCCCCTGGCAGCCCAAGTGGATCCCAGGTCTGGATGCAGGGCTGTGGTCTCCCTGAATTTCAGTGGGTGAACTGAGGATGCCCAAGAAGGGCTGCTGTCTGTGTTAGGAACACAACGGCAGCCAAAGAATGTGCACGCATGTACACAAAGCATACTCTGTAGACAGCAAGGGTGTTCCCTGTACAGCAGGGATGCTCCCTGCACAGAAGGGGTGTTCCCTGTACACCAAGGGTGCTTCCTATACAGCAAGGGTGTTCCCTGTACAGCAAGGAAGCTCCCTGGACAGCAAGGATGCTCCCTGCATGGCAAGGGTGCTCCCTACACGGCAAAGTTGATCCCGCACAGCAGGGATGCTCCCTGAACAGCAAGGATGCTCCCTGCACAGCAAGGATACTCCCTGCACGGCAAGGCTGCTCCCTGAACAGCAAGGATGCTTCCAGAACAACAAGATGCTCCCTGCCAAGCAAACTGCTCCCTGCACGCCAAGGATGCTCTGGACACAGAAAGGATGCTCCCTGCACAGCAAGGATGCTCCCTGCACAGCAAGGATGTTCCCTGCACGACAAGGGTGCTCCCTGCATGGCAAAGATGATCCCTGCACAGCAAGGAAGCTCCCTGCATAGAAAAGATGCTCCCACATGGCAAGAATGCTCCCTGCATGGCATAGATGTTTCCTGCACAGCAAGGATGCTATCTCCATATCAAGATACTCTGTACATGGCAAGGATGCTCCGTACACGGCAAGGATGCTCCCTGCACGGGAAGACTCTCCCTGCACAGCAAGGATGCTCCCTGCACACCAAACATACTCCCAGCACAGCAAGAATGCTCCCTGAGCAGCAAGGATGCTCCCTGCATGGCAAGGGTGATCCCTGCATGGCAAGTTTGCTCCCTACACAGAACAGATGCTCCCTGCATGGCAAGGATGTTCCCTGCACTGAAAGGATGCTCCCTGAACAGCAAGGATGCTCCATGCACAGCAAGGATTCTCCCTACCAAGCAAAATGTTCCCTGCACAGCAAGGATGCTCCCTACATGGCAGGATGCTCCCTGCATGGTAAGGTTGCTACCTAAACAGAGAGGATGCTCCCTGCATGGCAAGGATGCTCCCTGCACAAGGATGCTCCCGTGGTAGAGCTTTGCATCTCCAGTGCCTAGATGTTGGCTGCAGGGGGTCTTTTGCGTAAACCTCCTCAAGCTGGGATTTCTGACCATGTGCGTCTGGGTGTCAGTTTGCTAGGGCCACAGTGACAAACTACCACAAACTGTGGAATTTATTCTCTCACAGTTTGGAAGCAGAGTCTGAGATCGAGGTGCTGGTGGGTGGGTTCCTTCCAGGACTGAGAGAGAGAACAGTTTCCAGGCCTGTCCTCTCTTCCCTAGTTCGTCGGCTCCCCTGGCTGGTGGATGCTCCGCCCTCGTCTCAGCCTTCACGGCCACATGGCATTTATTCTCCCTGTGCGCAGGTGTGTCCCTGGGTCCAAATATCTCCTTTTTATAAGGAGACAGTCACATTGGATTAGGGCTGGAAATGGAAAGTGTTGCCTGCCTTATCAGTAAACAAGGGACGTCGCCCCTGACGGTGAGCCCTGAGGGAACTCAGGGTGGGAAACACAGAACACAGCCCTGGACTGCTCGGCACACATCAAAGGAACGCCTTCAGTGAGCCCAGACTCCTGACCTTCCCGTACATAGGAAAGCACTAAACTCATTAACTTGAGATGTCTGTTTTTCTTTAATTAACAGTGATCTTTTGAGGGGAGGGTATAGGTCAGTGGTAGAGTGCCCGCCTAGCACGCACAAGGTCCTGGGTTCCATCCCCAGTACCTCCATTAAAATAAATAAATCTAATTACCTCCCCCCAAAACAAAAAAATAAATTTTTGTGAAAACAGTAATCTTCTGATGTTCTGACTACCTGGTCTTTGTTGCAAAACTCCTGGTGTCCTGGCCCCTCGTTTACCTCGTCCCAGCCGCCCCGCAGTGCGATCTGAGAGGCCGCTGCCCGGGCTCAGGAATTCCGCCAGATAAAGCGCAGCTCCCAGCCTGTAGGCGGTGCGTGTTTCTCAGTTGGCAGGCGCACCCACATGACCTCATCTTAACTTGATCATCCACAAACACTCCATTGCCAAACTAGGTCACATTCACTGGTCCTGGGGACTAGGACTTTCAACGTATAAATTTGGGAGACACAACTAAACCCATAACTGGAGGCATGGAAAAGCCCAGAGTAAGGGAAGGCAGAGGTGGGGGCTTCCACTTCAGAGACACCCGGGGCGGGGGGCCGGGCGATGCCTCCTGTCTGCCTTCCAGGCCCACCCAGGGCATTTTGAGGGGAGCAGCCTCACGTGTACATCGGGCCGCTTGCGAACACCGCCTGAGCAACAGCAGCCTGGCGGGGCAGGACACCCACTAGGAGCAAGAGGAAGCCCAACCCAGCCTCACAGGCTCTGAGCTCAGCGACAAGGTGGGCCCCAGACTCCAGAGGCCGCCATTCACATCCTGACACTGCTTTGCCATTTATTACATTCTGGTGTAAAAAGTCAAGAGAACCTGCGAAAAAAGAAAGGGACCTTTCCTTGGGGAACTGCTCCTTTTGCACTCCTTTTGCCCCACCTGCTCCCCCAGACTTCACACCGCCCCGCTCCACTCACCACCAGGGCGGGCGGGGGGCAGGGGTGGGTGCCCAGCGCAGCGGGCAGCGGGCAGCCTCCCCGCGGAGCCTCCCGGGGTCCCAGCCACAGACGCACGTGCTCACAGGAGGGACCCTGCCGCCCTGCAGGAGGCTTTGAATGCAGGAGGGGACAGGGACACGTCACCCAAGGTGTGCTCTGGCAGGCCCAGCACCTGCAAACCGCCAGGTGACATTCAGAGAGGGCCTGGGCAACCCCAGCAGAGCCCCAGAGAGAGAAACCAGGGCCCTCGCAGGACCCACCGTTAGAACGGGAGGCTTCCCTTCGCGGCCCACTTCGCGCAGCCCCCGGGCCGCCAGGAAGACTTTCCCTCCACAGTCGGGCGGCTATGCCCGCATTAGCCATTCACTGTCAAACGGTAGAGGTTTGGCCAAAGGATAATAGACGCTTTACATTTTATGCATAACTAGTTCTGAGACCAGGGCTATAAAAGTTTTCTATTAACATGTAAGCACTAAGACAAGTTTTTTTTTTAACTTCATAAATATACAGAACTCCTTTACAATGAGGCTCTTGTATTGCTAATGGGAACCCTTAATGGAGAGTTATATTTCCAGGATTATATCTTTATTCAGTTGCAAATGATTTTTGGGGGAGAGTTTTAATACTCAGCTCCCTCTATGAATAATAGTATCATTTGAATGCAGGGGACACCTGGTCCCTGGAGGAGGACAGTGGGGGCTCCACACTGACCTGGCAAAGGCTGCCAACTTTGCATTTTCCCAGCGTTCCCTATCCGTTCCATTCAGCATCTAATTTCATTCTCCCTCAGCAGAATGCTCGACACTTGTAACTGTATTCTCCCTCGGCAAAAACTTGCTCGCTTGCAAGGAAAATATCCTGGAAAAAAATTTTTTTTTTTTCTCTTATCAATCTCTTCTTGTATGGAGTCTGGTCATCTGAAGGCTGGCTAAAGTTTCAGGAAAAACCTTCCAATTAAATACTGTAAAAAGATAAAATAACAGCAGCCTTGCTGCCGCTCGCTGGCTTTATTGAAGCGCCCTTTTGTTGATTTATTGTACATCAGCCACTGAGCCGTGCAAAGAACATTACGTCTCAGAAAGAGCTATTCGTATTCGCCCTGCATCCACTCCAAAAACAATCAGGCCTGTATTGCGTTTTGCAAATTTATACCAGGATGTTGGTTTAGAGTGTTTCCCTGAAAAGTTTTTCAAGTAAGTGTCCGCTTTCATGGGCGAGAGAGACTTAGGCACACAAACAAACCTTTGTTTCAAAACTCACAGATGTATGGCCGGAGCTGGGCTTTGTCCTCTCTTTAAGAAGTATTCTCAGATTTTTGTTTTGAGCACAACACAGGATTGTACCAAAAAAAAAAATCAGTTTGAGGATGAATGTCTTGTATGATTGCGGGCTTTTCCAGATTTTCCCAGGGCTAATTTTTCTTCTCCAAACTTCACGTGTTGGGTAGGTCTGGGGTGGGTTTTATTTGTTTGGTTGGTTGGTTTTTGCTTTTTAAATCCAGGCCCACGGTGAAAAGGAATTCTGGCTACTTCAGCTTTCAGTGGCCCCGGGAAGCCTCACGTCCAAGCTGTCTGGGGGATGCGAGCTCTGTAAACGTACTTCCGTTCGTGCTGTGACCCGTCTCTCACTGTCCCCGTGCGCGGAGCCAGTTCCGGGACGCCCAGGAGCACCAGGCCCTGATGTCACCAGGACAGCTCCTGGGTCGGGCCGGAAGGAGAGCCGGGATGACAAAATATTAGACCCCAAGGCGCAGAAACAGCCCTGCCTCACACACAGCAGACGAGGTGCATCTAAGCTCCATGTGATCATAGGTCCAACTGAGGAACACTTGAGCATAAGTGTAGATGAGGAGCGAGCAGCCAGGAGACCCACGTGGGGGCAAAGCCACCGTCACAGCGGAAGGCAGGCCTCGGCCCGACGGCCAAGGTCGTCCACGGAGCAGGACGCTGTCTGACGGGCCAGGAGTTGGCACAGACAACGGCCACCCCAGACGGCCAAGGCTCCAGTCTGCATCCAAATGCACTGGAGTCCTTCCTCCCGCCTTGCCTGTCGGATCCACGGAGTGTGGGTGCCTGCAGATCCCGGCCGGGCCCACTCCCACCTGACATCAGAGCCTCCCTTTCACAGGACATGACGTCCCCCCAAATCCAGCTGCAGAGAGACGCCCTCGCCTGAGTCGACGTGGATGGGGGGGCAGGTGTGGATGGAAGCGCGGGTCACCCCTGACGGCAAGGGTGTGAGGTCAGGCCAGCCGACTGGGCCGAGTTACAGCTGCCTTAAGGCGGCTTAGCGTTTAGCCCTGTTACACTTTCGTGAGCACGTGCGTCCTTCTCACACTCACATTCGACTTAATCGTGTTTATTTTATCTGACTCTCACAGCAGCCCTACAAGGCCAAGAGCATTAACCCCACTTTAGAGATGAGGAAGTTGAGACCCAAAGGCTCTTAAGTAATCTGCCCAAGGTCACCCGGCCAGTGTTCAGCAGGGCCAGACTTCAAACTCAGGTCTTTCTAAGTGCAAATCCAACATCCTTCCATGATCTGAACTCCCTGTGGACTTTCTAGGTCCGACGTGGGTGCAGAGTTGGTCTTATGTCTCGAACGGGGCATGGAAGCGTGTTGGCTGCCATGTGTGTGTTTTCTGCATTTCCTTTTTCTTCCCCCCCCCCACCCCGAGAGTGATTTAATCGCTGCGAGCTCCCCTCGGGCCTGGCTAATTTTGGCCTTCGCCAGCCTCAACCTCTGTTTCATTGTGTAAAGCCGGTGACTAAGTCGGGCCGCGCCAAGTGGCACTTCAGTGTGAAAATTCACTGCTTCTTTGTTGTTCCAAAACCTCACCTCCACCAGCTGACGTGAGTGTCCTGTCCTCCCGGGGAGTTCAAAGACACTGCTGGTCGGCTTCGAGACGCTGACTGGGGCAGAGCTTTGCGTCCAGAAGAGGGGTGTTGGGTGAGTCCCTCAGGAGAAGAGACAGAGCGGGCAGGAGGTGAGCCCGGGACCGGCAGGAGTCAGGAGGGCCACCGGGCAAGTGCAGGTGGGCAGAAGCCCTGGGCGCCCCCCGCCCAGGCAGCAGCACACTCTGGAGCTGACGGGGCCCCCGGGCGTGGCGCTACCTCGCAGGAGAGTGTTCCACGCCTCTCCGGGGTGGTTCCACCCGCAGACACCACTGCTCACTGCAGATTCACTGATGGCAACACATGAAGTCAGAGTCTGGAAGAAATAGCTGAAAATGAATAAAATTTCAGGACCGTCAAGGGCCCTGAAGCCATCTGCACAGTAAAGGAAGCCCCCGCAGACCCAGGCCTGGTCAGGACCCTCCTCAGCAGTCACGAGGGGTTTGCATTCCTGGAGTCACCCCTAAAACTCACGGGCCCCGCACGTAAGGCCCCCTGCCCACCCCCACCCCGCACCCTCCCAGGCTCCCGCTCTCACAGGCTGGGACTGGACAAGGAGTAAGCTTCACCACTTAAAGCGTTTGTGGCCTCAGCTCTGAGGCTCGGGGCTTTCTGTCTTTCTCTTCAAGAAACTCGAACTCTTTGCATGGGAGATTAAAAAATAAAACTTTTTTTACTTCTACATTTCACAATATGTGGTTTCCAAAACCCCAGACCTCGCCCCCACGTGGCCACCTCAGAACCCCGACCATGCTTCACTCATCTTCAAGGGCCAGAAGGACAAGGACAGTGGAGGTTTCACAGAGCGCAAGTCCCACGCCCCCCCGGGTTCATGCTCTGGATTCCGGGACTGTGCGTGGGAAACACCACGCGGGACGTAATTTTCTGAGTTAACTCATGCTATTTCCAACACGAAAGCAAGGGGTTTCTTATCAGCGCAAAGTCAATTTTCCAACCATGAGCCATGTAATGAAAAACTCTTTTGAGTGTCGGGTAAGCATAAAGACAGATAGCTGGTAGCACAGAAATCCATAAATACGTTTTTATTTGTCCTTTTCAAGGAAGAAACCGGGGCCGTTCTCAACATCATCACTTGTCGTCTTTGGTGACAGCCGCCCTCAAAGCCAAGGGGTCACAGGATGCACCGGCTTCCCGGGAGCAGGCGCCACCAACGTGGCTGTCACATTCAGCCCCTGCACCCGGGGCCTCAGCCAGACCTGGGAAGCCACCTCCAGGCTCCCCCCCAGCACCGGGGCCCCCAGCCCACCAATCACGGCTTCTGCCAAGCACCCCCTCCCCGGGCGTTCCGAGCCCAGTCACATCCCTGGGCTCTTCCCGGGGAACACTTCGCCAATCTGGAGAACAGATCTCTGAGAACAGGAAAGGCAGAGGGGAGCCACTGGCCCCCGGTGACACCTGCACACTGTCCCCTGTCCCCTCGGACTCGGGTTTCAAACCGCAAGCCTGTCATCTGGCCCAGGCCCCCCCAGCCCCTCAGAAGCATCCCAGCTGTTTTCAGCACTCACCCTAGTGTCCAGCTGGTCCGTCTGTCCAGCGGGTCCTCAGAAAAAGCCCGGGATGGGTGGGGCCGAGGGCCTTGAGCAAACCGGGCACCCACGCCCGCCTGGGGGCCCCCAAACTTGCGGGGCAGGCCTCCCCAGGGCCACGTGTGATTGAATGAAGCAGGTCGTGTTCTGAGCCTGGAGCCCGAGTGGAGCCTCAGGGTTGCCAGCCCTCTCAGGCCTCCTGTGGACCCGGGAAGGGTGCTTCCATCCACCAAGTGCTGGGGCGCTCGCCTATCCTCCGTGCGCACGGCACGTCCGCTGGGACAGGTCACCTCAGACTGGAGGGGGCGTCTCACAGCCGGCGCTCATTCCTCACCGTCTGGGGCTGGACGTCCGAGGTCAGGTGCTGGCAGCTCCCTGTCTGGTGACGCCCCGATTCCTGGATCTCAGAGGGCACCTTCCCGTGTGTCCTCACCTGGAAAAGGGGTGGGGGGCTGCCTGGGATCTGTTATGGGGGGAGGAATCCCACTTGTCAGGGCCCCACCCTCATGGCCTCACCGCCTCCCAAAGGGCCCACCTCACACCATCACCTCGGGGATCAGGATTTCAACACATGGACTTGGGGGACACAGACGTTCAACCTGTGGCGGTCCTCACGGCACTGACTGCCTGGCCACCCCCCACCCCGAGAGGAGGGAAGGGAAATTTGTTGTTATTAGCCTCTGATGTTTGGTTCTGATGAACACAGATGCCCAGGATGGATCTGCATTCTGGGGACACGGACGGGAGGAGCCGGCGGGCAGTCGCTTGTCCGGGGCCTGAGGGCCGACCCTGGTCTGGGGGCCAGGTGTGGACCTCTCAGAAAGCCACCCGTGCTGTCCTTAAAAAAAACACACTTGGTTTCCTTGTGTAGGAAATGGGTATGTTTCCTGCAGAATTACTGAGTGAAAGGCGTCTTTAAGGAACTAGACAGAGCCCTGTATAAACCGGGAGTCTGGGGCTAGCAGATACAAACTGCCACGTATATTATCTGTTATGTGAACTAGATGCGCCCGGGTCCACGTACAGCACAGGGGGCTGCATTCAGCGCCTTGTGATAACCTGCAAACAGAAAAGAGTATGAAGAAGAACGTGTGTGTGTGTGTGTGTAGCTGACTCTGAGCTGCGCGCCAGAAACACACGACGTTGTAAACCCGCCACACTTCGGCAAAAAAGAAAAAACGGAGCCCTTAGGAGACGTCTGTCCAGCAGGCCTGGGGTGCCCAGCTGGGCCCAAGGAAATGCAGGCCCGGGCATCAGTCAGACTGAAGCAGCCTCACCTACGGAGGCAGGCGGCACCGCGGCCGAGGGGGCCCCAGGTCCGCGTGCGGGACGGTCCCGTGCACGGTGCCGGGTCGGGGTCCCTGCGCAGCCAAGGGCCGGCTTTCTGCTGCCCTGGAGGGACAGTCCACGTAGTGCGGCCACCTGCCCTGAGCTAGGACGGTGACGCGGGCCCCAAGCGCAGGTGACAGATGGAGTCGGGCGCCCGCGGGTGGTGCTGCTTCTTGCCTCAGAGCGTCGGGCGGGGTTATCAGCTTTGGACATTGAATTACTGGCTTCTGTCCTGACTTCTGTATTTTCGCCACCCGAGTCCTGGGAAATTATCTTATTCAGGTGACATCTGTGATAAAGAGGCCATCAATAAATATTTTCCGCCTGAGAAACGTGCTCGATCCACTCACTGGAACAAGAAAACCAAGCTTTGTGCAGCCGGCCTGGACGTTTCAGGAGCGGGAGCCTCGTGGAAACGGGAGCAGGCCTGCTCTTCATCCGACCTCCATGCCCAGGACCACTGAGGCCGTGCCTGTGTGTCACCGGGGTGGGCAGCCAGCCACGGGCTCCTTGTCTGCTGGGGACAGGCCAAATGGAAGTGGCCATTGGCCACCATGTTGAGCCCCATCAGGCTGTCACCCCTGGCCCAGCGTCCTGGGGGGGATGTCCCAGCCCTTACCCAGCATCCTGGGCGTGAGGTCCCAGCCCTGACCCAGCGTCCTGGGGGGCGTGAGGTCCCAGCCCTGACCCAGCGTCCTGGGCGTGAAGCCCCAGCAACACAAGGACTTGCCTCAGTCCATCTGTGCCCGGGGGCCCCGCGCCTCCTCCAGAAAGTGGTGCCAGGGTCCCCCAAGCTTAGAGACTCAGGTTTGGGAAAGAAGAGGCCGATTCTCACTTCCGGGACAGCAGCCCCCACATGGCTGCCCAGCCCTCAGAACTACAACGGGCGCCTTCCCCGCGCCACCTCCTCGCGGCGACGGAGCCATAGGCGGGGGGCGGTGCTGAGCCCACGCCCTGCAGATCTCGCGGGCGGTGGGGGTCCTTCTGCAGCTTCCTCGCCAGACCTCCTGCCCTCTCGACCCCTTCACCTTCGTGCTTCCCCGGGGGCCTCACCTGGGCCCATGGTTTTCATTGTCCGCCTCTCTCACCTGCACTCCAGGCTCACCTGCCCCATCCCAGGCCACTACACGGACGTCTGGGGGCGTCTACACCCCCGTCTGCGTCTCTCCCGGTCACACTCATCTCAATAAACAGCGACTCCCCTCTTCCGGGTGTTCAGACCCAAAACCTCACGCTCACCCGCGGTTCTCCTCCCTCACACTGAGCATCACGTCTGCGGTGTTCGTCCTCAAGTCCTATCCAGACTATGACCACCCTCAGCCACCACGCGGGGACCACCGGCCACAGCCAACACCCTCTCTCCTAAAATATTCCAACCCTGCTTTGCCTCACTACGCCAGGCATCCAGGGCTAAAGTCTCAATTGTCAGGTCCCCCTGGTCTGCAGCTGGACCCTCCAGCTCCCCCGTGTCCCCACCCTCCTGTCCTCGTGCCTCCCCTCCTGCTCTGTGGTTCCCAGACTCACCCGTCAGGCCGCCCAGTGTCTGCACCTGCCCCCACCGCTGCTGGCTCAGGCCGGACCCCCAGGTTCCTCCCACTCCCCTCCACTGCTTTGAGCCTCACAGAGAGCACCGCCGGCCACCCCCCAAGCACTGACCCAGTGTCACTCACGCCCAGCCCCCCGTGTCCCCATCACACTCATCGCACCGTCCTGTCACAGGCTCCTTCCCCACTAGAATCCCTGTTCCCAGAAGACAGGGACGTGAATCGTTCACTGCTTAAATCCTCGACGTCCAGGACAGCACTTGGCGGCCAGGAGGAGGTCAGTAAGCGTCCGTCTAAAGGACAGATGGGTGGGCGGAGGGAGGCGGATGAAACGGCCCTGCAAGGCCACCTCAGAGGAGACCCCCGGGTGGTGCTCGGACAGCGCAGTGGGAGGGAAGTGTGGGGCGACCTTGTGAGAAAACGGGACCTCGTGAGGCCCTCTCGCGCCCTGAGTGTGAAGGGGGGCTGAAAACACAGAGGTGCTGGACGGGGCAGGGCTGGGGCTGGGTGTCTCACGGCACTGAGGAAAGTCACCCCGGGAAACGACCCTGCTCCTTCGTGGATGAGACCTGTGCGTGGGAGGTCACCTCAGGTAGGACGTGCACACCACACCGCGGTTTCCCTGAGAATCACCAGGAGACTGAGCTTTTTCAAAAACTGAAGTCCCTCGGGAGTCCCCTGCAGGCAAACACAAAACCCCCACGAGCGGCCTCGGGGCTGTCGCCTCTCTGGTGTTGCCCCCACGCCCCGCCCCGTGCACACGTCAGCGCCCGCCACTCAGGGACCCCGTGGGGCATCCCGCAGGAAGCCACGGGACTGGCCCCCGGAGCGCAGGGCCTGCCCCTCCGCGTCCTCCTGTCCCCACCGCCGCGCCGGCCTCCCCGCGCCGCGCGCACCGTCACAGACCTCGACCTGTCCTAGGCTGTGTCGTGCTTCTGGCAAACAACCTGCGGGGCGTCTGGGCAAATGTGCCACGGCCACTCGGAGCTGGTCCCGGAAGACTGGGCCCGTCGCCCAGCCTGCAGACGCAGTGCACCCCGAGTCCAGCCGGCAGGGAGCGGGTGCCAAGGCCGCGCGCACAGAGCCCCGGCCGGGCCGCCGCCCCCAGCTCCGTGCGTGCTCGTGTCTGCACTAAATGCCGCTGCGGTTCAGTCCGCGGTTCAGCCCAGGCTTCTGTTTGCTTCTTTCCCATTATTTTAATCATGGCAAAATACATACAGCGCAGAATTGACCATTTTACCCATTTTTAAGCATACAGCTCAACGGCTTTAAGTTCGTTCAGGTTATGCAACCATCACCACCGTCCCCAAAACTTTTTCCCTCTTTCCAAACTGAAACTCTGTCCCCGTTAACCGTAATAACTCCCCAGCCCCTCCCCCAGCCCCTGGCAGCCCCGTCCTGTTTTCTGTCCCCAAGAATCGGGCTCCTCCGGGGACTCTCACGAGTGGGGCCGGCAGCGCTTGTCGGGCGGCGGCTGGCTTGTTCCGCTCAGCGTCTCGGCCTCAGGGTCGCCCTGCGGTAGCAGCTGTCGGGACCGCCTTCCTTTTAGGGCTGAGTTACATCGCACTGTGCAGGTGGACACATTTCCTCACCTCTCGTCCTGGGTTCTGTGTCTCTGTGAAGCAGACGTTTGCTCCTCTTTGCCGTGTGCTTGGAGCCTTTTGACAGATCAGAGGTGTTCTGAGGCCTTTCCTCCGACTCTCTGCGTGAGGAAGGAACGCCAAGGCCTGGGGACGAGAGAGGAGGCTCCGTGCAGGTGCTGCGAGGGCAGGACGGGGCCGGGAGTGAGAGCAGCCTGCCCTCACCGCCTCTGCCAGGGACAGAGACGGGGCTCGCGGTGCTGGGCATGGTCACTCAGCCCCGGCCACCTCTACAGTTCCACACAAAGCGAGTTAAACACGCGCTGCGCTGTCTTCGCAGGAGGGTCTGGCCAGGAGCGCTCGGTGTGCGAGACACCAGCCGTTACACACAGAGAAAGGGCTGTTTTTGCATCCGTCTCCTCACGGGCCTCCCTGCATCCAGCAGCCCCCCGCAGGGCTCAGCCTTGAACTCACGGACCGGGGCCTCACTGACCTCGTCCTCCGTCTCCCTCAGGGACTCCAGTGTCCATCCCGGCTCAACACGGCCCCTCCCGCAGGAGACCCTCCCTCCTCGTCCCCACCCCCGCCTCCCGCTCCTCTCTGGGCTCGTCTTTAAAACAGGAGGATTTCCATGAAGCTGCACGAAATTACGGCGCAGCAAGTGCTCAAGAAATCGACCGTGCCTCCGGCGCAGCCCGCGCCTGGCCTGCTCCGCAGCCTGCACTTGGGTCCCCGTCCCCGTCACGCAAACGCCAGCCCTGTGGCACTTTCACTGGAGTTTTCGTCCAGGAAACCCGTTTCCCCACTGCGGGTGCAGGGGACGGAAGCCGGGACCTCGTGCGTGCTGAGCAGCGCTCTACCACTGAGCCTCGCCCTCTCCCTCCAAGAAACACATCTTGATAATCACGGCAGCTACCACTCCAGGGCGCCCACGGTGCCTCGGGCCCTGGGCCGGCATCCCCCGGTGTCCTCACAGCGTGGGAGGCCTGCCAGACGAGGAACAGCCCCCCGAGGTCCAGCCCCGCCCGAGGGCAGGGCCCTTGACAGCTGGCCGGGCCTTCCCTCTACACCTACAAGGACTCGCCTCCACCCCAGACGCACAGCGACACGCCCACTGAAGGAGCCCGGCTCCCTCGGACCCGCCCGGGTTCCTGCCAACCATAGTCCCAAGTCCTGACTTCCCAGCTGCCCATCGGGCTTCAGCCAGAACCTGTGACACGAGGACCTCAAAGCCCTGGTCCCGGGCGGAGCCTCCTTGAGGAAACAACCAGAAAGGCAGTGACGCCCCCGGGAGCAGGCGGCTGGCCACCCCTGAGTCTCACCGGCCCTGCGCGGAGCGTCTCCTTACCGCGTCCTGCCACTCTCATCAGCCAAGCCGACCGCGAGAATCCACTTCACCTCCGTGGCCGGCGGGTCACACCGGCTGGACTCGGAAAAGGCAGGACCGCGCGTTCACCAGGTGCGATCACCCCCATTATGTTCAGGTCTTATCTGAGCGTGGGGGGTGGGAGGACCGTGAATCAAAGAACGACTGAGTCTTGGAGCAGAAGGTCTCCTGCAGGTGGAGAAGCAGAGGCGGTCGGGCTCATGGGCTGCGGAGACAGCGGCCAGGCCAGGACCGGCCGCCCCAGGTGCAGGCCGCCTGCAGCGCATCCCAGGGGACCTTCAGGGTGGAAATGTCAGTGTGTGTGATCGCATGTAACTGCCGTGTGACACGGTGTATGGACGAACACATGTCACATGCGTGCAGACCCTGGGGGGCACCGCTGTCACCCGTGGCATGCTCCTCGGTCACCCGGAGGAGCCTGTGTCCTGTGCCCCCGGCCCCACGGCGCCCAGGGCTCGGGGCCCACCTTGCTCGATTCCGTGATGTCAAAACTCCGACTGCGGCTGATCAAGGCTCCCAACTCGACGTCACTGACTGCAGGGCTGGGAAGAGGGCGCAGACGTGGCATTTGCTCCACACAGATACACGCCCAGAAAAAACGTCCAGACACAGACTGGTGGGGTGCGGGTGGTGACCAGGAGGTGAGGTGCAGGTGGTGACCGGGAGGTGACGTGCGGGTGGTGACCGGGAGCTGGGGCGCGGGTGGTGACCGGGAGGTGACGTGTGGGTGGTAACCAAGAGGTCCCAAGTTGGACAGCTTATTGCCTTTGTTTTTAATATAATTTTGTGGTTAGTGGCGAGTTTATGTAACTGGTTTTATACTAAATATGTATCATCGTAAATTTACATATTTTGATTATCGATAGTGGCTCACGAAACTCCCGAAAGTCTTACCGTGGCTCCTGAGGGCCCGTGGCCCCAGCACAGCCCTGCCACGGGGCTACGTGGCTCGTCTCAGGTTACAGGGTGGTCATTAGTGGGCCTGAGCCACCAACTCCGGGCTGCTGACGCCGTCTGTATCTGCCTCTGGACTTCACCTCCTGCAGGACAGGAGGAAACACAGACTCTCAGCTCCAGTAAGAACACTGAGGATAACCCCGTCCTAGCTCAGGAGACAAACGAGGAGACAGACGACGGAGGCTCAGTGGTTCGCCTGAAGTCACAGCGTCAGAGCTGGACTGGCTGATCCCCGCCCCACCCCCGACCGCGTCCAAGAGCAAGTGCGAGTGAGCCCGGCCACAGGCCTTCAGTAATCCCTTCCAGGATGCGCACAAAACCATCGCAGCGGCATCAGGAGTAGTAACACCGCCTTGCAGTTGGGCAGGGAGCAGCCCCAGACCCACACAGCCCTCACCTCCCTGACCCCTCCTGCACGTCCCGGCAGGTCAGGGGCCGTCCCCACCCGCAGTCAGACGGGGATCAGAGAGGCGGGTGGGTCCTCCAAAGCAGTAGACTTGGGCGTGACCGCAAGGTTTTCCAAGCTTGTCACCGTGCACTTCAGGGTTTCCCCCGAGCAGGAAAGGGGCAGAGCAGCCCCTGGTGTCCTCGGGGTCACTCGGAAGAGGCCGGTCTTCGCACCTCCCCCACGCCAGCTGTCCCAGTGAGAAGTGCCAGTCACACATGTCGGGGTAAAAGGCAGGGCATTTGTGGGCTTGTGCTGGGGCCCCCCCAGAAAATGCCGCACCCTGGACCGGAGCGGAGCCCTGCCTTGGAGGCCTTCCAGGTGTCTCCCGTTACCAGCACCAGAAAGGCCGGTGCCACCGTGTGATCTGCACCGCGGCCTCGCAGGATGGCCCGGAAGGTGGCGCGATGCAGAGTCTCCGCCCCACACTGGCCGGAGAGGAAAACCAGCATCCCATTTGGGCCAGAGGGAGGGGAAAGCTTACACGACTGAGAAACAAAAGTGTCTGCTGTAAAGGGCAAAGGAGCTCGGCCGGAAGTCAGCACAGCGCCACGACAGTGCCGTCCTGACCAGTCTCGGTGCACGTGGGACAGACGCCCCTGACACAGGCCCAGGGCCACGCCCTCCGAGGGCGCCAGCGTGGGGCAAGGAAGGAAGCGCCACGGTGCTGCCAGGCGCCACCCAGGGCCGGGGCGGCGGGATGCGGGGCAGGCGGCGTCCTGCTGTCGCCACGCCCGTTTCACAGAACGGCGTCCTGTGCCTTAGGCCTCCATCCCGCTGGAAAGGAACCGCCCACAACCGGGCTTATGGAAACTTCTCCACAAGAAAATGACTCACCCGCAGTTCGGACTATTGGGGGTTATTTGGCAGCTTTATAAGCTCGACGAGAAGTTAGCATTTCTGCTTAGACAGGAGTCTCTGGGGAATTTTACTAGCTCGAGCTGGTGGCTGAGGTCAGTGCCTTGAGAAAATCAACTCCAGAGGCCGTGGAATCACTGAGTTCCCGCAAAGCACGCGAGTCCCCAAGGCCGTCCCTGGACTGAACCCGCGCGGAGCTGCGAGCTTCTCTCTCCTGAATCTTGTAGGAACCAGCACGTCAAGGACGAGCCCCGCCCCTGCCCCACCCTCCTCTCAGTCACAGAACGCACGCCCCCGGGGACCCCGCATGACCTCCAGTGAAGGCAGGCACCTGGGACGGGTTGAGAGGCCAGAAGGACCCGGAGGGCACAGGGCAGCGGGTGCTCTGCAGATCTGCGGCGTCAACCCACAAAATGCATTTTTCAGTCACGCAGGTGGATTCTGCAGGAAAAACTTACTAAGGGAATGAAGTTCAAGCCCGCTTTCAAGAAGCATGTGTCCCCCTTCCTAGGACCTAGTAGAACACCGTGCGCCCCACCGTGCGCCCCAGAGAGGCCTCGTGCTTCACACTGGAGGATGCGATGATGGCTTCAGTCCCGGGCCTCTGCTGCTGCGGTTTCTGTGTCTCAGCACGACGCGCACTGAGAGCCAAGAGCACAGACTCTCCCATGACGAGGCCACTCTCCACCCCACGTCACACGCGTCACCAGTGCCACACTCGCCCCTCAGACGTTGCCAAAGACAGAAAGCTCACAGGCAGACCGCACAGTGCTCTGAGGACCCGTCATTTCCATCCCCTCGCAGACCACAATGCTGGAGTCCGCCTCCTCCGAGGAGCCCTCCGGGGGCCCCACGATGAGCCCCTCACCTGGAAAGCGTGTCTCCAAATGAAAAAGCATCCGTGTCTTTGAGGAAACAGAGGTGCTGCCGAGGGTGCTGGCCCCGGGGGCCGGTCAGCAGGACTCAGGGGAGGCCACCCGCTGTCAGGGCCCATCCTCCACCGCAGCGGAGCAGAGGGCGGCAGAGTCAAAGGCCGTATCACATTGCGAGGACTCAGCTTGGCGGCCAGGATGCAGCGGTGTTCCTCTCCTCTGGTGGATGCTCAGGGGAAGGGGCAGGCCGTCCCAGAGCATCGATAATCAGCAGAGACAACCTCGCAGCATTTTTAAAGCCTCTTTGCCAAAGTTGCTGAGCATCACAAATGGATCCCAGTGGCCGGAAGCCCCCACCGTCGCCCTCCCGGAGGCTCCTGCCTGACGGCCAAGGGTGTGCGCCCTGGGGGTGGTCACACCCAGAACTGAGAGGAGCTGGTTCCTTTTCCACTCCCGTTGCAGTAAACTGCTCCAAATGAAAGGCTTAAAACAATGCACATTTATTCTCTAACAGCTCTGGAGGCCAGAAGTCCAAACCAGCCCCAATGCACTAAAACCAAGGTGTCTGCAGGTAGTTCCGCCTGCAGACCCTGGGGAGGGTCTCTTCCCCGTCTTTCCCAGCTCCCAGGGGCCTCCAACCTTCCGTGGTCCCCGTCACACTGACCTCTGCCCCGTCCTCACGGCTCCTCTCACACCGACCCCACCACCTCCCCTCTTCCCATAGAAGGACCCCTGGGTGACCCTTGCGATGACACTGTCCCCACCTGCTTCTCCCAGTTCTGTCCCCTTCTGCCAACTCCCCCAGCTCTGAGGCAGTCCTCGGGCACCGCCGACGAACCCAAGGCTCTGGAGTGAAATTGGAGGACCCTGTTCCAAAGGAATAGGTCGTGCCCCTCTGCCTCGGCGCAGCCACTGCACGGATGCCCCTGGAAGCCAGAAACATGCCCTCCTGTGGGGAAGCAACGGCCAGGCAAAGGCAACTTTGAGCGGTTTCGCCTGGGGGTCTCAGGACGCGTTGGTGCTGGTCCTAATGTGTAAGTGATGCCGTGGGCCCACGCGTGTCCCCCGAGTGCAGAGACTGCACGCTTACTGGGCACGTGACCCATGTGCGCAGGGCAGGGGAGGCACTACCCGTTGCTGCAGGTCAGGACCGGCGGCTCTGGGTTTGATCCGGCTCTGACTCATCTCAACGTAAGTCTGCACATGTTGGCAGCCCTCTAGACTTCAGTGTTTTCATGCATAAAGTGTGAGTTTCTGTGAAAGCTAAATGAGATATACGGATAAACTGCTTAGACAGCATGTGGTCCTCAGTAGGCGTCCAACAGACATCGACTGTCATTTCTTTTTCTTGTCTTATTGCTCAGTACCAGTGGCTACTGCACCTGGCTGAGCCCAGCCTCTGGTGGACCAGACGTCGTCAGCTCATCTGGCCCCTTCCAAAGCTGATCAGCCTATGGTCAGTTTCCAGGCTCTCCAGATGGACCTGCCTCTCAACCCAGCCAATCACCAGACATGAACAAGGTCTGCTTATTCGAGTTGTGTTCATGGGAAAGTCGCTCCCCACATTCAGGCAGACATCATGGAACTATCTCGACCACACGATGTGCAGCCCCCCTAAGACTGATGATGTAGAAGTGTCAACTAGAAATGATGTGCTGTGGCCTGGAACTGCCTGTTACCTAGAAGAACATGGCAAGTGACAAGCTACCTACAAAGTTAACCCAACTTACAGCCTTTTTTGGAAACAGAAGTAAACTTTGAGCTGAAAGTCCGTTGTTTATAAGACCACGCGGGGAAGATCATTGTGATGGGGCAGGTTCCCCCGGGAGCTCACAGCAGAACGCAAGCCTCCGCAGAAGGGCAGCGGTGACGGTCACTGGCATCGTACGCATCGTCGGGAACTGCTGTGCCTGACAACTGTCCACATCCTTCTCAGCTGGTTCAAGGAACTTTTAAAGAAGTTTCTCAGCTGAGCTGTCATCCTCAAAACTCACTGCCTTCAAGCAAATATTCATACAGCAGGAACCACCCCCGCGAAGCGAGCAGCGGAGAGTGGGCATTCTAAATCATAGGCAAACTTAACTTGTCTCTCTCTCCACAAGACAACAAAAATTGTTCCGTATTTTTGTTGACTAGGTCTGACAAGCTCACCAGGTCTAGACAGAAAGTAACTTTTCTCCCCACCCAGAACCCTCCCTGGAAGGAACCACTGCTGCCAGCCTATGGAGAACACCCAAGAATGAACATCAAGGGGTTTTCTCACGAAATCGGTCGCAGACCAAGCCCTGTGTGTCTTGGCATCTTTGTTTCTGCGATGACCTTCCCACACGAGCACGTGTGTAACTGCTTCAGATTTTTAGCACCTAGAGGAAGTATTTCAGAAGATGGGCGTACCACCCATTCCTTATTTAGCCTCCTCTCCATGGACATTTCGGTTGTTCTAATCTTCTCTTCTTAAAAACGACACAATGAGTCTCCACGTACACAATTTCACACGTTTAATTATGGGTGTGATAAATTCCTAACGCAGGCCGGCTGGGTCAAAGAATATGCAAATGTGTGATTTTGTTAGGCATTGCCTGATCGCTATTTACAGACACTGTGCCAATTTATACTGTTACCAGCGATGAATGCACCCACCTGTTTCTCTACACTGTTGCCAAACATTATGTTACTGTATTTTTGGTCTTTACACAACAAAGAAACTAAAAAATTCTCAGTTTATTTTTAATGCATTTCTCTGGTTATGGGTGAGGTTGAGGCAAAGATCTTGTATTTCTTTATCTATAAACTGTCCCTGTATGTTTTTCTATTGGGTTGTTAACTCTTCAAAATTTATTGTAGGCGATCTTCACCTGTTAAGAAAATGAGCCTTGTGTCTACGATGTGAATTACAAATATTGTCCTTAATTTGTCATTTTTCTTGCGATTTTGTTGTGTGTTATATTTGTCATTAAAAATGTTTGGTGGGGAAGGGAATAGCTCAGTGGTAAAGTGTGTGCCTAGCATGCATGAGGTCCTGGGTTCCATCCCCAGTACTGCCATTAAAAAAATTTTTAAATAATAAAATAAATAATAAAATTTTTTTTAAGTTTGATTTTAATGTGGTTGGATTACTTAAACTATTTTTTTTACGTCTTTTAGGTTTGGTTTCAGGCTTAGAAAAACCATTCCCTCCCAAGATTCAGGAGGACAAAGTACTAATTTTATGTTAAATACTTTACAGTTTTATCATTTAAATTGTTGGTTCATTTGATAATTACCTTGGTGGAAGGCATGAAGTAGGAGCTGCATTTGCTGCATTTATTTTTAGAAGAGTGCTGTCCAGGGTCCTAACACCCCTTACGGAGCAGTCCGTCTCTATCGTGTCATAATTTGCAGTGTGTATTTGAGATTATTTCCAGAAACCCTCTTCTACGCCACTGACACCACCTGTCTACCCAGCTTCAGACAAGCACCACCTGCCACAGTTTCATACCTAGCTGTGCTAGACTGCACTCATTTTTTCATATATTCCCGCTAACTTTTCAATATAACTTTGGAATCGCCCAATATGTTCTGTTAGGATTGTTACTAAGATGGCACTAAATTTATAGGTTAGTTTAGGAAGAAGTGATTCCTTACAAGTTTTCCCAAGTAGATATACTTTTCCATTGTTCGATTCTTCTTTTACATCCCACACTATGTTTTGAATTTTTGAACAGGTAGGCTTTTGGAATACTATTCAGCCATAAAAACCGACAACATAACGCCATTTGCAGCAACATGGAAAATGTCATTCTAAGTGAAGTAAGCCAGAACGAGAAAGATAAATACCACATGAGATCGCTCATATGTGGAATCTAAAATATATATAAATATATAAATAAAATATAATATAATATATATATACAAAACAGAAACAGACTCATTGACATAGAATACAAACTTGTGGTTGCCAGGGGGACAGGGGGTGGGAAGGGACAGACTGGGATTTCAAAATGTAGAATAGGTACACAAGATTGTACTGTGCAGCACAGGGAAATAGATACAGGATCTTGTGGTGGTTCACAGCGAAAGAGAATGTGGCAATGAATGTATGTATGTTCACGTATAACTGAAAAATTGTGCTCTACACTGGAATTTGACACAACACTGCAAAATGAATATAAGTTGATAAAAAATGTTAAACAAATAAATAAAAATAAACAGGTAGGCTTAGAGCATTTTTTTTAATTTATTTTTGAAGTTTATCTCTTGGTATTTGTATGTCACCTGTTGCAAGTGCAAATGGGCTCCCTCCCCCCGAAGGCTACCTGGATGTTTTGGGTATATGTGAATGGCAATTATGCCTCTATATTTTATTGCTAACCACATCACAAAATTCTCTCGTTTGCAATAACTTTTCAATCTGTTTTCATGGATGTATCACACAAATAATCGTAATTCTGAAAACAGTGATCATTTTAACTCTTTCCAATTTTTTCTTTCTTTTTTTCTTCTCTTTAATCGCATTAAGTCCCCAGCTTAGCGTAGCCCAGTTGCCTTACAGGAATTTGGAGCCAGGTCTTGCCCAGTGCAAGCCAGCTAAGGCTGACTGGGACCACCGACCCTAAAACTGGGCCCATGAAGGCGTCCAGTGAGTGGCCTCTTGACGTCAGAGAGCCAGAAAACTCCACCCTCCGATCGTGCTCAGAGCCTCCATTTTTGAACCCTCAGAAGCGTGTAACCCAGACGCACCTGCACAGGACGCCCGTTGCCTCAGCTGTTCCTCCCTCCTCCCTTTTCCCCACATCTAACACCTCCTTGTTACAGTCTTTCTTAAGTAGAACCAGTGCTACCTCCTTCCTATACCAAATATTTGCAGACAATGTGCGCAGGTGAAGGGCCAGGGCCGCGCAGCAGAGTGGCAGGCAGTCTCCCGGGTGAGCCATGTGTGCGTGCATGTGTCACTCTAGCCCTCACTGCTCACGGTTGTCAGCTGGAGAGCTGCTCGGGACACAGAGCCCCTCCCCTACTCTAACTTACCAGCAGACGGCTTCCTGCCAGGGTGGTTGGTATGTGTGCTGAGCAGCCCGCCTCCCAGGCCCCTTTCAGCCGTCTCAGCCCAGCGAAGGGCAGCTCCAGCCCGCACACCCCTTTCTTATGCTTCCAAACTCGTTGCCTGCTCCTCTGCTGGGCTCGTCTGAGAACAGCCCTGGGCACGAGGCCCCGTTTTGTCTCCGGCCCATCTGCCTCCTCACCCATCGTCCTCGGGTGCGAGATGTCTCCTGCTCGTGTTTCTGCCCCTGGCATCCTGCTGCATCGGGTGATCTCCAGGAAGGAAGAGGAATACGCAGCCCTCACGCTGTCCTCAGAGAACCGGGGTTCTCGCCCTGCCTCTTCGCGTCCAGTGGTTCTGGCCACGCCGCTCCAGGGCCAGCCTTCTGCCTCCTCTGCGCCACACCCGCCTTCCAGGTGCTCCTGCCCCTCCCGCCCTTTCCCACTTCCCAGCTGAGAATCAGTGAGCCGGAGGCAGCGCGGGAGAAGAGGAGGCAGAGAGGCAGGGAGGGAGGCGCCAGCAAAGCGCCTGGGAGAGGCAAAGACGCCGCAAGTCTGTCTCTGAAGCGCGAGCCAGAGGCCCGGCAAAACCACGGCCCCTGCAGAAGGGAACGAGCTCGGCCAGCAGCCCAGAGCTGGTGACACTCGCTCGTCGTCTACACCGACTAAGGTTGTTAGCAAGGTCGACCCAGCACTGCTCCTGCTAAACTCCTGAGCTCCGCGTTCCCCGTCCCCACGGCATCCAGAAGGCAACATACACCACCTCAGCCAACCTTTAAACCAGGGAAAGCAGCAGAATCCCCTCGGGACAGCTGGGCTCACGGGGCCTTTATCGCACAAGTTCTGTGGCCTTGAAGGTGCTTGACCATCCCTGGGCTGGTTGAGGCACCCCTCCAGCAGCCTCGGCTCTCAGAACAGCCGGGTCATTTCTGCACCACACCTGCTCCAAGGGGGAGGGAGCCGGAATCTGACCATTCCTGGACCGCTCACACTCAGAGCGCAGGTGTGCAGGCACTGTCCGTGAGGTCCGGTTCTCAGGCAGAGGGAGGAGGGCCCGCTGCAGGGGGCCCTGCTTGCTCCGTGGGGTTTGGGGACGCGGCCGCTGCTGTTACTGCCCCCTGACACCACGGTTCACAAGCAGATGACACCTCATTGGTTTGCTTAAAGCCTGGATCAGAAGAGTCTGCTGGTCCGCTCAGCGCCGACACGCGAGATGCGGACTGCACTAACCACTTCGCACGAGAGAGTGAGATCCAGGCTCGGGAGGGCTGAGGCTTCAGCAGGCCCCATTCAGTCTGGCTTGAAATCAAATTAAAAAATCAGTTTGAACAGAACAAGAAAACCACGTCCATAGTGCTAGAAGAAACAGGGACACAAAGCACAGCCCTCCCTGTGAGCACCCCTGACGGCTGCCCTCCCCCCGCAGGGCCCCCACCGTCCTGGCAGCCTGGCTGTGGAGCTTGGCAGTCACGGGGTTTCTTTTTCTTTTTCGCTGCTATTAATCTTCCATCGTGGAGCATTAGCACACGCTGCGTCTGACCCCAGCCGTGCTCGGCCAGCAGCTTCCGAGGGGCCAGGTCAACAGCACTGGCGTGAACCATCCTCGCGGCGTGTTCCCTGCAGGCCCCGCCCGACTCGACACCGTGTTTGTAGTAAAGGGTCCTGGTAGTGCAGGACGTGGTCCCGTAAGGTAAGAATGCAAAGACGCGTCTTCTCCTCGACACCCCTGCTGCCTTCCAGACTCAGTTAAACAGAACTTCACTGTCTTGAACAGCACTGAATAGAATATTACATTTTTCTCCTCTGTGAGAAACTTACAAAACCTAGCTGAGTCGTTGATGTACAGGATATGAGCCTAATGGGTATTACCTGGAACTGATTACGCCGTGAACCCACCGGGAGGAAGACGGGAACAAATGTTCGTGCACCACCAGCTCCTGGCAAAGGGCTGTATTGCACATGTCCCGACACAGATCGCACGTCCTGGTGCACGTGCTCACGCTGCATTGTTCATCCGCCAGCCCGGGGGTTATTCTCAAGGGTTCCCCATCAGTGTTACCCTGGGTTGTGAAGCTAAATTAACACTATTTCCAGAATAAGGATTGTAAAATGACACTCTCTAGGCGGACAGGATGGTCACCGTGTAACACGCCCCCCCAGGAGCCCACCGATTACTGCTTCAAAGCATATTTTATCTTCAAAGAGTTCTCTTCTCAGAAGACAGGGACTTAAATACGATTGCTGACCTTTTCTAACTTTCACGGACACTCTTGTTCGGGGAGTTTGATTTTCAGAGCACAATACACGAGGAACGGGAAGTGAGTGTGTGAGTGTTTCTCCAGGAGGCTCTAATGGAAGGCGGCTGCACCCGGTTCCCCGCTCACATCCAGGGATGGACCACATTGAATAGAGGGGGACGCGGCATGAGACATGGGTGTCAGGCCCGCTGGGGACCACACCTCTGCCCACTTTGAGCCCCCAGATGAAGCCCTGGGCCCCCAACAGCAGACACGCCACTCCCAGGCAGGAGGGGCTGAGCGGCCCTCCCCAGGGGCTGGCCTGGGCCCGAGGCCTGAGGAACAGGGCCCAGAGTCCCTGCGTCTGACCCAGGCTCCCCCTGGTTGGTCCTGGTCCTTCCTTCGTAATCTCCCTCTGGCATCTCACCCGGCCTAACTCTCTTCAGCTCCTTAGTCAGAAACTGAAGCCTCAACACTAAAAACAAGGTTTTGAGACCCAGCAACTCAGAGACGCCCACTGCCACCGTGTGGCCTCCCCGCCTGCACATCTCTGCCCCCACCGCCACCCCTCACCGCCTCCACCCATGGTGTCTGCTCTGCGACGGAGAGCCCGGAGGCCCCCCCCCCAAGAGCTGGAGCTGCTTCGTGGCCTTTCAGCCAGGCGACCACATGGTCCCCTCGGCTCTTTCCGCTGCAACCCCTCCTCGCCCTCCTGCTCTGCTTCTCAGTCCACACCCAGAGCTGCTGTGGGCATCGTGTGTCTACAGAGGGTGCTGGGCCACACCGTGGAGGCCATGCATCCTTCAGAAGGAAGTGTCCCTGGGTGCCCTGTGCCTACCACTGTGCCACCTGGTTCGGGGAACGAGTGGGGTCCCAGTGCTGACTCAGTGCCGGCCACCAGTCCAGGCACTGCTGAGTCCCCACAAAACCTCAGGAGGACCTGCACCACTGAGACTCAGTTTCCAGGCCCAGCACTGGGCCTTGACCTGCCAGGACCACAGTGGGGAGGGGACACAGCCAGTGGAGACACACAGGTGAGCCTGACACCAAAGCCCGGTGGTGGCCAAGCAAAAGGCACCACGACTGCTGTGGCCTCTTCAGGGCCACCCTCACCTGGTGCCAGCCTGTCAGTCACCACTGGTGCCTGTCAGTCATCACCTGGTGCCCACAGTCATCACTGGTGCCCACAGTCATCACCTGGTGCCCACAGTCAGTCATCACTGGTGCCCACAGTCATCACTGGTGCCCACAGTCATCACTGGTGCCCACAGTCAGTCATCACTGGTACCCACAGTCATCACCTGGTACCCACAGTCATCACCTGGTGCCCACAGTCATCACCTGGTGCCCACAGTCATCAGTGGCTCAGAAACCAAAGGCCCCACAGCTTTGGGAGCTTTCTCCGGGGAATGTTCTTCAGGATGAAATTTTGTCAGCATATACTGAAAATTTTAAAAACAAAAACCCAGCTTGCTAGGAGCACCTTTTGTGAGCATTCTGTCTGAGCAGAGTCCAAATATATTTAAAACCCCAAATTCCATGCATTTTACAAATTACTTTTTGTTGTTGTTGATGTGTGTGCTTTTTTTTATTTTTGGTAATTCTTAAGCATGTGGTTCCCTCTATAGGGTCCTTCTAAATCTCAGTCCCTTCAGCTGCCAGAAATTAAAACAAAAAGACTGTATGACTCTCTTGTTCTGACCCTGAGGTTTCAAAAAGGAAACTATTGTTAACTGCAAATTACACTGAATAACTCACTTGCTGTGGGTTTTTCACTCAATTCTAATTATTAATAATTACCCTAAAGTTCTGGAGCTGGGTGTAAAATGGAATATCCTTGTTCCTGCACACCAGAAGACCATGCCTCCCCCCCACCCCCACCCCCGTGACCCTTCCTGAGAAAGAGGAAGGGGAGGGAACGGTTCGTGCCTCACGTTATGAAACAAACACGTTCGCGGGCGACTGTGCCAACTGTATCTTATTTTCAGTCAGCCAGAAGAATAAAGCGGACCCGGCCACACATCCCTTGACACAGCACACACTCTCCGTAAATAACCAGCCTTTAACTTACCTGGAGGTTTTTAATCGTATTTTTGGGTTTTAGCAAGTAGGCCAACTCTAAAATTAAGCGAGAATATTAGGCAGGAAGAGCCAGGGAACCTGCCTCCTGGGTCCGGGGGTGGCCCGGCCTTGAAACGTGGTGCCCGGGAGCCCTGGCACAGCTGGCCACTTGGAGCCACTCCTGCACCCTCGGAAAGTCACGCAGGCCTGCCGACCGGCCCGTGCCACATCTCCATTGCTAAACTGAGGTCCGAAGACTGTCCTGATACCGGGACCCCTGCCAGCTTCCAACAATCGCATCCTTTACGCAAGTGGATACGTTCTGGTTCAGATTTGAATTCTACAAAAACATAAAACAAGGTAGAAGCCAGGTACACATTATTCCATTTTTAAAGTTGCTTTTCTGAGGGAGGAAACAGATGGGTTCACATTGATGGAATGTTGATGAAGTTTTACAGATCTGGGGGTTTTGCCTCTCTATTGTTTCTTTCTTCTTCCTTTTTTTGGGGGGGTGGGGGGTTGACTGATCTGAGCCAATAAAGGAGGTGAGAACCCAGTGGTCACCTCACAGCTCAGGAAGTTGTGAAACCAGGACAGAAACTGTCCAGAGCAATGACAGCAGCACACGCACCAGTTCTGAGACCCTCCTGGGGACGACTGGTGAAAAAGTCATCCTTAAAGGCCCGATCCTTCGGCGGGAAGCTACCAGCCAGGTTCTGCTGCCTCCAGGAAGCTATTTCGGGGACATACAATGAAAATCAATCACGGCCTCTGATCGGCAGAATCCAAATTTATGAAATTCGTGGGGAAACAAAATTGGCAGAATTATTCTGCTGCAAACCCAGCTGAAATGCAAGGGGCGCTGAGATTTCTCCTCGTCTTCCCTCCCACTGCTATGGCGCTGTATTTAATTGACTTACAATTTTTCCCCTAATATAATTCTTTATGAAACCTGCCTTGAGCGATGGACCCGTGACTGTTCACCGAGGGCTGTGCCTCATTTGTTCCCGTAGACTGTGCCTAATTAACGCTAACTTGCCTGTACATAAAAAGTACAATGGGCTGTCCTTTCCAATTTAATTCCGACAGTTTAATCGAATCTGTATTCTTTCAAAAATAATTAGATCATTTACACTTCATTAACATGTAATGTAATGTTGAGACATTCATCATAATGATTTCTTATTTTTCTTGTGCAATATTATCTCCTCTAATGAAACCGTTAACACCACGCATGCCTTAATTAGCTGCGTCATATCACTGACGATTTCTGGAAAAAGGCACGGTTTTGCAGATGAAATTGAATTATCTCGGTAGGTATATTTTCAGCAGAATCTGTTCTTTTCTTGCTGAAAAATACCTTCCCGCCGCAGCACCTGGGGGCCACGGGCGCCATCCCGGCAGCCTCACACCGGCCGGAGAGGAGGCAGGGCGGCCCCCACCCAGCGGGCAGGGGCCAGGAGGACGCGCATGGAGAGAAAGGAGCGGCTACCCCGGGGGAGATTTGTGCTTGTAGTGCCAGAAGCAAAAAGGCAGAGCTGCGGGCCCCCCGGGCTCAGGAGTAAGGCCACTCAGCAGGCAGCGGCCACCCCTCACCGTGCCTTTCCTTACACCGAGGATAGCTGGGTCTCAAGACAGTGAGACAAGTTGCCGCAGGAAAGGTCCCACCTGATCCGGAGCTGACCTCTCACCTGGGGCTGGCCCGACAGGACAGGTGAGTGGGTGGGAAGGGGCCCCCAGGCACTCAGCCCATAGGTCAATTTGTTCAGGAGGACGGGGTGGGGTGAGTGAGCTGTCCCTCCCAGGAAGGAGTGGCTGCTGGAGAAACGGGGTCTCCACCCACCTCAGATGCCCAGGACCATCCGCAGCCTCAGCCCGCCCTCGCCTCCAGCAGCCCTTACAGAGAAGAGGGACTTCCAGATGCAGGTGGGTGAGGGGACCAGCCTGCACTGGACAGCGAAGGGGCCCAGGTGTCACTTCAGAGAGGAGGGTGCTGGGCCTCCACAGTGAGGTCACAGGCTGACAGCATTACCCCTCACAGCTCTGTGACCTGGGCAGAGAGTGACCTGGGCAGAGTGACCTGGACAGTGAGTGACTTGGGCAGCGAGTGACCTTGGACAAAGTGACCTGGACAGTGAGTGACATGGGCAGAGGGTGACCTGGACTGAGAGTGACCTGGACAGTGGGTGACCCTGGACAGTGGCCAGGACTCCACCTTGGGTCCAGCTTCTCTCTCCTGGGTCTCCATCTTCTCTGGCTCTTCCTGCCACTCTCAGACACTCTGGATTTCTCCAGTTAGACACAGACGGCCTCCCTCCATCCTCCCTCAGCACTCATGCCCAGGGCACCAGAGCCACCCTCCCCTCCCATCGTCAAGCTAAGGTTTGCTTTTCAAACTTGACCTCCTTGCCTCCCCTCCCACGTGTTACACTGGGGAGCTGGCCCTCCTTTTCGTACCCCCTGCTCTGTGACTTCCCCGGGGACACCCCTTCCTGACTCTCCACCACCAGGGCACCTGCTCAGTCTCCACCAAGGGCCACCCCTCTGACTGCCCGTGGGCATCACTGCTGCTCTGCACCCCGAATTCCGGGCTCTTCTGTGCTAATGTCCCCCAGACACGTTTTCCAAGACCTCCCACAGGCCCTGCAGGCCCGGGCAGGACCTCCCCATGCCCAACCCGCGCCTGGCCCCCGACGAACAGCAAGAGCACCTCGGGGTCCCGGCAGGAGCTGGGGTCCCGGCGGCTGTCCCTCCCACACGTGCCCCCTCAACCAGGCTCCAGGCGCCGCAGCCTCCCTCCTCTCTGTCTCTCCAACAACCATGCCACGTTTTCCCCCTGCCCTTGCCTTCTACCTGTGTGATGCACCCCAGTCCTGATTCAATCAGGACCCACCTAACATGTAACCTGATTAAATCCTGCACCTGCCAGGCGTCCATCAGCAGCCCCTCACACCACTCAGGGTAAAGTTTAACCCCAGCAAGCCCCCTGCTCAGACCACTGCCCACCCCTAGCTCACCCACACAAACCCTTTCCTCCTTGCCTCTGTCTTCACAGTGCTATGCCCTCTGCCTAAAATGTCTGTCCCCAAATTATTCACCCAACTCCTACTCATCCTTCAAAACACAGCTCAAATGGTGCGACCTCACGTCTGACTCAGGCAATGCTGTTTCTCCCAGATGAGCCCGCAGAGGAAATCGCCCTCTCACACCGTCACTTGGCTCCTACAATGCTAGGTGCGAATCAGTAAATCCTTTCTCTAAAATGTACTCTGGACTCAAAGTGATTTTCCCCAGGAACTAATAAGGTAGCAAATAGCCAGAAGACACGGTTTAAGGCCCAGCGCTGCCAGTTACTCCCTGCCCTACCACGCACAGCCTCCAACCTTCTAGTCTCAGCTTTTTCGTGTGTAAATGGGGGTCGCAGTGTCTTCTCAGGACAGGGGAGATGGGCGATTTCTGCTATGTTGGGGGGTCATGCACCGTGTGACCTGAGTGCGAGGGGCCACACCTGTGTTGTGATCCAGGCACAGAGCAAGAAACCCAGTGGCCTCCCAGTGCCACCGCCTGCCCGGCTCCCACAGCAACCAGAGCCAGACCGCGAGCTGGGAACCAGAGAAAATCTGCTCTCCGACCCAGAGGTTGTCTGTGCACACGCTGTCTCCATTGCTCTGAAAGTGGCGTGGAAAGAGCCAGGCGTAGTCATGCCAACCTGGGTCTGCAGCCGCCCGGTCCCCTGCAGACACGGCTCTCGTCCTGAGATGGGACCTGCTCAAGCTGGTCACTTGCACACGATCTAAAAGCACGAAAACGGGGAGCCAAAGCTAAAGTGGAAAAGCAGGATCTCCCCGAGACCCTGGAACAACGCTAAACCCGTCTTCTGTGTCCAGAGGGACCCCCCCCCCCCGCAGGGCGGACCATTCCCCCGCTGGTTCCTTGACTTTGCTGCTGGTGTTCTTGGCTCTGGGGGCAGGACCACTGGACGCGCGGATGGACGTGAACCACTCGGACCCAGGCTGCCTGTCCCACCTTCGGTCTCAACCGACTCACTCTGCCCTTTGCCCACCATTAGGTAAAAACCAGAAACAGAGTTTATCTGGGCGAAGACGGCAGAGGACGGCGTGGAGCATGACAACGTGAGCCTTATTTAGGCCCCTTCTGTATACCTGCTCCTACTTAGCCGGGTGACCACAGGACGGTCCGCGGAGGACGACAACCATCTGCCTCGGACACGGAGCCTTTTGAAAGCAGCGCTGCGTAATTGTCCTGCAAAGCATTTGGGGAAGCCAGGCTGCTAATTAACCGCCAGTGCATCAATTAGTCATAGCAGCTGCGATAATACCAGACAGCGCTGTGGAGGTGCGTGCGCCGCGCTCCCTCGCCGGCGCCGGAGCTTTCCTTTTTCTAAGCTTTTGCTTTGGAGATTTAATTTATCCCTAATGAACCTGGCCTTTCTGTTTCTCCAGTACGTGGGGCATTTAAATGACTGAAAGAAACGATGTTATTAACACCATTTTGCTTTAAAGAAAACTTTCAACATTAAGAACCATATTTTTGTGTGGCTGTTTCCACGCTCAATTTCCAGAGGTGGACATTATCAGTGAGGCTCGAGAGGTGGGCGAAGACGGTGGAAAGTGGTCAGGGTGGGGATGAAAATACACAGACCTCACGTTTCTTTGGTTGGTGATCTGACATTTCATGAAAATGTAGTTCGTCTCCTGTAAGATACATGAGCTTATGCAGCACGTAGGTCGTCTAGGAGTGAAGGTAATTCACAGCAAAGCAGGGCTGCTCGCAATAGCGCATGACTTCTCTACTGGGATAGAAGAAAAGTATACATGAAAGTAAATCTATTGGCTGAAACAAATTCCAGATAATAAAAAAGCCTTTCAGGAGGGGACTCCAGCTGCCCAAGCCCCCGGACGTGCTCTCACAAACGAGGGCTTGGCGCCCCACCTGGCCCCCGGGGGCGGACTGGGCCGCGCGCTCCTCCAGGCCCCGCGCCTTCCCTTCCCCCCTTCCCGGCTTCCCTGGGACCCCCTGATGGTCCCTGTGAGCGCAGGACCTCCTGACCTTGCACACAGCCCGCGCGCTCGCGTCGTGCAGAATCCCGCAGTCCCTTCCGGAGGCTGGCTTGCCGCGACGAGGGGGCCTGGCTGTGACCGGTGGGGGTTCGGGGGTGCTGGGGGGGACAGGGGCTGCATCCCCTCCGGGGGCCCCTCCGCTTCCCCGCGTGGCTGACGCGGAGCATCGAGCCTGCGTCCGAGGCGAACAGAGACCCCGGCCCGACTCACCCGCGTAGCGGCCGGGAGCGCGCCCCACGCGGGCGCCCCGCCGGCCGGGCGCCCCGCCGGCCTCGCGCCCCGCCTGCCCAGCTCTGGTCTCCGCAGAGCTCCGTCTGCAAGGCGCTCTGGATCCTGGCAGGAAGCGCCCGCTGCCCCCCTGCCCGCCCCGTCACGCTGCCCGGCGTGCACCGACCTGCGTCAGCGCCGCGCCGCCGTGGGGGGTGCACGCCAGGCGGACCCCGCGCCGCGTGCTCGTGGCCCTTGTGTCTCAGCCACAGGTGTCGCCTGCGGATTCCGTGAATCAGCAGTCATCTCGGCCTGGACCCCGGGTGCCCTGACCCACCTGCTGGCCGCGGTCTGGCGCAGAACAGGGGGCTCCAGCGCCCACCCTGAGGGTCTTCCTTGCAGAGAAAACGCCAGAGGTAGGGCAGGCGGCTTCCAGATCCCTTTAGAAAGCGAAATACTGTAACAGCCCTTGGGGTAAACAAGGCGGCCGCCTCCGTGAGGAGGGACACGCAGGTGTGGGGGAGGGGCCGGTCTTACCCATGTGGCTGTTGGTTCTGGCTTTCCCTGTGGCCTGCGGTCCTTCGCCCCATGTTAAGCAGGTGGACACCCTCCCATTCTGTGGAGGGCACCGGGCGCACCGCCCAGGGGTGGGGCATCCCAGCACGGAGACACCCCCTTCCTGTCGGGTCTCAGCCTTGGGGAGCGGGCCCCCCAGGGACACACACATTCCCCCTCCTTGGCTTGTTGGCTCTGGGACCATCGCCCCTTCCATTTACAGCACTTGGCATCGAAAAGGCCGCACGTCATCTTTCATGTGTCCGTCTGCTCACAGCTCAGCTCCAGGGACCCTTGCCGCCCAGACGCTCAGGTAGCTGAACAGCTCTCCCCGGGAAAATCCGGGACGGTTCCATCTCCCAGCAGAAGTCGCTGGGACACCACTGATCTTTAAAATCCGAACATCTGGTCAGTCCCCTCCTCCCATATGGGTAAACAGAGCCGCGTTAATAAAGCCGTGTTTCAAACTGGTGAAGGCAGGTTGTTTTCACAGTTCAGGATGGCGCTGGGAGGATGTGCCGGCCCGGGAAGGCACGTGGGGCCATGGACGTCTGTGCTCATCGGTCCTTTTAAACAGCAAACTGCTTGTAGGGATGTTAAATACTTCTTTTTTAAAACCAATGGCAAGACAGTCCTGGGAGTTCTGTTTCTCACTTTGTGAAAGGCAGGTTTCCTGAGGTTCTTGCATTGAGAGACAATTCAGTATTTTTTTAGGCTTATGCAGTCATAATTGTAATTCCTATTTATCTACTGGGAATTGGGCTTTAGAAAAAATTAATATTTTGTTGAAAGAGGGGGCCGGGGGAGGGAGAAGGTTTCCCTGGTTCATGAACCCAGAAGGTAAACTGCCACTGCGTGACCACAGGGCCCTCCCCTCCGGCTCCTCCTAGACGGAATCAGGGGTCCCCCCACCTTTCCAGATGGACACTTGCTGCTGGGTGTGACAGAACAAGGTTCACCGTCCCCGCACCCTGCAAAGGCTGGGGTCTTTGGCTCCAAGCTGTTGGTGTGTTTCCCTAAAACAGAAGGCCATTTCCAGCCGCTGTGGTCCAGCCGTTCTGCATGGCAGCATCGGGTAACCGCAGTGCCCGAGCACCCCGAGGGGCCCGTGCTCCCGGTACCGGCACTCAGAGCCGGGGGACCACAGGACAAGACGTGCCCTTCCTGCTGAGCAGAGCGTGGCCATCGGGGCTCACCCGGCACAGACCCAGAACCACCTGCTGCCCGAGGATGCGTGGACAGCAGGGAGTAATTGCGGTGACCGCCATTTTACATAAAACAGGCTTTGTCCTTTATGTTGAACTGGTGGCAGTTCTCAGGGTCCAGCAGGGCAGCTCGTCCAAGCCTCTTTCCCTTTTCTTTCCTCCTTACTCTCCTCGGCGCTCCCTGCTTTGGGAGGGGCAGGCTGTTGCCTGGGAAAGACATATTCACTGTTCATTTCAGCAAACTCGGGCTGCCCGCAACCGCTCCGGGCGCTGCCGAGAGCACCCAGGGGCACCTCCTGCTTCAAAGCTCATATTCACTTTTTATACCTCCCTCTGGATTTGTGTTCTTGGTGCTGGAGGCATTGTCATCAAGATGGGGACACATCTGACATCCCAGAACAGAGGTGGCCCACGGTGTCAGGGAAGGGTCCTACAGGGTCCTGAGGATACAGACAGCCTTGAACCCGATCAGCCCGCAGACCCGCCCTCCCTCCAGGCCTGAGTGTTTGCTCAGCACCCTCAGCTGAGGGGCGGCATTGGGAGCAGGGGAGGAGGGGGCAGCCTCCTGCCCCCCAACCCACTCATCTGGGCCCACGCAACCCCCACGCTCATGCGCGTACACTCTAACAGGGGGGCTGGCAGGCTGTTTACTTAGTGTCTGTGGTAAACCGATTATAAAATCTGCATCTGAATAAATAAAATAAATAAAAACACACCAATTAAAAAAAAAACCCGATTCTTACTCTTGGGGAACCATTTGGTCCATGTCGTCCTCACCACTGTGTTTTAGATTTTCTCCAGCACGTAGGCTCTGGTGTAATTTCTTTGAAAAGCCAAAAAAAAACAAAAAAACAAAAAAAAAAAACGCACACTGTTTGGCAATTTCATCACTCCAGGTGTGATTTAAAAAAAATCTTCCATTATTGTATGTCATTTGGTTAAGTCTCCATCAAACCCTTTTCAAATTCAAAGCAGCCAACTCCACAATAAGTAACCACAGCCCAGCATTAGGGATCACGGTTTTTTCTTAGCGTTAATTGAAACTGATGTGTTTGGAAATCATAGTGGGGGTTTCTCAAGAAAAGTGCTGCGTGTTATTCAACCTGGGAGCGCAGCGCAGGCCGGAGTCAGCACGCCTCGTGCCCGGGGTCGGTCCTGTTGGCACCGGCGAGCCCGGCGCCGCAGCCTCTCCCAGTGGGTAAATATTTAAATTACATGTGTGTCAGCGCACAGGCAACCTGAAAGGAACCTGTTCTTTCTCCTCCTGCCGTCCGCTGCGCCTTCTGAATGCAGCGCCAGGTCAGTGGAGACGCCTTTCCCTAATGACAGAGCAGGGGCCCTGGCGAGGCTAACCTGCCCCTCCTTCGCCTCAGGACTACCTTCTCCAGGCCTGGTGGGGCGTCTCCAATTATCAGCATCGCAGCTTTGCCCAGGTTCAATGCTAAGAAGTAAATATTGGAATACTCAGTGGCAAGGATGCCTGAGCGCAGAAGGTGCAGGCTTGTCTTGCTGGCCGGGTCCAGCCAGTGCCACTGTCTAGAGCTCCGTGCATGCCACACATTTTCCGCAATGATCGTCACGTTCCTTTTTACCTTATTCTCATTCCACCACCCCTTCTGTTGTTTCTGGAGTTAATCCGTGACATGCAAAGTGCGTCTGGGCTGCCAAACCCGCTGGGAAACCCCTCCAGACCCGTCACGGCGCCGGGATGGGAACGGAATGGAGCGATACCCCAGCCGGTCAACGTGAGGGTATTTCAGTCTGTTAACCACAGCAGCCTGGTCGCATTTCACGCACCGCACAGGTAAACAGACTACCTGGCCAGCAGCGCCGTAGTGACGGGAGATGGTCCTTCCGAAGCTGAGCTCCAAGGTGGATACCAGAGAGTGCATCTGGGGAGGAGACTGGGTTCTCGGCACAACCAGAAATACCCAGAGAGCTGGGGAGGTTGGAAGGCTCACGGGTGCCGACGCTTGGGGCCCCTCTGAGAGATGCGATTGGCTCCTTAAGTAGATCCTGGGTATCTGATGGAGAAGGACCCGCCTTGGGCCTGAAGGTGCCAACAGTCTGGGATTCAGCTGATGCGACATGCGACATGCTCAGGAGACGTGTTCTGGGGCCCAGGACCAGAATGCAGACCCCCAGGTCTTTCTGCACACCCACAAAACAAGTAGAATTCTCAAAACCCTGTCACCGCCTTGTGAAAGGCCTTCCATTGTTCCACGAAGGGCTGCAGAGTTGGCCCTCCCATCCTCATGGATGCGGCTGACGTCAGAGTGAGTGAAAAGCTGGCGGACCCTCCGCAGAGCGGGGACCTCTGTCCACAGAGCGGCTGCTCCCATACAGGGCTCCCTGTGTCCCCTCTTTTATTCCCCTCAACCCCACCCTCCGTGCAATAAGGAAATCACACTTTGCTTTGTTTTACAAAAGGATGCAATCAGGCACTCACCTGGCCTTGAATAAAGCAGGAGAGACGGACCCAGGGGAAGGTCCCCATCACTTCCTGGCAGGAGCGAGGACTGAAGTGCCCAGAAGTCGGCCCTGAACTCCGTCTCTTCCGTGCGACTCACCGTCCACCTGCAGTGACCTCTGCTTCCTCAAGACCTGGGGACTGTGCTCGACCGAGAAAGACTTTCCAGCACGAATTATTTCTGAGCAAAACTGCAATTTGACATACTTTTAAATGTAAATAAGCTTTATAATTTAGTTTTTAATTGATTTAACCATCAATCCTCAACTTCCAATGAATCTCAACCAAAAATGTAGTGGTTTCTTTTTTGGACAAGAACAGAAGTTCATTCTGTGTCTTTGCTCCAAAATGCACATTTAGCAAAAAGGTGTTTCAAGGGTTCTCTCCCTCCCCTCACCATCTCCCCGCCTTGCGGGAAAGGTTAACATGCTAGCAAGTCCAGCAGCGGGGCGGAAACTCATCATTATTGAGCGGGACCATCTCCATCTGAGAGATCATGTCTTCTGGGACGTCCCGGAGCATCGTGTCCCTACGCAGCTGGCACAGCTGGAGGACAGTGGAACCCGGGGCCCGGGGCCCTCTGGGACCACATCTGAAGTCATGGGGGGACAGGATTCCTCTCTAGTGTAGTTCTGGGGCCTGATGGGGACTCTATGGAGTGGGGCCCTGAGACCATTCAGTCTGGGCATCTTGTCTCCTCCCAGGCGAAGCCCTCGGAGGGTCAGTGGTCTCGGGTCTTCCTTGTGCCAGTAAGGCTCTCGCCTCACAAAGTTCCCAGACCCGCTGCAGTCCCCGCTTTTCTGCCCCTCCTCCCCTTTCTTCCCAGCGGCCACCTTGATACCCTCTGAAAAGATGGAAGGAAGGCCACTCTGCCCACTGTTTGCCCAGAGAAGCCCTTGAAATTTAAGGTACTTTTCGGTCTTACCTCCCGCCTTTTAGAATCCAGAAGCGACTTCTTCCAACCCTGAAACCCTCTTGACATCTCACTTGTTTTGATTTTTTTTTCCTTTTATTTCTACTTGAAACCCACCAGCAGTTGTCTGAGCTCACCTCCTACTTGGAACGCCTCCCGGGCAGTGGCCGCAGCAGTGGCTTGGCCCTTTCAGAAGACCCCCTGCGGCCAGAGGCTCGGTGACGAGGTCTCCCTTCCAAGTCCTTGCGGGCGACAGTCCTGCCAGTGTTCCTGCCCGCGTTCAGTGGGCCCCCACGCCTGCCCTGCCAACTCCTCACCACCCATCCGCACAGCGCCAGAGCCGGGCTGTAGTTTCAGGTTTCTATTACACCCACACCCCCTTCCAGATCGAATAAGGATAAGCCCCCGAGTCTCAGGGGTTTAACCAAGTGAGTTCCCATTCACTTAGAATCCAGTGTGGCCACTTCCACGGGCCACTGGCCACCTTCCACATGGCCATTCTGGGAGCCAGGCTCCTTCCGTCTGACCACTTAACTCTCCTCCAGGGCTCCAGACGTCCCTGAGCTCAGCCATGGGTGGGCAAGGCCACCAGCTCTTTTACACCTCGATGCAGAAGAGACCTACGTAACCTCCACTCTGCTCCACCGGTGACAACCAGTCCCCGGGCTCCACCAAGATGCCTGGGGCTGCAAAGGAGCCCGAGAGCAGCTCCCCACTCTGGATGAAGAAACCCAAATCGCTGAAGCCTTCTGTGCTGAGTGCCCTGCGAGGGCGCTTTGAAAATGGAGTGATAGGAAGTCTAAAGCGAGAAACAGAAGACTGTCAGACGGCTCGGAACTGCAGAGACAGGAGGGCTCACCGCAGCTTCAAGTACATTCACTTCTGGTGGGCCCAGCATGGTCGCGGGTGTCTGCTCCGTGCCACGTGGCCGTGGGGACAGAAGGGCCCTTCTTGCTCACTTAGGTGGCAAACCTGGAGACCCCGGTCACCTTCTCACTGGAAACGTCAGAACTGTGTGTAGATTCCACTGAGCGATCACACCTCCTGCTCAAACTCTGCTCCACGCTTTCCAAGTGAACACATAATCTTCTGAGAAACAGTTCTTGCTCAGTTTGGAACATTTTGCCTACCAATTTTGAAGTACATCCAATCTTTTCACAGGCATGTTATGAACACCAACCACATGCCCAGCCTTGGGCTAAACACCGGAGCTAGAAAGGAAGACCCAAGTTGTTCTTGGAAACCAAGTCTTCTGGGCAAGGTGGCCTGTAGGACGGGAGATATGACATGCTTGGTGCCAGGAGGGACGCGGGAAGAAAGTGTGGGGAAACCAAGCGGGAAGAAAGCTGGGGCGGTGGCTTCAGAGGTCCTGCGAATTCCCTCACCCTCACTGTCCGTGTGGAAAGGGCACGTTTACTTGTTGGGTGACAGTCAGTACCCCAGTGTGAAGTCAGAAATGTAAACTGACAAGTACGCAGTGTCGAGCGGGGATAGGAACTGGAGATTTCGAGAAATGGATTTGTGTTTATTCATTCTCTCTAGACGGGGTTGGGGTACAGCAGTGGCGACATGACACCCAAAACAAAACAACAGAAAAGGGGCTGGTTCCAGCTCTCCCATCAACACTTGCCATCGCTGGACAACTTGGGGCTCTGGCCAGACCACTGCCTGCACCCCGTCTGCTAAACAGAGGTGCCAACTCCTCTCTCCCGTGAGGATGCTGGCGGGTGGGAGCCAGGGTTGCTGTGGTAACCCCTAGCCGCAAAGGCTCTCTCCATCCCCAGGCCCCAGCTGGCTCCGCCTCCCAGCCTCCAGCCCTGGTCCACCCGTGGAGCTGTCCGTGGTCCTCACGCTCCTGCGGGCTCAGCCTCCGAAGTATCACTCAACATTCAGCTAAACTTTCCTTCGCGTGGAGTGTAATTACACATCCCCCTAATACGAGAGCGGGACCGCGTTAGAAGGGTTTCCACGCAGGTCCAATTGCGGCAGAGGTAACTGCAGGCAGCCTGAGCGACTGGGCCTCTGGAAACTTTATTTGCTATTCATCATCCAAGCTGCAGAAAAATAGGATAAGAAGTTTTAATTATCCCGACAGCCAGGGTATCAAAGGCATGGAGACATCTGAGGCTGTCTGACAAGACTACTGGATGAGCTAAAGTCACCAGGAGAACAGGTGTGTGTGTGTGAGGCAGAATCTTCTCATCTTTTAAAAAGGTGGACCTTGACCCATTCCCCCCCACCCCATGATTTCAATCAGCACATCGTTGCCGCCTGTTTACAATCTACACAGAAAGTGAGCGAGTGGAGGCTGGTTCTTCACAGGGCGTTTGGGGGTATTGGAAAAATTAAATCCTCCGTATGTCTGTCACGTGGAGACGTGATCCTGGGACGTGTGAGCAGAAGGTTGACGGGGCAGAGCGCCTGAGATACGGCGTCTGTGGGCGGTGAGGGAGGCCGGGGGCAGCAGGTCAATGGTGGTGCCGCGGCAACAGAGACCTCAAGCCGGGAGGGGCTCGGCAGAGAAGACGGCCCTACGGTGCTGTCCCCACTGAAACGGGCAGGCACTTGCAGCCTTGCTCCGCCATCTAGTCTCCGGTGGGGTTGCTCCAGGCGGACCCCGCTGTGGGCCCCGCAGCCACACCCCCCAGCAGCACACCCCGCGTCCAGTACGACCTCTGCCTTCTGGCTCGGCTCTGACTTCTCTCCGCTGTTGGCGATCCTCTGCTCCTCCTGCCATGAGAACGGCCTTTTGGTGCACTTGCCAAAACCTGTCGCGACGGCTCGGGAGTCTGGTCACTGACGGCGTCCCTACCGCCTCCCCCTCTGGGGCTCGAATCCTACTGGCTTCACAGCAAAGGATTCTGATTGGTGAGATTTCACTTCAATTGTTTTCAGTCAAATTAATGGAGAATGAAAGTACGAAACTTTATCTTCTTCTTCTAATGTGATATTTTATGTCCAGAATTATGTTATAATAAAAAATTCTCTGTGCTCTATAAAACAACTGATTTAAAGCTTGGAAAGAAATATCTTGGCTTCTTGGCTAACACCAGCTGCTAAAGGGCAGTAAAACGTTTATATGCACAAGAACACACATCCGAATCACCCAATCTCGCAAAAATATTCTGTAATATCCATGCGTCATTTCTGTAGAAAGACTGAAGGGTGAAGATATATGGTGCCTGTAAAGATGTTTCTTCAAGAATTTCTACTTTTCCCCATCATTTCTGAATTAGCCACTTCCAATGATAAGTTTTTAGCTTTCTGTGCATTTTTACTGCATCTCGATTTAAATGTATGAACTTATAATGCCCATCTACGTGACTATTTCAAAGAATTTGTATTAATACCTGGCCTTGAATCATGAGATAGGGTTGTGAGTGGACAAAATCTTAACACAGTCCTTTTAAGTGGACACTAGCTTATCACATTGCCGAGCACCAAGAGGTGCGTGAGATTTCACAAACTCAAACAAAATAAAATGACACCAGGCACACGAGTACTTCCTGGATAAATTCCAGTAACAAGATTTAATTTCAACAGATATTTTCAGCCAAGCTTTACATAGGAACCATGTTGATACTCTTTAGGACCAGCCGGAAGGTCCCTAACTCCCACTGTGGACGTGAATAAACTGGAATAATGGGAGGGAGGGAGGAAGGCACTTCCTTATGGAAAAAAATCCAACCACTAAATGCAGAAGCAGTGAGAGAAACTGGAAATCACCATTGCCACGCCTCCCTAGGAGGTGTCACAGATCCACACTGAGATGCTGAGATTGGTGGGAAAAGTTTGCAAAGAAACAGTATTTGTGTAATTTCGAGCCCCCCCCAACCCCCGAGGTATTTATTAAATACAAAGGGAAAGCAGCGACTTCACTGCGGAGAGATCTGGCTGACACCCCTTCAGCCAAATGAGGCGCAGCGACACTGCGGACCTCCCGACCGGATGCCTGAGAATCGGGTGCCCCTTCTTGGGCACTCTTGCCAAGAATGTATGCCTTTGATCTAATCAGGAGGAAACTGAGGGACTTCCTACAAAGCAACTGGCCAGCGCTCTTCACAAACGCCAAGGGTGCGAAACACGAGGACTGGGAACCATCTCAGACAGGAAGCTGGGCGCCCTGACAGCCAAGCGACGGAGGGGACCCCGGCTCGAGCCCAGGCAGGACAAGGGCCTTAGCAGGGAAATCAGTAAACTGGATGAGGTCTGCCGTGTCGTCGACAGTGTTGCCCAAAGTTAACGTCCCCGTCTCAGGATTGCACCCTTGGAGTGCACCATGTCAGCATCGGGAGGAACATTCATAGATCACCACGTAGTTTTTGCAGCTTCTCTGTAAGTCTAAAGTCACCTCAAAAAAAATTTTTTTTTAACTAGCCAAAACCCTCAAGCTGCAGCGGAGCTGAGTTCCTGGGGGTCTCATCAATGCAACTGCAGGAAACAGCATCACAGAGCTTTGTCCTGGAAGCAAAGAGCCTGCTGGGAGCCCCAGACAGCGCCAGGCCCCCGAAACCCCAAGCTGCCCCTCCGGGTCCGCCGGGCTTCATCCTGCAGCACGCTTTCTCCAACGCCGCCATCAAAAACGCCGGTGTCTTAACTGCAGGTCGGGGCAGACACACCAGTGAGCAGCAGGGAAAGAGGAAATGGAAACAGGGCTGGTGGAAACAGGATGTTCAGGGGAAGGACAGCTGATGGGTCTGACCCAGGCCCTCACTCGCCCCATGAGCTGTCTTACACGCACTTCACAGGCAGCGAACGTGGCCAGGAGCCCTCCATTTGAAAGGGGGAGACAGTCACACATCGCCACGCAAGCACACCGGAGCTCATATTCAGAAGCTCTGGAGACGCCAAAGTGCCTTTTTATACCATTGAGAAGGGTCAAAAGTTGTCCCTTCCAGAATGGGGCCAGAGGGGAAGACATCTGGGGTTGAAGCTGTGAAGGCTGCTGGGCACGTAGGGGAGGTAGACAAGAAGATGGGGGGAAGGCCTCCCCCAGGGCCCTCAGAAGCACATCCCAGAGGAGCCCCAGCCGCATGCGAGCTCCCAGGACACTGGCCCGCGACCTCCCAGGACGCTGGCCCGCGAGCTCCCAGGACAGCCCAGGCCTCCCAGGTCGCGGTTCTCACCTGGGCACAGTGACCTCAGGTCAACACTCAGGAACACGTTTCCAAGTGATTCACACTCCACCCAGAAGGGAGGTACTGGGAAGCCTGGCCCTGCACCTTTACCCTCTTCCACATCCACAGCCAGAGATGGAACGGGCATGGGGGGCCCTAATTTAGAAGGTGTGTCTCTGTGGGAACACAGGCCTTTCCTGGGCATTCACCACAAAAGGAAAAGGGTATTTTCAAAGCAAAATGCCTCCGAGTCCATCCACTAAAGGAGAAGCTCTTCCGTGGAGACCTGTCCCACAGCCGCCTACTGAAGCCTTCACAGAGATGGCCCTAGTCACCGTGCATCTAACGTCACACTGCAGCGAAAGGGAGGGTCCTGAAGTATTTATACGAACACAAGGTGAGACTTAACCAGCGGTGACTACTTCAGCTCCCTGCCTTTTCGTGTTGCTGCTAAGCCGGAATCCTCTCAGTGTTTTACAGGCTGCAGCTCCCAGCGGGGCATCGTTGAGCCCCTGGCTTCTCCCGTGAAGGTTGCCTGTCATTTACTATGTGGTGGATGTGCAATTGGAAATTATATGGAAAGGTAAAGAAAAAAAATTCACATTTTACACTGGGGTTTTTTCCCGCAGTGCATTAGTTACATGAAGATAATACTAGATTTGTTGAAAGGTCTCAGAAAACATTTTTCTTCCTCCCCAAAGATTTCTGTAATTACACAGATCAAAGCATAGAAACTGTAGCTGCACTAACCCTTCCACTCCGCGCTGTGTCATTCCGGCCGGTTTTTCACCGTCATCTTGACACAGTTCCGATGCTAAACACACCGCTCGGTCCTTCTCGAAGGCAGAACTAGAACCTCTCCAAAGGAAGAGGAGCTGGCGGTCCCACCCAGCAGCAGGCTGCTCTTTGCGCTGGGGGAGCTCTGTGGGGGGACATGCTGTGCATACCCCTAATTAGCGTTAATGAGAGTCACACACGCGTGTCCAAAATCAGGCCCCATGATGCTGAAGTTAATGTGGGATAAATTATAGCACGGGGAGTGTCAGTGCTTCTTAAAATGAATGAAACAAGCTGTGGGGTTCTATTGGCAATACAAGCGTTAGACCCGCGGCACGTGCCCACGCCGTGGCCCAGCTCACCCTTCCCTGCTGGGCAGCCGGCCTGACTGGGGTTGGTGGTCAGCGTTGGCATCACAGCCCCAGGGCAGACAGAGAAGCGAGCTTTCAGCTCAGAGCCCCTCGACCTGCAGGGCACCCAGTGCCCCAGCCTGACCTGTTCCTACACCTCCCAGTCTCCCTGCTGGGAGCCAGTCAAAGCCCTTGACTTCAAGGTCACAGCTAACAGCTGGAGTTTTGTCCTGCCCACCCCTAGGATAGGATCCGCAGTCCAATACACACCAACCAAGGTGAGCGGGGGGAGCCCCGAGCACAGCCAGGTGCAGGCAGGTTGGAGCGAGGGGCGCTGCCCGAGGCCCTCAGCTCAGTCCGTCCCAGGAAGCCCCTGGGGTGGGGGTGGAGGAGGCACATGGAGCCCGCGGCCTTCTCACTGACGCCGGCGGCTCTGGGTGAGCAGGACCCCTTCTCCCTGCCCTGGGAGATAATCAAGGCCGCTCGCGGACACCCAGGCCTTGTGGGGTGGGGGTCGTGGAGACATGCAGTCAAGTGGCATAAACCCAACAGAGAAGAGACGGTGGGGCAGCCACATGTTTTCTTCTCAGGAGTTAGTGGCCATGTTGCTTGAAAAGTTTCGAGAGTGGCCAGAGACGCAGACAAATCCGCGCTCAGACGGGGCCCAAACCCTCCTGGGCAGTTAGCAGCCCCAAAACACTCCCAGCATCTCCTTCTGGCAAGACGTTGACAGAAATGCTCCCTTGTCACCCACGCCAACAGGTCGCCTCGGCCTCGGTCGCTTCCATTCCAGACTCCTCTAGAAGAGCAGAGAGGTGAACACAGAATGGGCTGCCCTTTGGGGAAAGGGAGGAGGGTGGGGCGCATATGTGAGAGCGGGTGAGGACGGCGTGGTCTAAATGCCCCGTCACTCCATCCATCACTCTCCTTGGAAGGTGCGTCATGGGACCAGGTTCATTCACTCAGCAGAGTCTCCTTCGCCCTCTGGGCCCTGGCACCCCCCAGGCGAGGCCCACCCCCAGCGCAAAGCGCAGAGTAAACAAAAGATGAGAGCTGAGTCTGGAAGATCTGTGTCCAAGAAGGCACCCCAGGGCCCAGCCTGGCAGGAGGGAGGTGGGCAGAGGGCCCCGGCACACAGGAGGGGCTGCCCAACAAAGCCTTCAAGGCCGACGCAGACCCCTCACCGTCCTGACGCGGGCTCGACCCAGAGCCCGTGGTCAGCGGTTTCTGGGTCACCCTCACACGTTCCCTGACGTTTGCAGGGTTGTACGTGGTTCCCCGAACCAGGGAACTTCAGAGTTTGCCAAGCGCCAAGAGAGGGACGGCCGTGCGTGAAATAAACAGACACATTTGCTGAGACTCCAGAACTGAGAGCCTCCCATCCCCGGGAAGGAGCCAGGGTGGGGGCAAACCAATGTACCGTGTTTTCTGGTGTCTCCACGGAAGTCCTGGGGCCAGAGAGATGCCGTGAGCCTGGCCCACGGTGTCTCCTCTGTCCATTCTCTTCCCTCTGTTTTCCCCCTTTGCTGGGAGCTTGTCACGAAATGGGGGGCTGTCACCTGCCACCCAGTGAGATGTCGGGGCGCCCTGGGTCCCAGGCGTGGAGGGCGTGGGGGACGTGGGGGTGTGTGCAGAGGCAGCGGGCCGGCCCCACGCACCCGGTCAAGGAGGAATTGGACACCGTGCGGAGCAGCAGGGGGCAGGACCGGAGGTGAGCCACCTGCGTCTCCCAGGCTGATGGGGAGGACAGGATGAGGTCACCGCCAATCAGGGTCACTGCACACGAGCAGACAGAATGCAAACATGGCAAAGACCAGAAGCTCCCCACCCCCAGGAAGGGCTGTCTGTCTGACGTGCTTTTTTTTTAACACTATTGATTCTACCCCCAAAGGTCAGGGGTTACAGGACGGCTTGTTCTTGAGACTTTTGCTAAGCCCGACCTCCCCTAACAACTTCCTACCACTGGCATTGGCTCAGAGGGTTTTCACTCTTGACTGTGGGGGCTGTTTGATGCCCCCACAGTCACCCCGCCTCCTGGGGGCGACGCCCACGAGCCTGCTGCAGTGGGGGGGGGGGGTCAGCTGGACGATCCATGCCCTGTGCGCAGCTGGGCACTGGGCTGGTCTTCCTCGTGGGGCCCCACTCATGGGGACCCCCCCTCACAGTAGAAGCACCAGCATTCGAGACACCTCAGGGCCCCGTTTGTGTTGTTGTTTCACTGCAAACACAAATGCCAAAGGCCCGAACCGTCCCCGAAAGGCTCCTGTCTAAAGCAAGTCCATTTTAAAGCGTGTTGCCTCTAGTGAGGCCAGTTCCAGGTGGAACAGCACAGACCGCAGCTCAGAGCGGGGCCAGGCCAGTCACCGGGTCCAAAGGGGCCGCCCCTCACATTGCTGAAAACTGTAAGCAGAGCTTAGGGTGAAGCCCCGAGGCCTCGCCCTGCCTGGCCCGGGCCGGACCGGGGAAGTCGCCACCTTTACTGACAGAGGCTGACTGTGTTTCTTTCTGCTTGAGGTCTGGTAAACGATACAATACAATGTATTATTTACACGGTGTCCCGCATACAGAGTATCACAAAACGTTTTGCAGCAGGAGTGAGTCACGGAGGAAGGAACGTCCTCCAGGCTGGCGAGGGCTCTCCAGCAGCACGGGTGGAGGCCGCAGGGAGGCGGGAGGCAGCGGGAGGCTGTCTCCCCATTTCCGTCCCGGCCCACCGGTCCTTCAAGGGGCCCCGAAGACTCCCCTGCAGGGGCCCCTGGGGAGGCAAGCGTGGATGGGGGCCCGCGGTGGGTCCACTGCCTCGGGGACTCAGCCCAGGACCGTGCCCCTGCAATTTGTCCCATTAAAACAAACACAGAGACAGAACTTCAAAGCTGCGAGAGCACCGCCCAGCTCCGTGGGGTCTGTGATTTTGCTGTGGCGCTGGCGTTTATTCTCAGAGGCAGATCAGATTAATTTTACTGCAGTTGAAAATCATGCAAATATAGTTGAGAAAGAGACAGTTAATTCTTTATTACCCCTCCACACAGCACAAACGGCACCTCCAGAGCCAGCTCCGCCAGGCGTGTTTAGTGTTATTCCACTATACAGTGCATCACGATGTTAATTTTCCACATTACTTTATTCCTTCTCCAGACCATATTTTACAACAGACAAAACAAACTGCTTGTAATTACACTGCATGCCAGGACAAATTAAGTAAACACGCATTTTTAATGCTTTGGGCTGTTAGGGAGAAAACAAAGGACTCGGTTAAGGTCAATATTAGAGTCATGCGATGGCCCAGGGACACAAGAGACAAGCCTGGATTGAATGTGGGCAGGAGGAAACAGCCCCGCTCAGTGCCGCAGAGCGAGGGCCCCCCAACGGGTGGACTGCCAGTGAGGCCGGGACATTTTTCCTCTTTTATATTCATTTTCTTGGAGAATCATGCTAATGCCAATAATAAAAAATTATAACAAACTAACAGGAAAATCCGTTGAGTCAGCAGGGACAGAAGTCAGATGAAGGAAGCCGGCTGTCTCCCACACCTGCCTCTGAAGCTCGCAGCTAAGCAAACACATGTCGTCGATCCAACACCCAGATGTGAACAGATACAAGCTTTTCTTTCTCATTCCTTCCTGCAAAATAGGACTTGACCGCCACAATGAACGTTCAGAATTGAGGAAATGCAGAACTGAGAAGGGGTCCCGGGAGCATGAATGCTTCTAATGAGCCAATGCAACGGAAAAGAACACGGCCCATGTCCAGCAAGACTGGGCAGGACCAGAAATAAGTGTTTCTGCTTCTCCGCCCCCCGCCGCCCGATGGCAGCCACACAGAGGTTGGACGCGGGCCCACAAAGGGTGCCGGGACACGAACCCTCGGCGGTACTGAGCCGCTGATGAGAGCCCGTGCAGAGTGGCCAGGTCTTTGGGGGCTGCGTCTGAGCGCTCAGCCTCCGTTGGCTGCCCCGAAACACGTGCCTTGGCTTCCCCCATAAGATAGAAATGTTCAACTTCTCGATTTCAGGAACTTCCTATACATCATCAGATACATCCACACTCGTAACTCACAGACTCTGTATTTGCAAATTCGCCCGCTCCCTAAAATGTGTCTCACCTCAGGCCAGTGCTCAGAACCGCGTGGTCCTTCCCGGGGACAGGCACGGAGAGGGGAAAGTCTGAGATGCCGAGGTGCCCGGCCCAGCTGACAGAGAAGCGCCTGTCTGACCTGGATCCACGTCTCCTCTGCCATCCCCCGGGTTCTCCAACACAAGGACGTGGGCGTGAAGAATGGTCAGGGTGGAGAGACAGCCCTTCCGGAACGACTCCCGCGGGGCGGTAACCTAGCTGTGGTCACCGTCCCGTCGGCCGAAACCTCCTTCCAGGCTTCTGCGCTGGTTACAGACGGGAGCGCCGGAGCTCCCAGCGCCCCGCGGAGGGGACACGGCTCACACTCCCCAGTCCTGCCCCAGCACCACCCAGCCGCCCCAGGACCTGAGCACCACCCACCTCCTGCGGAGGCCACATCATTCCAGGTGGCACACCGAGTGCACGTCAGCTGGTCCCACAGCCTTCTGCCACTTAATTCCTCCTCCTGAGAGGCAGGATTTGGGGAATGAACCAGCACCCAAACCGGATAACATGCCGCTAAATCAGCTCAACCCGACAGCACACACACACTCAAGTACCTGTATGTGCACACGCACATGCACGGGGCACACGCGCACATACACACATGCACACGCACATACACATACACACGTACACACATATACACACATTGTGCACCACAAACACGTGCGCACACACACTTACACACAGTTGTCTGCCAGAGCTGAGTGATGCTCTGAGATCCACAGAGGCACAGCCGGCCCGGAGCAGCCCTCGGGGCAGCGCAGACCCAGAGAGGCCCCTCAGCATCATGCGGGGGCAGGGCACACCCGTCTCTGGGAAACCAGCAGCCCGCGGGCGTTCTCGGGGCCTCGCTCAGCCTTGCTTTGCTGCTTACAGCCTCCTTATCCTGGCGTGCACAAAAATGCTTTACCAGGAAAATAATTTCAGAATTCTTTTAATAAAAGACCCTGCCAAAGACTGGCACGCCTGGAAGTGCACCACGCACACACCTGATACGATCTCGGGGCTCCCGCCAAGGGCAGCCATGGGGACCCGCCAGCCGGGCCACCTCCGCCTACAGAGGAGGAGGACGTGGCCCCAGACAGTGCTACCAAATACACCGCAGCCTGGACCACCTTCTTCTCTGGAGCTGTCTTCTGGGAAGGTCTCTGCACACTCAGCGAGGAGACAGAATCAGAGTTTCCTGGGCGCGGAGCAAAAGCAGCTTCAGCGGGTTGTCGGTGCGGACAAGACAGAGCTCCAGCCTGAGTCGCGTGGGGCCGCTCACCCCGTGCCGTTCTCCAAGGACAAGAGGCTCACAAAGCCTGCGGGCCGTGTTCCCATCTGCCAGCCCCCTCGGGTGAGACAGAAAGACAAGCACTTGTCCCCAGGAAAGCCGCCAAGAGCGGAGTCTCTGGAGCAGATCTGAGCTGTGCCCCAGGGACCTGGGGGGAAACCAAGGCCAGTTTCAGCATCGGGGGGACTTGGTGCCACAGACGCTCAGAGACGAAGAGCCCCTCCAGGACACGCCAGGTTGGGGCCTCTCATTCTGAACCTGACCCCGCGCATACACACAGCCCCTCCCCACCCGTCCCCCCGCCTGAACCCCCGAGAACCTCACGCCTCGTGTGTGGTGCACAGGGTCCTGGGCATCTCACGGCCGAGTCTTTGTGAAGCTGCCTCAGCCTCCACGGGTGCGAATGGTCCTGGGAAAGGAGCAGCTGGCGCCCACCCGAGAGCCAGGGCAGAGCTCCACGTCCCCGGCCCTGGCACCCCAGACAGGAACCCGCCCACGCCTTCTGCATCCGGCACCAGCCAGACACCGCTCCTGTCTGTCACCAGGCCTCTTTGTGACTTCCAGCTTCTGTCTCTTTCAGACCATCCACTCCTTGGGACTGTGGACGTCTCTCATTTATCCCTCTGTTTCCAAGACCAAGAGCAGCAGTGGGCTTGGGAGGAGTGAGGCTGTGGGAGAACCAGGGCCTCCCCGCCGCATCTGGGTGCAAGCCGGGTGCCGGAAACCGGGAGGCCGGCTTGTGGCTCAAGTCAGGTGTCAATTCGCCGTATTCATTACAGTTCTCCGAGGAACGCCGCCAGGCGGGACGTTTAGAGGATTAAGGTCAGGATAAAACCGAGAAAGAAGAGTGAAAAGGGAAGGAAAGAGGGCAGGAGGGAGGCCAAACTGTTGCTCAAGAAGCCTGACAATCTGTCACTGAAAACTGTGTCCGACACAGAGAGAGAGAACGGCAAACACTGCCGCCACCTTCTGAAGCAGGCGTCTGGTACGGAACAGGAGACAGAAGCTTCCGTAGAAAACTCCGTGAGAAAACAGACAGTACAGAGCAACAGTTCGCACTGCAGAAGGGCTCTGCTCTTTAAAGCAACATTGCCTCTCCCTTCTTCCTTTTCCTGAAGCAGAGTCAGTGACGGTGTTGCGCCAGTTTCTCGCGTGCGGCGTAATGGCTCAGTCACACGTACACGTGCGTGTGTTCCTTTCCATGTCCTTTCTCATTATAGGTGACTGTAAGAGACTGAACATAGTTCCCTGTGCTGTGCAGAAGAAACCTGTTGTTCATCTATTTCATATATGGTAGTTAGTATCTGAAAGTCCCGAACTCCCAATTCATCCCTTCCCACCCTCTCCCCTCCCTGGTTACCGTAAGTTTGTTTTCTATGTCTGTGAGTCTGTTTCTGTTTTGTAAGTAAGTTCATTTGTGTCTTTTTTTAATATTCCACATGTAAGTGCTATCGTATGATATTTTTCTTTCTCTTTCTGGCTTACTTCACTTAGAATGCCAATCTCCAGGTCCATCCATGTTGCTGCAAATGGCGTTATTTTATCCTTTATTTAACCCCTGAGTAGTATTCCACTGTATAAATATACCACAGCTTCTCTATCCAGTCACCTGTCAATGGACATTTATGTTGCTTCCAGGTCTTGGCTGTTGTAAATAGTGCTGCTATGAACATTGGGGTGCATTTTAATTTCTTTAAAGGAAAAAAAAGTAAGTTTCCTGAGTAAATATGAGATGCAAAATACGATTTGTTTAAATTTGATTTACACATGGCTTTTCCAGGGAAGATCCAGTGAGGGTCAGACTGGGACCCCCACACACCAGACACAAGCAGAGAGCAGAGGGGGGCTCGGCCACTGGACCAGCCTCCACTGGCCTCTGACCCAGGATGTGGGGGAGCCCCACGGCTCTGGTGGGACAGCCCGGGCAGGACTGCGGCTCCCAGGACCCAGGGCCTGCTGAGAAGACTATTATCACTCATAACTTGGCTCCCACATCTTCTAGCTTCCAAGGGGCCGGGGTCTCCAGCCTGGCCCAGGTGGCCTGGACCTCACACATCCTTTCAGCGCTTCCGATGGGCAGGCATTCACGTGCTTGTCCAGCCCACACACTGCGGGGCCCCGTCCCCTCCCAGGCTCACGTCTTCTTAACCCACTTCTTCCTCCACAAGGTAAAACTGGTTGAGGGTCTCCTCTGTGAGGGGCATGTCGTGTGGGGCCAGCCGGGACGCGAGAGGCCCCGCAGAGGCCCCACGGGGCCGTGGAGCGTCACGTGAGACAGCGTGAAACGGGGCTGCTGCACCTCGGGTCACAGGGCACCCCGTGCCAGCGCAGTCCCTGCAGAGGACGCTCACCCTCACACACAGAACAGAAACAGCAGGAGTCCGACACAAGCCGCCCCCACCCCCCGTCCGCACACCCTGGGCTCCGACCACCTCCATTTCATCCCCGTCTGTCGGTTTTCATTTCATGTCTACCTGCTGGTTGCCTCCACTACTGGGCCGTGACCCAGGGTTTGAAAACCGCTGGTGAGGGGACCTGGGAAGGCTTCCCGGGGGGTCAGTGCTCTGGGGGTGCTGTGGATAGTATTCGGGCTGTGTGAGAGGAGCCCCGGGGACCCACAGCCCTCCTGTCCCCGCCCCTCACGACACACCCGCCACGTTTTCTCAGGGCTGTGCGTCTCCGAAGTGGGGGCCTGGTGACCGACCCCTGGAGAGCCCACAGCCTCCCAGCTCTCACCGGCCGGCCGGCCAGGGCCTCGGCCGGGCACACTGGAAACGAGCTGAGGTTATCCGCACAATTCCCGCCTCACAGGTGTGGGAGGACAGCAGAGAGGACCACGTCTGCAGCGAGACCGGCCCCGAAACAGCTGCAGCTGGCGGGGTGGCTCTGGAAACCCCCCAGGAGAGGGCGTGACTGTGTCTGTTTAAAACATGGTTACATAAGGACACGACCGTCGGTGACGTGAGCATGTTTCCAGGACTAGCGAAGCGGCCAGACTGAGAGCAGACGCAGCTCTTTGGGCGTCTGGACCATGAGTCTGCTGTGCCCACAGCTCCCGGAGCGGCTTCTGTTCCTGCCGGAAGCACCAACCGCGTGTCCAGCCCCTCCTTCCGCGGCAGAAGCATCAGGGCCCTCGCCCTGCAGGGGACCTCCAGGCAGTCCTGCTCCCACGGGAGCCAAGGGCGACAGACGCCAAGCCTGAGGGCGTCACTGGGAAATCACAGTCTCTTTTCACCTGCCATTGAAAAGCAAAGAAGTTTCAAAGCCCGAGATCTGGCCCAAATTTCAGCAACCGAATACCTGTGCAGAAAACAATCCTTGTTCATTCAACTGCCCACGTTTTGGGCAGCTTCCTACGGATCCGCGCAGCCGGCTGCTGATTTTGTCCCACGTTGCGTCAAACAACACATGCAGCCACGCGTCCCACTGTGGTCACACACTTTAACACAATCCATCAACCGCCTTGAGATTAAAAAGCACTAAACTTCAAGATCCAAGAGCTATTTGGTCCTAAGAAAGTATTAACGACATAAAATACATTTTTAAGATTTTTTTCAGGAGGGAAGAACTTTAAGAACTCTCAGAGGGGAAACATCCCTTTAGAGGAAGCGTCCCAGGCTCACGGAGGCTTTGCGGAGGTTGCGGGGAGAGGACCCCACCCCGCCTCCCGCGTTTGCTCTCACGCTGTCCCCCGCGCCAATGCCTGGCCAGGGCGAGAGGCCTCCCCTCCGGGGGCACCACTGTCCCCTCACACCTCCTACAACAGAGGTCGGCCCCCGGCGGCTGCATGGCCCCTCTGGTCCAGCAGGTCCTCACTGAAGCCACCACGGCCCCAGGACCTCGAATTCCACTTTTTAAAATCGAGTTACTGTATCCAAGAGCGGTCATGTGCAAATGCTGTCCCGGGGACCCTTTATTGCCTTTCCTTTCCAGAGGTCCTCCCGCCCCTGCGTTCCGGCCCCTCTGACAAGGTCACTCACTGGAGGGAAGAGGGAGCTATTTATGTTCTTCAGATGTTTACCTTCAGTAAAGACACTTCAAAGAGTGCTTACGGGGCTCTGCCCTGCCCGGCAAACACTTAAAACTCATGGCTGTGATGGATGGAGCCACTCCCCAGATTTAATAAATTGAAGCAGCGGCCTGCTCCCTCCCGGGCAGCCGCCCCTAATGGCCCGCCGCTCACGGGTGGCCGGGCTGCACAGCTTGATTTCCAGGCGGAGCCGCGGTGACAGCCCAGACCCTTCTTTTTATTTCCTCCCCGAGTGTCCCGTCTGAGCGGGGCGGTCTGTTAACATTTCCGCCCGAGCAGGCCACAATCTCGACTCGATCTCCCTCTGGGTGGCGATTCCCGTAAAGATTACCGGTTCTCCTTCAACAGCGAGCTGCCCAGACAGGTTTGAGGAACATCCTTAGTTGGGGAGAGAATGTAAATACATCTAAACGCTACCTCACCAAACACATTAAGCTGCTCGAGGCTTGATGACAGCAGGAGGTCCCAGGAGGATGCCCGCGGGGCAGAGCCCTTCGAACAACACAGGTTAAACATTAAACATTAACCAACATCAGCCTTTCTGTCCGTGGCCACAGGGGGCCAGGGGGGCCAGGGGGGCCACGGGCTCGGGAGCCTCATTTGGGCAAGAAACAGCATCGCCTCTCGACGCCCGTGTTCACCGTGGTGCCTGCGTCGAGTTAGAACCTGGGCCCCCCACTCAGGACCCCCACTCACCCGTCTTCGTAAACATTATGTTATTTACCCCTTTTAAAAACAAAGGAGCTGAGGCGGGGGGAGGTTAGGCCTCTCGGCCGGGGTCTCCCAGCAGACGGACAGCTCAGCCGGGAACGCGCTCTCCAATCGCGGATGCCGCGTCCTCCGCACGAGGGTGGCTTAGACAAGGCGGCACGCCCGCCGACCACGCACAGAGGGACGTGGCAGTGTCACTGCTGACTCGGCCCATGAGACTGGCAGGCCCGTTCCCCACAGGGGCAGCGTCCCTAGAACGCTCAGGAGCAGAGAGGGTGGCAGGTTGCTGCAACAGTAAAGAATTCTGAAAGGAGTCTGTCATTTGCAAACTGTGCTGGCCTGGAGTGGAAGTTAGCACACAGACACAGCCACAGCCACGAACGAAGGGTCTCATGGAGGAAGCTTCTGCCAACTGGAGCCCCTGGGAGGACAGGGTGGCACGTGGCGAGGACCACAGCAGACCCCCAGGAGGGGCCAGTCAGTCACACCCTCTGATGCCTGCGCGTCCAGGGGCAACAGGAAAAGTCAATTCGTGTGTCTGTGTGTGTGTCTGTGTGTGTGTGTCTGTGTGTCTGTCCTCCACCGCAGATTCATTTTGCAACCGTCAAATATAAGCACAAGGGTAGTAAGTGAACTGTAACTCCCTGTGGTTTGAGCTCACTGGGAAAGGCAGAGCTCCCTGGGAGCGTGGGGCAACAGGTCGTGCACCCGCTGCAGGTGTGTTTGAAGGAAGCGCAGGTTGTAGCATCACAGGTAAATGATAAAGTGTCAAGATGAGCTTGAAACTGAAATCCAAATTTAATTAAAATGCTCATCCCACACTTGATGAAATGAGGCATGTCCTGAGCATTCAGCTGAGAACACCGGTGTTGGGGAGTCTTTAGGAAAACACGGGCGGCCCCTCCCCAAAGGGCTGCTGGTTCAGATTTTACAGAGACAGGAAGGACTCCTGACGGCCATGTCCTCAGGCCAAGTTGGGCGGGAAGGGGAGGAGCAAGGTCCCGCCAGGGGCGGGCACAGAGCGGCCCTGGGAGCACAGCAGCGCCGAGCCCAGCAACGTGACACAGGTACACGTGGGTTACACAGATATTACACATATGTTTTCAGATTCTTTTCAATCATAGCTTATTAAAAGAAACACTTTTTAATAAAGCAGAGTTTCCTCATCTGCACCAGAAGCACCAAAGCCGGGTCTGTCGGGACCCCGGGCTGCGGGGCTGACCCGGGGCTGTCACGCCCTCCTACACTTGTCAGGGGTCAGGCCACACCTTTCCGTGTGTGTGAGCTGGGGTCCTCTTAGTCCCCCAGGCAGCCAACCCCGCAGAGGTAGCTCTTGTCTACACCACCAGTTCAGTCACAAGACGTCCCCACCTCGTCCTCCGGGCTGCCTCAGAGGTGGTGATAAACCCATCTTCAGTTCAGGAAAGTCGCTCTTGGTTCCCAACCCACAGGAGTAAGTAGCATGTAAAGTGCAGCCTGGGGGTAAGTTTGAAACCACAGCCCTGGTGACCAGGGGTCGCTGTGTCTGAGACGTGGGGGGCTCTGTTGCCTTTCCCCCTCGAAGGGATCACCGCATGGAAACGGCACTTCTGTCCAGGCCGCCCCCGGAAGCCGGCCGCGGAGCTGGGTGTCCCCGCCGTGCACAGAATACATGTCTCCTTTAGTCAAAATGAATCTTACCCTGTTCCAGAAGGCTGCCTCTCGTTAATGAAACCATTGTAATTAAGAATAAAAAAATGCAAGAAATGTGCAATTCAGACATCCAGTGCGGCTGCAAGGTAACTGTTAGCTCTCTGATTGGAACCATTTCTGACCTCTGACCCTGGCTGCCTCATCATTAGCGCAGCCATTAGGGTCCTCACTGGGGTCTGACACTAAGGGACAACGACCTCCCCTCCAGCGAAAGAGACATTAGCCAATCTGTGTCCACTGGACCACAAATGACCCGACTCAGCATCATATCCATCACCAAAAAGGAATCGTGACACACGGCTGGCACGGGGGCAGGCTGTCCCCCTCACCTGGGAGGCTGCGCACCTGGGCGTGAGCTCGGAGGTGGGCCCCTCACGCTCTGCACCTTTGGGGAGAGTCAGACTTCTTCCAGACGTTCCTTTACAAACGCAACGTGGTTCCCACTTTGTGTCAAAAGCTGGGTGGGGAAGTTGACACAACACTGTAAACTTACTATACTTCAGTCAAGGATACAGGAGGGTGTGCAAAAAAATCCAACAGCCCACGAGATGCCTAAAAACAACTTGCTGGGTGGGCAGGGGTTTCCGGTTTGTGCCTTTGACACACTCCCTCGGCAGCAGTGCTGCGGGTGACAGGGCACCTCCGTCCTGCTGGAGACGCCGCCATGAGCTCGGACCCCCATCCCCGCCCCCCACCCCAGCAGCTGACAGCAATTGAATCTATGGGAGGAAGGAATTCACCTCCTGCCACCCCACCATAATTATAACTCGTTGCCGACGTCCAGCTCTGACAGGCTCCATCTCGTCTGCCCCTGGGCACTGCGGCCCTCATTTACAGCCTCAAGACCATCTCACTCATGGCGGCTCGCCGGACGCCAGGGCGGGTGATGGATAGATTGGAGGGGGGCGGTGTTGGTAGCGCAAACGGTGCAGTGACAGACAATCAGGTAAACTGCTCAGAAGTTCACAGGCGGCCTCGGCAGCAGGCATGGGTGTGGACGTTGAGATGGCCGGACCCTCGGGGAGCCGAGGAAGGTGCTGGCTGGAGCCTCGCCACTCCCACAGAAAGCAGGGCTGCGTGCCAGGGTGCTGGCTCACCGCCTCATCCCCCATCAGCGGTGTCTCCGGCTCCTCCCCCTGCGCCCCAAGGTCCCGTCCCGAAGCGCAGAGCAGAAACCAACCAGGGATCGGCTCACCGGCTCTGAGTCACCCGACGTCCTCACCCCACACTTTCTCTCCTCCTCCTCAACAGCACTTTCTCACAGGCTGCTTGGTTCGTGACTCGCAGCACCGGCCTGCGGTATTTTATGTTCCTGCTCCCTGCCAGGTGGTTCATCACAGTCCTGACAGACGCCACCAGCTTACGCAGACAAGCGCCTGGCCCGTGGCAGGACTCGGCCGCCGGCAGGGAGGATAATGCCCGTGATCCCTGCCACACCGACCTCGGAGACGGACGCGGATGGAAGGTCACTCCTAGAACGAGCCTCCCAAGTAAAGTCCGTGTGACGCCCGCGAGAAGACAAGAGGGAGAAGGCAGGCCGAACGCCAGGCCTCACAGAGACGGGTCATTTCACCAAGTGACCAGAAAACGTGCCCTCTGCCTGAATGCCCCATTGCTGATAATTTATCAAGGTTTGCAAATCACACTTTTTCACATCATTTCATGCATGGATTTCCACCCTGCTTCCTGCAATTGTATGTGCATATTTGGAGAGAGGGATAGAGAACAGGACTCGGGGGGGGGGGGGCGGTTTCTCTCCCTGCGAACCTGCAGGTCAGTTTGTTCGTCTGTGAAGGGCGTTCGGGGACCCCAGCCTCAGCAGCGCGGTCCTTGCTGCGGCCCTCCATCCTGCGTTTACTTTGTCTCTTCCTCAGCTCTAAGGGGCAGTCGGTCAGCTTTCGACAGAAGCCACCTCTCTCCGAGGAGCGCGGTTCTTCGCCGCGTCCCCGTAAAAAGCACGCTGTAGCAGAATATGCGGCAACAGGGAAACGCTCACAGCACGTCGAGGATGAGAGCAGGTGGCTCCGTTCGCGATGTAACAGAAGCCCAAGGAGCACAGGTGCGCGCCGGCGCCTGGAGGGGGCCCGCGCGTCCCCCGGGTCAGCGTCTCTGCCCGTCTTCCTCCTCCTTCGTGCTCCCCGACCCCTTGGGGCGTCTTCCCGCCGGGCGTGCGGTGCGTCTACAGCCAGAGAGGAGCACGGAATGCTGCTGGGCTTGCGACCTGAAGGGCGTCTCCCCTCACGGGTTAAGCCCCTCCTCTCTCCACCTCCTCCTCCGGTTTAAGTGAAACCACACGTCTTTCTGGATCTCTGAGCAATACTCTTACTAGGGCTCCTCTGGTGGAAAAATCGCCAGTATTACCCTTCTTTCTGCCTTCAGAGTGAGCCGGTCGCCTCTCAGCAGGCTGGGAATCCTGCTTCGTCTGCCGGGGGTGGGGGCTGGTCCGGAGGGAGGAGGCATCGGGGGTGGGGAAGGAGGCCAGGTTCTGGTGGGACTAGGGGACAGCGTCAAGGACAACATTCCAGGGCCCCCGGGAGGCCTGGCCCGCGGTCCTGGCAACACCTGCCCGTTGTCACTTTCAAAGCCAGGCGGCAGGTGTATGGGGAGCAGGTGACGGAGTCGCTCTGCCGAAAACCAGCTGCCAAGCACCCCCGGCCTTCGTTCCAGCTCGAGAAACACGGGGAACACACACCCCAAGTCCAGGGCCTCTTCCAGCCCGCGGCGTCCCAGGCAACCCTCAGCCAGGGAGTCAGGCAGGCCCCGGGGGGAGGGGGGTGCAGATCCCGGAGGGCCCGGGACACTGACTCCTGACGCACAGACCTCGACGGCCCCGGAAGGCAGTAGACTGCGAGGGCGAGGGCGCAGTCACGTTCCTGGGGGCGGGCGCTGATTGCCGTCTGGACGCTTTGCCACAACAGCGAGGCACTGGCTGACCAGCTCTTCTTTTTTTTAACAGGAGAAACTCTCAGGGAGCTGAACTGTTTGTTCTGAGAGGGCGACAGGCCAGGCCCAGGGTGGGGGTGCTCAGGACTCCGAGCCCCGCTCACCAAATTCAGGGCGGCTCCCAGGAGACAAGCGTGGGCGGGTCCCTGTCGTGGGGTGTGGATCTGCCCGACTGTGGAACGCGGGCTCAGCCCTGTGACTTCTAACCGACTCCACCTAGACCCCTCCACGTGTAAGTGGAGGCCCTGGGCCACTGACCCCGCCCCCAGCAGCCCGTGGCCCCGCCCCCGGCCACGGCCCTGCGCTGAATCCCAGGACGGCCGTCAGCATCCTTCAGAGCTGGACTCAAGCTCAGTGAGGCTTCTGTCCCGCGGCGCCGCACCCCCGCTCCCCGAGCCCCAGCCCTGCAGCAGCCCCAGGCCCTGGCGTGGGGAGGGTCCCCGAGGCCCAAAGGGTCTCCTCGCATCACTGTCCGCGCCAACCCACCGCTTGGTAGGTTGCTTTGCACCCACGGACTCGGGAACGCCAGTCCCACTGGCCCCTTAGAAAACGCATGACGGCCAGTGCCGGTCCACGGGCGCGGCTGGCGTGGGCGTGGCAGAGCTGCATTTCACTCCGGGCGCTCTCGGGAAGGGCGAGAGCTCTCACAGGGGCCTCTTCACACAGTTCACTTTGCAAAACCTTCTCAAGACTGAACATTCGTGAAGACTCTCATGCCCCTGAAAGCGGTATTGGGATTCACAAAAGGGACCCAGGGCCTCGATGGTGCAGAGGGACACCCAGGTATTTCTCCCCAACTCTGTGAGTGGCCACCCCTCCCCAGGGCCCCACTTGGTGAGGCTCCCTGTGACCTCAGCTAAATCCACCTTAATTTGCTCCCTCAAAATAAAATGCAGGTTCTTGGTCCCCAGCACCAGAGTTCTGAGTCTGGTTCTCCAGCTGGCTAATAGGGGCGTCACCCCTCCAATCTGCATCAATGCGTGCACAACACGCCCTGGGCACGCGCGACCTTGTCCCCCTGCAGTGCGAGGCTGGCGTCCATCGATTTCATGGAGAAACCCCGTCCAAAGGCTATGAACGTGTTGTGGCTGGAAAATGCCAAGTGTGGGGTGGGGGGACAGTACCCTCAGATTACCCGCAGAAGGATGTTGCCCCACCCGCTGGGCCGCGCCTGTGGGAAGCCACCCGCAGGTGTGTGCTTACGGCCTGAACACATTCACAGACGCAGCGAGCACTTTTACTCAAAGAAAGGGGCTCTTGACTTGTTTTGACTTTTTTGTTGTCTTTAACACCTTTATTGAGATGCAATTTGCAGTCCACCCTCTGTATCAGCAGGTTCCCCATCTGTGGGTTCAACCAACCACGGATGCAAAGTACTAGAAAAAAAGATGCCAGAAAGTTCCAAAAACCAAAGTGGAATTTACCAGGTGCCAGCAACTGCTTACGCAGCGTTGACATTAAATGACCTAGAGATGATTTATTTAACGTATACGGAAGGATGTATGTAGGTTACATGCAAATACAAGGCCATTTTATACAGAGGACTTGAGAGCATCCTTGGATTTTGGTGCCCGAGGAGGCCCTGGGATCCAGGTCCCACGGATGCCAAGGGACAACTGTACACCCCACAAAGTTCAGTGTAATGTGCACCTTCCAGTGTCTTCATTATATTCTCAGAATTATGAGATCATCATCGTATGTTAATTTTATAACATTTTTATCACTCCAGAAGGAAAGCTTATACCCATCAGCAGTCACACCCACTCCCCCACCCCACCCCCCGGGCAACCACCAGCCCACTTTCTACTGGCGTGTTTACTCTTCTGGACGTTATATAAAAACGTCCTCACACATAGGTGGTCTTTTCTGGCTGGCTTCTTCCCCCGAGCAAAACGTTTTCAGGGTTCATCCCTTTGCGTGGCCAAACAGCACCCCACCGCGTGGACGGAGGACATGTCTTTCATCCTTCGTCAGCTGACAGGCGCTGTGTTCGTGCTGTCTCCCTGTGGGGCTCTTGCTGGGATGCTGCTGAGAACGTCCCCACACAGCCTTGTGTGGACGCGTGCTCGTTTCTCTCGGGTGTTTCGCCAGGAGCGCACTTTCGGGTCACACGCTACATTGACATTTACCATTTCGGGAAATTTCTGTTGATTTTTACAGCTGTTGAAGCCCAGGGCTGCCAAGAACACCTTTCCTTTTATAACTTGTCTGTGTCTCTGTCTCTGTGTGTGTGTCTCTGTCTCTCTGTCTGTCTCTGTCTTTCTCTCCTTGTCTCTCTCTGTCTCTCTGTCTCTGTCTGTCTCTGTCTGTCTCTCCTTGCCTCTCTCTGTCTCTCTCTCTCTCTGTCTCTCTGCCTGTCTCTCCCTGTCTCTCCATGCCTCTCTCTGTCTCTCTCTCTGTCTCTGTCTCTCTGTCCCTCTCATCCTGAGAAGTCAGCACCCGCAGCTGTGGTCCGGGTCCACACATCACTCGCTCAGCAGCCCCACAGCTCGTCCGCACGCACAGTGTCTGGATGCACAGGAGCACAGTCTCACTTAACCCGAGGTAACCCAAAGGCGGCTACAATGGCTGCAACAACGGGCGTCGTTTTGCTTCTTAATCCCCCGAGGGCCCCGAGAACGGGCCCCAGTTTGAAGTGACCTAAGAGGCACTTGTCGGCCCTGACTGGGAGCGTCTCGGGGACGGGAGGGCTTTTATCCCTAAGCTGGCGCATTCCTCCTTTGCGTAATCTGCTCCTAACAAGGTACCTGCTCTCGCTAATTCTTTTCTTCTGAAAAAAGCAATGGGCCAAGAGTCGCTGTTTTACAATTCTTGTTTGCAGGAAGAAAACCTATTTTCCAACAAGCAAAAGAAGATGAGAAATGTGGCATTTTGTAAGAACAGTGGCTCAAGTGTTTTGTTTTGTTTTGTTTTTTTCAGATGTCTTTTCACTCACAGCTTTGCAAACACCGTGCCTCTCATTTTTAGAGAAAGTCCCCTCTGGGCCCTGCAAACACCCTGCGTGGTGAGCCTCGGTCCCTGCATCAAGGAGACACTTCCCAGCTCCCAGACGTAAGGTTTTTAAACCAAGTCAAGCAAGTAAGCAAATAAAATTATTCTACAGACAGGGACACCAGCCCGTGGGGTCGTCTCTCACAGTCGACAAGGACGCTGCCCCAGAGCGCAGTCCCCATGTGTGGGGAGGGGTGGTGCCCGGCTTCGTCCCCATGGGCCCAGCTCTCTGGAAAGGCAGGGCCTTGGGGTGTCCCAGCCACTGGGGCCACTCAGGGCTCCCTGTCCACTGGACCCCAGGCCCCCAGGGGACCAGTGCCTACCCCTCCCCAGCTGCTCTCCTGGGAGGACAGTGTGCAAGCCCACAGAGGCCATCTCGACCAGAGTGTCCGGCCCCGGGCGGCTGGGGGAGGGTGCACTCCAGTAACCCACCTGCCGGCCACACAGCCAGGACCGTGACAGCCTCAGGCCCTGTGTCCCAAGCACCTGCAGCGAGACGTCGTCTCCTGTGTCTCACTCGGCTCTGATCTCGGCCCCGTGCACTGGGTGTTCCATTCCTGGCAGCCTTCACGCAACCAGGCCAGCCCCGCACTGGGGGCCAGGGAGGAGCAGGGCTGGCGACCCGGACGCCGCGGAGCGCCCGTGTGAGCAGACACGGGAGCAAACCCGCTCCCGGTGGTCTGAAGCAGCATCCTGTCCCCACGCCCTCCACAAACGCCCCGTGTGGGTTCCGACCCTTGGTTTGCCACCCCCTCCTGGGTGCCCAGCAAACTCAGGCTGGTCCCTCCAGCCCTGCCCTCGCATCACTGTTTCTGTTTCTGTTTCTGCACGACACAGAGCTTGGTGAGTGCATGAGACCGGGTCAGCGGACTGTGAAGTCTTCTTCGAAATCCAGCACGTGCTGGTCACCCAGTACCTGACGGAGCACAGTTTTACCAGGAATAAAGCTGCACAGAAAAGTGGGTCACCCCGCGAGCGAACTGCACAGCTGCCCTGCAGAAGAAACCGAGTGCCGGGCCCAGGACCCTGAGCCCCCGGCTCAGCGATGCTGTGGGGCCTCCCCCAGCCCCCCGGTCACCGGGCAGAGCCAGAGCCGTGGAGACCTGCTTCAGCTGTGCTGTAGGAGGACGGGTGAGAAGTCCAGACGTCCTGTCTCACTTTCTCTCAAACCACAGCACGGATAATCTTCAACATGTGGGATGTTTAGCAACTTCACTAACTTCGCTTCTTTTTTCTGCAGCTGACTGAGGAAGAGGACACACCAGGAACCCCTACACGTCAGGGGAGGACCCTGGTCAGCTGGCACCTCGGGCACCAGCCGCGCAGAGAGACCAGGACGGGCGCCGGTGCCCAGCGCCTAAAGCCGGACCCCCGGACCCCCGCACCCAAAGCCGGAGCGCCGCACCCGGCCCCCTCCTGGATCAGCACGCGGCTCTGCTGCCGAGAACGGCTGGGCTGGGGTCTCCGGCCTGTCCGCCGGGGCCCCACCCACCCTCACCCCCGGGCGGCGCTCGCACGCCCCAGAATTACGGTCTTCTAGAGCGCGCCTCCCGTCTGCCTTGCAGATCCCCCGGCTGACACTCCCCATCACTGCAACTGGTGTAGATTTAACGCTTGTGTTGACCTTGGATTTCTTTCTCCCTGTTTCGTTTCTTCTTTCTATCCTGACTTTGGGCTGCTTCTGTCTGTTCTCCTTTGTGCCTCCTGGTATCTGTCCCACTGCCTCTCATCCGTTCTTAGTAGCGTTTTGCGTTTCATCTATTTTTACCTCCTAACGAGTAGAGCGCGCGTCCCGGGCTGGCTTATGTGCCGTCACCTGGTTCGCTCAGTCTGTATCCGTCAGTCCTCTCGTCAGCATCCGAGTCATCACCACGTCCGCCAGCTCCGTTTCTGAAACACCTGCTGACACCACCCCTCGCCTGCCCGGGCCCTGGCGGGCACACCTTCCAGGCCCTCACACGTCCAACTACATCCCTCGGGGGCCCCAGTGGCACAGTCAGGCTGTGCGGACAGGCGGGTAAATGCAGGATCTCAAACCTGTCGGAAAGCACGGGGCTGCACATGGAGCCGGGCGGGCAGCGGGCAGCGGCACAGGAGGGGGCGAGCCATGACCCTGTCCTCCCACGTCTGTCCTGGGAAAGGGGACCCAGACCCTGGACCCCACAGGGAGAAGTGAGAGGAAGTTAGGGAGACACGGGTGTGCGTTTGGTTAAATCTGAGAAAGAGCTTCCTCATCACTTGGCGTGTCCTGGGGTGGAGAAGCCGTCCTCGTGGGAAACGGCCCTCCCGTCAGAGTCGCTCAGAACACTCAGACCAGGTGTTCTTAGTGGACTGGCTCCACAGGGACCACGACACAGGACCAAGGATGCTGTGACAAAGTGGATACTGTGGGGGGGGGCGGGGGGCTGGGGGTCCCTGAGGCGCCTGAGCCAAGGGGACAGGACAGGACCCACTGTTTCTGGCCACAGGTGCAGGAGGGGACCCCGACGTTGAGGGTGACGTTGACCTGAGTGTCCTCCGGGAGGCAGCTCCGCCAGGGCAGCTCCTGGGAGGCTGTGGAGTGTGGATGTGAGGGTCACAGCTCAGGCTGTGAGGATTGAGACCCACTGGGCGGTCACACGTGGGGGAAGTCCCGGGGGCCGTCACTCTGGCCACGTCCCTGCACCCACACGGGGACCAGAGGCAGAAAGGCCAGCCCCCTGGAGCCGCCACCTCACCCTCCCAGTGATGTCACGGTCCAGGAGGGGCCCAGCCATCACACCCCCACCTCCCACCTCGCACAGGGGCTGAAGGCTCTGGTGGGGGTTCGGCTCTCTGTCCCCCAGCCGGGGTCCCGCACCTTCCAAGCTGGCAAAGCGCGTCTTCCGCCGGCCTGATCAAGGCCTTTGTCCTGCCCTTTATTCTTGCGCCCGGCATGTTCTGGTGTCGCTGTCCCGACCGTTCCTGCATCTCCCCCGGTGACAAGAAGTCACCGTGGCTGCGGCTGGAGACGCCGCAAAGAAAAGCAAAGCGGCTTAGCAGACCTCAGCCTGCGGATTAAGTGCCTCTTCAAAGATGCCAGCCCAGATGTGGCCGCTGCCGCCGCTCCCCCAGCAACAGCTGGGAGCCACCTCGCGCTCCAGCCGTCTGTTCCCCAGTTACGACACGAATAAAAGCTGCCTTCTTAGTGGCGGGGGTTTGTGTCGGAGGCATAATTTTCTGTTTACATTACAGAAGGGCAAGCTCGCGTGTTTTCGTTACTGCCGCAGAGACATAAAGCGACCTGCTCTGCCATCAGGAAGCCCTCCTGTTCGCAGGCGGCGACCGTGTTTGGGAGCCGGGCACCAGCGGTGCTCTGCCCACCCAGAACGTCACTCAGCCTCACTGAGGCTGGAAAACAGCCGCAAGCCTCCAGGGTCACCTTGCCGCTCGGGGCGCCCGGGTTTGCGGAGCCCAGAAGGCGAAGCAGGAGTGTCGCTCTCCTGTCAGCTGCTGGTGGCCTCCAGCAGCCAGAAAGCAAAGCAGCGCAGCGCACGCTGCTGGGGCTCTGGGGTGAGGAGTTGGATCTGAAAAGGAGTCAGAACTGTTCGCTCAGGTTCAGCAGATCAGTAGCAGCCGAAACGCACAGCCGCTGACACCCGACGGGGGGGAGAACGTCCCTGAAGAAATCTGAGTGACAAAGCCTCCCCGCGCGGGCACCCGCTCGCGCACTGCGCTGCCGGGGCCGGGGCGGGCTGAGAAGGCTGCGCTCACTGGCTTGGGCTTAAAGCAAAGTCAAATTTTTCTCTGTAACCCAGGTGTGATCCTTGGAAACCGAGCTGTTGGCAGCAGGCCTGAGGGAAAGCTCAGAAAACGTCTATTCAGCACTCGGGAAGCTCCCCTCCGGGCTGCGTGGAACAGGCCGCGTTTTTCTGTGTGCACCCTCTTCGCTTCTGCAGCTTCGCTCTGGCTTGTCGGCAACGCTTGAACAGCGCTTCCACGGAAGCCTGCGCAGGGGACACGGCCACAGCGCCGGGCGGCAAGAGAAACTCAAGCTGCGGCGTCTGCAAGCGCTTTGTGTGTGGCCTTTCAGCTGGTTTGCTCAGCGCTTGGCCGCCCCACAGGCGCCCACCGTGGGCAGGAGGACGTGTCCGTGGGTCACGTTCCGGGGAACCGGGTTTTGGATAAGTTCCAGCACCTGCGTCGTCAGGTAAAGAGAGAGGAGACGACGGTCAGACCGGCCGCAAGCCAGCACGTGCAGACAAGGCGTCCGACGCCCTCTCCTTAAACTGAGATGCGACTGGCACGTGGCACTCGCCTAGTTTCAAGTTCACGCACATGATGGCTCGATACTTGCATGTATCACGAAGCAAGCGCCCAGTAAGTCATCACCAAACACACACGTTTTTTTTCTTGTAATGAGAACTTTTAAGATTTACTCTCAGTGACCTTCAAAAATGCAGCACAGTGTTAGCTGTAATAACTATGATTTAACTTCTTAAATGTACATTACGAGGTATGACCCTTTTATCCTTGTAACAGCTCTCAGCACCCTCAGTCTCCCTCAGAACCAAAGATCATATTTCCTGGATTGTCACCTCTGAATACAAGACCTAGCCCGCACTCCTCAAAGGCGTCGCTGGTGAAGGAGGATGGAGGTGTGGGACCCCGCCGTTGACATGGGGCCGCACACGGGAGGTCCCTCTGAGAGTCCCAGGGCCTGTCTCCAGGACTGCCAGTGTGCTCAATAAAGAGATTTCACGTGGCTTTTTCAAATCCTCCAGCTCACTCCGACACCCACTCTGTGCAAATGTGAGCCTTCTGTGTGAATGTGAGTCTTGCCTCTGATCTCTTCCCAGCACACGCCCCAGGAAGGGAGGCCTGTCCCCCGGCCCTTCTGTCCCCAGCAGCCCGGTCCCTCCAACACCAGGCTCAGAGCACGTGCCCAGGACCCAGCGCTGAAGGGACCAAGCAGCAGACCTGCGGCCTCGTGGCCCCCACGGCCCGTGGAGGGAGTCCCGACCAGACGGACGTTTACACACAGACGGCCATGCAGGCTGTGGCCTGGGCGTCGGCCCTCCATGTCCCCACTGCCCGCCTCTAAGGTGGTGAGTGTGGGCCCCCGCCCTCTGTGCTGTGCAGAGGGTTACGTGGGGCCCCTGGAGCAGCCGGTGCGGGGCCTGGGGTCCCTGAACACATGCCCGGCCACCCCCCGCACAGGAGCAACCACGGTCCCGCCCCAAGCCCTCCCTGGGGTCGGCCCTGGACACACGAAAACAAATCACCATGGGCCTGAGTAGATAGTCTGCGTCCCTCCCAAAGGCCAACCTTCGGCTGAAATGAAGCCCCTCCCGTCCCCCCGAGGTCTCTCATTTCCCCTCGGCGGACTTTTAGGGTCTCTGGGGAAACTCCCAGGCCCGCTGCAGCACCGCGGCCCCACGCAAACCCCAGTGCCCTCCCCTCCTCCAAACAGCCCGAGGGCCTCCACGCCAGCCACGTGGAGAGCACGACTGGCAAGTCTGTGACAACGTCCCAGCTCTGAACAAACGTGCTGAACAAGCAGAAGCTTACCCCGAGAGGAGAATATTTCACCCCAGGAATGGCGGACATCGGGAAGCATTCGGAAAGCTGAATTTGCTGTTAGTTCAATCAGGCGTTTAGTGAGCACCGACTGCGTACCATCACTGTGCTGGGTCTTGGGGACGAGAAGATGGAAGAAATAAGACAGCGCCTCCGCAGGCCGAAACAAACACACACACACACGCACGCCCAGGCACATGCATGCGTGAGAATTTCAGTGGCTTGTGAATGCCACGAGGAGGGAGCGTGGATGCCAAGCCAGGGCCAGGCATCCCCTCCAGGAGCCCAGGCCCCCCTACAAAGCGTTACCCTGCTTCTTTGAGTCAAATTTAAGTAAAGAAAATGCAGATTGCTTCAAAGAGGATTTGCGTATTTCAGGCAGACAACTGCAGAGACCAGCCTTCCCATCTGATGGAAACGCTCTCTGGGCGCCCAGGGGTGGCCCTGCCAGGCCTCTCCGAAGGCTGGGGCTGCGGCCTGAGGCTCAGGCACATGAGGCTGTGCCAGATGCATGGAGCAGGGTGCCCGGATGGCACGGAGACCCTGGGTGATGGGTGACAGTGCGCCCTTGGCCTCTGCAGAGGTGTGATACCAGAGCCGTGCTGGTGGGGGGCACATTTAATACCTAATGCTCTCGTGGGCCCACGTCTGAAAGATTTCAAGAGCTAATTAGGGAAAATAAAAACAGAATGGACAGTTAAGAAAAGCAAATGGGAGGCACAGACAAATTATTTATTCGCATAAGCTGTCTATTTGAGAGTCTCTTCTTCACCAGGCCCAAACCTGACTATTAAGTTCCTCCACTGGGAAGGAGAAAAGAATCACCTCTAACTTTTTTTGAAGAATCTCTTTATGACCTCTAGCCCCTCGCTCCTGCTGTGGGCCACAGGGGTGTAAACGTGGCCTCCTCGGCAGCAGTTGCCGTGTACGGCCTTAAGGCGGTGAGAATGCAGCCCGTCTCCCCTTCCTCCCGCTCCCCTCCCCACACGCAGCTGGGCCCCCGGTGCTTCCTCCCATCACGCCCAGACTTCACCTTCCACGAATCCTCGGGCTAAGCAGGCAGTCCCTGCACGGCGACCTCTCCGTGAGGCGATCGTGTGATAACTCCATCCCTGCAGAGCCGTCTGGCAAGAAAAGGGGAGAAAGAAAACAGAAAAACGTAAGGCCGGGCTGAGATTAGATTATCAATTACCACGAAACTGTCTGCAACTTCAAAGGGCCTGCGAGCTGGGGAAAGCGCAGTTTATCGCGACCTGTGGCTCTCTCCACATCACCCAGATGTGGGGCGGCCCGGGGCCAGGCGCTGGGTCGGGGGGAGCTCGGCGGAAAAGCGGGAGGGCGGCATTTCCTCTGGAATGTGCTTCGCGGGTTCCAGGCCAGATAAGGACAAGGCGCAGGACGCTGGGTGGGTTGGCAGCCGGCACCTCTGACCCACCTGCTCGCACCCACTCTTGGCAGACGTCTCCTCGGGGACACTGCAGACACTCTTGTCCCCTCCCGGAAACTCCAGCCTTCACACTGGCCAACGACGGCCAAAAGCTGGTCCAAGGAGGACACCCCCCCCCACCACCGCGGTCTGCAAAGCTGCAGGACCTGGGACCCGGCCACTCCCGGGGACCCAGGCCTGTGGACACACGGGAACACAGGCCTGGGGGCAGGACTCCTCCGGTGACTGACATCACTTCCTGATTTGGATTTAGGGCACTTTTTTAGGGGTTTGCTTATTTTGGGATTTTTCCAGTGGGAGCACTGAGACTTTAGTTTGACCCACGGCTCTCAGAGCTAACCAGAACAATGGAAAATGAACATGATGTTTATCAATACAGAGAAAAGTCCTCTGGCTAAAAAGATACCAAATAAAAAGCAGTTAAATCCGCATGCGGTCACAGGGCTGGTTAATGAGCAACCCCAGCTGGGTGAGAGACACTCCTTCGGCAGCCCCCGCCAGCCCGCCCTGGCCGCTGTGGACCGCGCCTCCGTGCCTCCAAACCCACCTGCTCCTGCGCCAGCCCCCATGCTCAGCGGAGCCCCCCAGGGCTGTGCGCAGCCAGTCTGCTCTGAGTGTCCTGGAAACCGGGCCCCACGAGCAGCCAGTCCTGCTCGGCGGCGTCCTTCTTCCCAGCTTCCTCCCAGTGCAGAACAGCCAGCTTTCCCTGGTCCTCCCCTCATTTTAACTCTCGCTGCCTTGGGTTCCCAAATCACTGTCTGTAAGAGCACAGCCTCTCCTCAGACATTGGCCTGCATGTTTTTATTTCATCCCTTATTTACAACTTTTAAACTCACTGTATGTATCAGGGCAGCTTGACTAAATGGCATACAGCGGCTTCCCTTCTCACTTCCTCTGTGCGTGTGGAGCAGGATGTCTTCTTACGATAAAAGTAACGTACAATTATTGGCAAAAACCGAGAAAGGATGAAGCAACATTCTTTTTAAGATCACCCGTAATCCCAACAGCCAGAGGCAATAAATGTAAAATTTTGGAATGTTTCAATCTTCTTTCTGTATATTTTTACATTTTGACGTCATATGGTTCTTATTTTAATTCTGCTTTTTCCGTGAAATTTCTTAATGTTAAACAGTTTTCCATGACCTTGAAAATTTTGCAGATGACTTTGAGGCTAGACAATAGTCTGTCTTATAGAAAGTAGTGGTTAGAGCCGCTAAGCGCTGCCTGCAACAGTTACAAGGAGGTGGCCGCTCCCATGAAACTTTCTGTGACCCAGTAGTCCTTGCAAGGACCCGACGGTCCCAATGTTACAGGTGAGAGACCTGTGGAACGCAGACATCTTGTCCCAGGTCTCACAGTGGGTAATGGTCAAACCAAGCTCCCTGCAGGAGTTTGCAGTTCCCAACCTCACCTGTAGCCTCCAGCATCACCCCAGGGTCTACCCGACCCTTTCGTTCTCATTGAACATGGAAACTGTCTCCAGTTTCTCACCATACAGAGCTCGCTCTAATGTATCCAACTTCTTCCCAGTGCCTGCAACGTATCCAGAGCTACAGAGATGCAGCCAAGCCCATGAGTTTTATTTCCTGTCTGATTCCCATTGTAACAGCTAATGGCAGTGCAGGGAGTGGGACCCAGGTGGGAGAGAGGGAGAAACAGAAGCAAATGACAAAAATAATCTATAAAACAAAGAATTAAAAAAAAAAAAAAGAGTCCTTGAATTAAGTGAGGCTGTGACCTGGGCATCAAGGAGAGACCAGTCTGGGGACACTGTGCTGCACAGCAGAAACTGACACCTTGTAACGGACTGCACTTCAATAAAGAGAGAGACCAGTCCCGCCTGCCACAAGCTCTAAACTAACTGCTACGCTGTCACCGGACAACAGGCCCACGCGCGGACAGAATCACCTGTGACTTTGTCGTGGGAGAAAGGGACACAGCCCCGACCTCCGGCTGCCGTCAGCCCGGGGGCTTCAGGGTCTGCACCGTCTGAAGGGCAGTGTTGGCGAAGATCCCTTCAGTGATGCCATCTCACTTTGAAGCATCCACAGCTCAGGTTCTCAGAAGGGCCAGGCAGCCCAGAGGAAGACACAGCGCAGACGTTCATCCAGGAAACCCACCCTTCGCCCGTGTGTCACGAGGCCACCATCACCGGAAATTCCCTCCAGGTGGGCGTCCCACCATCAAAGCCTCAACGTAACGGCTAATTGACATCCCCGTTAGCATCTGGGGAAGAAGTATTCGAACAGACGGGTCTCCCTTCACACTTTAAAAGCAGTGGCGCGGCGGTGTGCAGACGGTGCCTGTGTCTCGGAACAGCCGTGCAAGCCTCCTTCCCTGGCCCGGCAGCCACGTGACACCTTCGTGACCCAAACCACCAAAAATTCCTAAAAACTAAAGCACAGTTCTCTCTCTCTGGCAACAACTTTTTTTCCTCTCTCCTTTTTTTTTTTTTTTTTTTTTGCTACCTATTAATGAGTCAAATTGCTAGTCCAGACATGCTAGAGAAGGAACCGGGGCCAAGTCGAGAGTCGCCTGGCTTTTCTGTGAGCTCCTTTGAGATAAAACAAAGTGATGCGTAATCTTGAATTATGTCATGATGCATAATGCTGCAATTTCCTGGAAAATGGGGGCTAATCAGTTATTCATTTAGGAATTAACTAGAGCGTCAGTTGTCAGATTAAACTCCTTTAAAATTCCCAGCGCCCTGTTCCCGGCGCTAGCGCTCTAAGTATACTGAGCCCTTTGTGTCCATTTAAGCAGGAAAGAGGAGAAGGCTTTCTCATGTGCCAAACGGAAAAAGAAAACAAAAGTATCCTTTGCTGCTGTTGCGAGGCCAGCGCTTGGTGATTTGCCTCCGTGGCTCAGACACTCACAGCCGCAGGGACACGCTCGGCCACATGTGTGTCCAGTGGGCAGAACCGCCAGCCGCCCCACACTTCCGAGCGGGGCAGATGCCAGAGGCAGATCACACCCTGCGCGGCCCCCCGTTCCCCAGTGCCCGGCCCTGAGTCCAGAGACCCCTGCGTCCACCTCGCCCAGCCCCTCCGTCTGCACGCCCCCTTCCTGTGAGCTGCAACCGCACTCCCACGGCGAGCTCTGTTGCCTCAAAGACAGCAAATCTCAGCCCCATGTTGTCCTGAAATACACAATCTAGAAACAGTAAAAAGCCACATTACTTTGGCAAAGATGTTCCACAATTTTCTGTCACTCCGTGTCACCCAGTGTCTTTGTCCACTTGGGTATTTCACGCAATCTCGTGTGCACCTCGTCACTTGGGCGCGTGTTTTTATTCTTCTGTCTCTGTCTCGTTTGGCCGCATCTCCTCCAGGCCTCGCAGGTGGTAAGTGTGGGGGAGAGGAAAGCGGGGACTTGCAGGCTGCGAGCCGCCCGAGTGGGACCAGGGGGCGGGTCCGGCCTAGGTTTCGATTTCATGGCGTGGTGTGAGCTCAAGGATTGCAGATAAAAATTTCAACTTAAAAGAAGTGTTTAAAGCAACTGGAAGCAGCTCAGAACTGTCTGTACGTTTACTTCTCCCGCGGCACAGTTTTCAAACCTCGTAGGATCCAGCATGTGTTGTGTCGACGCTTTTAAAGAAAGAATTTCTTCCGAGGTCTGTGAGCCTTTGGAGGGAAGCCCAGCGCACTTCTGCTGTTTGTGTAGATTGTGCCACAAAAGTTCCTTTTTTATTCAAATCTCTCTTGGATAAACTGAAGTTCTGAAGCCACCGGCAAAGAACTGGCCACAGATGTGACGTGTCACAAGGAGTCACCATTAGAAAGAGGAGTTTTCTCTAAGACTTTTTAGTATAAATAATAATTGACACTTGCTGAGAGCAACTGGGTTAAAACAGTCTTTGCGAACGACACCCACAGGTAAAGACGTGGGAGTGAAAACTTTGTAAATCGTTCTAGAAAGTTCTAGCCCACAGAACAAGATACGTGCAAAGCTGACCCATCTGAGTCCATGGCGAATGTTCGGTGTGTTTACCAGGGCACCAGCAATAACCAAACAGTGGTAGTCCTCTGTCAATCAGTGTCACCGTCACCACAGGGCCAGCTCCGTGGGGAGGAGCCGTGGGCCTGACAAAGGGACAAACGTTCTGTTTGGGGATATTATTCCCCTGCCTGAAGCTAATAACTAACATCAATAACTAACATCGTCTTGATGTGCTAAGCATTCGTGATAACGAAAGTTAAATAAGAAACCACTGCGTTGGGAGCTGGAGTGTCATAGACAGAAACCAACGTTCCCAAAGTTAAAAGACATTAACTGCTTAGTGTCTGTTATCCGAGCACATCTCATGTCTACAAAAATACCACCTTATATGTCACCTGTAAGATACGGTGTAAAGCAATGAGGCTAAGGGGTTTAAACAAATGCGCTGATTCGAATATGCAAATGAGCCGTCATCCGGGAGGCTGGGTGGGTTTCCCGTTTCTCTCATCCTGACCCAGGCACCTCCAGGAGGCCTCTGCGGAGCCGTCCTCAGAGCCGCCAGAAACCAGGCCCCTTGCTCATTGCTGCACGTGATTTGGCCAAGCCGGTCAGGCAGCCCCAGGGCCCTGCTCATCACAGCTGGTCCTGGGGGGCTCGGGGCTCAGTCACCTCCCGCCCAAGAGGAGGCGGCTCCACAGCACAGACCTGACCGACCCTCTGAGCACTGGAAGTTCCTTTTGACCAAACGCACAAATAGGCTCCGAAGTGACTCTTCTGAAGGAGGCTCTACTGGGGCAGGGGTTCCATGTTTGCTAAGGAAAGCAGTTCTCTTCAGCCGTGCCCGCCACGCCTTCAGAAAGCCCCTGTGCTAGAGAAAAATGCCACCAATTTCGCATCACGATTTTGGTCACTCCCACCATGAGGACAACATCGCACTGGGCTTGTGACTAATGATGCAAACAGCTGCGTCCTACAACCACCTCACTCGGCCCCACGGCGACCCTGTGAGGCGGGGTCCTGAGGGTCCCCGTTTCCCCAGGAGAAAACTGAGCACAGAGGTCCTGGGGATCCACGGTCCACGTGCACAGGAAGGGGAGCCGGCAGGGCAGACAGAAGAGGCTGAGCCATGACAGCCGTGCCGGCCCCACGGACTCGCTCCCTCCTCCCGGCCATGCCCTGGCAGGAGACTGTGGTGCTGGCACAGGGGCCGTGGGTGAGGGTGGGCTCTCTCCACGTCTGCAGCACTGTGAGCGGCCACTTGTCCCCAAGGAACCAGACACTCGTGGGCGAAGGGACTGAATCCACTGTCTGCAGCCACGCTCAGCTCAGCCAAGTGGAGCCAGCCAGCTCAGTGGGCCCAGGGCCGCAGACTCAAGACTAGATGCCCTGGAACGCCGTGCTTGTCTGCAAGGCAGCGCCACGGCCACGGCAGCAGCTGCCCGGGTCACAGCTGCCCTGGGGCGGGGCCGCCTGGCGCTGTGTGGGCTGACAACAGTCTTTACAGCCTGGGAGCCTGGTTCCAATTTGATATCCACTCACCAGCTGTGTGGCTTTTAGGCAGGGAATACCCCTGAGCCCCAAGCAGAACGAGGTTAATCCAGGTTGCCGGCCTCACGGTGGCGCTGGGTCAGGAGTGAAGCGTGTGCAGCGAGCCCCAGGGAGCCTGGCCCTCAGAGGGTACTCAGAGGATGGCCCTCCCCAACAGCCTTCCCACAGCACTCACCCAGCCGGCGTCCAGCTCACGCTCTGCTGAGCTCTGGCTCCGTTACGGCCAGGGGAGTGCCACTGTTACTCATTCGACAAACACCCACAGCACAAAGGTGTGTCAGACGCGAGAGCAGCCCCTGAATCAACACTCTCCTCATGGAAATGCAGATGCTCAGCCTCCGGAGAGCCCGACTTGACTTCTCACGATGGAACACTTCACTTCCGTTTCCATGCAACCCAGTCCAATCCCTTTATAACAAAGCCCATGTTGGAATGCTCTATATAACAAAACAATAACCTACTCCCAGCAGAGGGCGCAGTGATTTCACACAGCGTTTGGTGGAGCAAAATTTCACAGGTACCCAGGGACACTGAGCCCTGGAAGCTTGGGCGAGGAGGGCGGGGATTGCATATTGGCTTGTTTTTTGAAAGATCTTAACCTCTTAAGGCTTGGAAATCAAGAAAGCAGAGACACCGAAGGCAGAGGCACCGGCTCGGCTGACCACGTCCATCACGGCTGGCACAGGCACCCCACGAGGTGGCCGCCACTCCCGGGGCCGTGTGCCCTGGGCGGGAGTGTCGCGCTGCGTCCTCTCGGCTGAGCAGACCTGGGACCTCAGGGCGGCTCTGCCACTGTTAACCCCTCCCCGGGCTCCAGAGACACGGCCAAGGTTGTGTTGGGTCGGCCCTTATTTGTTAAACCACGAACGCTTCCCACTTCCACCGGGTAGAAGGGAGAGCTCCAAACTCTGTCAGGAGACCTGGGCTCCAGACCTTCTTCCAGGAGCGACTCCAAGACCTCGGCTCGTCCGCCTGCCATTAGAGTTCCCGAATCTGCAAAACGAAAATCACTTGGTGAGGTGTGAAGCCCCAGGCGGACCCGGCCCCTCACGGTCACTGCAGCCAGGCCCCGGCCACGCAGACCCTGCTGGTGTCCCGCCTGCCCCCCGCCCCCGGACACTCCTGTGGCCTGGCTTTCGGTCAGAGGTCAGTTCTCACCAACTGCAGCTGAAGACACACCTAGCGCCTTCCTCCCCCGGGTTTACACACCTTTACCAGAGGCTTTTGTTTTCACCTTTATGTCTAAAAAGCCTTGAGGTGTCGAATAAATGAACACCTGAAGAAATCCTTTCAGCGAAGAGCGGAGCATAAAGTGACATTTCCCGTTCACAGGAGCAGGTTCAAGGAGCCCGGTCTCCGTCAGGAACAAATACTTCAGGGGACTGGAAGAAGGCCAGGGTAACGCGCTTTCCCCGCAGTGAGTTTGCGCTTTATCGAAAAGCAGCGGGGGCCGGGGAGGAAGCCGAGATGACGCAGGCCGCGGGAGGCAGCCGCAGATAAACCCGTGAAAGGAGGAGCAGAGGCCTCAGGGAGCCCCGAGGGGGATGAGTCACACCCGGGGGAGGCAGGAAGCTGGACAGGGGTCCCCGTCCAGCGTGAGGCCTGAGAGCGGGGAGGCTTCCCGAGTCGGGGTGGAGGGAGGGCCCGGGGGGGTGCGGAGACCCGGGCCCGGGCGGTGAGGCCCCTTCCACCCACCACTCAGACGGCGGCGTGAAAGTGCGCCTCGGGCCACGGGACTGCTGCCAGGAGTGCTCTGAGCCCAGCAGTTGATGGAGGCAGAGGGGGGATGCCTCCGAAATTAAAAGTGACTGGGGAAGGGGGTACAGCTCAGAGGTAGGGCACGTGCTCAGCACCCACGAGGTCCTGGGATCAATCCCCAGTACCTCCACCAAAAAAAAAAAAAAAAAAATAGATGAATGCAAATTGCAACAGCAAGGTTTCGTAAGACAGCCTCCTCATCAAAAGGCCCCTCTAACTACTGACTTAGAAACTGACGCGCTTCCCTGTGCCGGTTTTCCCAAAGACTTCCGAGGGAAGGCCCCATTCTGGTCAGCTTTCTCAGGCACTTCACGCAGAAGGGCAGAGGCCCAAGGACGCTGTCACAGGGACTCACTTCCTGCAGCGAAACCCTCAGGTCTGTATTTACGTGCACGCAACACACCCTTGCAGCGCATGGAACACGGGAAGTCCCTCCCTCCACCCATTTGCAGATTTCAGGGAATTGCGCCAACCCTCAGCAGCCCTTAAAGGTGCTCCATTCATCCCCAGCTCCTCGTTAGGGTGATTCCCGGAGGGACGCCACTGTTTGCAGCAGGAGTGGCGAAGTTTCGTCCGGACAGGTGTCAGAAGACACGCGTCCATGCCAAGGCACAAAGGCAGGCGCAAGGACCCATGGTGAGGGCACGCGGTCATGAAGGAGCCCGTACAGCTAGGGGGGAAATGGTCTCAAGTATTTTCGCTGCAATTTGCATTGTGGTTTATACGATTCATCGGTTCTCATTGAAGTCACCAAAAATACAACCGAGAATGTTACACTAATTGGAACATTAATAATGCATTTCTGGCTAAACGATGTCCTTGAGATTTCAAAGAAGTTTCAGAAATGCCTGGCGGAAGGGGTCCCCGTAACCAGACAGGCGAGCCCCTCATCACATACTCATTTGAATGGGTTTCTCCTTCTGAGGGTCCGTGGGCCCTCGGTAAATGCGAGGATAAAGCAAATGCATCCATGTGAACTGGTTTCGTCAGCACCTCTTGCCCCTCCAAGTGCGGGAGTAACGCTCCGTGATCCTCCCTCAGGATCCGTTTCAATCACTTCTAGTCCATATGCCCAGCATCCCTGAGGGATTGCAGCGCTATTAAAAGCCAAACACTTACATAACCCAGAGCAGTCCATCCACCAATGAGAAGGACTCTTCAGCGTTTCCTTCTTCTCAGAGGCCATAATCACTAGAAGTTTATCCCAAACAATAGTGACACATCACGAGCATCGTCTCGTCTCTGAGAGCAGGCAGTCCTCAGCGCTCCGAGCCCCGTCCCGGCCTTTTCTGTGCTTGGCCTTCTGGTGCGTTATTTTCAGCCTCAAGCTGTCGTGAGTTCTCTGAGGACAGGGGCCTCGTCTGAAGGTTCTCTGGAGGGCCTGACGTGACCAGAGCATGAAGCGTCCCGTCGGGACGGCTGCTTCGGTGGGTGGAAGCCGAGCCCAGTGTCTGGTTCTTACCTGAGAACGCAGGCTGGTGGGAACTTCCAGTTCTCGTCCCTCAAAGTCCAACCCCTTCTTCCTCCGCAGGGATGCCTTGATTTTCAGATGGGCCTAGACTTTGCAAACATTCCTCCTGACGTACTATTTTGAGTCAAACCAGTTTGACTGGTACATTTTTCTTTCAACGTTCAGGACTATGTCACCGACTCATGTGAGATGAAGGGAGGCCGTGTGCCTGCCGGAAGCAGTTACAGGCCGCAGAGCGTCTTTATGGAGCGAAACACTGAAGATCCAGTGACAGACTAGAGAAGCGTCTGGGGCATCACCATGAAGCCACGAGAGGACACGCGGAAAGCTGCTCACGGACGTGGGTGGCAAGGGCCCAACACCAGGCCGAACGGTGTCCCCGGAGATGATGCCCAGAAAATTGAACAGAAGGTGCCGTCAAAATTACATGCCAGAAATTTCCCTTGAAATAAAGATGTAGATTTGGGGGATCAGTAGAGCTCTGTCCAGGAACATGAGACCCGTGACATTCAGCACCGAGGAGAGAGCCGTCACCTTTGCCGCCCCCATGGCCTCCTAAAGCCGGGACTACGTTTCCCGGGTCGCCTTCCCTGACCCTTACCGAGTCCGGGGGGGTGAGCGTGCGGCGAGCAGAGCTGAGGGGCGGGAGGAGGAGAGGCCGCCGTCTGAGAGGCCTGCACACGGGCTGGCCGCCACAGACGTCCCGGTGATTCGCCTCCCGGTCACTGCAACCAGCCCTGCTGGTTTCTTCACCTCTCTGCAAACTCAGCTGCCTCACTGCCCACGGCGCACAAGGGTCCAAATCCACAGGCCAGCAGGTGGGTCCTAAGAGACGCTTTGACTCAGGTCTGCTAGGCCCCATGCTGTCGCTCGCGATCTGCCGGCTCACCTGGTTCCCATGGTGACAACATCCCCAGCCCCGCTCAGATCTCCTCCTCTGCCCCATGCCCACACCCGGGCGGGTGTGAGCCCACGGGCACCGGGTGTCGAAGCCGGAGGCTTGGAGGTGATGAGAAAGTGCTCGGGTCTGGGTTCATCCTCATGCTTTCCAGACGATACATCCAGGTTCCCATCTCCCTTGTGTCCCCATGTCCCATCCATCTGTCCTTCCTAACTGCCTGTCCGGACAACCTCAGGCTCTGACGCCAGGTGCAGAAGGAACAGCCCTTCTTGGCACCGTGCCATCAGCTCCACAAGTGCTGCAATTAGTCTTATTAGCGCAAAACAGGTCACCCAACCTCGAGATTCTGTAGTATCTTCTTGATCCACATTAATGCTTACCAAAAAATCCAGAACAAAGATCCAGCGGCAGTACCCTGCGTAATATCCAAAACGCGGAAACAACCCAAATGCCACCAGCTCCTGAGTGGGTGGCGGTTCACCTACACGATGGGGTGATTATTCTTCAGCAAAAAAGTAGAAAGGGACAAAGCACCGATAAACACCGCCAAGCGGATGAACTCTGAGAACCTGGTGCTGCGTCGAGGGGTCAGCCGCAAGAAGCCCACATGGTCTGTGGTTCCACTTCTGTGAACTGCCCGGGACCGGCCAGTCGACAGAGAGCTGGGGGCTGCCAGGGGCCAGGGGCCGGGGTGAGGAGCAGTGACAGGTAAAGATGTGGGTCTCTTTGGGGTGACGAGAGTGCACATTCTCAGCGTGTGGTGACAGGAATCTTTGGATGTGCTAAAACCACGGAACCGCACACGCTCAGGGCCGACGGAGGACGCGGGTCACACCTCATAAAGCTGTTGCTGAAGTAACGACAAACCCCGACTCTCCCGCAGCCTCGCAGGGCGGCCGCTATCAGCTGACCTGCAGCCACACGGCCTGTCTGGAATGTGCAGCAAGCGAGCTTCCTCATGCATTAAACATAGGCCTGGAAACGCCGCTGACGGGCGCCTGGAAGGAGCGCAGGTGTTTCCATCACCCAGGTGAGAGCTGTGCAAGGTAACAACCGGACGGTTCACTGAAGCAGCAAATGGGTCGTCTGGGAGCACGGGCAGTCCCCGCAGGGCGCCAGCGCCACGTCCTGAGAGCCCGGGAGGCAGGGACTCCGCACAGGCCGCGCCAAACACAGACGCTCTGCGGCCCAGCGTGCACACCGGCCCCCGGCGTCTCCCCGGCACGTCGAGGACGTGGGAGCCAGGAGGCAGCGGGTCCCACTCTGTCTGACAGGCATCTGGTCCATACAAAGAAGGATAAAATGAGCAACGGGAACTCTCTGACTTCATCAAATCTGGGCAAATGGTGCACCACCATCTTCTACAAAAGCCGATCTGGCCTCCCCCTGGGTGCCACCCCCGGGCGGGAGCGGAGAGCCGGGCAGAGGCTCGGGCCACTAGGCCACTGGGGTGCGCGGCCGGCTGCTCGGCGCTGCCCGCAGCCCCGCGCCCTCAGTGGACCTGCAGCCCCTGGGGGAGAGGACAGAGAAAGGGCAGCGGCTTCTGCCTGGTAGACGCGTGTCTGAATCCTGGCTCGGGGGCATGGGCATGATGTGGACGCTGAGAAAGTTCCATGAGCTTCTTTGCTGTGACCAGGGACAAGAGTCATGTGACTGAGAAGAGGCAGAGGGGTGCGCTGAGGACGCAGGCACGGGGGACGGAGCACGCAAGGGCCCGCGAGGAGGAGTGGAGGCGAGGCCGCGGGGCGCCTGCCCCGTTCCACCTGGCGGTCTGCCTGTCCCTGAGCGGCTGCAGGGAGGCTCTGGTCTGACCTGCGGGCAGGTCCTCCGCCCACCCACTTGCTCTAAACCGGAGTCCACGCACCGCGGGAGCAGAGTCGACGCTGGAGGAAATCAGAGAAAAGACGGAGCCCCCAGCACTGCTCTCCTCCGACAGTCGGGCTGTGCCCCGGGACACGGCCTCCCCAGTAAAATGGTTGACCCGTAAGACATCGGTCCAGAGCCGTGGGCACACGCTGGTATGAGGAGGCTAGGTCAGCAGGCGTTGGGGATTAGCAGAGGCGGCACTGAAATAAGACCCACCGGCACTGTCACCGTCCTCTGATCCCACGTTCGACGGGGTCTCTAACCTCCCAACCAGGGAGCAAGCCCACAGCAGTCCCTGCTGATGACCAGCGAGCTGCCTGACCGTCTGGCTGACCGATGTTTGGGACTGACCGACCGTCAGACTCACTAGTCAAGACTAGCGAGCCACCCAGGCTGACTGCCCGTCGGGGCCGGCTGACCGCCGGGACTAGCGCCTGTGCGGGGCCGGCTGCCGGTGTCGGGGCTTCTCGGCCACCCTCCGGATCAGACACCCTTTCCCTGATGCCCAGTGTCCCTCTGCTCACACCCGAGGACGCGGGCCCGCGGGCCCGACATCGCAGAGGTGGTCCAGGGGCGATAGTTAGCAAAGGGGCGTGCCTCTGGTTCTGAAAACCTCATTCTAAAGAAGCTGGTTTATTTCAGGACTTCGCACATTTCCACACAGTCTTCCCCTCCACTCGTCTGTACACCAGCGTGTCAGCAAGCGTGGAATTCGAGGCACCCCACGCAGCTGGCCTGCACCGCGCTGGGCCTCTTCTGCGAGCTGCGGAACGAGCACGTTTCCTCTGCGCCGCGTTTGGCTGATAGACGTTGCTGTGAGCGCTGAGGAGTGTGGTTAAAAGTGATCCTCTTTCATCGCAGAGTCTTTAATTTCATGTTTGAGCTCCGCATAAAAATAGCTTGTAATTGCTTTTTGACAGTAAGAAGCCTAAGATTGTGACTCAAAATTCTGAGATATTATGTCCCTTTGTAATTGTATTCAATGAAAATACAGCTCAGTGTGGAACTTGCAGAAAACCCGGCTTGTGCCGCTCTCACAGTCCTCTGACACCCTTAAAGTTGCAGCGGAAGTTGGCGCACAGGGGTCCGCGCAGGGTCCAGGCTTGCTTTCTAAGGAAGGTCGTTCCCCCCAAGAGCAGAGCCGTCCTTGCAGAAGCTCAGCGGGGAGGGAGGCGGTTTGGAACCTCCACCATGTCTGCGCACCAGGGAGCCAGCAGTGGCCGGAGCTCTCACCCTGACTTCAGCCCAAGGAGAAGCCGATCGGAGGCTACGTGCTGCGTGAAAGTGTGTGACGTGAATGAGACGAGGTCAGAGGTTAAAAGCCAAAAGTATAGGATGCTTTCCAAGCACAAACTGAGAGCACTGCTGCTCTGAGCCCACAGACAGGCCCCCAGAGACGTGGGAGGTCCTGAAAATCGGGCAATGTGCTCTTGAGGGCAGCAGGGATCAGAATATTCCAGAAACCGGAGCAAGGACTCTATTAATGAAGTTCCGTGAGCATCAGCTCTGCACGGACTTTTCCCTTAATCTTTGGTTGTCACGTTTCCTCTGTAAAACATGGAAACCCAAATGCCTCCTCTTTACCTTCCACTGGGACCCAGGGAGGCCCCAGAACTGGAACCTGCTGCTCTCAGTTGCGTTAGACCCACAACCCTCCCACCTTCTAAGCAGGGAGAAATAACAGAAGTCTTCAGATGCAGGCTGTCATCTGAAAGCGAGGGGAGAGGGGTGTTTGCAGCTGAAGTCCGGGGATAAAGCCCAACTAAACAACGTTTTCACGGCCAGGGCCTCAGCTGGGACGGGCTGGTCCTCCGACGACGTCTCATCTCGAAGCCTCGGGATCTGTGGCGCACGTTTCAGACCAGGCCCGACGAGCAGGACTCCGGACCACCGGTCACTGTCACTGGAAACTGAACAGGACAACCAAGGCGCTTCTTTCTAGGCTTCAGGTCAGCCCGAGGCCCTCCCGAGCTCTCCCCGCGGTGACGCAGGTGCACCACCTCCCCGACGGCGCCTCCGGGACGCCGCTCGGGGGAGCTGCTCTCCCCACACCACTCCGCCCCCTACTAGTTTCCAGCCACGTGGAATATTCTAGAACACCTGTTCCTGTCACTCCACCTGCTCAGAACCTTTCCATGGTTCCCGCGGTCCTCAGGGCTCCGTCACAGCGGACGGCACAGTCTCACGTCCGCTCCTTACTCACGTGGCACGTGAAGCAGCAGGTCACGGTGCTCCCGCCTCCTGTGCCCGCTGTCCCCTCGCCCGGGGCTGAAGTGTGGGCAGGCCAGGCAGAGAGCGGGCTCTGACTCAGACTGTCAGGGTCCAAAGGCCCCACCTTGCTAGTGAGTGACCGCGGACAAGGTACACTGCCTGTGTGCCCATCCTGGGCACATCAGGCACCAGCTGGTAAGGGTGACCGTTGCTGACGTGTAGAATGTGGTCCAAGTGGCCGGCAAAGCCACCTGGGCAGCCCCGACCCACCTGAGGGGGAAGCAGGTGAAGCTGGCTGTCGCCCTGGTGCAGGAGGGGCCCCACGGTGGGAGTCTGCCTCCCTGGCCTACAGACCCCGGGGGCCAGGTGTACCCACGAAACTTCACCGCTCCAAACATAAACGCCCCACTGTCCCAGGATCTGTTGCTGTCAAAGGCCCAAGACCCCAGCCTTCCCCTCAGCCCTGCCTGTGCTCAGCCTGGCCGCACGTGGTCTCTGTGGAGGCAGCCCGGATGCGGCATCGCGACTGCGAGGGCTCCTGGACGGGCGGGCAGTGGAGTGGCTCGGGCGGGGCCTGGTGTGGGCTTGTGTGTGTGTGTGTGGATGTGTGGGTGGGCGGGGGGGTGGATATGTGTGTGTGTGTGGATGTGGGGGTGCCATTTCTTTGGGGGACCAGGGCAGGAGCCCTGGAACTGCCTCTCACAACATGACAACCCCCTGAGGGGCACTGACCAGGCACGAGGTCCAGAGGCCACATTGGCACCAGATGGACGTTTGAGGCAGGTGGTGACCAGACCTGCGACCCCTGCCCTGGGTTCCCGCCCAGCTGGTGTATGAGTCACTGTCACGCAGAATGAGCAAGGCGATGAGGGAACACCTGAGGTTTTCAGCAGCAGATTCAAACCCCAACCAGAAGCAGCAAGCTCACCCACTGGCCCGGCGCTGGAAGGAAACACACAGACTGACCCTCCAGAGCCTCGGGGCCGCAGCATCACTGTCACTAGCTCAGGGAACACCACTGTGTCCTGCAAAGGGAGTCAGAGTCACAGGGGCCTCGGCGTCCAGACCCAGTGACAGGACAGCAGCGTGCAGCGGCCTGTCCACCGAGAAGCCGTTTCACAGCATGCTCCCCACCTACCAACGGAGATAAAACCAAGAGGATCTGTTTTTAATTTATTTATATTTATGTGGGGGGGGTAATTTATTTATCTTATCTATTTATTTTTAGAGGGGGTGCTGGGGACTGAGCCCAGGACCTCGGGGTGCCAAGCACGTGCTCTACCCCGAGCTGTCCCCTCCCCTCAAAGGAGACTGCACAGCTTAAACCCTGGGAAGGACAGAGGGACACGAGAAGTGTCCTAAGCGCAAGGAAGACCCAGCGAGCACAGACCAACCCCTTCAGTCCCCGCACCCCGGGCTGCGGGCGGACTCACCGCTGTCACCGCGGGCCGGGCGTCCCGGAAACAGAGCAAGTGTGGGAACAAACAGCACAGGACGGGGAAGCTCAGGACAGTGACATCAGTGAGAGGCAGACCAAACGTTGGCAGTTTAGCCAGAAATCGGGAAAGCGTGCTGTGAAACACTACAACCGAACAGAAACTATTTAAACTGTAAAAACTCTGTGCTGAAGAAAACAGGACGAACACGACTGAGGTGTGCGCGATCTGGGGGGCCGCCATGGGAGCGGGGACATCGCGGTGGCTTCAGTCTGTCCCAGTGACATCTGGGGATAGTCGTTCAATTTGGGAACAAATCAGAGAAGGAAAACCAAATTTCAGCAGGTGTGACATATTGATGTCAATTTGGTTAGAAAAAAACCTGGGAGAGAAACATAAACGGCTCGGTGAGGAGCACCCAGAAAAGCTGTGCTACCATAACATGAGTGAGTCTCTGGGGCAGGACCCCCCACCCGACAGGAGGTGCGGCTGCAGCTGCCAGGCCGGCAGACGGCGGGGATGAGTCTGAGACCCCACGTCGGCACCGGATGCCAGAACCTTCTTGAGAAAGGCTGCTAGTCTGCTTAATTGTCTTCTCGGGGAAAAAGAAAGAAGTCTGTCATTTCTGCCAGCTTCAACACGGACCAAATGAGCCCTAAGACCAGACTCTGGAAGAATCCGGCACGTGAGCCTGGGGGCCGGACCCGTCACCTTCGGTTCTTTTCCATCGCCGGTGGCTCCGCTGTTGTTTCATGGCGCTGACGTCTCTCCCTCCTGCAGCTCAGGACGCCCCGCGCTTCCTTAGGACCAAGGACTGCAAGTTGTGCTTAAGGACACAAAATAGTGGGTCTGGGAGGGCATCCTGTTTGAAGGAGGGATTGCTTTCTGTCTATTCATTTTTTGGTAACTGAGGTCTCCTTTCAAGGTGTTCCTATCGGGGATGGTATTAAAATATTTGATGAGTGTGTCTGTGGTTGGTCTACAATTAGACGTCCGGGTGACATGGAATTCAAAACAATATAAATTCTAGTCTTTTTTTAATTTAACATTTTCCTTAATTTCTGCCACCATATTGAATCTTTTCCACAGACTGTTGGGCTTTTATGATATTAAACTGAGTTTAAAAGACGGTTTCTACACTAAAATGTACGAGAAACACATTTGGTTGACGTGCACCAACATTCCGCGGCCTCAGCATCACGCAGCTGCATATTATAAACCTGAAGTTCTGTCGATGTTTAGGATACAGTGTAACTCACGGATGAAAACAGATCTAGCGTGTACATAATAAATCTGCTTTTAAAGTTTTTTTTTAATCATTGTTACTGTTTTCCAGGAATTTGAAGCTCCTACGGTTCCAGTCAAGTAACTCGTCATGAAATTTGGTGGGAAGCTACCACCCCCGTGGATGGAGAGGCGTTTGAGACCCGTGATGCCTGGGGCTGGGCGTCCGCGGTTGGGACAACGGCCCGGAGGGCAGGGTGGGCGTTGGGTCGGCTCCTTCCCATCGCAGCCGAGTCGGCTGCTGCCACTGCTGTCACTCCTCCTGTTCCTCCCCACCCCCCGCGGAGCTTCACTGCACAGAGGTGCCTGATGAATTTACAGAGTGATTAACTACTGATCTCGTTAGCTACTCCCACAAGCGCAGAAAGCACTCTTTTTTAAAATATATGGGACATCCAGATGGGAGGCAACCCGCATCCAGCACGGGCTGCCAGCCGCCCTCGCTCCCCTAGACCCGCGATGCGGGAGCAGGGGTGGTGGGGCTCAGCATGGACCTCATTAGGTGCCAGAATGATGATACCTGGTGACACACAGCGCCTGGGCCCCAGTGTGGATGGAGGCCCAGAGCAGGACAGGGCAGGAGCTGAGACCCCGGAGTGGCCCAGAGAGAACTTGCACAGGGCCCCTCCTGCCCTGACATCGGCCCAGACGGACAGTGACAGGGGTGCAGGGCTGCAGCAGGCGGGCTAAGAGAGGGCAGGGGCACCCTCCCCAGGCACCCCTCTGGCCACACGCACTGGGCAGCTGCATCAAAGAGTGACCATGCCCGGGTCAGACCTGCGGGCCGAGGTTTCAGGAAGCCCTGGGGTCTCCCCAGCTGGGCTCCCGTCACCCCAAGTCTCCGGGAAGAGGTCTGCCTTGTTTTGCTCCCCGGGACCACCTGAGGTGTGTGCACCCCCGAGAACCACTTCACTGCTGTATAGCATGGGGAACTACACTCAGTTTCTTGTAATGAACCAGAATGGGACAGACACTGAGAATACATATACATGTATATGTATGTACACCTGAGTCACTTTGCTGGCCACTTGAAACTAGCATTGTAAATCAACTACACTTCAAGAAGAAAAGAATATTTTAAAATACTTTTAAAAATTAAGAATAAACTATAAAAAAATAAAATAAATAAAATTTACAAAAGGAGCCATTTTGGGAAAACGCTCACCGCCGGGCTCTTCAGCCAGTGTCTCATCATCTGTCTGCAGGATGTGATTCAAGTGGAGACAAAATTCTACCTGAATATCACCTTTGAAATTAAAGTTTCCAGAGCCTTACATTGAAATTTATGTCAAATTAATTTCTGGGACTCAATGAAGCTTAAAATGAATTCATAATGAGGTGCACTTAAGACGTACACATGGGGGTTTGGTGGGGCTGATCAAAGAGGTCCCCTTCCTGCCATTAACTCTAATTTCCTGATTATGACACATCTTACCTCAGCACAACACATAATCTAAGAAATGATATGCTTCTGCAATTACTGTACGCACAGAACATGAGCAGATGGAAGGTGAATATTGCTACATTATTATTATCATTATTAGTTAATTGCACATCAACAATGTGCACACTTACATGGGACAGAATGAAGAGAGAGGTCCGGCGTTGGAGATTTATATTTTCATCCAGACATACTTATAATTCCAGTATAACACGTGCAACCTGAGAAAATGATTTTCTTAAAAGCGCCAGGCTTCCTGCACTGTGTGCTGACGGTTCCTGACGATGCCGTCACACTTCCGGGTTCGACAGAGTGATACTTAAGAAATTCTTCTTTCCAGTTCTCCTCTGAGACATACAAGTGGCCAAGAGGCACATGAAAACATGCTCAATATACTAATTATCAGAGAAACACAAGTCAGAACTACAGTGAGGTATCACCTCACACTGGTCAGAATGGCCATCATTCAAAAGTCCACAAATGATAAACGCCGGAGAGGTTGTGGAGGAAAGGGAACCCTCCTTCACTGCTGGTGGGGATGCAGTTTGGTGCAGCCACTGTGGAAAACGGTATGGAGATTCCTTAAAAACTAAAAATATACTTCCCATATGATCCAGCAATCCCACTCCTGGGCATATATCTGGAGGGAGCTCTAATTCGAAAAGATACATGCACCCCAGTGTTCACAGCAGCACTGTTTACAATAGCCAAGACGTGGAAACAACCTAAATGCCCATTGACAGCTGACTGGATAAAGAAGCTGTGGTGTATTTATATAATGGAATACTACTCGGCCATAAAAAAAGAATAAAATAATGCCATTTGCAGCAACATGGATGGATCTGGAGATCGTCGTTCTAAGTGAAGTGAGTCAGACAGAGAAAGAAAAATACCATATGATACCACTTATATGTGAAATCAAAAAAAAAAGACAAACATACTTATTTACAAAACAGAAACAGACTCACAGACAGAAAACAAACTTATGGTTATCAAGCGGGGTAGAGGGTGGGAAGGGATAAATTGGGAGTTCAGGATTCGCAGATGCTAACTACTATATATAAAATAGATAAACCACGAGTTTATACTGTGCACCACAGGGAACTATACTTGAGACCTTGTAGTGACCTCTAATGAAAAAGAATATGAAAGCAAATATATATACATATATATGTGTGACTGAACCATTATGCTGCACACCAGAAGTTGACACAACGTTGTAAACTGACGATACTTCAAATTTTTTTAAGAAAATCAAATAAATAAATAAATGAGATTTGGCTTTCGTGCAGAGTAAGGTATTTTCCATTCTTCCTATGCAAATATTAAAAACTTTAAAAGTGTACTTTAAATAAATTCAGCTCCTTCAGCAAATAAAATGCTGAGTGCTATGAGGGTATTGAAAAGTGTGCACAATTTCCTAACCCACATTTCATGCGTAGATACCTTGATTTCGTGATTATTATGTTTGAGCTGAGAAGCTAAAAATAGGCTATATTATTTAACTTCGATCAAACACAGACTCCTAACGATGTAAGCCAAGATCCACGTTCCTGCGCGTCCACCCTCCTGAACGACGCACTTTCAGCCGGAAACAGACAAACGCCAGCATCTGTGGGCGCAGTGCAGCTCTGCAGGCCGCTTCATTCCGTCACCATTTGGAGAAAGCGCCCGGCGAAGAGACTCCAGCTACCCCCGGACAGAAGCGGCAGGAATGACCGGATCTGAGCTGCCCCATGAAACACGTCCCCAGCCTGCGCTGCCAGCTGCACCTTGGGGCGACACGCCCCCCAGAAGCAGGCCGTGGGAAGCAGGTGGCCGCTGCTGTAAAGATGTGTGGGTGAAAAACCCACATTCGACGGGAAACACGACATCCTCTCTGCCAGGAATGACCGACGTGTTCCTCCAGCATCCGGACTGCGCTTGCACCGAACGATCCTACAACAGCGCGATGTTGTTCACCTGCTTCTGTTTACACATGTGGATCCAGTGTCACTCTGATAAATAACAAAGAAAACTCAATAACCGTCTTATACAAAAATTTCACAAGACAGATGTGAGTCTTGGACGTGACCACACAGCACCAGCGCTGACCGCTGGGACACTCACAGCTGAGCTGCCCACGATCCCCTCCGGAGGAAGGGTCCCTGCCCCTCCACACCGGCCGCTTCTGCTGCACTGCCCCTCGTGCTGCTGCTCTGTCCTTGTTTTTAATGTTTTGCTTTTTTAGATAAAAGATCAAATTCTTTTTTGGAAGAAGTCACAATATAAATACATACACAATTAGCTAAACAAAGCTTTAAATGCGCTTTCCTCTCTACCAAGTATATAAAACTGCTGAATTTTTTGATTAACTAGATGAACCAGATCTTCATTCCCATCCTTTAAAATACGTAAAATCGAAATTATTAAATGTTGAATCAGATGTCTATAAAACATAGTATCAGCTCGCTTCATTAAGTGTTCAATCAGGCATTCATAAAATTTCACTGCTTCTGAGAACAATTCAGACTTTGGTTAGACAGTCTCACATCCAAGGATGCCTGAGCCGGCACCAGCATTGCCAAGAAACCCGGTCAATTATCATTCAAACCAGGTACCACATTTTGAAAAATGATTGACCCTTACATAGTTACAAATTAAAATGTCATGATTTCTAGGCACCAGAACATGAGCCTGGGGCGGGGGGAATAAAAAGCCATGGCTCACTGAGATACCACACCCACGAAGTCAGCGACGCGGGGCGTAAAGTATTTACATGCCTACCAGTTGCGGTGAAATAACTGTCCGGGCAGCTCCTCCTGACTGTCCCTGGCCGCCCCAGGCCCTCCCGGTTCTGCCCCCAGGCCTCCTGTACTGCCCCAGCCTGCCGGATATGGAACCAAGCCTGGGAATTTGTGGCAAAGAAAAGCCTCATTTTTAACAATCATTTTCTGCAGCAACAAGACAGATATTTGCCCAAAACATTCTTAAAACAGAAGCCAGGAAAAATATGCTTCCAAAACCACCCTGCAATTATAACAGATAACAACAAAAATCGGCCAGGGAAATATTCCCTGATACTTCCAAATCTTGAGCATTTGGGTTTGGTTTTGTTTTGTTTTCTTCCATCCAGCGACAGAACTGCTGGAAGTACTCTCCACCTGAAGCGGCGCTAGTCACTTCTCCCCACCCGACGAGAAGAGAGCAGAAGTAAAGGGCTGTGAGGGCCGCATCTCCGGGTTCAGCTGAGGGTTTCAGACCCTGAGCGCCCCACCTGCCCCCCACACCTCTGCCCCCTGGGACCACGGCGGGGCAGCTCTGTGCACACCGCAGCGGGTGGCCGGCCAGCAGCTCACAACAGGAACCACTCCAGAAGGCAAACTCCTTCCCTGGTAAAGCAGGCGGCTCCGCAGGGAGGCTGCTGTGGTGCTGTGGTCTCAGCGCTGGTGCCCCGACACTCACTGCTGAACTCCTAACCCCCAAGGCAACGCCAAGACGAGGCGGGGTGTTCGGGAGGCGATCAGGTCATGAGGCTGGAGCCTCACGGTGGGATTAGTGTTCTCACAAAAGAGACCCAGAGTGACACTCCCCACCTCCCCACGGGAGGGTAGGACAAGGTGTCCGATTCCGGAAGAGGTCCTGGCTGCCCGTGCGGGCACTCTGATCTCAGGCTCCAGCCCCCGGAGCTGTGAGCGGTTACAGCTGGCAAGTGCTGGCAAGGGCCCAGTCCCTGCTGCTCCGTTACTGCAGCCTGAACGGACTGAGACGTGCGGTTACGAAGCTCTTTCACTGAAGATACCAAAATCAGGGTTTCAGGAGCCTTGTGTTAAAATTTGAAAACTTACAGGAGAGCTGGTCCTTCAGATCCACTGCTGACATCTCAGCAGAATTTCCACACAACGTTCCAACAGGGAGCCCAGGAGGACAACCTGTCCCCGAAGAAACAAACAAACTGGCACGTTTTGATGATGGAAAACGAGGAAAGGCACCTGGCCCTGGATCTGCCCTGGGAGACAGTCCAGGAGAGAAATCAGCAGCCCACACATGGCGGGGCCATATTTCCCTTTTCTCTCCTGCCACCAGGAGGCTCCAGGCTCGGCAGTCACAGCTCTTAAGTGCCTAAGTAAGTGGCTTATGCCCCCTTCCCTGGGCCAGGAGCTCTGAGCTGGGGCCCAGGGACCCAGAGCATGTGCAGGGTGTGAAGCTGTGTGGTGCAGCCCTCCCTCCAGGAGCCTGGGCCACCGCATGGCACCTACCTGTCCCAGCACTGCTCCCATATGGTGGGCGGGCACAGAGGGCTCTGGACCCTGGAGCCCAGGGCAAGACCCTCACACAGGCCATCTCTGCTCCCCGCCCTCCCTCCTCCTTTACCTGTCACGGGAGTCCACACCCCCCCAGTAAAGCTTCTAGTGTCCTCTTCCCAGGTGACCTGGATGATTCAGGTGGGGACCTGTCTTCATATTCACCAACCTCCACGGAGGTTCCAAACGAGCCCGGATTTGGGGAGCAGACAGTGAGCGACCCAGTGCCCGAGTCTGCATCCACGGCAGAAATCACAATTCCACTCCCATTTCCGGACACTCAGCACAAAACCTGCTACAGGCGACGTGAAGTACTGACGTCCAGGACGCGGACATCATGGCGGCGGCTGGGCTGGCCGCAGGTCGTGCCACAGAACCGCGGATTAAAGGCACGGACAGTGCCTTTGTGTGCTCAAGTGCGTACTGCGTCTTGTTTCCGGCGTTTCGATAACTGCGTTTCAGTATAATTTGTTTCCTTCGAACTGGTACGTTTTCATTTTGCGCATTTGGGGGCTTTTTTATGTTTTACTGAAGTGTGGTTATTTACAATGCTAGTTTCAGGTGTGCTGCAAAGCGATTTATTTTGTGCGTTTTAAAGCATGCCTCTGACGGGGCTCATAGCCTCACCAAAGGCACAAGAGGGTTTAGAACTTTGCCCCAAAGCTGCCACGTTCACATCTCAGCTCCCCGAGGATAGTGACAGGCGAAAGGGCCCCTGGACTAAAGGGCGAAGCTCTTGACGGCTGCACAGGAGCGAGGCGGGGGTGTTCGTTATTCCCCTAGAGCCAAGCCCCCCGTGCAAAGGCAGAACAGAGTTCTCAGCGGGGCCAGTCCTCCGGGCTGGAGCTGGGGGAGCAGGCCCTCCCAGCTGCTCCACTGACACACCTGCCGTCCTGCTGGCACCCTGAGTCCTCCACCAGGTGCAGCTCACCACTTCCAGGACCCCTCATGAGCCAGCCTGTTCCCTCTCCGAGCCTCCCCGAGGCGACCAAACACTGTAGGGGGGACACGTGCTCCTGGAAAGCCTGCCGTGCCCCGCGTCACTGCTCATCCCCCAGCACCTGCTCTCCTTCCTCAAGGCCCCAGGTCCCGCCCATGGAGCACCCCCACCCCACGTTTTCTCCTCTCCTGAGTGCTGTGGGCAGCCCCAGCTTCATCTGTTGCATTTGCCCAGCGGTTCTCCGAGCGTCCTGGGCTCCTGCCAGAGCCACCCGCGCTGGCACACGCCCCCGACGGAGGCGGCAGTTTCAAAGCCGTTCCAAGCAAAACCCCTGCGTTTTCCAGGTTCCTGCAGATGTGCCCAGCGCGTCGCTGAGCCTGCCTCCTCCCCCTCGTCACACCATTGTCTTCCTTGCATGAGGTTCCCGCGTATCTGCGGTGCCAGAGCACCCGCGGCGCCTCGGGGACACCCCTCTGAACTCAGGCCAGCAGCTCCAGGTAGCCACCTGCACCCGCGGCGTTGCCCGGGGACCCCCTACAGCACTCTGGGTGTTGTTCCCGGAGCGTGGACACCCCACAGCACTGAGCCGACCACCATGCACCTGGAGCACATGACTCAACAATCAGGAGACACACCACTGTATGTAAAACAGATAAACAACAAGGTTCCACTGCACCGCCCAGGGAACTACGTTCAACAGCTTGTAATCACTTTCAGTGAGGAAGAGTAGGTATGTATAACCGAGCCGCTTTGCTGTACCCCGGAAACCAACGTTGTAAATCAACTCTACGTCAATTAGAAAAAAAGAAAAGAAAATCGGTGTCTGTCCTCCTTCATGGGAATTTCCAAACCAATCTGCAAACGTTGGCTGTATCTGCAGAGCAGCTGGAGAAACCTGCCCCACCCTGTTAGGCATAAAACCGGCGAGTCCCCAGCCTCTACAGGCCCCGCTGAGAATGGGCTGCTCTGATCGTTTGTGTGAAAATGAGACGCGAGGCATGAGGGAGAGGCTGGCTGTTGCCCGAGGCCCACCCACCACTGCGTTTGACCCAGTGTTTCTGTATGTGTTGGAGCCAAAAGGCGTCAGCTGAGGACGGAAGGCTCCAGACTGGAAGCAAAGAGCGCAGGAAGGATGGACGCCCTGAACCTCCATGGAGGCGCTCTCCGGACCTCTCCTCCTTCGTCTCTGCAGCGGCCTGAGCGGCCCTTCCGGACTCGGGGTCCCTGGACTCGCCACTGCGGCCCCGCAGGGCGCCCGCCTCCCACCCTCCGTCTTCCACGCCTGGCGCTGGCATCCACACAGCAGGGATCACGCGTCCTGGGGCTCCGGCCTCCTGGGTCCGCCCTGGGCGAGCGAGCTCCTGCTCTGGGGGTGATCAAGAAGAATTCAAATCCGGACCCCAGTCCTCACTCGCCGGTGGGCCCCGTGTCCGAGTCCCTGTTTCCTGGTTTCATCCCCTGCCCTGCGGTGTGCTGCGAGGAGGCTGGGGGGCACCTGGCTGCGGGGTCCAGGGCACCCTGGCTCTGCAACAGGCAGCTCAGTCCAGCATCAGCCACCGAGCTCCAGCCCCTGAGCCCTTTCATCCCGAACTGACGCGTGTTCCTGCTCTTCTCCGTCTTCCTGAATCCGAGAGATTGAACGCAGGCTCCTCACTCTCACGCAAGTCAGCAGTGGGGCGCACGCAGGCGTAACCAGGGGGTCACACAAACCCACGCGGAGGCCTTAGCATTCACATGCGCTGACTCCAGTGTCAAGGGACCCCCAAGGAGGGGCGCGGGCAGCCCGGGCCAGGGGTCGTCCTACGGGACTGAGCCCTTAACCTGCAGACATGACCCTGCCTCCAGGCAGACAGCGCCAGCACTGGGGTGAAATATGAAATATACAGTGGGTGCTTCGTCTGATCCCTGACAAGTAACTGACATGTTCTCTAATAAAACAACGTTTGAGTCTTGCCTTGTAGGTGAAGGGAGGGAAACTGAACTGTAACTGAACTACTTACACTTTTTTCCCCCAAGACGGAGCAATTACACCTCAACCCCACTCAGACCAACCACCTAACCGAATCCCACTGAGCCTCCAAGTATCATGAACTCAGACACCTCTCATGCCCCCAGAATGGGGAGAAATTAAAGGAGAGTAAGAGGCCATTTCTGCTTCTCCAGCCAGACCCCCAAGTCCTCCCCGAGTCAGGTTTCCCATCAATGGGAAGAGTTATAAATGCATTCACCTGGTCAGATACCTGTTAAGTAATTTCTAAACTGAGAAATACTTCATTCTATCGGAACCAGTCCTCAGTCTGGAGAGGAGAGCGCTTCCAGTCTCCAGTCTCTAAAACCACTTCCGTGAAGCCATTCAGCCTGAGCTATGGCTGCTCAAGAAAACCCTGACACTGTGTCCAGGGGTGATTGTGACGCCCATTACGAACATTAATTTTTGATATAATATGTTATTAAGTCACTGTTCCACATTCACCTTACAGAAGTAAGAGGTCTACCAGAGCCAAACCAAATTTAGGCAAAGGAATTCTCAAGTAATTTAGTTTAATTGTGAGAGTTGAAAAGTACCACAGATTCTTCCCTGTTAATAAACGATCCTGGTTAATGAATGGTTCTGGTTAAACTGTAGCTCGTTCACCAATCACCTTCTTCCCTGCAAACGTCTCAAAAAACCAGCTAAGCAGAGTCACAGAACACACGTCTGAACCTGAATCAAAAACGCTGTTCATAAGCTTGTGGGGAAGCAACTGGGGGGTACTGGTGGGGGGGGCAGGGGTTTTGAAGATTTTTTTTTTTTGCACAATAAAATTTAAATTTAACCACCTAGAATGTAGTTTGGTGCAGCCACTAAGGAAAACAGTATGAACATTCCCTACAAAACTAAAAATAGAGTCACCATATGATCCAGCAATCCCACTCCTGAACATATATCTGGAGGAAACTCTAGTTTGAAAAGATACAAGCACTCCAATGTTCACAGCAGCACTATTTACAACAGCCAAGAGATGGAAACAACCTAAATGTCCATTGACAGATGGACAGATGACTGGACAAAGATGTGTAGGGTATACACACACACACACACACACACACACACACACACACACACACACAAAAACATATATATGCAATTACATTTATAAAAAATGGAATATTACTCAGTCATAAAAAATAATGAAATAATTCCATTTGCAGCAACTTGGATGGACCTGGAGACTATCATACTAAGTAAGTCAGGAGGAGAAAGACAAATACCATATGACATCACTTACATGTGGAATTTTGTTCAAAATGACACCAACGAACTTATTTACAAAACAGAAGCAGACTCACAGACATAGAAGACAAACATGGTTACCAGAAGGGAAAGGGACGGGGATGGATAAATCAGGAGACGGGGATGGATAAATCAGGAGACTGGGATTTGCAGACACACGCTACTAAACATAAAATAGATGAACAACAAGGTCCTGCTGTGAACATGAAAAGGAATGTATGTAACTGAATCACTGTGCTGTACACCAGAAATCAACGCAACATGGCACATCAACTGTGCCTGAACAAAAACGTTGCCCCTGCCGTTGGCGGGTGTGGACCGCTCTCCCGCGTCAAACACTGCGCACGCGCACGTGAGCGCAGGCTCCGCGGGCCCCGCCTCCGCGCTCTCCTTCCGGGTGGGGGGTGGGGGCGCGCAGAGCTGGGGTGGTGCGCTCCCCGCGCATCACGTCCCGGGCGCTCCCCGCGCATCCGCCCCGGCCCCCACCTCCTCTCCCCACCTCCTCCCGGCTCTGCCCGCTGCAGGTCCCATCCCGCTGCATCCCCGCAAGGTTTCATCCCTGTCGCCCCCAAGGCAGGGGCTGCCCTACCCCCGGACCGCGCCCGGCTTGCCGGCGTGGACGGACGGAGTACACACGCGCTCGGAGACCCCACCTTCAAATAATAAAACCCACACAAGTCAAAGGCTTGCCTCAGAGCCCCCTCTCCCCACCCCACGCCCCCAGCCCCTCGCCCCCAGTCGCCACTCCAAGCCCGATGTCTCCACCAGGGTCTCTGGATTCCGCCTCCAGGAAACCGAGCTCCGTCCCCGTGTTCCGGGCGCCCTGAGCACCTGGCCTGCGGACCTCGCTCAGGCTGCTTGTCCTCCCGCGGGCTCCACCCTGGCCCCCTGCCCGGCGCCTGCGCTCCCCGGGAGGCCCTGGCTGCCGTCCCTTCCCTCGTCCTGACCCTGCGTTTAGGCCTCGCCGCTCTCCTCTGGCTTCTCCGTGACTCACTCACCCACGTGGCTGCAGCAACTGCGCATCGCGGGCCACTTTCAGCTGTTTGCCGTGGCCCTGGACACCTCCACCCTGACACCCTGCGGGCAGTGAACCTCGACACGTCCCCAACAGACAGGTAACCCCGTTTGCTGTGCACCTCCTTGGAAAGCATATCGGAGCTAAAACCCTGGAGCCACTCCTGACACCGCCCTGTGCCTGCCCCCGGCCAAGTCACTGCCCAAGACTGCGTGTCAGCTCTCTGTCCGCTCCTGTCCTCTCTGCCCCTCTAAACCATCCTCTCGGCACCCATAGAGCAGCCTCCCAGCTAGATCCTGTGCACCATTCTGGCCCCAGTCCAGTCTCTTCGCAGCCACATTAGATCAAACACCGGTCCGATCCTGTCTCTCCTTCTTGGATCCCTTGTGGCCTTCGGGGCAAACTCCAGAGCCTCAGCCCACACAGATCACCTCCCCCGGACACGCCCAGCCTTGAACCCAGATCCCCATCAAAGGAACCCTGCCACCTTTAGGCCGTTGCCCCAGGTTCCTTAGCCCTTTCTGGTCCACCATCCCCACTTTGTCTGCACACCTTCGCTGGTCCGGTGAGCCTCAGGGGCATCACACACCTTCCAGGACGCACTCCCCCTCGCCTCCCTCCTGCCCCAGGTGAAGGTCCTACCCTGGAGCCGGGAATGCCACGTTGTCCCTGTCGCTGCACTTGGGATGTGGAAATGCTGCCCTGGGCAGCTTACCTGCCTCCTTCACTGGACTTTGGACTTCACACCATGGATTCTTGTGTTTCTAGCCCACAGCCTCATGCCCGGCACACCGTAGGCGCTTGGTGAGCACCTCCTGAGTGATTGGACGGGCTGTCGGGGTGGAAGGGTGTACAGGAGGCCACTCCAGCCACGCGTCCTTGCATGGCCCCTGCCCTGTGGGCTTTCCACTTAGCACAGTCATCTCCAACCAGGAGATGCCTTTGCACCAGACACGATTGGCAAACTGGTGCTTCGCTGGTGGCTTTGTTTGGATTAAAAGAGGCAGTTGGTTAGAGACAATCCCCCACAAATGGGGCTCTTGAAGCACAAAATCTGTCCGAGGGAGATTAGCCGGGCACCTTGACGCCAGAACGGAAGGTACACCTGCAGCGTTGGGCGGGCTGCCCGGCGGGCTGACGTAGCCGGCCTCCACGTCCTCGGCTGTGTTCTCACTCGGTCCCAAAGTCGGCCTGCCTGGCAACAAGCCTGCAACATGAGCTCCGTCCCCGCTTTCCTTTCGTAGTGAAGGCTCATCACTCACTCACCCAGACCAACCGCGGCATGTGTCCCGGGGGTGCAGCCTCTCTCGCCAGCAAGGGAACAGTTGCAATGTTGTTGTCAACCTTGAAAACGTGATTCTGTTGAGGACATGACAGTCCTGCTCATTGAGTGGTTTCCAAATCTCTACCTTCTACAAAGTCCAAGGGGGACCCAGCTGAGTCCCGAGGTGACAGGTGATCAAACACATTGTTGATGATTGATCCCCACGTGACTGTTGGAGTTCAAAACACTGTCATTGCTGCAGCAAAGTTTCTTCCAACTGGGTCGACAACGATGGCACAGCCCTGGAGGAACGAACAGCCCACCGCGGGGAGGAGGAGCCGCGGGCAGACAGTCCAAGGGCTCGGGGCCAGAGGTGGGACCACCACGGCTGATGGCGGACCTCCGAGCGCCCAGCGCGCCTCAAGGTCTTTTACACGGATTAACTCTCCCTGCCTTCCCCGCAGTCCTGCAGGGCGGGAAGGGCTCTTGCTTAACTGCGCTTCACTGATGAGAACTGAGGCACAAGAAGTGGCGGAGCTGTCCAAGGAGGGGGATCCAGCCTGGGGCGGGACCGAGCACACAGGTAGCCAGTGCTCCAAGCGCGATCCGGGATGTTTGCCGCGGCGACCAGCCGGCTGCCAGCTTCGGCAGTGTCATTCCAGGAATGGAAAAAGCACTTCCCCTGAAAGTAGCTCCAGCACGAATCCCACTGAAGAGCTCGGTGTTGATCTGTGTGTTGCCGTGGTTTTGAGTGAGTCGAGCGCCCATGAACCAAGCCAGACGAACAAGTCCATTGTGGTCATTCATTCAGGGACACCCAGCAAATGCCCAGAGCCGGGGCCACGGCGAGGGCCAGCAGCCCCAGTCACAGGCGTCTTCACGCCGAGAACCCGCGGTGCAGGCAGCACGGTTTTTGCGCCTTAACTACAGGCTAAGACCAAGCTTGTGCCACAGGGTTCTGGAGGCTCGTCTTGCCGCCTCACAGCTCTGCCGCCGTGTGGCTCTGACGAGGGCTAGCCAGGGCTCCCGCTGTCCACTAGGACGCTTCTTAAAAAATGTGCAGGATTGAGACTGATGCAGAGCAGCACCCTTATATGCAGAGAAAGGCGCCCACTCGTCCTACCGAACAGCAGAAAGGGAGAGGCTTAGGCCACTCACCTCATAAAACGTTCTTGAGGAAACCCAGCATCCGATACCTCGCTCCTGCTTTCTGCACGGTGCTAACCCCAGCGCAGCTGTGACGATTGTTTGTTAGGGGACTTACCAGAAGACAGAGGCACGTGGCCGCAAGCGTCAGACCTCGGGCACAGGCAGAAATCAGCCTCTGCCGCCAGTGCGGCGGTGACCGCAGACAGCTCTCAGGTGCTTGCTTTGCTCCCGTGCAGAGTAAGAGCCCTTCCAGGGCCCGCAGGGAGTGCTCCCTGGGGCTCCAGTGCTGAGGGCGCCTGAGGAAGGGGCTCCCCGGTCTGATGAGCTGGGGACACGCGCACCAGCCCGCCCCTCTCTTCAGGGTCACCTGGGCATTCACAGAACCGAGGAGACCAGGGATAATGAACTCTGTTTCGCCTTATTCGGTCCAACATTTCCTAAACCTGTGGGGTCACAGAAATGTTTTCCTTTAATATCTATTAGTATCACACGTGTTGGGAAACGCAGGTCAAATAATGTTCTCAGCATTGCTGAGATATAACTTGTACGTCTTAAAAGTCACCCATGCACAGCACACCATTCGGTGGGTTGCAGAGTATTCCTCACCCTAGAAAGAAACCCTGACCACATCGAAAGCCCTGACTATGCCCCTCCTCCTCCCCCTCGCCCTGGACAACCGCTGATCTGCTTCCTGTCCACCAGATGCCTCTCTCTGGACGTCTCCTACACGTGGAATCACACATGTCCTTTCGTGACTGGCTTCTTGGACTTCAAATAATGCTTGTACACTCATTCTTGTAGCCTGAGTCACCAGCTCATTCCTTTTATTGCCAAACAGCATCCCACTGTACGAATGCACCACACTGTGTGTGTCCAGTCGCCAGAGGATGGACACCGGGGCTGCTTCCACGCTTCAGCTACTATGAATAAGGCCGCTATGAACACTCGTGTACAGGTTTCTGTGCTGACGTGTGTTTTTGTCTCTCTGGGGTACACACCTCGGGGTGGGGTTGCAGAGTCATCTGGGAACTCCACGTTTAACTTTCTGAGAACCCACGAAGCAGTTTCTCTGCAGGAGCTGTGAGAGTCTGTATTCCCACCAGCAGGGTCTTGGGGGTTCCAGTGTCTCCACATCCTCACTGGCATTCACTGTTGCCAGTCTTTGAGAGCACCATCCCAGTAGGTGAGAAGCTATGGTTTTGATTTGCCTTTCCCTAGTGACTAATGATCTTTTCATTTGCTTGTTGTCCATCTGCAAATCTTTAGGGAAACATTTATTCAGATCCTTTGCCCGTGTTTAAGCTGGGTTATCTGATTTTTGTTATTGAGTGGCAAGAGCTCTTTACATATGCTGGATACAAGTCCCCTAGCAGATGTGTGGCTTGCAAATGTCTTCTTCCATTCCAGGGGTCGTCTCTTCACTTTCTTGATGGTAAAGCTTGCAACACAAAATGTTCAGTTTTGGTGAAGTCCAGTGTATCTATTTTGTTGTGCTTTCCATGTCCTACCTAAGAAACCTCTTTTTTTTTTTTAAGCTATGGATCTTGCTAAAGTAACTGTCCACGTAATCCCATCCCAAGAAAGCAGGTGCTTCCTGCTCAGACTGCTAAAAACAGTCCCCTTTGATCACAGTGTGCAAGAAAGCTGCTGGAAGAAGCTTTGGCTCCTGGAGGACATGACTTGGACCTGGCACCTCTGAGTGGGAGGCGTGTGCGGTTTTCCCAGACAGTGGACTCAAGGGGAGTGGGTCTCCTGAAAACACTGGTTTGAATAATTTTCACATTCCATAAGCAGAGACAGACGGAGGTGGTTACACACAGGTGTCCCTCCCGTTCAGCCCCATCTCTGCAAAACGTTTACATGTCATGAAACACTTCCCTCCTTTTTCCTTCCTTAGTCTGTGAATTCCGGACTAACAGCCCCGCACTCACCAAAGTCTCAGAGAAGGAGCCTACGCAAGTAAGAGGGAGAAGTAAAGAATCATCAGCAGTGAGCACCCGCAGGCTGGGGAGCTACTGGCCCTGAACGTCCCCCGCCGCCCCTCGGTGACGTCTCTTACTTCCCCTGGAGGCGCTGGCAGCTGCTGGATGCCTGTCTATGGCGGTTTGGCGGAGACAATAATAATACATTATAAATCAATGAAAATGAAGTTTTTCCTGTGATAATCTGATATAGATTTGCTAACATTTGTATGAAATTCAATTCTGTTTGATTGCATCAGCATATGTTTCATTTCTTCCAGCTCTATTGATTTGGAAGGTTCTTATCCATATGTCTAAATTATTCCTCCTCCATCTTTGTGTCCCTGTTCAGAAATAACCTGGGTAAACTGAAGCCATTTCTCCCGTTTTCAGCTGTTTTTCCCTCTTGTTCACCCTAGGTAAGTGCTCAGGTCTGTATCTGGAGTGGAGAGAGACACCTTTTTAAGGCCGTCCCCCGCCCTCAGCGGCAGCTAATGCCAGGCTGTAACCGTAACATGCCTGTTTCCGCTTCAACATTTATTGTGGCCATTATTGTTATTATTTGCATTGTTATTGTTTTCTGACAGCATCTGTCTGCTACGATGGGTCAGATCTTCAAGGAGCACTTTGAATGATCCTGGAATCTACAGCTACATATTAATCTTCTTGGGGGAAAAAACGTATGATTGTGCATCTTGCTGAGGCTAATTAATCACCAAAAGTGCTGATTTTTCATCCCAGAATCAAGAAGAAAAGGGAACCGAAGGGGAAGACTCGTCCCTGTACTGCGTTCGGCTCCTCCAACCCGACGCCCTCTCGTACGGGCGGGGGTCGCTCTCCTGCCGCGGGGAAGCTCGGCTTCCTGCCAGGGTGGGGACCAGGACCCCGGCCCCCTCCTCCCGCAGGCTTCCCTCCCGGCTCGCAGACCCAGAGTCTTTCGCTAGAACCGCCTGTTGCGGTCGGAGCGCGAGGGAAAGGGGAAAGCAGTATCGTCACTGAATGAGGCCGTTCCACCTGGAAATGAAACTGGTCTCTAAATACGTGCACCAAGAAGCGAGCCCACCTCGGAGAGCCTCTGAGCTCCAGTGTCTCTACGGTTACGTGGTGATTACTTGCCCGGAGAGTGGCGCTCTTCACCCGAGGCGCCCCTGCCACCTTCCATGTAGAGGACTGCGCGTTGTAAATAAAGCAATGTATTTTAGCCAAAACAATAGCTTTTTTAAATGGTGGGAACAAACCACAGCGTTATAAATAGCACACCGAGCCCACCGGAACTCCAAGGGTAGAAGGAAAGGCCTCCACGGTTGCAGTTCATGCCAGCAGTTCCTGCACGTGCCTTAAATTTGTGTTTGCACGTGAAGCGGAATCACCGTCATGCATCTTGTCGCCTTAAGAACACAATTTTTCATCTTCACTGAGACAAATTCCAGCTGAAAAGGAGGCAGGGCAGCACACAGCCATTCTGACAGCGAGCAACAAGGAAAGCTAGTTTGCTTGCATCTGGTTTTCCTTCCATAGCCCTGAATTTTTAAATTAGTGCTTTTAGGGAAAAAGCCAAACAAACACAATTGCTAGAAGTCAACATGTGTCCTCCGGGCCTCTGTGGGGCAGAAGCGGGTCTCGGAGCCCCGCTTCCCTGATGAAAGCTGGACAAATGGGGAGAGAACAATGGAGCTGGAGGAGGAGGGGCCCCGGGAGGCCGGCGGGTCCACCCGCAGCCCCCACGCGATTCAGCCAGAACCGGCCGGGACAGATGGCCGCCTCGCCGAGCCCACCCGGCTCCAGGGTCAGAGTCCACGGCACCCTCGTAATGCATTTGGGGCTAAAGAAGTCATTCTCACCTGGGCTGCTGGGACCCCTGAAACGAAGCAGAGAGCATCCAGAAACACCTGAACAGATGGCTTCAGCAGAGCTCGTCTCTAAAGGCACCGTCGACCTACTTTGCTCCGGTCAAATTACACGTATACATACAGAGAGAGAGCTGTGAGTTACCACTGGGAGGTCCTTGGTCAATAACGGACCCCTTTAAGTGATTTTAACAGAGGATATAGAGTTCCAAAAGTCAAGTTTTTTAAGCTGAAAGCATCGTTACATTATCAGATTTAAAGTTTCAGCTGTTTATTTATACGAAGGTGGTGATTGACCACTATCTTTGTCTGGGAGTCAAATGTCGACCCTGAAGATTTTAACACTAGTCATAATTTACAGTTTAATTTATGCCATGTCTTCAAACTTTACTAAAACCCCTTTTTAGGGCATTTTCCACTACGACTTTACAAATCACATTCAAACTTCTCTCCCCTCGATTCATTCATGCAGCAAATACTTCCCAGACACCTGTGTGGGGACAGTCACGTGGCAGCGCCTCGCGTGACTCGTGGGAGGAAAGGGGGTACCAGATCGTGTGGGCACCTTCCGTGTCGTCACCACTCCTCGTTCCGTATGTGCAAGGCCGAGTGCGAAAAGCTGAGGACACGCACACGGTCAGGAGCCGGGACTTGCAGAGACGGAAAATGAACAGCCCCAGATAGTGGGCTCCAGCTTCTCTGTGTGTGCGCACGTGCGTGTGCGTGTCTGTGTGTTCGTGCGTGTGCATACGTGCCTGTGTGTGTGCACCCACACTATCCAAACCCCATTCCGCACTGCCTCCTACACATTTACACCCTAAAATTGAAGCCGGCGCCAAGTGGCTTCTGTCCATGGGCCACATCCTCCGGGGTGAGGCTCCACAGGAAGACAGGCTGCCGGCTTCCGCAAGGAAAACCTGATGCCACGCAGGCACCTCCCGCGCTGTGGCTGGGCTGTGAGTCACCCTCAGACAAATTAAGGATATTTAAAGGTGAGAGACCTGGGTGGGGCACGTGTGGGTTGTTAAAAATGCCACCTCTGACCTGTTTTCAAAGCTCCTCTTGTTACCCCGGGGCCACTACACTTAAGTGATTTGAGAACTCGTCACTCTCTCCTAAGACACCCAAACCCCGGTGGAACTCTCATTCCTGCATTATGTTTTCGTACCTTAAAATGCCTCCGAAAACCCTGAGGCTGTTGCCTCTACACCCTGCTGTCCCCCACAGTCACCCTGAGCGGGGCTGAGGCACGTCCAGCAGTCTCTGTGACATGTGGGGGCCTCGCCTTGACTCTGGTCTGAGCTACATGCCCACGCTCTTGTCTCCTCGGCCTCCATTGCTCCGTCTGAAAAGCCAGAGTTCTGCTTGCCCCTCCACGACCTGAGGCTATTTTTCTGGGTTCATCTAAATGCGCCTCGAATTACGCATCCCTTGGTCCTTGCTAACCCACATCTCTGCTCCCAGACCAAAGGGAAATCGAGTGAGCACCCCTGTTGCTCATAACTAGAAACCGCTGGTCCCGCCTTCCAAGCAGACCCAGGCTGAGCACATCTCTGCATCAGGCCAGGCAAACACGTGGGGCCGTGAAGCACAGAGCGACCAGCGACCGGGGTCCCGGGGCCCTTTCCTCCTCCGTTTTCCCGACAACACAGGAGAAACTGTATCGTTAAAATCACCTCCATGGGCCTTGCCGAGGAGCCAGGCGGTGGGAAGGGGTTCCTGGGGCAGGGGGTGGGGGGCCTGTGCCTGCTTCGGGGGTGCAGTGAGGAGGAGTCAGTCTCTCATGCTCTGAAACGGGCTCCACGGTGGCGGCCGATGCTTGCTCCAGGGCTGGGGCAGCTGGAGGAAGACGCACCCGCCGCACACCTGCTCTCGCTGAGAAATGCGCGACGGGGTGAAACATGCCCTTGGTGGTTGTGTGGTGACTGTTTGTTGCTATTCGGGGTGGGGGGGGGGTCTTTTGTTAGTTTCAGGAGGAAAATAAGACAAAGGCCGTGCAACCCGGCCGCTTGCTGGATGCTCGCTGTCCAGCGGCTGGAGCGACCTTAAGGCGCATGCAGATGGGTTCCTGCACCGAGGACACTTTTCCCTCCATCTCTGCTGTTTCTCTGCTTCTCACGTGCATGTTCCTACCTTCTTCGCTGCCTTCTGCCTTGCAGTCTCCCAGCGCCCTTCCATTGTTATTCACCTGCTTGCTGCTCCCAGCAGCCCTGACACACTGGACATCATCTGAAACCACGGACGACAGGATGCAATAAAGCCGAGAGAGCAGCAATCGGAGGAAAGTTCTTCATTCCCTCTCGCCCCTAACTCTCTGTCTTCTTATCCTGCACAGAAAATAAAAAAATCAATACCGCCTCACAGGGCTTGATAAAAGTGCCGGCCGGCTACAGCAGGCATGCTGGATACAGTAAATTAAAGTGATCAAAATTTTCCAGTCGACTCTGCCCACACCCTACGTAAACTAACAGCCCTGTCGGCTGGGTGTCTGTCACTGGAAGCGTTATTTTATCTGTGCCTCTGATTATCTGGGGAATGAACACATACCTGCCTGGGCTGGGAGGCTCAGTGTCGGGTGTGGATGCGTGTGCCAGGGGAGAGGTTACGCAGGAGCCGAGGCAGGGCCAGGCGCCCGTCTTTGGAGTCGTGCACGTTGCACACAGGATGCAGGCTGTGCGTACACGGGAAATAGGCAGACAGAGCATGTGTAAGCTCGTAAGTGTGGGGAGAAGGGTATCACCCGGTGTGGGGTGTGGATGCTGATCGAGGTGCAGTGTGGAAGGGCCAGCCGGCCCCTCATCAGCTGTGCAGCCTTGGACGAGTGACCTGACCGAGGAAGCCCGAGGTCCTGCCTGCAAAACAACAACAACAATGGCAGCAGTAATAGTAACATCAAAGGGACAGGGCTGCAGACCTCAGGTGGTTGCAAGAAACAAACAACAATGTATATAAAAGACCTGATACACAAGTGCTCACACAGGTTGGTTTTCTTCCCCTTTGTGTGCAGACAAACACACGCACACGTTTACACATGGACACACACAAGCAACTGTGGACGCACATATGCACACACGTGCACATAAGCGCACACACGTGCATATACACACGCAGGCACGCAGCGTAGGAAACTGCAGTATCCTCCGCTCTCCGTCCCACTAGAAGGCAATTTCCCCCCAGGGAGACATTCAGTTACAGATCCCTAGCACATCAAATTATGAAAAACGGTCCTTCAGTAGCAGCTCTGCACACGATTTCCAACGCAGAAATAAGCACTTTGTTCAGCTCCGAAGCACGATTCGTGGGAACTCGACTCAGATCCGCGGGATCGCGTCCAGGAGCGACAGCTGAGCGTGCCCGCATCGCCGCCGTTAGCCCAGTCCTCCCGTCAGCCCGCGACCCCTGTTAAGGAACTGACACTTGCCCGACGTTGGAAATGAACTAATAGTTTCATCAACCGTCGGAGAAATGAAGAAGGACTCAGGGAGCAAGTCAGCGCGGCCGGGCCAGCCGCGGAGAAAGCGGGGGCGCGGCCGGCAGCGGGGGCGCAGGGACCAGTTAACGCGGCAAATCGCGCCCGGGAGCGCGCGCGCACGCTCCGCCGGACGCGGCCCGGCTGCCTGGGGGACAGAGGAGCTGGGCTCCTGCGCCGCCGCCGCCCCCCTTGGCGGGACGCTCTTTCCACTGGGGTCTGAGCTCCGCGAAGTGCGCAGATGTGCCGGGCGGATCCGGCATCCGGGGAGGTGACCATCGGCCCAAGTGCTGGCGCCACGTCCCGGAGAAGGCAAGGCGGGGATGGGGAGGGGAGGGCAGGGCGGGCTGCAGAGGCCAGGAGCCTGCGCACACCAGGCCCCAGCCCTCCGCCCGGTCAGCACGCGCCTCGCCCAGCCGTCGCCTCAGGCGGAAAATCGGGGCGATGACATTCATATTTTGGGGCGGCGGGAAGACGAAGGTGGGCGCCCGCAGAGCGCCTGCGTGCGGCTGGGTCCAGGGAAAGGCAGCAGCCCCCGAGCACAGCATCTGGACTGGCTCCCAGTCGTCTGCCCCCCTCGGGTCGGATGGTGGTGATGAGGGCCGGGGACCAACCGGACGGTCACGCTGTCGGCCAAGCACGGCTGCGTCCAGGCTCAAGGGGGCCAGCTGCTCGCCTCGGCTTGGTCTCAGCGCTGTCTCTGTGGGCGACAGCTGACTTTCAGAAAGTGCACGTTTCTTGTGGACACGTTCCGACCCGCATAGAAACCGAGCGCGGTGATGAGGCCAGAGCGGCACCAGCCCGCCTTCCAGAAGGGCGGCGTCAGGCCCCTGGGTCCTGGGCTCTCCTCCACCCACCACCCACCACCCACCCCCTGCTGGGTTTTTTAAGCTTCTTATTTACTTCTTTTACTTTATTTTTTTATTGAAGTGTAGTCGGTTTACAATTTGGTGTAAATTCTGGTGTACGGCAGTGATTCAGCCGGGTATATGTATTCCCCACCCTGCTGTTTTAAAGCAGATCCCAGGTTATTTCACCCGGAAACACCCCTCTTTCTCAAGGTAGCCTTATCTCCCTTGATATCCCCCAGATATGTCACGGCTGTTCCCTCGTGGCATCAAACAGCCAGTCAGTCTCAAACATCACAAGCCTCACGAGTACCTTTTCATAGCTGGTGTTCCTGCGTCTTGGCTACACTTGCCAAAACCTCGAATATAAGGAGGCATCAAGCCTGATTTCTGGACACAAGAGGCAGTTACTGCATGTGATCTGTTTTGCTAGAAGCTCTCATCTGTCACCGAAATGTCTCCTCCCCTGCCTTCGAGCCCCCCGAATCTCTCTCCATCTGAGTTTCTGTCCTGAGTTCTAGGCAGTTATGGGGAAGCCCCTGCTCCCTGTGCCACCACTGTATTTGAGGCTGACTCCAGAAGCCTGGGTCTGCGGCGCAAGGGTTTCCCAGCCTTCAGTGGTTCACAGGTCGTGTCTCCAATCCTGGGCTGCAGCAGAGGAGGGAGCACACTCAGCCCACACAACCTTCCCCCTTTGTTGTCTGGATGAAGACAGATCGCACGGGAAGCGCACCCCTCGCCTTAGCGCCTGTCTGGAAGCCGACTGGTGCAGCTCTGTCTTACTAAACGTCTCTCCCACTGTAATCTCCTTTCTCTCCTCTTTTTAGAAAGAAAAAAAATCCTCCCTAGACACATTGAAGGCTTGAGCCCAACGCCCTAATTTCTTCACCACTTCCCCTCGCGCGGTGTCCTCCGCACCACCAGCTCTCCTCCCCAGGTGCGCCCCTTCGGTTTAGGCGGACAGCATGAGCCTGTCTCTGTAAACACACGCGTTTGCTCGCCGGCAGGCCCGCGCCCACCGGAGCCGCTGCTGTCTGCACGCCGGGGCTGACATCTGCGCGACAACGGAATCTCGGGTGACCGGCCAAGAGCATTGGTGTGCAGAGGTCACAGGCCCCCCCACCCGACCACGTGCCCCCAGGTCACGGTCTCCCCGGCTGTGGAACCAGGCCCAAGGCTTTTCCTTGGGAAATCCTTCCAGCCAATTATTGGGAGTTGATTAATAATGAATACTTCTGACAAGTAGAATCTTTTTGTCTAACACCTAATTTCATGAAGTCTCTCATAGGTTCACAAAGGGCTTGGCTTAAATGGACCTGTGTGAAGCCGGGGCGAGCATGAATGACGTGGCCGTGATACTTAGTGGATCGTGCCAGACAGTGCGACTTCCAGGTGCCACTTCTCCAGCCGAGCAGACTCCCGGGACCGCACCCCATCGTAGCCTTAGGGGACGGAGGAGAGAAAAAGAATAAGACTTTGAAAAATGTTTCCTCACCCACCTGGCCTGGCTGTTCCGGTTGTGTCCTGATATACAGGAATGAGAAAAAGCATGCTTACCAGTTCTCCCAAATTCGCATGGAATCCCCCCAAAACCCTCTCTAACAGAACTTCCAGGGCCCATAAAGAGACAGGAGGGGCAGTGGGACAAGGTGGGGCACGGCATCCCACCGGCCCACCACCAAGGGCTCCGAGTGGCCAGCTTAGAGCACGGCAGGACGGGGCCTCCGGCCACAGGCTGGCCAAGTCCTCTTTCTCTCCTGGAACGAAATGGGAAAAAGAGAAAAGAAATCCCCTGTGCACATGGTGTTCACTGACCTTCCCTCCTGAGCTGATTTTAGTCACAAACTTGGCGACGGGGAGGGACTGTAATTTAAATAATTCATCAAGTGTTTTACTGAGTGCAGACCATGGAGACCCCGTGCCGGGCGTCAGGAATCAGGTTCTGAGCCAAAGATCCAATGATTCCGGGCACCTTTTTCCCGGAAGGTGATTTTTCTCTCCTGGGAGAGGAGGGGGCTCCTGATGGAGATCGCCTGCCGCCCACTCCACGTCCAGCAAAGCTGACATGCGGCACCAGGTTTCGGGCATTGCTGACATAACGCCGCGGACGCCTGCCTCTGCTGGGGTGACCAGTTGTCCTGACAGTGACATCACACACACCTCACCACACAGATGTTTGGTACTTGAGCAAAGGTGGTGTTACTTCGTAAATCTCACGGAAAGAACTGCTGTTTTCATTTTACAAATAAATATCTTCCCATCGCTTTCCGTGTACACATTCTAAGGAACTGAGTATTATTTTAATCTGATCATTGCAAAAAAAAAAAAAAAAAGTTCATTCGTAATGAAAGTTAGAAGTCATTCTGCCTTTTCTGTGACCGTCTGGGGCCTGAAGAATTTTACTTCAAGTCACTCCCTTGTGAAGCAGCCTCTGAGGCACTGAGAAAAGGAGGACCCACTGGGCACGAGGAGGTTTGGTCCATAGCTATTCAAAGATGTGACTGTAGAACATTTTTCTTAAGTTTAATATCCAGCTCCAACCTATCGACTCGATCGGGTTCCCAGGACTTGTCTGAGTCCTGATGGTCCGTTAAGACTGAGAGAGCAGACCCTAACGGCCTTAAGGGGGGGGGGGGGGGACAGGCTGTTTGGGGGCTACCTGACGCCCGTGAGAGGGACCACTCGGGTCTGACTAGCCAGAGAGACTCTGGGCTTCCTGCGAGGCGGGGGCAGGGCGGAGAGGGCGCAGAGACCGGGGACCCCGCTCGGGACCCCAGCCTGCCTGGGCGGGTGCTCCTCTCCTGCCCCAATGAAACGTTAGGACATGTCCCAGAAAAGTCTAGATGGAAACTGCTTCCTGTTTCAGGGTACTCCCCTGCTTTCGTTTTTAACAGAATTGGGATCAGCTTCCCCAGTCATTAAGACTCCCCTACACGTGGTCGTCTCCGGGGACCGCCTCCCACATGAGGTCTGGCATCTAAGTGCCTCCTGGCACAGTCAGTGGTTCCTGGCAAGGGACAGGTGTGGTGCTTTACTGCAGCAGAGACCCTGCTCTGTAAACATCTACGTTTATCTGATTATTTTCTTGGGATAAAGTCCTAGAGGTGGAATTATTCAGTCAAAATGCAGGAGTGCTTTTAGCCATATGGTCCTGATAAGTGAAAATGCAGTCACTTCCCTAATTCCTCAATGACCCAGCTCTTTTCTAGTGAGAGTAAACCCCAGTGTCCCCACCCACCTCAGACACCCTGGTCTGGCTGTGCCCACGCTCTCACGGTCGGGAAGATTCCACGTGGAACTTTGGCAGGGACCCCGAGGAGCTGAAGCCACTGGTCATCTCCGGACCACAGCTTCCCAGGGACACCCCACCGGCAAGAGTCCCATCACCTTCTCGCCTCAGACGTGTGATGTGTCACCCACCTCGTGACTGTTGACCATGACGATGTAAGGCCCCTCGGCTCCCAAAACGGAGGTCAAAGCTCAGAAGCCACCTGGGAGCTTGGCAAGCTGTCCCCGAGCCCATTTTCCCATGTCTCTCTGTTTAACTCTTGCCTCCGCGGTAGCCTGGGACTTGGAGACGCTGTTCTTGGCTAAGGGGACCAGGCACAGGCTTGTCTCAGGAGCCTTTGTTTTCTAAATCCTCAGCTTCCACCCCTAGGCAGAAACTCCAAGTTCAGGAGCCACAGAGCCAAGCAGGTGCAGCCCCTCCTCGTGTCCTCCCCCGTGTCTGCCCCGTGTCCTCCCCGTGTCCTCCCCCATGTCCTCCTCGTGTCCTCCCCATGTCCCCCGTGTCCTCCCCGTGTCCTTCCCCCTGTCCTCCCCCATGTCCTCCTCCATGGTCTTGATGCTCCTTTTGTTCTTGATACGGTGGATGCGGGGGACGCCTCTCAGTGCCTCCCACAGGCCTCCCGGTGCCTTTGGTTGGCACCAAAGTTAGCTCCAGATATGGAAAAGGGGAAGGCCGACCCCAGCAGGAGCAGGCTCTGCAGACACGTGAGGAAAGACAGGCTGGACCGCTGGGTCTTCTCTCAAGCCACCTAATGTGTCCTTGTGGGCAAAGGTCCCACTGACTGAGGTCTGGGGAAGGGCAGTCTGTCCAAAAAGATGCCGTGTAAGAAAGATTCAGCTAGTCTTACATTGAGAAAGATTCATATTACTATTTGGGGGTGAAAAGGGCACGTCAAATGGGAAATTAACAGAGGAAGGCAGAGAAAGGAGACCAGTGAGGCAACTGATTTAAAAGAAAAACAGGGAAAGCCACATGCGCTGCTCCCCAAAGGGCAAGTCGCCATCCCCTGCGTTCTTAGCCTCAAAAACAAGCCTTCTGTCAGCCTGCTTGTCTTCTGCTGGAGAACAGCCACCTCCTCAAGGATGGGCTTTGTAACCTTGCGGTTCAAGCCGCGGCTGCAGGAAGGAGGGAGTTAGGTGGCGGGAGGGAGGTGGCCGGGGTGGAGACCAAGGGGACAGAGTCTGTGAACAGAATCGGGGAAGCAGACGATGTCCCTTCCGAGCCTGCAAAGGGACCACCCCCACTTACCACCCCGGAGTCCCGGTCCTAACAGCCCGGCCATTCATATGCCAAAGGAAAGGGAGGAAATTGAAAGCGTGACTGAAATCAGTGTCACACGTTTAATAACTGTCAAAATTATTTTAAAATACTTGACCATTGAGAGAAGATGTTCATCAAAAACTCCAGTTAATAAGATTAGGGAGGTGATGGCAGTAAACGGGCACGTTTGTCTGAAATTCTTTCATTCTGGTCCAGCAACAAAGGGCTAGGTCTGTCCCCCAAGACCCTGACCTGGCACAGCCGGCGCTGGTGGCTTCCCAGGCGGAGACACCGATGACAGTCTCTTTTTGGTTCAATCTGTTTTCCCCTCTTGTCTGATATTTCCAAGGGTTTTTAATCACAACTCCAGCAGATTGATCAATGACAGATATGAGCAACAACTTTTGCATGCTAACAGTGCCGGATTTTTTATCTGAGATAATATTTCTCCCTTAAAAAGCCTCTGCCCGGCTATGTATTAATTAAAATCTAAATACTAAATATTGATTGATGTGTTATCAGGCCGCAGCAGTTGGGCTCTGCCACATTGATTTTTTGCTGTGATTTATTATCATATTTAAGAAAAATCATTTTGTGTGATTATACGAGGAAACAGACTTTAGTGAGGGTGTAATTCTTCTGTATCCCTTTTGTTGTGCGGAGGTCGGGCCAATTCCTCAAGTGCGGCCGAGATGGCTGATACCCTTCGGCGCCTCCTCTCCGCGGCTGCCCCGGCTGAGGCTTTAAACCTCCTTGGTCTTGTCATTAGGAATAATGGGCAACAGGATTTCCTCCTTAATCACAACCGAGATTAACCGAGGGATGAGCCCACGTCCTTAAAATTATCTGGTTATTAACAAGTATTTCTTGTTATCACATAAATAACATTGTCACAGCGGATTTTTTTGCTTGAACGGCGAGAACTAAAGCAAAGCCGCAGAGCAAGGCGCGGGCGGCCCGATGCAGAACCTTAGCCGACCGCCCTCCCGTCCTGGAGCAGAAGTCGAGGCGGCCGCGAGGACGGAGGAGCGCGGCCATGTGGGCGGCTGGAGCGAGTCCTGAAGGGCGCGCCCGCCTGTGCACACGCGACTCTTACGTGAGCGACGTCTACTGTAAGGAAAAAAGCCTTCTCGCTGCGTCAGATGCCGGCTGTTTGCATCGTCCCCAAAACATGAGGGGAGACACGAAATCAGTCCTGAGACACAGCCGCACGTCCGGCTCCAGATCACAGTGTTAACCGAAAGGCGGCCACTCTCACTCGAATTATTGAGTCTGCACACTCCTGGCACTTCACTCTCTCCTCTATTTTGCACATTCACTGTGAGAGACGAAGGCCCTTCGCGTTAATTACATGTGAAAGTCACTGATTGTTCTTCCTGCTTTTTGTTTCTTTCTAACCTTGGAGTAACAAGAAAGCAAACGTACTATCTTAACGTCATGTTTGTGACTTTTCTGGTGCATTTGATGATCCTTAAACGACATGAACTTTGGCCTCGAGACCTCCCTGGACACCCAGCCAAGCCCTGACTCTGTCTCCCCTCCGTCCGTGGCCCTTGGGAACCAGTGCTCATAACCAAGCCTACGTTCACCCCATCATGTTGTTGCCTTTACCAGGAAAGCCAGCAGGCCCTGCACGCTTGGTCAAAAAATCCAAGTGTCAGATTTGTTCAGGGTTTGCAAAGGGATCGTAATAACAAACGTGGAGGAGCCGCACAAGGAGCAATGGGGAGGTTTGGGAAGAAAGAAGGGACTCTTTCTAAGAAAAGAAATCAGATCATCTCCTCATCCTTAAATTGAAATACATTTAAAATACCCGGACTTTTTCTCTAATTTCTCAGAAATTCAGCAAGATTACTTTAAGACATACAGTCAAAGACAGCACAGGGTGGAGAGCGAACTGGGGGAAATCTGTAAGCGCACTCATGCTTGTTTAAGGGCGTGCAGCTGTGTCTTTCTCTTAGTGGTGGTCTGTTCTCCGAGTGGTTTCAAGAGAAGGAAGGAAGGGGGGGCGGAGGAGGGGAAACCCTGGCTCACAACAAAGTTTGTTTACAAGGACACGCATGCTCATTACCTGCTCAGTCAGGCTGGCTCTCAGGACCCCTCCAAGCCCAGGCCCAGGTCAGAGGACAGACATGGACCGAACGCCAGCCCTGCAGCCACCCACAGTCTCGTGAAGAGCCACCCTGTGGGTGAGCCGAGGCCCACACACCTGCTGTGGGGACGTGGACAGTGGCATCTAACAGCCACAGGAGCCAGGCGTGTCCATCAGGAGACAGCACCTGACCCGAGTGGGGAAGAGCAGGGGCGAGGGGCTGGCACGCAGCGGCTCACCGGGACGTGCGCTAGTCAGAAGGAGCGTGCGTTTAACGGACGTCCAAAAAAACGAATTCTGACTCCAGTCTCCTATATCAGGCAGAGAAGAGAGCCTGAAGCTAAACTTGTGGAAATTATTTTATAGGAAAAACACTAAACTCAGTCCTACCTATAAAATCCATTTCCATCCCTTGGGACGTGGGGTTGAGTTATGGAACAAGGTAATAATAAATGGCTCCTCCATCACTCCTGCAAGCCACACACACGCAAAATAATGGGACAGGTGCCCCTGCGAAGGGCAGGACGGGGAAGGACCGTTTCATCCCTCACTTTACTGCGCTTTGCATTTTACTGAACAATAATCCCCGAAGCAGATTAATCTCACTACTATGTAACTCTCAGCCAAACACAGCGTCTTCCAGACAAAACACTCATACCCCCTTGTCATGTTGACACTGGTTCGGTGCAGAACACAACATGGAACAAGTCTTTGTGAATGTGAAGGAGCAGGAAGCACCCCCAGTAACTCAGCCAGAAACAGCAGCCTCCCCATCAGGCCCCCAGGCCCCACGCGAGGAGTCCAGGCCGGCCCTCAGCCCTGCCTCCCAGGCATCCGCGCGGCACTCCGCGGGGCGTGTGCTCCCCGCGACGGTGGCGTCTGCTCTTCCTCATGTGCATGTGCTCTGTTACTCCTTCCATCTTTGAGTGACTTCTGCCCTGCCGTTCCTGGCCAGTGTTCTGCTTTGTGCCTGCGCCTGGCTCCCTTCCCCAAACCCAGAGGAGGCTGAAAGGAAGGCCCTTCCTCAGCCCTGGGCCAGCACCGCACACCAAGCCTGCAGGGGAGCCTAGACCTGCCGGCACCTGACTGCAGACCCCTGGCCTCCAGATGGTGAGACAGCATGTTTCTTTTGTTTTAGGCACCAAGTATGTGGGTGTTGTTGGGGCAGCCACAGGAAGCTGACCCAGGGCGAGACTTAAACTGGTGAGATGCTTGCACCCCTAGAAACGAAAGGCCTCCCTCATTCCTACAAAGACCTCTGCTCATCACTGCAGAGTCAGCTGCAGGGCAAAGATGTTCAAAGGCCATCACCATCATCCCCATCACCATCACCCCCACCATCACCATCATCACCACCATCACCACCATCATCACCACCATCATGATCACCTTCATCACTATCATCATCACCATCATCATCACCATCATCACCATCATCACCACCACCATCATCACCATCACCGTCATGATCACCCTTTCATCACCATCATCACCACCATCATCAGCACCACCATCATCACCATCATCACCTTCATCACCATCATTATCACCATCATCACCACCATCAACATCACCTTCATCACCACCATCATCACCATCGCCACCATCACCATCATGATCACCTTCATCACCATCATCATCACCATCATCAAATCAAGAATTACCACGTGTGCCTATGAGCAAGCCACTCAGTCTCCCCAAAGTGATTTCCTCATCCACAGTGTGCGGAGGCTGCATATATGGTCTCCAGAATGTTCTTTATTATCTGTAGGCAATAAAAGCTGCCAAATAAATGGCCAGATCTGAGTTTGGTGTGAGAGTCCAAATTCACTGAGTCAGATTCTGGGGAAAATCCTGCAGGCAGAGGCTAATCCATGTTCACAGTGGAAGAGCCTCAGGGGAGGAAGATAACACAGGCCTGGATCTGCATGGGTGAGACCCACCATCGCTGGCGTCTCATGTGGAAGGGGACCAGTCATGAGCACCTAACGCAGGTTAGCGTCACCCTGAGAGGAGCTTCCCGCATCTGCTGGGTCTAAAACAGCAGCTGCAGAGCCAAGATCAAGCTTCATGATGACTCTGACTCCCAAAGAAGTGGACGAGGTTCCAACTGAGGGAGATTCTGGTGTAAGGAGAGCACCCCCTTCCCAGCTGTTCTCCCTGCCACACACAGAGCCACGTGGGTGCCCCCAGTCCCTAAGCACAGCCTCCTGGGCAGTCAAGGGCAGCCCAAGGGCAGCAACACTTGGGATCCTCACAAGAGCAGGCTCATCCTGTGGCCTTCACCCCTTCCTGGTCCCCCTGAGGTAGGGGGCTGATTTATCCAACCCATCCCCGCAGTTACGTCAGTATCTAGGACACAGACATCCACAGTCCACCGCGTTCCAGAGGGCTTCAGACCCATGCCTCCGAGCCGTTCTCCTAAGAAAGCCCCTTCACTCTCTTGTTAATTATTCTTGGCCAAACACAGAATTCATATACTACCTGAAATAAAAATAAAGATCATAAATTTTTATAGGTGGTTGCAGGTGCCCAAATTCCGTCATGGATTTTCCATTATATCTGAGTAATGTGACAACACACACGTCCCGTGGATGTGACACCTAAGAATAAACTACATCGATTCAAAACCTAAAATTACTGTGGGCGGATGAATAGCAGCCCGAACCTTCCCAGGGCTCCCTCACATCGCCATCTCTGGCCGCCATCCCCGTATTTTTAGTGCACGGCTGATGGAGAGTGTGTGCCCGGTGTTTGCAGCACCTGCTCCTGTTCATGCCCAGGGACGGTCCCCTTACAGAGAAGTTCCTGCCTCCGCAGACTGTCTGTTCCCCCAGTTCCATGTCCCAAATGCAGAATTCTTCGGGGCATCTAATGATTAGAAGTCACGGAAGGGCAGGCTTGACTTTCCCCGGAAATGGTCTTCATTCTGAGAACCCTGATGCTTGCTTCTGCTCCGCTCTGAAAGGCCGGTCCGTTCCCAACCAAAGGAAGGAAGCTCTGCTCTGGCAAGTCTATTGTGACACTGCCCAGACGGGAGCCACCTGCCAGCCTCGGCCTCCCTCCCTGGCATCGCAGCCCCGTGCCCACCGCTGGCGGACACAGGGAACAGCGCCAACGGACCAGCGAATAGAAGAGGCTGCCCGGGCGGGCGCTGCGCCATCCACACGAAGGCCGGGCTCTGCTGGCCGGCAGCTTCCAGCTCAGCAGGAACTCACGCCTGCAGAGAGGACTCGGGCAGAGGAGGGAGGATGGAGAGCGGGGAGCAGAGCCGGTGAGCCACCCGGTGGGGGCCTGGCCACCAAGATCCCCTCCTCTGGAGGAAGGTGGCTTCCCTGTGAATAATGAACAAATGGACCAGCACAGAAAAATTTTGAAAACTGCTAAAGTGAGAAAAAAGTCATAAGCTCCATTTTTTAAAAAGGGGGTGGGCATAGCTCAGTGATAAGAGCGCGTGCTCAGCATACACAAGGTCTGGGGTTCCATCCCCAGTACCTCCACTTAAGAAAAAGCAACGAGCTATAATATCTGGACCCATGAACCCCAAACACGCCCCCTGGGAAGGACACAGATGCAGCCGAGATGCTCTCTCGCCGCAGAGCCCTTCCCAGCTGTGGCCACATCTGCAGACCGGCTCCGCCCCTTCTCACGTCTTCCCGCCTTCTGGTCAGGGTCCTGCTGGATTGTCTTCCTCACTGCGCTAAGCTGTGGTTTCCAAATACATGACCGCACGGCACCAGGCGTGGCGCGCAGGACGGGTGACGCCGTCTTCCCCACGGCTCTAAGTCTTCGCCACGCTGCTCCCGTGACTGCACCCCTTTGTCTTATGCCTGTCGTTCCTGGTCCCACCCCGGCGGAACCCCTCCACGGTTTTCCAGAATGTTCCAAATCGCAGGACACCTGGACACAAAATCCTGGCTCTTCAAAGCACAGAGAAGCTCAGCTAACGAGAGAGGCAGAGCCGAGTTCTTGTAACCAGGTAGTAATTACTAACACACATTGTGGGTTTTTCTGTTGTAAAAAACTCTTTACCATCCTAAAGTAAAATAAGACCAAAACGTGATGCCCAAACTGTCCCAGTAATTATGTCACAATCAGTCACTCCTTCAGCAGCCCAGAATTTATACCCAGGCAGATAAGACATATGTCATCTTTTTAAGCTTATACAGAAAAGACTAAGTTTGAAATGAAAATATGTCTTTTTTAAACATAAATGCCCGCTGCTTTGCGGGGTTTCCTCCCAAAATGGGCACTAACTGTGCCACCAGTGGAGCCTTAGCTGTTTGTTTCCAGGGATTCTCCGTGGTCACACTGTACAGACAACGGAGATCTTTCTTGAAGCAGAACAAGAAACTTCAGCAGGGACTCCGAGAGAGAGCTGCCCTGCTTGCAAAGAGCTATGACACCATCCCTCCCCACGACTACGAGCTACGCAGGACGCGGACGTGTCTTCCCCGGGGGGCGGTGCCCTCCACCTCTCTTCCCGCTGCAGGCCGGTGCAGTCCTCTGTCCCCCCGGGGACCTGACCGGTCACGGCGCAGCACCCCACACCGGCCACCACAGACCTTGAGGACCAGCTGTTTGATGAGAAGCCAGCCAAGCGGACGTTTGTGACGAGCTCAGTGGGCCAGTTCCGTGATGGCCTGAGAGCCGCGCTCTGGCCGCATTCTGTAGTTCTTCCATGCGTTCCAGCGCAACGTAACAGGAGGAACCCAAGCCCTGGGGAGGCACCTTGCCTCCAGGAAAGTGGCCTCAAACGCAGCCACGTGGTCCTGCCCAGATATGACACGTGCTTTAGAACTAGCTCACTTCTTTGACTGCAAGTTAATTTGGTAAGTTTGGACCCCCCTCCAAGACACCTGCATCCTGGTGATGCGCGGCAGGGCCCAGGCGGCCCGGGTGCCCATCAGAGGCTGTTCCGTCTCCTCAGGAGCATGAAGGGCCAGCTGGCTGCTGAGACCCTCGTCGTGAACACGCAGGGGCTGCCGTGCGACCACGCGCTTCTGTGGCCAAGTGTTCACTGTTGTTGCCAAGACGGTGACACTTCAACATTTTGACATTTGACCCCTTTAGCTGCCTGTGTGTAGGTAGGTGTCCACACTGAAGGGTGGTGAGAATAAAGCAGGCGCACAGCGAGGATGCGCAGAGGCCCAGGCGTGGGGCTGCGGGCAGGAGGGCAGGAGGGCAGGCTTCCAGGGCACCTCGGCCACACAGAGGGACACGCAGGAATGGCTCTGGATGTGGGGACGCTGTCATCTCTGCTCACAGAGGACCACCCCCACCCCCCACCCCTGCCTACTTCCAGGATGGCGCCCTGGTCCTCCCAGCCCCAGGCCAGCAGTGCACTTTGTGGACAGGGTGACGAGGGACCTGCAGCAGAGGGGCTTCCGAGAACCTTCGTGGGGCGGCTTCTGCTGGAGTGATGACCGCAGCCGTGGGGCCGAGGGCACATGGGGAGAGGTGGTCAGACGCTGGGAATCCTGAGACTGAGCCTGGAACAGCCCTTGCAGTGAGCTTGGGGGACAGGGGCCCCCAAAGACGGAAGGCCAGCAACCAGAGCTTATGCTGTTATTGTGAAATGCCTGGGCCAAGCCTGGAATCACAGTCCCCACCAGACTAGACATTCAGTCCAGTTTACAAAAACACAACCTGCGCTGAGGTGCCCCATGAATGGGGCTGAGGGGGGGATGTGTAAGCCGATAAAAGGACTCAGCTGGCAGAAAAGAATGACCGTGGGGACCGCCCCCGGGTCCCACCCGGACCCCAGACACCATCCACCCTCCTTGGCACCTGGACCACTCGACAGGGTCACTGCTCCCTTCGGGTAGGGGGCCCAGTGGGGCCTCGGGGCCAGCCACAGGCAGCGCCCGGTGTACTGCCTCCCCCATAACTCAAAGCAGCCCCTCCCATCTGAGCAGACTTGGTGGGTGGAGCTTACCCCCCACCGGGACTGGAGACCTCGGGGAGGAAGGACTGTGCCCTGGAGCCAACCCTGAAACAGCTGGTTATGTTTAAATAGCACAGCAACCACACTCTTCAAGATGCACTCAACAGGAAGCAAAGCCCTCCATGCGCCAACAGCACCTTTCTTTCAGGGCTTTATGAGGGCTTCTCCCCCAAAGGAAGCACGCGGGAGATGTGTAAGGAAAGAAACCGAGGGTGGGGCTTGCGGCGGGAAACGCCAGGCACACACCCCCACCCAGCCCCTGGGCTCGGCCACCCGAGGACGAGGAGATGCAGAGCCGTGGCTGGAGTGTGTTCCGGCTTCACTCGGAGAGAAGACGCCTCTGACTGCACCCCACCACGAGGCCGCCCCAGAGGCGGGGTGGTGACCGCTGGACGCTCCGCGCGGGGGCAGGACACAGCCCTTCTCTCGCCTTCATAATCACGGCAACACACCGAGGATCAATCCCAGCTTGTGTGAAACTGCACACAGACACACTTGATCAGCATCGACTTCCTGAAACTAGTGTGTGGAGACGGGATGTGAGAGAGTGAGAGAAAACGTCAGGGAAAAGCCGCCAGGGGCACAAGCACAGAAGCCACGACAGAGGTTGGAAACTGCTTTGGCCGATGCAAACGGAAAGAGATAAAGCCGTCTGCAGCAACATCGATGGACCTAGAGGTGATCACACTCAGTGAAGTCGGTCAGACGGAGAAAGGCAAACATATGATGTCATTTACATGTGGAATCTTAAAAGAAAAAAAAAAGACACAAATTCTATTTACCAACCAGAAACAAACTCACGAACATCAAAAGCACACTGCGGTTACCAGAGAGGAAAGGGCGGGGAGGGGTGAGGCAGGAGTGTGGGATTAGCAGACACACGCCGCTGCGTGTAACACGGATGAGCAACAGGGACCTGCTGAGCAGCACAGGGAAATGTGTCCAACTTCTTCTAATAACACACAATGGAAGAGAATCTGAAAAGATACATACATGGGTGTGCATGCGTAACTGAGTCTCTTTGCTGTGCACCTGAGACCAACACTGTAAATCAACTCCCCTTCGATGAAAAAGAAAAAATACATTGGCTGATTCTCAGCACAAACACCTGTACGGTTCAGTGGAATTTTTTAAAAATCACAACGTGCTATTATTTTAATTCTCTTTGAAATTGGTGCATTGTGATGAAATAGTAGCAACTAAGTCACCTCTCCACGTCGACACGACTGAAACGCGCGTCCCACGTGGGCATGGACTGGGAGCAGCTGACACGTCTGTGTTCACACAGCCTCTGGAAAATTCAAGCACTGCGTGACTAGACGGAAAACAGTCCCAACTAATTCCAGTACGAATCACAGCGCCAGCTCTCAGCAAGAAGCGAGAATTCCGAAACGTGTGTTTGGGTGGCCTCGCAGCAGCAGGTGACCACGTGACGTGGGGTCTGAGCGCATAGGGCGGAGCAGGCGGGAGACACTCGGCTACTTTTCGAGCAAGTACCCAAGTATGCCACCGTTTTCTGAAAGCCCAGTTCTTAAACACAAAAACGTAAAGAACATCCCAAAGACAGTGTGTGTGTGTTATGTAACTTATATGTCTGCATTTTATATCATACAGTCAGTATTGAAGCTTTTCAGCCAAAATCTGATAGAGAAAAAAAGGAAGAGAAAAAAAGCAGTCAGTGTCAGCAAAATGAAAGAACAAATTAAGTCAATAAAGTGGCAAATTCACTTTATAAACTAATTTTACTTTTTTACTTTCAAATAAATATGGAATCTGTGCCTCAAACAAAAAAAAAATAGTCGTCTTCTATTCCACCTTGGCACGTGGAGCCACGGCCTAATTCCTTGAACAGATACTATATAGTGTTACTTTTGGAAGGCAGGGCTGGGATTAAGGTGTATTGGGGTGGAAATCAATCAACAATTCATTCATCTGCCTTGTGCAGCATCTTCCCTTGTGGAAAAGACTAATTACTTGCCTTTCAAAAGTTTAAACACTAAAGAAATTGACCAAAAAGTACATCACAAGTGTCTGTACTCTGCAGAAAATGTTAGTATATGAAATCGGCTTTCCATAAGAACGCGCCAAAGTGGCCCACGCCCCGGCTGCGTGTGCACAGGGCGCAGGTCCCTCCTCACCATGAGGGCTTTGCTTCCAGCAGATATGGACCCAGAAGTGGGAGCGCTGGATCACACAGTGGTTCCATTTTTAATTTTCTGAGGAGCTTCCACACTGTTTCCCAAAATGCTTATAACTGTACTATGACTGTTTAAAGATGAAGAGAGGAAACAGCAAGGCACCGCGAAGCCACACACACAGAGCACGGCAGTGGACCCGGGTCCCTGGGAACTAACCGAGCTACAACTGCCCCTTAACTGTGTCTTCCGTGAGGTTTACACTGTGTTCTTAGAACCACGAAATGCTGGCTTGAACCCCCATTTTACCACAACATTAACTTCAATTGTTGTGGGTCACTTCCTGGAAGCTAATTTCCCTAACGGCGCACATTTTCTAAAAGCATCATAGTTTTCAGTCACCTCAAAACTCTGTGACACAACATCACAAGAATGATTCTTGATAAGTCACAGCTCGGGCTAAGGCTGTGTGTCCGTCCCTCCGAGCCTTCCTGACACAGACGGACAGCCCCGTCTATTCCGGCATTCCTGCTTTTCACTTACGGAAGTTACCCAATCATCTCCCAAAACACGGTAGTGGTTATTTTTAACCCTCAGAAGTGCACATTATATTCTGAAACTAGTGACAACCTGAACAGTCAGTCAAATTCCTTCAGTGATTTGTAATTGGAGGGGTAAAATGTGAATGGCTAGTATAGAATTCCGGAACTGAAGAAAACAGAATCTTATAAAGGAGTTTGATGGAAGAGAGAGCTTGGTGTAAAAAGGCCTCCACCGCGCCTGACCGAGAGCGTGGTCCCGGCACCCACAGAGGGGCCGCGAGTCTCCGCCAGGCGCCCCGAGGCCGGGCCCGCTGGCCCGCACCCCATGCCCAGGCGCCCCGCTACCCCGGCCACGGCCCCGCCTGCGTGGCCCCCCACCTCCCCACCTCCCCACCTCCACGTGGCCCCCCTCCCTCCTCCACGTGGCTCCCCACCCCGATCACGCCCTCCCCGCGGCGGAGAGCAGCGCGCTGCAGGCGCCCCAGGACGCTTCTCCCAGGGAGGGCCGGCCAGGCCGGCAGTGCCCGGGGACCAGCCGTCGGGTGGCCCCGTGCTGAACTCGGGGCGGCCCTGCGCAGGCGCGCCCGTCATCCCTTCCCGCCGCCCCCCCCCCCCCGCCCATTCCCCACGTTCCAGCCCCGCAAGCTCAGCTGACGAGAGCTCAGCGCCCTGACAACGACCCCCGCAGGCGGACACCTCTGGAGACCGCTGCCTCGCTCTGATCCGCGGGTTCCTCCTCCGCGGGACGTGTCAGGGCCTCTGAAGCGCTGTCACAGTCGCTGTGAAGGGCCCGCGCGCGCTGCGTCACAGGCCACGTCGCTGCACGCTCTGCCCGCGGAGCAGCCCTTCTGGGGGCCCGGGGCACCCCGTGTCTCCCCGCCTTGGGCGCCAGCGCCTGACCCGTCAGGGACTCGGGGGCGAGCGGCGCCCGCATCCTGGTCATCGAGGCTGCCCACCTCAGGGCAGTCAGTGGACCTCACGCGTCTTCATAGCAAGCGTTCCTCTTCAGCGATTTCCTCCAAAATACCGACACTGGGGAAGAGACTGGACGGACCGGACGCAGGCCCTGCCTGCGGGTCGGGACGAGAGCTGGCGCGCGCCTCTCAGAAGCGCGGGAAGCCCGCAAGCATGAGTGCACGCGCGAGCTCGGGAGGGTCGCCTGACCCCGGGTCACACGCCCGTCCCCTCGCGGACGCGAAGCAGGACCCAGCAGATGCGCCCGGGACACCAGGCAGCGCTGGGACGTGCCTGCACCCCTCGTCACAGCCTGCCGAGGGGCCCCGCAGAATTCTGCTACGTGGGGACAGCAGCGACCCGTGCGTCCACACAAGTCCCCTGAAGCCCCCGTCCCGCCACCACCACTCGGGCCGCCTGCCTGGGACCTGCACCCCGCCGCCTGCTGGTGGCCTCCACATCTGACCCGGCGCTAGGGGCGGCGTCCCCACTTCTCCGCGGGATGGCGAGTTTACTGAAGTTCAGAGAGAGTGGCCTCTGATCAGAGTATTCGGGAGCCAAACTAGTAGCACTGATTGGTGCATACTGCCTGCCTCCTGCTATTGCTAATGGTGCGTTAAGGTTTTATTTATATCACAAAACTTTTCTTCTTAGGTAAAATAAGTCCTGTTTTTAGAAAACATGGTCTTGATAGATTAGTCTGCCTCACTTCTTACAACCTGCAAGTGTGTCCAGTAACACTACGAGCTGAAATCCCAGCAAGCACCATGATCGTGTGACACCGAGAGTGTCTTTAAATATTTGTGTGTGCATCACAGTGTTTTAAATACACGTACATATACTCAGAAAAGCAGAAGGAGATGTCGCTCCACAAAAACCCGCAAGGAGCGCTCGCTACACAAACCCGCCCTAGCTCCGCGCGCCGGGGGCGCCTCGGGGCAGATCTGCGCCTGTGTCCGCGCAGCAGCCCGTCGTCCCTCTCCCACGACCGACCCTCTCTGGGACCACTTGATGGACTGCGATCCGCGTGTGGCCAAGACGCTGTTCTCACCGCAAACACCACACCCTTGGGATATTGAAGTTTTGTTGACTGATTTTATTTATTTACCAAATATCAAACACTGATAGTTACCCAGGTCGTCCAAAGAAAAAGGCTCTATCTTCATTTCACTGACGGAGAAACAACGGCCAACACGCATGCCGCCATCTTGTTTTACTCTGCATGGAAGGGTGGTCAAGAGGGTGGAGGAGACGAGGCGCCAGCGGCGCCCTCACGTGGGAGCATCATGCCGCTTTCTGCTCCCGCCCACCTACAGGTTTTCAAAGGCAAACGCAGCAGACAGCCCGGGACGGCATTCCCAGTTCACAGCATCTCCCTGCTCCCTGCAGCGAGGAAGAGCTCGGCGAACGCGTGGGGAAATCACTGCAGAGCAGGCTTGAATCACAAGGAAGGCTTCTGACCCTGCTCCACACCCCCACGCAGCCGGGCCCCCGTGACGGGGCTGGGTCACAGGCGTCCTGGGAGCTGAATGTTGGCTCCCTGCAGCCCTTGGTGCGGCCGTGAGTGACTGACCCCTGGGCCCAGCCCCAGGCTACAGGCTGCCCCCATATACCTGGCCACATTCCCGCCCTCCACCCCCATCACCTCTGCACTGCCCCTTCCTTTGAAAGTTTCATCTTCTCTGATTTAGCTCAAAGAAATGAGACCACTCGTGAAAAACACAAGGCTCTCTTTTTATGGGTACCTGCATCCATGACTGCAAAAAATACATGAGCTAGGCCAGTTTGATGGTCAGAGAGGGGACAGGGAGTGGGAACCAGCTTATGTGGCAGCAAGTTCAGGCAGGAGGGTCGGAACTGAGGCTGTTTGAGCAAATCCATCTTCAGAAGCAAATGCACTTTGCCCCAGAGACCCAGCCAAACCAGAGCAGCACGCTCCTGCCCAGAGTTCTTGATGAGGGAGATCGTGCACATAGGGAGGCTGGTGTTCTTGCAAGGGAGGCAAAACAAAAATATCGCACCGAGCAGAAAATTCTGAATGTCAGCCTTGTGGGAGCGCACGTTAGCAGGAACAGGAACTCTGCACCGTAACAGGATGCCAGAGCCCTCTCAGGATGGCCTCCAATTAAAGACAAAGTGAGTGCAGGCTTTTTTTACTAACGAACAAAGTGACCTTGGGCATGTCATTAACGCCCTGAATCTATGCCAGTGCATCTGTAAAACGGGCTGATAACATGGAGCAGTTGGCCAAATTGAGGAAATTAAAGATTAGAGGTGAGGGGTCCTGCAGGATGCCTGGCCACACAGGGGCTCAGCACACGCGCCCTGGGAACGGAGGGGCTTGGAGGGAGCAGAGGACAGACTGCGTGCCCCCAGGAAACCCAGCAGGAGACAGGGTAAGAAATTTAACCAAAGGGCATGCATGTGTGTGTGTTCACCTTCGGTCACTCCCGCCCACCCTGGTGGCGTGCAGCCTCCCACTGCGGGGCTCAAAGAGGCACTTAGGGCCCTGAGGTCTGCTGGAGAAGATGGACCAGGAGCCTTCTGGTCTGGGTGCACAAAAGCTGGCTGTGAAATGAGCTTGAGAATAATTTAAAATGAAATCCAACCAGAGCTAAATCGCAAGGCAAGAACCGTGATCTTAAAGGATCATAGAAGCATGTGCTCCAAATATGACAGCAAGTATGGTTTCTTTTCTTCAAATTCACCAAAACATAGAAATGGTCCCAGGGTCATTCTGTTGACCAGACACCTTCAGAGCCATATTCACAAACACCATGGTCTGGGGTGTCTTTCTGTCAGAGGACAGGACCTAGAGCGAGAGGGGCCTTGCGAGGGCATCTCTGTGGTGTGGACGCTGTGGTGGTGGAGACGCAGGTGGGTCTCCCATCACATCACATGGCACACAGTGCAGACGTGCTCCTGCGAAGCCCCAGCCGCCTCCAGGCTCTGGGGCCTGGTGCCCGTCACTTCACCACCCACTCCCGCCTCTCTCCTGCACATCCGTGCTAGCCTCCCTCACACCTCCACCCTCTCTCTGGTCTCCAGCTCACCACTCCTCCTGTCCCAGCTTCCAGGGCCTCAGATTTCTCTTCCATTCTGTTCCCGATAGTGGCAGCTCCCGCACGTCAATGAGCATCCCCTATTGGGCACAACTGCCCTTAATACCCGCATCACTGTTTGCCTCCTCACATGCCCAGATCCCCTCTTCCCGCCAATCATTTTACCTCTTGGCCTATGAGGATGGCTTTGCTTCACCAGCTCTGCCAGGGCCCAATGCCACTGCTGTCTGAGACAGACCCACGGCCTGCCCTGGGGCTGCGGGGCTGGGGCAACTCTGCCCCTTCCTGGTGAGAGGCCTGAGGCAGAGCAGAACCGCAGGCGGGCAGCGTCTTGCTGAAGGGCTCCAACAAAAACGTCCGCCCTCCTGAAGAGCCACTGTTTCCTTCAGTGACGTGGGGGAGCCTGGTTTTATGAAACGGAGGTGTCGCTGCGCAGGCCGACTAGTCCCCCGTACACTACAGCACTGGCTGCTTTCGAGGGATCTGCTGTTCTACTCGAGGAAAGTGAAGACCCCTTTGTAAAGAGAGTGAAGGCCCCTTCAAACTTCTCTTTTATGAACGCTAGTGCAGTAGGGCTTCTTAAAGCAGAGCCCCTGTCTGGGGCAGGCAGACATCTCCAGACTTCAGGGAAAGCCACCTTCCACCCACTGACCAACATTTTTAGACAAGAGTCCTTTTATCTTTGAACTTTCTGAATCCAAGAAAATCATGGACCTTGGGGGACAGTATCCCCCCAAAGGGCAGGGGGCACATCCCCTCACGGCACATCTCCCCTTGTCTGATTTCAAACAGAGAAGTCGGGGCGAGTCAGATTGCACAGCTCGAGGCTCAGATGCACGACTAGGCGGGACTTCCCAGCAGTGGCCAGCAGGGCAGAGGGAGCAGCAGAGGTGCTGGGCAGCTGCAGGCTGAGGGCTCGGGGGCTCGTGCAAGCAGAGGTACCCAACATGCGTTCAGAGAGGGACAGGGGCACCCTCCTGGGCTGCCCCCACACAGGCCAAGCATGGCCCCTAGCAAGCCGGGCCCACACGTCGGACCTGGCAGCTTTTTTATCTAGCTGGTCAAACCCACTGCACAGCTTGAGTAGGAGGCTGTTCCCTCTGCTCTCAGGTTGCCTTTCTTCTGCTGCTGTTGGTTTTTCAGGAGACTCTGAACTGACTCTGATCTGAATAAATTTTGCTCAGTCTGAACAGGCCTGTTCGGAGAACGCTGGGTGCATGAGGTCACAGTGCAGATGTCCACCCCCAACCAGAGCGGCCCCGGCACTGATGGCCTCTGTCGCCAACACAGCACTTGGGAGACCTCGGGGAGCCCTCCTCAAGGCTGGCTTCTGCAGAATTTCAGCTCTGTGCTTTTGCAGAGGTTGGAGCCAAAGCAAATGATATTTGCGATAATGAGAAAGCCAAGACCGATGGGAACATCATATCAAAGTTGTGCATGCCTTTCTAAAACTTCTTTGGATATGTTATGAAGACTGGGTGTGCTCTCCAGCTAGGGCAACTGGGGCGCCTCACAACTGCTCGTGTGCGGGGTGCAGCGGGCCAGGAGTTGGGGGGACCCGCGCCCCACCTGCACCAGGCGAGGGAGATCCCTGGGGCATGCGCTGAACTTGCAGGGTCTCACCCCACGCAGTGCTAGGGAAAGGGCCCCACGGGACCAGGGCCCAGGTTTGGGGCGGGGTTGGGAGCGAGAAGTAACCGACAGCCTAACACCCAGGCATATGCCCTACCACCCTCCCCAACCGTCCCGCCTTGCAGGCCCCTACCCCTGGTGCCTGGGCGGCTGCAGGGACACCCCCCCCCCACCAAGCCCTGGACGCCCCTCGAGGTGGGCCTGACGCTGGAAGGGGGCAGGGGGCCGCGTCCTCCAAACAGAGTGGCGCCTGGACTACAGGGGTCCCCCGATGCCCCAGGCCCCGCCGTGGCGCTAATTAGGAAGCCGCGGGGGGTGCAGAGGTCGGTCTCCGCGCTGTGGCCACACTTTTTACACCCCCGCCCCCATTCGGCCCGCGACATCTGAGGGTTGTAGCAGTGCCGGCCAGAAGGGATCGGGGCAGGGGTCAGGGGAAGAGGCCCTCCAAGCCCAAGCCCACTGCAGGGAGATCCTGAAGACGGCGGCCCTGGAAGCCAAGTGCCTGTAGGGACGACACCGGCCGAGAAGCTTCCAGGGGTTTCTGCCCGCGTCCTCCCTGGGTCATCCACCGCACCCCAAGCCCCTCACCTCCCAACACGCGCCCAAAACTCTGTCTCGTCGGGCCCAGGCGTGCAGGGCGCCCCCCGGGCCGGGGACCCCGCGGGCGCCCACGCGCGGACACACGCGCACTCTCACAGCGCCGGGCTCGCTTGCGGCGGCTCGTCCCCGCGTCCGGGCAGCCGGGCTGGCGCGGGGGGCGGGGCGGGCGGGGGGGGGGGGCAGGCAGGAAATGCCCTTAATTGGGGAAATGCACACGAATTGCCCCGGCAGCCTTTGATGTGCGCCTCTGGGCAGCGCGGGCCCCTCCACGCCGGCAAGCCCACCCGGCGTGCGCCCCTCTCCGCCCGCGCTCCCGGGAGCGCAGCGGGCCGAGCGCCAAGGACGCATGACATTGATTTCGAACAAGCAGGAGGCCGAGGGTCTCATTCTGTGTCTCACAGCGGACAGCGCGCGCGGAGTCCTTTCCATCTCCCCACCCCCCACCCCCAAGCTTCCCGGGTCCCCGATTCCCCCAGGGCAGGTGGGCGGGCGGCGTACTGCGGAGGGTGGTCACGCTGCCCGCGTGTTCTTAGGAGAGGCCGCCTGGTCTCAGCCTAATGTGTGTGCACATATAAATACAGTGTTCGTCCAAATGACATTCTGCTCAGTCTCCCTTTTGCCCACCGCCCTTCTGCTTTTCATCATCAGCAAATAAAGATTAGCTGGGCAGATTACAGAGAGCGTCTCCAGGCTGGGCTGATCTTTATTCCGGAGGCTTTGTGATGATATTGATGATGATGATGGCCAAGTGGACAGTTTGATTTTTGTGTTCGGAGCTAGTTATAAAGAATCAATATTATATCAAGGGGTAACTTTCGTGATAAAGGACTTTAACCAGTCCGGCTATTCATCATAAGTCTGTAGCAAGCAGATAGGTCAAAAGAAATTATATTGCACTAAAGAGTGAGCCTTCTTATCTCTCCCATACCAGGGGAATAGGGACAAGCGATCGATACAGTAGCCGCTGTATACTTCTTGCAATTATCAATAGCTGGCTTCGCCTTTTGAGGCCTGCATCTAATAATGCAAGCTAATAATAATCGTTTGAGCCTCCCCATAGGCCAGGGAGTCAAAGTTTTAGCTAGCCGTCATTTATGTAATCATACACGCTAAGGGCCCCTCCCGGGTCCACATGAGCCCAGTTCCGCAGTTCAGTGGTCACAAGAGAAGTACTTTCACATGGCTTGTGTCCCTGAGTGTGAAGACGGATGGCTCTGTGCTGATGTTTCTCTGCGTGTGACATAAAAAGCCATGGGATGTTTGCCTGCGATGCCTACACATGGGGTTGTAAGCCGGCCTGTAATGAACATACGACAAGGCTTCGGAGCACACGGGCCCAGAGGGATTTACATGCCACACACGTGGCCCCATCTATAAAAATATTTAGACATATTTATCTCAATAGCTTTGAAAGCAAAGTGGGGAGGGCAGTTGGCTACGTGTCGGTTTGTTTAAGGAGAGCATTTTGTTTTTATGGGGAAAGTTATTTTCAAGTGGGTGAGTTAGAGGTTCAGAAAAAGCATTTTCAGAAAACCATAAATATGATTTCTGGCTACGTGTTTTCCAGGCTCCCCCGCCCCAGCCAAATGTACTAGAAAGCGACATCTTTATAATTAGCACCCGACATGCTGTTTGTGTTGGGCTGTGGTGCACCAAGCACAGATTTCCTGTTGATGGAAACATTTATCATCATGATTGCCCCGGAGTGGCAGGTGGTGTTATCAATTACCTCTTCTTACCAATAATAATATTAGTATGGTAATATCTTTGCTCAAGTGAGAACCAATTAGCGGTCACTTGTCACAGCATTAAAGACACAAAATCAGGCTGGATTTAACCATAAGGACCTAAACAAAAGTTAGGGTGGGGGAGGAACCAGAGAGAGAGGAGACAAGGCCAGTAAGGAAATGTGATGGTGCGGGAGGCGGGGGGAGGGGGGGGTGGAAGGAGACAAAATGAAGCTCGAATATTCAAATACTTTTTTTGTACCAAGTAGCTGGGGAAATAACCACATTGTAAATAAAGTGTCAAATGCACCTTATGCAAAACTGGCTTTGGTGGATGGAGGGCCAGGTAGCTTCAATAAACTGGGCTGTTCAAATACAACCGACTCTTCAACCTTCACTTTTCAAATCAATCTTGCAGACAGGCTTTCTATTTTATCTGCATAAATGATACAAATTAATCAAACACCTAATTATATGTTCCACTAATGTAAAATATACAGTATTAATTTGTAAATAATATTATTATGCAGACAAAATAATAACATGTCGCATCTTAAGAGAAAACAACATTGCAAGAGGAAAGACAATTAACAAATTAGATTTAATAACAGGGAAGAAAAGCAACTTTTGTTTTTGCAATAGTGTTTAGGTATTACAATATTTTAATAGACAGCGGTCATGTGAATGTAAGGGCATGTGCGCCGCGTGTGCCAGTCTGTGTCCGCACTCCTGAAGCACAGTTCCGGGGGGCCTCTAATCTGGGCACAACTGCAGGACACATCCTGTGCCTCATCTGTGAAAATATTCTTGTTGACACGTTGTCGACTCGCAATAAATCTACTGTTGCGACTCAAACTTAAGACGCATATGCTTACGTTAAAACTTTCTGCACTGAATAAAAATAACCAAGGAAAAGTTTCAGATCTCAGTGGAGGGAGGCGAAGAAGGGAAACACAGAAGTCAGGAGGTAACCCTCTTTTGTTTTCGGCCTCTACTTTAAAAAAATATATATTGATCTCGAATACCCAAGTCACTTTTTTAAAAGGCGCGCCACAGGGTTTACGGATCCCCATTCCAGCAGTGGCAGCGACCTTGCGTAGGGCTCCCCTTTCACAGCCTCCCGGGCTCTTTCGTCCAAGTCTTTGCTCGATTTTCTCAACGAAATCCCAGCGCCTTGAGCACGGAGGGCGGGGTGGAGCCCGCACCTTCTCCCAGCCGGCCCCACCCCGCGTGCCCTGGCCGGGGACCGCGCCCCACGCCGGCAGGTCGGACCCGCGGGCTCTGCGTCGTGCTTCGCGGCCGCTCACTCTTTGGGAGCCACTGTGTCCACCACAGCGCCGAGCCCAGCCTGCAGGGTCTTCCCACTGACAAAGCGCATCACGGCTGGGGCGACACCTCTGCTATCTGAAGGCTCGCTTCTTACAGATAAAGGGCCGGGGTCTCAGATTCGCCTTCGCTGGAGGAACTTTTTATCCTCCCCACGACCACACATTGTAGGAAATGCAAAGCAAGTCGACGAAATTAAACAGTGGCGTTTAGAAGTCCCAGAAAGACCTAATGAAATCGTGCCAATGTGTTGGAGAGAGAGTAGGGGCCTGGGAGGGGCGGACGAATGGCTTTAGGAACGAGAAAGGTGGGGGCTGGAGCGCGCAAAGTGGCCTAAAGAGGCGGAGTCGGTGCCACAGGCCGCGAGGCTGCGGGGGAGCCGGGAGGGCTGCCTTCCGATGCGGCGAGAATCTACATTTGCTTCTTTTCCCCAAAGTGTCGATTCAAAAAATAAGAAGAAAAAGAAGAAGGAAAAAAGAGACAATTAAGCAGGTCACAAAAGGCAATGCACCCTTAACTAGGGATCTGACCCACCGACGATCGTCCGCGTTCTTTCTCTTCCGGAAAATAGTCACCTTTCCGCTGCGGCTCTGCAACTCCCCGAACTCTTGTTGGTTCTGTAAATTCTGCAAGAAACTTCTACTCTCTACCGCCGCCCTCCCCAGCTAACACATGTCCGTTTCCTCTCCCTCTCTTCTCTGCTCCTCTTTCCCCAAGAAAGTTCCTGGCCCCGTTCACCCTCAAGCCTGGCTGCAAACTTTTCACTGCCGGGCGCCTCTGCGCCGGATGCGAGAGCGTCCCCAAAATGCTTGCAGCATTTGCCAAAGTTCACGGCGAAATGGCGGTGCAGGCATCCCCCCACCCCGCCCCGCCAATAGCTTTAGCTGTAAAAGCGCTACCGTGGTGTGTGTGTGTGCTGGTGGTGGGGGGGTAACACTAGATTTTGAACATCTTTACTTTGTCATTCTTTTCAAAAACAAAATCACCTAAATGAGTACGCCTGCCACCAAACAGCAAAACAAAACTAACCTTAAGGGGTACTTGGGGGGGGAGGGGCAAAAGTGGCAGCGGGGGCTGTTTGGAGAGATTCCAACCTGTGCGCTTCCTTCCTCTGTAGGATTTTCCTGGAGCCCAAAGCTGTTGCTTCGTGAAACTTACACAATTAGAGGCGCGCGGGAGAGCCCGGGCTGGGAAGCGGGAAGATTCTAGAACGGAAAAGGAGCCGGCGGAGAGCCAGGCGAGAGGCGGAGGGCTGGGGTCCGTCCGGGGCGGGGTGTCCCCGGTTAGTCAGAGCCCCACTCCCAGCCACGCAGGGAGATAGTGGCAGGCGGTCTGGTAGCCGCCCACTCCCCCCCAGCGCACGGCCCCGGGGGAAGCGCCAGAAGGCCATCTGTGCGAAGCTTCGCACCAGACAGGGCCACTTGTGAGAACAAAAATAATAAATTTCGGAAATGAAAAAAGACATTCTGAGGAGAGGGGCACAGGCGCAGGCTCGGCGGCGACAGGGCCTGGAGCACATCCCGGCAGCCGCTCGCGTTGGAGGACCCGTGCGGGTGTGGGCGCGGGCGCGTGTGCACGACTGCGGGTGGGGATGCGCGCGCGAGTACGAGGGCGCGTGCCTGACAACCGGCGAAGGGTGGGTTTGTGTGCGGGGAGCGCGCAGTGCCGGCTGCCCGGGGATGCGGGGCCGGTCCCTACGTGCCCGACCCCTCACCTGCCCCCCTCCACGTCACCCCCGAAAGTCCTAGAACACGGAGGGCCGCGCGCGGGACTTTTGTGGACTTGGAACTTTCAATTACGCGGCCTCGGGGCACCCGGCGCCCCCTGTCCACTCCCCAGGCGCCCCAGCACAGCACCCGTCGGGAACGGGAACGGGGGGGTGGACACCGGGGCCCCGCCGTCCCCTCCCTTCCCCAGGATTTAAGGAGCCGCTGGCGGCGGAGAGGCCCGGCGGGCGGGCGAAGGGCCGAAGCCGCCCCGGTAGCGGCGGCGGGCGGGGCGGGCGCGCGGGAGTCGGAGGGGCCCGGGTCGGGGGGCGGGGAGGCAGGGGGGAGAGTGTAGGGGAGGGGGGATCGAGGGGAGGGGAGGGGAGGAGCCGAGCGGCCCGCGCCGCTTCCGAACCGGAAAGTTGGTCTTGCCGAAGTCCCGCCACCCCGGCGTGCGCACTCCGCTCCGCTCCGGCCGCGAACCTCCGGGCCGGGCCGACCGCCGGGGGACCCCGCGGAGGGGACACGAACCCGGAGAGAAGGTCCGGAGAGAGGGGACACCTGAGCCTGAGCGGGGCCGGCGCGCCGAGACTCGCCGTGGAGGAGCGAAGGCGGGCGGCCTGCCGGCCCTCCGCGCCCGGAGCGCAGGAGGCTCGGCGCCCGAGCGGTCCGGCGAGACAAAGGCGCGGGCCGGAGCCCTGCCCGCGGCCGCCCGCTCCGGGAGGGGCGCCGGGCGGCGGCGGGGGGGCGCGGCGCGGGGCGCGGGCGGTGGCGCAGACACTCTATAAAGGGGAGAGCCCGGCGCGCCGGCGGAGAGGATCCGCGCGGACGCCGCCAAAGTTTGCTGCCTGCGCCCCGGGCAGAGCGGCCGCTGCGGCCCGCGCCGCTCCCGGCCCGCCGGGCTGCACCAGGCGCCGAAGAGCGCAGAGCCCGCGATGTGAGGCGGCGCCGGCCGCGCGCCCCGGTCCCGCAGGCGCCGGCCCCTCCTCGCCGCGCGGCCGCTAATTGCGAGCGCGGCCTCATTTGCATAGGCCGCCCGAGTCCGCTGGAGGCCGGCCAATCGGCGCGGCCCTCCGCTAATGGCCATGCATTATTCACCAGCCTAATTGCTCAGCCCCATGCGCGGCCCGCGCAGCCGCCGCCGCCGCCCGCGCCCCGCGCCCCGCGCCCGCCCGGCCGCCCCGCGCCGTCCCCGCCGGCCGCCCCGCTGATGCCGCTGCCCCGCGCGGGGCCCGCGCGCCGCTAGCAGCATGTCTCGGCGCAAGCAGGCCAAGCCCCAGCACCTCAAGTCGGACGAGGAGCTGCCGCCGCAGGACGGGGCTCCCGAGCACGGTGAGGGGCCGCGGCCCGCCGAGTGGCCGGGGTTCTGGGGGAAGCGCGGGCGGTGGGGGCGGCGGGGGCTGGGAAAGTTCCCCGGCTCCCGTGAGCCAGCATCAGCGGCGCGGCGCTCGGCCCGGGCAGGCGGGCCCGGGGACCGGGTCCTTCGCCGGAGCGCGCGGCGCGGGAGTTGCGGACGAAGTAAACTTGGCTCGGCTGCCCAGAGTTGAGCCGTGCGCGGAGGCGCCACGGCTCGGGAACCGCTCGGAGCCCGCGTTGCCGTGCGGAGGCCGGAGCGCGGAGCTGGGGGGGGGGTGGCGGGAGGAGTCCGTGCCGCCCCCTACCCCGCCCGGGGCTCCCTGCCCGGCCGCTGGAGCCAGCCTAGGCGACCCCCAGGCGGAACGCAGCGGCGGGTACTCGTCCGGGGCTCACCTACCGCTGGACGCGGGCCGGGGAGGCCGCTGCCCGGGCAGCTTTGTTCGGCGCGCGGCGCCCGGGGCCGTGCGCGCTTGGAGCGGGTCCGCCGCCCTGACCCCAGCTGTCCCCCGCCCCGGCCGGCCGGCCGGCCGCCGCCTCGTGTGCCCTGAGGGCCGCGAAGCCCGCGAGGTCCGGGCGCGCTGACAAACCAGCGATCCCTTTCCGAGGCGAGTAGGAAGTCAGTGTCGCCTGCCCTTTCCTAATGGCCGCCTTGGGAATTAACCCAGGGGTAAGCTGCGCCGGGCGTGGGGGTGGTCCTTGCACGCGGTAGGACCCCGGCACGTTTCTGCTGCCTCTCGGTTTTCTGGGGCCTTTTCCGGGACTTTCGGCACCTCTGCGGCCGGTCGGCTGGTAGCAACTTCCTCCCCATCCAAAAGGGAAGGTTGGAGCCGCGAAAGTTAGAGCCTGGCGGAGAGCGGGCCGGCGGTGGCTGCGCTCCAGCCCCGGAAAGTTTAGGGCCCCCGCCCGCCCCGGCCAGCCCGGCCTCCCGCGCGCCCGCCGATCCCCAGGGTGCGGGAGGGGCGGCCGCGCGCGACTGCGGGACACTGGGCGACCCTCCGCTGCTCCAGAGCCCGGGCATCAAGTAGTGTGTTCTTTAAAAAATGGACCGGCCAACTTTTTGATGAACCTATTACACGCGGTTTAGAGGCAGATACGCATCCTTTTACTCTGAGAATTAGACTGCAAAAAATGAAAGGAGTTAAAGCGTGTTTCACGCGGTGCTGTAAAGTTTGAAAAAGCAGGTTTACGTACATGTCGGAATGGAGAAGGGGAGAAAATACTTGTAGCGCGGCTGGGAATTAATGAATTAAATAAAATTAGTGAACTCGTTAGGGTATTTTTGTCGCTGCGGGTAAGGGAGCCTTATCTGCGTAGCCTGGTCACCCAAGATTAGAACGGGAGATATGCTAAAAAGAAACGCTTGCATATGGTGGGCAGATTCAGGACAAAGAATCTTTTTGTCATGGAAATGGATTTTTTTTTTGTTTTGTTTACTTCATCACATAGAATTTCTCACACTTGGTTTGTTTTGTATTGCCCTCAATGACTACATGATCAAGTGAATGGATTTATTTCTGCCGAATGAGAAAGACAGTCTTTCCTTCAAAAGAACTACATTGCATCCCAGTGAGGAATTTTAAAGCTTTATTATTGTGGTTCCTGAATAGCTTAAAACCGGCTTTCACAGCCGCCCCAAAATGCAACAATGTAAATACTTCTCAGCTTTGCAGGGTCGTTATCAAAATGTGCACTGTCTCCTCCTATTAAAGCATATTTTAATTAATAGAGTGAAACCCCGTGTATTTAACAATTAACAAGCTGCGGCAGCGCTATTCATTTTTAATTTCACTTCAGAAATGTGAGCGTGCTGGGCAGGATCCAGAGCCCACATTTGAAAACCTAAGATGGAGTAAATTATTTACAAGTTTTCTTCTGAATTCCCCTTGTGGTTACCGGATTTATTTAGAGGTGAAACACCTTCAGGTTTTTCGCCCACGGTGGGATTGAAGTTCTTCCCGAGGCTGTGTTTTCCACGATCGTCCAGAGTTGTGATCAAGTGTTACCACAGTTCCTGATCACATTTTGCAACAGGCCAAAAATAGCCTGACTGGGGCTGAGCCTTCCTCAAGCAGTGTGTTCCCTCGATGGTTTTAAGGACAGTTCAGGCAAACTAGTTAAAAAATAGTTCTTTCTGATTTAATTATTCTGAAGCTGATTGTTCACGGAGCATAAAAGATAGTCTGTTCTCTGTTCCCTCAAGGAATGCATGTGTGTATATTACTCTGTCCAACTGATCGTCATTAGGAGGGTAACTAAGCACAATATTTTTTTAAGATAGATGGTTGTGAAAACTAAATTACTGTGACATGAACCAGACATTCTCAAAATTTTATTTTGTTAAATGTAGTGGCGATGAACAGACCGTGCATCAAGTTACAAGTGAGCTAAGTTAGTTTGCAATGTTTCAGAAACGAAGTAAATAATCCTTTGTATCACTTTGGGCTTCGCGGATGAATTAAAGCAGTAGATGCTGGCAGTGAAATGGGAGGTTCTCCATAATGCCGTGAAAAACAAATATTCTGTGTGCAGTTTTGAGTATAATATGGGTGAGGCAGAGATTCACAGCGACTTCAATTTACAGTAAATAGACTCTTTCTTAAGAAATATGATTTATTTTTCAGGCTTTGGTTTTTGAGGCAAGCAGTGAAAAGATAGCTTTCCAAAAATGCTTTAGTGCTGTCCAGACCTCATTGCAGGAATGAAATGTGATGATGTATGGAGAATGAGAAAAAGTAATAATGATTTTAAAGTTCCAAAGTTACCTTGTTGTAAAAATGTATTTTAAGGGTGACTGAGGCTGAACTTACATTCCCAATAGGCACTATCTTTTAAAATTGAAAATTATTTCCTTCCTGTTTCTGAAAATTTAAAAATAAATGGGATGCAGCCTTAGGATTCAGTTAATTAAATGTGTGCCACCAAGAATGAAATCCTGTGAGCCAGCTGAATATTTCTGTTCTAAGAAAAATTAAGTAAAACTTCTGATGACCAGACATTGCTTAACACTCCTATGAAGAGCTTTAAAGGCACACAATTGCTGTCCTTTATCAGGCGAAATACAACTTAAGGAAGATTTGTTGTTGTTGTTGTTGTTGTTGTTGTTGTTGTTGTTGTTGTTGTTAGAAAGAAAAGATGGATTTAAGGAAGGACAAAAGGATATTGTGATTTAAAGCAATTTGCCACCCTGTATTTTGTTTGTTTCTGTTTCCTGCCAACTTATAGTTACATGGCTATCTCTAAAATCCTTTTAGACGTGGCGATCCTGTGATTTAAGAATTTACCAGTGGCATTCATAGGCTGTGTTTAAATTAAGGGGGAGAAGGCCCCCAGCCCTGGGTGAGGAGACCTTTTTTCTTTTATCTGTATGTGCATGGTTTGCCTTTAGTGCTCCCCGCGCTCGCTCACACGCTTACAATTCAGCATTCCAAAAGGAAACAATACAGAAGCCACTTTCTAACATCCGCAGGCAGATTGTTCGCTCTGAAACGTGAAAGGTAAGGGGTAAGTTAAGCAGGGGTGGGGGAGGGGTGAGAAGAGGAATTTGCAGACATTTATTTTCAAAATGACATTTAAAAAGCTAACCTACTTAAAAATGCAGAATTTGGTAGCCAACAAAAAGCAGGCCAATTAATTCTCACCTCCCAGAGAAAGCTGATTATGTAACCGTTAAAGGATTTTTAGACACGTTTTAAACTTCCACAGTGTATGCATAATCCAATATTTTTAGATCTGTCCAGGGCCAGCAAAAGAAGGCATGGACCCACAGCAGGAATTACTTAGCAAGCTGATTATTTTTTGTACGATGATGGCAAAAGCAGGCAAAACTGGGTCAGATTTCATTTCCAGCTACAATCTCTAAGAGGCTTTGCCATTCACCCCAACGTAGCTCTAAGAACATTTTCTTGGGGGGAATTCAGCAAGGGTACAACCAAGGTTTCCATTCTGTGTACTGAACGCCAGTCAGAATTTAGCATCCCTAAATGTTAAGTATTTTATTTAAGTAAAATAAAAAGCTTCTTAACTGCTGAGGTTATGCATCATCTTTTAATGCTGGAAATCGTTTCAAGAAGCATAGTTTTTAAATAATACTTTTAACTGGAGGGGGTTTGTTGTTTTGTTAGTTTCCATTTTCCTGCATGGTTTCTTGACCAGTTGCCAGAATATGACCAGCGCATCTTAGTCTCGTGAGGATGAGAGCCAGTTCCCCCGCTGGTGGGACAGGCTTGTAATGACAGCACGTGTGAACTTGCACCACGCTTCATAGGAAATCAGACATACATGAAATCTGTGTAAAAACTGAATGTTTGCCTATGACTTTAAATAAACTTTAATATTTTTTAAAAAGCCCTGTCCTTGGGTTTTTCTCTTGCAGTTTGAACACACTGATGATCTAAAATGCAGCTAGCTGTCTGTGTGATGCCCAAGCACACAGATAAGGCAAGTCACACTACAGAAAGTGTCAAATATTAATTGAAATAATAGGATAATGGAACGGGCTCTACTTGTGTTAGAGATGAGGACCGATTTGTTTGCTAATTAAGGGGAATTGTTCTCAGAATGAACCACAGCCCACCGAAGAGATCCGAGGATGCCAGTGCAGCGTCCAGCTCTGCCCTCCGTGGGCCTGTCTTCCCCGGGCGCCCCAGATTAGCGATGCTTACCATCCAGGACCCCTCCCCCTCCGTGTTCCCAGGAAGCCCTCGGCCAACACAACCAACACAGCGTCCAGCCCTGTGGTCTGAGGGCTGAGAAGGTGGGGCGGTGAGTGCTGGGAGCTCCGCCAGCTCTCCCTGAAGGTGGGTGGTTGCAGTGCTGGGACAGCCTTGCTGATTTAACCTCTGCCTGCTCTGCCCTGCCAGGGCGGCCACTAGATGTCAAACTCATAATACAATTAGTGCATCTGTGCTGTTGACCTTGGCGACAGGACCAGACAGTGTTCTGTTAAGTGTTGAAGCTGACGCTGCGCGTGGACTGGGGACCCCGGAGTTTGCTCGGTGCTGCTCAATTTATCAAATGCCCATCTCCTTCAGCACAAGTGTTTGCCATCCTCAGAGAGGGAGAGAGACCCGTTCCCTTTTGTGCGGCTGTTACATCTTGAACTGTTTAATTAGCCCTGCAGGTGCCGTGGCACTTGGTCTTGATTCGCCGCCGTCCCTGGTCCTCTCCGAGAGCAGCCTCTCCTCAGCACTGTTTGATCGTTCGATCGTAGAACTTGCGCACATTCAGAGCCCTGGCTTCACCCACCCGGGGCAGGGCTTTTCCTGGATGATTCTGTGCGTATGTGCAAACCTCACCCGCAGTGATGGAACGGTGAGGTGAAGTGGTGACAAATAATGGAGATGATTTAAGAACCCAACCCCTGGCGCAAAGCAGTCCGATGGCTACCCTCGATCAGAGCCTTGTTCCTGGACACCACGCAGTTCGTGCTGCTCTGGGGCCATTCAGACCCAGGGGTAATGCTCTAAGTGGCTTTGCTTACTTACTTTTACGCACAGTGGATTTGAAAAGTGGCTGGTGTGGAGGTAGGACCATAGGCACTTCCATGTCGGCATTTCATGAGGTAGCACATTTAATTTCATGTGTCAGGTCTGCGTTTAAACTTCCACATCTTAACCAAAAGTGGTCCCGCACAAACCTGGTTTGTTCCCTTCCCCGAGTTTTGATGGAAACTGCGTTGGCCGACGCACTTCAGGTTTGCGTGCTTTTCGTTGGGCACAGATAGTGATATATGCATACACTTCGTAAGCGTGATTACAGCACAACATCTAAATGAAAGGGCTGTTGTGCAACCTTGAAGTGTAACAAGCATCTTATTATTTGATGCAGCATCAGGGCGGATGGTTAGACAAGCGGATGCTGTGGCTGCTTTCCATCTGCGCGTGTCCATAAAGGAAACAGTGTTTTCCCTCCCTGGTGCTTCACCACACAGATGAGAACCCGCGAATGTCTGAGACAGAAGACGTTTGGTGACTGTGCCACAGGTGGTCGTTACTTAACAAATTTGAGACGTGGGCCACCGAGTCGGCGGAAGCCAGCCTGCGGGTCAGCGCGGCGTTGAGCGGGGCAGGAGCGCCCTCCGCTGTCCGGCTCCGAACACACACGCGTGGAGGTCTAGGAAGAGGACAAAATTTTTCTGTTGCGTCTGGAATTCCTTCTACATTGTTAAACACAGTGGGGGTCTCTATTTGTCTCCTCCTGTTTCACAGCTTGGGCCCAGTATGTGATAATTCATCTTTCTTTATGGGATTCAAAGCTATCATAAGGAGTTAAAAAGAATTAATTTGCAAGAAAATAGTGTCTCCTAACAATTTGGGAAAACTTGGGGGGAAAAAAAAACCCCCGCTTCCTAGATTTTTAAGGGATGGAAGAGGTGAGGGAGAAAGTACGTTTTCCTTTCCTCAGGACCCACGTGGCCTTTTAAAGTTACTAATTAAAGTGGAGAAGTTAACATCCCTTTTCCCATAAGGAACAAGTTTTGCTTTTGTTAATTGTAAAGAATTAAAAAGATGTACCAGAAGTGTAGCTGAATAAAGGTGAGCTTTTGGGGTTGATAAACAGGATTATCGAACCCCTGTTTACCATTCTTTGTAATCGGTTACTTATTTACAAGGCACTGCCTCCTGGAAGGGGAGAGTGAAGGAAGCCTTGCTGAGAAATGCAGTTTGAAATTTTTAAAGCAAGCACTGGGTCTCAAACATTCTTATGTAGATTACAAGGATGCTTTTCACCCATAGCTTCAAAAAGCTCTTCGTGAGTGGAAATGTCCTGCGAGGCCGCAGACACCCACATACACTTTTGCAGGCCATGAAGACATGAGATAGGTGAATATCGATCACAGACCAGAATTGGAGCAGAGAGAGAAGTGAAACGGGGAGGGGAGGCCCTTTCATACCCAGAGCCTTATCCTAAGAATAGGAGCATTTTTGTTAAACATTCTCTGTGATTTTTATTAGTGAGAAGGAGAAAAAAAGAAAAAAAAAAAACAAGTACTTTGAAGACTGACGCTGAAGCTCGCCTTTGGTTAGAGGCCTCTCTAAAAGGCCGCAGGACCTGGGCCCCTCCTGTGGCACCGAGCAACCTGCAGCCCTGCCTCGAGAATGTTCGAACGGTGAGAGAATTAGAAACCCTGAAAATCTCAAGGATAAACAGTAAGTGCGGGGATGGCTGCAGACTAATTGCACATTTCCTCGCACACGGAAGTAGCTCCATCTTCCAGCCCCTCTGCTTTCCTCCCCTCCTGACGGCGTTTGGGAAGACAGATGCCCGGCTTGCAGCCACCACTGGTACGTGTTTGACGTTAATTAGCAAAGTTGAGTTATTTCCATGACAGCTGCTTCTTCAGACTGATACCCGCCGAATCCAGCAGATCTGCATGGCACTTTCAGAAAGGAACCTTGACCAGACATTCCTGTTAACCAGGGAGGGAAGGCTCTCGCTTAGGTTCTGTCACTGGATGAACTGGTTGGCATCTTTCCCCACGAGGTCCGACATAACCCTCGTGCCCCATATGCCCCGCCTGTTCATAGTTTGAAGTCTCTTAGTCCTGGCCCAGCCAGTATGCAAAAACTAAATGACTTTGACATTAATGGTACTGTTGATAATGCTTGTTTTTCAGGGCCCCCTTTAAGAAAGAAAGAATTTCCAATTGCATTGGAAATAAATTTCTCAAACCTCGTACTGTTGTTACAGTGGCTCACTGACATGGTTTTACCTTGAAACAAAAATTGTGAAGCCGGATTAGCTAATGGATGTAATAACTTCTATTTTTAGAATGCAAAGGCCAGTTTAAAATGTAAATTTAATGAAAAGATAGTTGAACACAGTGGAATCTGACATAACCCCGGCTTAGAGCAGTGGCAGGAGTGAAGGGCCCTGGAAGCCACATAAAACAGCTGCTTTCGCATCTTTCCCATGTGGGTTTCCTTGCTGTAGAAAACACTTTTTAGAAGACAGATACGTCCAGATTCGCACGTCCACACTGTAGCACGACACGTGTGGCCGCTGTCATGAGAGCAGCCATCCAAGCGAGTTGTAATCACTCACTTCGCATCTCACGGGCCTGAAGGCAGCAGGAGTCGCTGCTTCCACCCTCAGCTCAGTGCTGTCTCACTGCCTCTGAAGGGCTCTCTCTAGTGAAGCAGGCGCGTTCGGGTCTTTGCTGCAACCAGCCCAGCTGAAGGGCTTGTTGTTCAAAAACGCTCTTGTATGTGCACCCCAAATTTCAGTTCCTTACACAAAATATTCAAGGTTTTAAATTTGTATTCATTGTGCTCAGACTATCTTACGAAATTTGTGCTTCTCTGTAACTCTTGTGGTGTGATAATCACACTCGGGTGTTGGTAGTGAGACGGGGGAAATAACCATTGAAGTGATCGAGTTAAGGAATTTCAGGCAGACCCCGAAGAGAAAAGTTACAGGCGGTGATTCTGAATTATTTGCCCCAACTAAGAAATCCGAGTTGTAATGAAGAATTGTGTTCCTTCACTAATTGTAGTTTTTAAAATATGACTTAGTCAAAAGGCAAATTATTATAAAACTGTGCTTATAAAATCCAACAATTGTCTGTTTTGTTAGGCTCGTTAACATAATGAGCTAACAGGTCCCAATGGTCAGAATGCCATTTTTATCCAATTTCCTCTCTTCAATTTTACTTTCCTTCTTCAGTTTTAGAGAAATGCAAGTGTAAGTTTATTTCACTTTGACGAGAATATCTTTATTATGCTTAGGTAATTATTTATTATCATTGCACTAAACAAAATGACTTATTATTTGGTAGAAAATGCTTAAATATTCTACGCAGCTTTGAGAAACAAATTGAGAAACAGTTGTAATTTTGCAAACCTGCCTGGGGGAGAAGGAGGAAGTCACCTGTGGGGACATTTCCCAACTTCCATGGATTTGGAGGTGAACCCCAAATACTTAACACATGAAAAAAACCAATGTAAATGTAAAAACGTGTCTTTAGAGTAAATAGAGATTTGTTTGGGTTGCTTAAGACCTTTGAGAAAAGGATAGTGTAAAATAAAAGTAGTTTCCTCGCACATGCCATAGCTGTTACAAAGAAAATCTGTGAAATGTTCATTTGTAAAGATAAAATTTATTTACAGTTAAGTAAGATAATTCTTCCATCACTGACCACACTTTAAAAGATCCAGAAATTAGCCTAACTTTTAGGCATTTTCACAGTGAATTGTCCCTACCATATATTCCATGTGAAGCAAAAGCATTCTTTGGATAAGAGATACACTGTTTAACTGTGTAAAATTATAACTGTATATGTCACGTGAGTGCTTTTTGTATGCCATGGAAGTTATACCTTTTACCGTCTCTAAGGTGTTAAAGGTAGATAATACTTTAAGGAATTGGCAGTATTTGATTCCTTGGTATTTTTTCTTTTTGGGAAGCATTAAAATTAAAAATCTCTGAAGATTATGGCAGGCCTTCTATATCATACCCTTAAAGTATTAAAAAAAAAAGAACTTTTAGAATATTCTGTGTTTAGTTATAATTATACTAGTTATAATGTAGTATAGCATTGATTCCAGCCTGATTGCTTAAAGCGAATGAACTTTTTTTTAACGGCCACTTAAGCTTTTTCAAACATGTGGGTCTGCAGAAGAATGTTCCACTATTACAAACAAATTTAAAAGTAGAGATTCTTTGCATCGTGTGATAGTTTTTAAAATACGTAATTAGAATTTGAGAAAGCCCGTATTTCTTATCAGTCATTAATAAATTATTTGCCTGAAGGTTTTAGGGGTTTTCTCCTGCCCTGTTGCATAACCTTAGCAGGTTTAAGATTAGGTTTTGCATACACTGAGCAAAGTTAAGTACTCCGAGTATTTATTTCGTTAATGCTCCTATCTGCAGTCTTTGCTCTCAGCTATAGTCAACCTCATTACAGACACCTATTACACCCCTCCCTGCATACAGTTATGAGACTTCTTGCAGTCTGATCTTCAGCACTGAATTTAGTTTAAAAGTCTAACAGATCTTTATGGGATGCAAGCTCTAACTTCTTTCCCCTTCAAATGGTTTAGCCAGTTAAGAAAATGCTAATTGAACTCCGCAAATAATTTTTCAAAGGCCTGTGTAAATTACCTGGGAGGGACGGCCTCACGGAGAACAGCCAACTAGCCTAGAAAAAGATTTCTGTTTTCTTTTCCAGTGGAGGGACTAAATATTTTTCACAGGATATTTTTTAAAAATCAGATTTCTCTACTGACATCAGGGCCGAATTATTCTTTTCCTAAAACCCTAAAAGAGGAAATACAGAGGCTGCTCAGCAAATCCATTTGTTGGTGTGTTAACGGTAAAGGATTTCCGGGGATGCAGAGCTGAGGGTGTGTGGCTCTTACCCTCAACCATGCACGGCTACAAAGAGCTGGTTTCCAGCTGTCATTCATCTCTGTTCAGGCTGATCCATGGCCGTCGCTCCATCTGCAAGTTGACAAGAAGCAGTTGTAGGTCCGTGCTGTCCAGCCAGCACTCGGAGCACTGCCTGTCACCCCGGCTTCCAGAGAAGCAGGAGCTAGAAATGTTACCTCGTATGTTCGTTTCTCGTTCTTGTATCGCCATTTATTTGATCAGGTGTGAATGAGAATTGTTCATTAAACGTGGTTGTTATTCGGCACAAGAGGGTAAGGGAGAGAGGAAGTCGCTGCCTACAACAGTAATTAAACATGTGTAACCAATTAGAGGGTTTTCCACTATGGTACAAGCATGTAATTTGCTAAGTCTTTCTATGAGAACAGATGAAAATAGGTACAAAAAGTGCCTGACTACAACGTTCTCATGTTAAACATGTCAACATAAATGAGCTTTAAATATATAATTTCTAGTTTGTTAACAATTTGCAGAACACGATTGGCTGGTAACACTAACATATAATTTTGGTTCATTTTGCCAAGAAATATTGCATCTGACAGAGCCAATTAATTGTATTAAACATGATTAATTTTAGGCCCAGACTATATTGATGGTACTCATCGGGCAAATCCTGAAACGTAGCGGTGCGCCCTGTCTGCAGGAAGGCGCGGCAGTGAGAAGATGCAGGATTGATTTGTTGCTCGAACTCCGAGTCCAGGAGATGGTTTTTCTGAGCAGAAATGTAGGAAGTGCGTGTACAGTCTTTGTTATATTTGCAAGTGGAAGTATTTAGCTGAAATTTCCTACATGAAATAAATGCTGGTTGATTTGAAAGGTTCTGGAGAGTTGCATTAAATCTGCAGCGTCTCCGCGCTGCATAAAGAGAATAAATCTCCCAGGCCCCAGCCCGTGCGAGTGGCCGCGGCCGGCTCCCCCAGCAGGTGCTGACGTGAGTCTGAAAGGTTACAGATTAGTTTAGCGATGTTAAGTGAACTGGCAAAGGCATCTCTAATTTTGCTGGAAATGAGGAAGCCCGATGGAGGGGGAATCCTAATGAGCCCGTCGAAAGCTGGCTTTGTACCCACCAGACAGGGCGGCTGCAGATTGTATGAAAATATTGGAAATCAATGGCTTCTATGGAATTTCATTAAGAAGCAGTATCCACAATTGATGGAGCCTCATAATTTGATGGATTGTGCTAAGAAAATGATTAGCTAGCTAGAAAGAGTCATAGGACACACACGCCGGGACGTCAGAAGTGTTGAAGTGGGGTAATTTGTACAAAATAAAAAATATTGATTTTACTTATGTGCAAAATTTTGACTTGGAGGGCGGGCTGTCTCGCGAGCGCGGGGCTGATGTAATGTCTTGCTTTCTCCAGCCGTCCCCGGGGAGGGCACCGAGGACGCGGACAGCGGCGCCGAGAGCAGGAGCGGCGGCGAGGACACCAGCGTCTGCGAGAAGTGCTGCGCCGAGTTCTTCAAGTGGACGGACTTCCTGGAGCACAAGAAGGCCTGCACCAAGAACCCGCCGGTGCTGATCGTGCGCGAAGATGGGCCGGCCCCGCCCTCCGAGGACTTTCCGGAACCTTCTCCGGCCAGCTCTCCCAGCGAGCAGACGGAGAGCGAGGCTGCCGAGGAGGCAGCCCCCGCGGAGGGCGGGGAGGGCGGGGAGGTGAGGGCCCCCGAGAGGGAGGACGAGCCCATGGAGGTGGGACCCTCCTCGGACAGAAGCTTCCAGAGCCCAGGCCCCTCGCACGCAGGGAAGCCGCCTCTACCTCAGATCGCGGAACCGGCCCCCGCGGCCGCGTACAGCATGCCAAACACCAACGTGACGCTGGAGACGCTGCTGAGCACCAAGGTGGCCGTGGCGCAGTTCTCCCAGAACGCGAGGGCTGCAGGCACGGTGGGATCCGGCGCTGGGGTGGCGGCGGTGGCCATCCCCGTGATCCTGGAGCAGCTGATGGCCCTGCAGCAGCAGCAGATCCACCAGCTGCAGCTCATCGAGCAAATCCGCAGCCAGGTGGCCATGATGAACCGCCAGCCTCTGAGGCCACCCCTGAACCCCGGGGCGGCCCCGGGGGCTCAGAGCACCCCGGGGCCGGCCTCCAGCCAGCTTCCGGGGACGGCCACGCCCGGGGGCCTGCAGCTCGCCCCAGGGGCCGCCCCTGGCCCCACCGTGCCCGGCCCCGCCGCCCCGCCCCCGGCCTTCGAGGGCGCCCCGCACCTGCCACAGCCGGCGTCCGGAGTGGGTGCCCCGCATGTCCCCGGCGGGGGCCCCTCGGCCCCCGAGCCCAGCGGCCCTGCGGCCCCCGGCGCAGCCCCAGCCTCCGGGGCCAGCGCCTCCAGCAGCGCCGCCACGCAGCCGCAGAACACGCCCCCCGCCCTGGGGCCGGGACCGATGCTGGGCTCAGCCCCCGGCCTGCCCAGCCCGCTTCTACCTCAGACCTCGGCCAGCAGCGTCATCTTCCCCAACCCGCTGGTCAGCATCGCGGCCACGGCCAACGCGCTGGACCCCCTGTCGGCCCTCATGAAACACCGCAAGGGCAAACCCCCCAACGTGTCAGTGTTCGAGCCCAAGGCCAGCGCCGAGGACCCCTTCTTCAAGCACAAGTGCAGGTTCTGTGCCAAGGTGTTTGGGAGCGACAGCGCCCTGCAGATCCACCTGCGCTCCCACACGGGCGAGCGGCCCTTCAAGTGCAACATCTGCGGAAACCGCTTCTCCACGAAGGGCAACCTGAAGGTCCACTTCCAGAGGCACAAGGAGAAGTACCCCCACATCCAGATGAACCCCTACCCCGTCCCCGAGTACCTGGACAACGTGCCCACCTGCTCCGGCATTCCCTACGGCATGTCGCTGCCTCCGGAGAAGCCGGTCACCACCTGGCTGGACAGCAAGCCGGTGCTGCCCACCGTGCCCACGTCGGTCGGGCTGCAGCTTCCACCCACTCTCCCCGGTGTCAGCAGCTTCGCCGACTCCCCCAGCCTCACCCCGGCCAGCCGCTCCCCGCAGCGGCCCTCGCCTGCGTCCAGCGAATGCGCCTCCCTGTCGCCGGGCCTCAACAGCTCCGAGTCGGGCGTCCCCATGAACGCCGCATCCCCACAGCCGGTGCTTGGTGGCTCTTCTCTGACCAAAACCGAGCCCGGGAGCCTGCCTGGCGCCAACGCCAGGGCGGGAGACGCCCCCGCCGCCTCCACGGTGGTGGCCCCCTCGCTCACAGACGGCAGCATATCGACAGGCCTCTGCAGCCCAGTCCTCCCGGCCGGCTCCGACCAGTTCAAGGCCAAGTTCCCCTTCGGAGGGCTGCTGGACTCTATGCAGACGTCGGAGACCTCCAAGCTACAGCAGCTGGTGGAGAACATCGACAAGAAGATGACGGACCCCAACCAGTGCGTCATCTGCCACCGCGTGCTGAGCTGCCAGAGCGCCCTCAAGATGCACTATCGCACGCACACGGGCGAGCGGCCCTTCAAGTGCAAGATCTGCGGGCGCGCCTTCACCACCAAGGGCAACCTGAAGACGCACTTCGGGGTCCACCGAGCCAAGCCGCCCCTGCGGGTGCAGCACTCCTGCCCCATCTGCCAGAAGAAGTTCACCAACGCGGTGGTCCTGCAGCAGCACATCCGCATGCACATGGGCGGGCAGATCCCCAACACGCCGCTGCCCGAGGGCTTGCAGGACACCATGGACGCGGAGCTGCCCTTCGACGAGAAGGCGGCCGAGGCCCTGAGCGCCTACGAGGAGGACATGGACGAGAACTCCCTGGAGGAGGACGCCGAGCTGAAGGACGCGGCCGGCGACCCGTCCAAGCCCCTGCTGGCCTTCTCGGGCTCCTGCCCACCCTCACCACCCTCTGTCATCTCCAGCATCGCGGCGCTGGAGAACCAGATGAAGATGATGGACTCCGTCATGAGCTGTCCGCAGCTGACCGCCCTGAAGTCCATGGAGAACGGTTCTGGGGAGAGCGACCGACTGAGCAACGACTCTTCATCCGCCGTGGGCGACCTGGAGAGCCGCAGCGCGGGCAGCCCAGCCCCGTCCGAGTCGTCCTCTTCCATGCAGGCCCTGTCGCCCCTGCACAGTGCCAGCGAGAGCCCGCACTCCAAGTCCCCGGGCCTCAGCGCCCAGGACGAGCCCCAGGAGACTCCGTTGAAGACGGAGCGGCCGGACAGCCCGCCCCCTGCCCCCGAGAACGGAGGGGCGCTGGACCTGACGGCCATGCACCCCAGCCGGCCGGCCGTCAAGGAGGAGGCCCCCTTTAGCCTGCTGTTCCTGGGCAGAGAACGGGGTAAGTGTGCGAGCACTGTGTGTCGTGTCTGTGCCAAGCCTTTTGCTTGCAGGAGCGCGTTGGAGATCCACCACCGCAGCCACACAAAGGAGCGGCCGTTCGTCTGCGCGGTCTGCGGACGCGGCTGCTCCACCCTGGGTAATTTAAAACAGCACTTACTGACCCACAGATTGAGGGAGCTGCCTTCTCAGTTACTTGACCCCAACTTTGCTCTAGGTCCCAGCCAAAGCACCCCCAGCCTGGTCCCTGGCTCCGCACCCACCATGATCAAAATGGAAGTGAACGGGCACAGCAAGGCCATCCCGCTGGGTGAGGGCCCAACGCTGCCCGCTGCGGTCCAGGTGCCCGCGGGGCCCCAGGCGGTGATGAGCCCCGGCCTCGCGCCCATGCTGGCCCCCCCGCCGCGCCGGACGCCCAAGCAGCACAACTGCCAGTCGTGTGGGAAGACCTTCTCGTCGGCCAGCGCCCTGCAGATCCACGAGCGCACCCACACCGGGGAGAAGCCATTCGGCTGCAGCGTCTGTGGGAGAGCCTTCACCACCAAGGGCAACCTCAAGGTGAGGGCGTGGACGCCCCTGGCACATGCCCGTGCAGCCTGTGTACGTGTGTGGTGGGTGAGTGCATGCATGTGCGTGCATGCCTGTGTCATGGGAGAGTCTGCACTGTGCATGTGCCCGTGTGCGTGTTGCGTGTGTTGTGCGCACACACGCCCGTGAGCGTGCATGCCTGTGCTCTCACACCTGTCCAGTGGCCTCCCCTCGAGGGGCTCATGCGGCCTGCGTGGCCACAGCATGTTGGGGTGGCACACTTGCTACCGTGTGAAGCCCGAGGCCAGCACTGCCCCGCCTCTTGAGGGTTGCTGATACCGAGATAACCGGGCCTTTAAACACTTGCGGACGACACCCATGCAAGTCCCGTCTGGAGGCCCGGGGTCAGTTCTGTGGTTTTGTCCATGTGGCTGCAGGGGTGGGGGCATTTGTGGGAAGACTCCCAGCACGAGGGTCAGGAAGGCAGCGCAGCAGCGTCACATCCGTCTTTGAGATACGACCACGGTGCACGTGCCCGGGAGGCAGTGTGTGACCAGGCGCTGGTGCCGTGGCCGGGCTGTGCTCACACCCTCAGGCAGGTGCCAGTTTGGGCCTCAGTGACCCCTTCAGAGACTGTGGAAAGATCAGTAGCTGCCACATACTGGCAGGATGAAAGCTCCCTCAGTTCTCTGCCAACCGTGGATGCCCAGACTGTGCTTGGTAGGGAGCCAGAGAGAGGCGCGGTGGAGCCAGGAGTTCCGAGTCTAAGACGCCCTGGGGGGCAGGGCTCAGAGGAGCACGAGGCGCCAGGCCCTGTGTCTGCTGAGCTCTGGGGCCCTCTGGGTGGCCTGTGGGTCTTAAAGCACAGGGGGAAATTTTTCTCTCAAGTTTGTGAACTGGAAGAAACATTCATAAGCTAGTTGGCTGGCTGGTTTTTTGGACTTAAGAAAGTGTTGCGTATTAAAGTATAAGATGCCGAGAAAATCTCACCCAGCAAGTTTTGTGGTCCCAAACTGACGCTCTGGCTGGGTGGAGGGAAAGGAAACACATGAGGGAGACCCTGGGTCTCTGGGTGCCTCTGAACGGCGGCGAGGACTGGAGCGCCTGCCCGGCAGGGCCGGCTGACTCGGGCTTGTCTCATGTCCCCACGCAGGTGCACATGGGCACACACATGTGGAACAACGCCCCCGCGAGGCGCGGCCGCCGCCTTTCGGTGGAAAACCCCATGGCCCTGCTGGGTGGTGATGCCCTGAAGTTCTCGGAGATGTTCCAGAAGGATCTGGCCGCACGAGCCATGAACGTTGACCCCAGTTTTTGGAACCAGTACGCCGCCGCCATCACCAACGGTCTGGCCATGAAGAACAACGAGATCTCCGTCATCCAGAACGGAGGCATCCCCCAGCTCCCCGTGAGTCTCGGCGGGAGCGCCCTCCCCACCCTGGGCTCCCTGACCGCCGGGCTGGACAAAGCGCGCACCGGCAGCAGCCCGCCCATCGTGGGTTTGGACAAAGCCAGCTCGGAAACGGGGGCCGGCCGTCCGTTCACAACGTTCATCCAGGACGACAAGGAGGTCGGTATTAACTAGCTAACCTGCGTGCGCCGGGGCGAGGCCGGCCTCCCTGACGGTTTACCCAGAGCTGAAAAAATGTCACCACGTGGTGTGGAAAGGGGGCCTGTAAGCCCCGGTGAGCCTGACGGCTCTCGAGAACTCTGTAACCTTTTAAATAAATTTAAGTCAGAAAGAAGTCCTTGGAAAGCCGCCTTGGGAACAGAAAGGGCTCAGACCACATGCATCCTGTTCCTCCTAAACCCTGCCAGTCCCCAGAGGGAAGGGCTCCCCGCCCTGTTCCAGTCAAACTCCTTCAGTGGTTTTGTTCGAATTAGTTAGAAACTTGAACTCTGCTTCTTGAACTCTTATCTTGAAGACGTGGTCTAGTCCTGCCGGCGCAGTCTCACGGCAGCGTCTTGTCTGTGTCTGTAGTATTTATGATGTTGAGATTATGCGGGTAACAGACAATACAGCCCAACTTTAATGGAAGCTTTTGTACTGCAGAATACATCTGGCTATGTGAGTTTTTTTTTTTTTTAAGCAAGATTTGTTTTGCTATAAATAAGTGGTTTATTTCCATGCAGGCAAAATTGTGAAGTTCTGTTGGGAAAGAGCATGCGTTTTGTGTGCGAGCACCTGTCAGTAACAAGCCTTTTTTTATTATTATTTAAATGTTTAGCTGCTTTGTGGACAGTGGTCTCTAGTGTGGGAACAAGTTGCAGACAGACGTCATAAATTATTCACAACACGGTAGCAGTTGTGAGGAAATAGTTCACATGATCACAGCTGTACAATAAAAAAGGTAATGTTTGTATGATGTGGTTGCAAACTCTTAATTTATACTATTGCACTTTTAGTATTTTGTATTAGGGAGGTTTGTCTATAATTTGAAAATTTTAAAAGATGTAAAGTATTTTATAAATAGTACTTTGAAGGAAAATGAAAAAAAAAAAAAAAGCTGTCACAGTCTTAGGCCAGACAGATATGAGGAATTTGTACTCCTTAAACAGAAAAGCCCCCAAGACTTGTCAGCTCCTCAGCAAACTAGGGCCTGCATTTCTTGAATTAAATGATCTATTTAACTTTTCTACAAAGCCCATCTAAAACTTGACCACCCTTAGCAAAACTTTGATGAATTAATCTTAGGACTGTTGACACTGATACAAGCCAGGAAGTCACTTCGAGAACGTTGCGCAGGTTTAACTTGACTGTGGTCTCTGCCGTCCGTTTCTCACCCACCCCCGGCGGAGAGTCTGCCTGCTGGGAGCACTGGGGTTGTGCTCAAGGAACTGGAGAGAGTTCCGGGCGTCAGGCGGTGTAATCAGGCATAACTGGGAAATTTGCCGCGTTCCTGATTGATTTATTATCGTCTCAGATGAAAACGAAGCACACTGGCCTCTGATCACTCAAAATCCAGCCTCGTGCTGGTGACTGTGCGGGCCGCTCCGAGTGAGGAGGGCCCGGGCGCGGGGCCGGGCGTGGGCTGCACGGAAGTGTCGCGTGTTCTACCTCATCCCGTGCATGGCAGGCGTGCTGGAGTCTGAAGCCAGGACCCTCCGCCAGGAGCGGCGCCCCAGGCTCTTCGTGGGGCGGGGGCCGCGCGAGGAGGTGAGGAAGGTGTAGAAACAGAAAAACAGGACAATCTTTCCAACACAGCCACAGCAAATCACGCCGTGTCACTGAACAGAGAGTTTCAGAGACTCGCAGATAAGCAGACCTAGGGGTCATTTCCGTGGGAAATGAACACTGAACTCCACAGCTCTGTTTTCCACGGAGCGGGTGGGTGAGGCCTGTCCCAGCATCGGGAACAGAAAACTGAGGTGCTCAGTGTTGCTGTGTTTCAGCAGTGAATGTTCTTATTTATCTGTGTCCTTTTTGGTGTGATGATCTTTTTTTTGGTTTTTTTGGCTTAGTATTTGGTACCATGTGGTGTTCTCTCCTCCCGACAGGATGTGTATATAACTTAAGAGAAGAGGAATGTAAAGTGCTGTAAATAAGACGGCTCGCGGTGGGCAGCGTGGCGGGCCCGCCGCGGGCAGGGCGCGGCCGCCCTCCCCGTGGGGAAGAGACACTATTTTTCTATTGCAACACCATGTAGGGCCAGGGGCCTCCCTGAACCAGCGGGGAACCGCTTCCCAGATCCACTATTTTTTATGATGAAATCTGTGGCTTGACACATCTACTGATTGAAATGGATGTCTTAGTCTAGGTTACTATTTTTGTCACATGGAACTGAATAAAATGCAGGATGTACTATTATTTCTGAATGGCGTTCATTGATTATTCTAATGGACAAAGTGGACCTTGGAGTGGCGGCCACTGACGGTGGCTGTGTTCCCGTGGTGCTTCTCCCGGGAAGGTCAGGGAGGGCGGGCAGCCCAGATGGAACCCCGTCTGGGTGTGTCTCCACTGGTCTTGAAATTTTCATTTTTCACTTTCTTCTAAAATAAAAATGCAGCCTCCTAATTGTGGATTTTTTAAAATTTACATCTGTGATAGAAGAAGGCGTTAGTAGAAAATGCCTAATTACTAGAGACTGTTGGCAGGGCCCCAAGTGACCGCCTCCTGAGCCGCCTCCCCCTTGTCGGGTCCCTTGGAGACGAAGTAGCTGCGCCTCCAGCCACGCTGAGGGAGGAGAGGCGGGAGCCGCGGGGTCTCCGCCGTCAGCGCCATGCACGTGGGTTCCGTGCGGAGCACACCCTTCACTCTAGGAGAAGCTTTGCTTTGCTGGTAACATCTGATCAGATTTTAAAACTTTAAATAATTTAATAGCTCCTGGGTTTCAAGGTACATAATCCATTTCTTTTAAAAAGTAACTACTGATGCCTAGAGGCCACAGTAAATGTCACGAGGGACCTGCTGAGTGGCCTTGAAGGGGCGAAGACCGCACTAACCACTACGCTGCCCACCCGGCCAGGTTCCCGGCAGCGTCATTCCTCCTGGGCTTCAGGCATAAACCCCATTAATTTCAGAGCTAGAATAGAAATTATGAGCTATAAACTGACTAAATCAGATAGTAAATTCAATTTTTTTAAATACGGTAAGAAAATAGCAAAGATTCCAACAACCGTTTAAAATAATTCTTGTGAATTAAAATGCAGGGGAAAGGGGGGGTTCCTTCTCGTCTCGAAACCATCTCCAACCAAGACCAGAGGTATTCTGGCACAACCACCCAGATACGTACTCCTTCCTGACACCAGCCCCAGCTGCTCAGACCAAACATCAAAGAATCATAAATGCCAAGACTCCCTAAAAAGTATTTATTTAAATGTATTTCTATTCCAAGTTTGTTACAGGAACCATTAATGTTGAAAACTAATCAAGAAGTACTGCTTAAAGGCTAAAAAGCAATTGTTTTCAAGCTTTCATTCCGTCCTGAGGAGGCTCTCCGGCCGCTTGGGTCCCCTGCCTGCGTCCCCTCCAGGCTCGGCAGACGCTGCCCAGGTCCTCCGTGAGCCCCCAGCCGCGCCAGCACCGCGGCGCTCCGTCATTACTGAGCTGCAGGTCCACTTCCAGCCCCTCACCCTCAAATCTCTGTCCGTCTAAGCCCAGGGTCCACCCCCTCACTTTGTCTCTCCGATGATGCTTGCCTTGGAGCGGTCCTGTCACCCTCGCGTCACTCTGTGTCCAGCCTGTCCCCTTGCAAGCTCACCAGCCCACTGTGGGCCTCAGGTTCGCCCCTTTGTGTTCAGAGCCCCGTGCTCGTTCGCTGACCGCTGGTGCTGGAGCAGGGGCTGAGCACAGGTTCGTTCCTTTGGAAAGTTTTGAGGGACACAGTGCTGCTGTGGAAAACAGGCTGCAAAGCATTTCTCCTGGCAGGTCTGTTTGCTGATTTTTAGCTCTGTTAAAATTGGGTCTGCAAAATACTCTGCGCAATACTAGGGAGGAAATTAAATCCCCCTCTTCTTTTTCCCAGAAGTGGGAAACACCGTGTGTTATTCCAGCATTTTTTATGAAGGGAAAACTGTGAAATGAAATCACCATAGAAACCTTCCCTGCTGTCCTGGCAGTGCTTCCCATGCAGGTGGACGGGCGTGGGGGTGGCAGCGGCCGCCGGGTGGCCCAGGTGGGCGTGCTCTGTGGCAGGGCTCAGACGGGGACAGGGCCAGGCTGCCTCCTCGCTCCGGCTGTGCCGTGTGAGAGGTGCCCCCTCCGTCCTCACCCTGCTCCCTTATCTGTGAGAACGGGGCAGAATTTGACGATAATAAAATTTCCACTTCTAAAATCCAGTATTGTTATTTGTTTGTTTTTTTTAAAGAACTACAAGTAACGTGCATCTTTCTTTTTCCCCAAAAAATTCACTGGACAGACTAATGGGCAGTATATTTAGAGAGAAAAAATACAAGCAATTACCTAAGAATATAACTATGAAAAATCTATTACAAATGACTTCGTTAAAGCAAATATGTGGAATCATATTTGGACCATGAAAAATGTGTTGGTATCTTTGATTTTTTTTAATCATTAAATTTATTGAAGCTTTTAAAATGCAACTATATTTAAGGTAAAATAAAGTCAATCTCTGTGAACATTATGCGTCATGCATTTTCTATCAGAAAAGAGACTTTTAAGAGCGGTTCGGCTGTTGCCCTGCGTGTCCACACGCAGGACACGCAGCTCCTCGTCCAAGTGGTGCGCATGTGTATCCTGCGTGTGGTACAGACACTCAGAAAAGCGTGCCAATCAAAGCAGTGATTCTCACTGCTCTCTTGAGTGAAAGGCTGCAGAACCTCCCTGCTCACGTTGGGGGTCCTGTCCTGCCTCGGAGCCGCACGCGCGTTGGTCGGTCTCACCGCTGGGTCCCACGGGTTGTATTTGGGCAGCTCTGCCTCTGCTTCGCCCTCTTCCGGCTGAACCAGCTTTCACTGAGCACTGGACTAACCCAGCGGGAGATAGTCAGAGAGCTGTGGAGACAGGACAGAGGAGAAGGGGTTGCGATGGACGTGAGAGTACATTTGTGTTCGGTTCCATCCAAAGTTCTCCAGGTCACAAGACGGGAGACACGGCTCGCAAGCCCCCAGTGCAGGGATCTGTGTGCCCGTGTGACTCATTCGCTGTGTCTGACGCAGACGTGGAAATAAAGGTCTGACTGCTGTGGTCCCAAATGTGACTTTGCGAACTCCCCCAAATCCTGTCTACGTTGGCCTGGTGCGCGTGCTGTTAAGTTGCAGTATGGTCTGTAAGCTAGGACAGCTGCCCAGGCGGGACTGCCTGACCTCCTTCACGCTCTGTCTGCGGCTCTCGGTGCTCAGTGGTTCCATTTATTTATTGTCTCTCTAGCTTAACCTAGAATTTTCATAGCTTTTTACAAGTTGGGACATAAATATGTAAATGGCAAAAGCCATCACACTTCTTTTATAACTGCTGTAGCCTTCGATTATAAGTATGATATAAAACATTTCTATTTTACTTTTTCTATTTGCAGTATCAGGACAATTTAGGAACAGCTCTCGTGAGGACCTAAATTTACCCAGAAGGAAAACCTCTCACCCTCCCACAAACACCACCGCGGAGGAAAACCAAGCAGCCGTACAAATGATATTTCCCGCCCTTCAAAGGCACGAGTTCTAGGGCTGCGCAGTGGGAAGGGCACAGCGGAGCTCCCCACACAGTCAGATAACCTAAGGAGAAGCTAGATTTTCACATGTGAATCCGTCCCCCTCACAAACAGGCCTCGCCGTCCTGTTTCTCCCAGGAAACCCGCTGGTCTGAAGACAGTTCTCGGGATGATGACGGCACACGTGCGGGGAGCCAGAGGCGTGAGCGCCTCCCTTGTATTTCCTCTTCCGGGGTTTTCTTTTTTCCTTGTTTTTTGATTTTCACGCTTCGCTTGGTGTTTTGTTCGGAGCTTTCTGTTTTGCTCTGTTTGTGATATTCAGTAACGGCTCCAGGTGCTGCCTAAACGCAGAGGCAGGACAGGCGAGCACGTCCCGAACCGCTGGGCTTGGGGTCCTGGAGAACAGAGTTCTGTCACCCAGACGTTTCACATGTGGGACCTGGAAAACCTGTGCTGATACCTCAAGAGGTAGGTGCTGCAAAGACGCTCTCCTCTAAAGGCGAGCGGTTCAGTTGCGTGACCTCTGTCCACACACACTTAGGCTGAATGAGCAGTCCAACCGGCCTATAATTTCACCCTAAAAAATGACAAGATCTCTATTTACGGCATGTTGAGAAAAGGCCGCCAACTTATCAAACAAGCCAATTTGGAAATGGTAGCGCCAATGGGACTAAAGACTAACGGAGACAAAAAGAACATAAAACTCGCCAACATCTCAGAGAGTTTTATAGCTGCACTCACCTCACGGATTTCCAATTAGGAGCTACAGGCAATTTGGGGAAATGAACTTTATCAATAACTATTTGTAAATGATTAGTTTTTCCTGAGGAAAACTCCATATTTTTCATAATCTCAGTACATTTTATAGGACTTGAAAAAAATCCTGGCACGTTGTTTCAGCGAGTCTCCCAGCTCCCTCGTCCACGACGAATTCCTTGTCCACATGCCCCTCCCTCTGTGTGTGTTCTCTTTGCCTGCCGTCACTTACCCGGAGTTTATCTCCTGCCTGGCTGTTTAAATTAAAATCATAATTTGAGTGCTGCTTCGGCAGCACATACACTAAAATCATAATTTGGTTATTTTCAGAGATGGTCCCTGAGGCAAAGTTCTGAACCCAGTCATCTTTCTCCTCCAGTGAACTGAATTAGATACTCAGTTTTAGAAATACAGACTCAGTGGTCTTCCAAGGGATGAAAAGTCATGACTGGACTTGGCATTTAACTGAAGACAAGTTCGAGGTTTTCTCACAAACCCTGAGAAGGAAACGCAAGAGATGAGTTTGTGTCTTGACACCCTCCTTGTCTGCTGGCTTTGATTTGGCCCAAAGCATCCTCCGTGGTGGTCAGGCCGGCTGTCTGGGTGGGGAGTGGCGTGAGAGACAGGACCGTCCACTGCGGGGCCAGTGTGTCTGCTGCTGCCTGGAGACCCTGCCTTTTGCTCCCATGGGACTGACTTGATGGAGAAGGGTGGCCCGGTGGCCCAGGGGCTCGTCTTGCTGGTCCTGTGTGGTTGGTGGTGTCTGACCTGCTTCATTTGGGGAACATTAAGGGAATACGTGTAGGCTGCTTAAAATTACGAGTGCATGAAAATAGTGCTTGTAATCCCAGGGGGAAGCACCGCCATGCCCCAAACCTGATCTTAGGGAATGGGCTGCGAGAGAACGGAAGTACAAGATCTTGCGGAGAAATGACACTGCCCGGCTCTTAAGAAGCCCACTTTCTAAAACGTACTTAAACCTCAGTGTGTATCTGACAAGTCTGAAAAGAACTGGTTTAAATTGTTTTGATCTTCAGTGTTTAGTAGAAGTTTCTACTTTATTGTGACTGTGTGTACCTGGAAAATTAACTCTTTAAGAATCAACTTTTTAAGGAGGTGCATTTAATTCAGCCTAGCAGGTTTCTGGTTGTCCAGATTAGTAAATTAAGCTTTTTGAGCAGAAAATTAAGCTGGACTTAGTTATTGTATTAACGCTTACTCCCCGAGATAAGGAATGCTCGTTTCCCTAAACTTCACAAGCAGAGAAAACAGGAGGCGTATGTTTGCAGGGGTAGTTTGGCTGTTATGTTGGAAAACAGTCAATATTTCACATGCACTTAAAATGTGCATATTCAGTATGATTTGTATTTTCCCTGCTTCTGTAAGTGAGGAGATTGGAGCTCTTCTTTATTCCATTAGCAGAACGTTGGCGTGTCCCACGTGAGTGACACCAGCCCTCTCGTTGCACAAACATGCAGGAAACTTCTCTTTCCCCAGCAGTGACGCCGCCTCCCTGCCGCTGCTCCTCTAAGACCTGTTGGTGGGTGCTTCCCATACCTGCGCCTACGGTGGCCTTTGATTTTTTAAGCTAGAGTCCGTTTCCTGGAGAATCATGGCACACATCTTAAAAGACTTCGACCTTTCTAAACATATAAAGTACTTTGCAAAATTAAAAATAAAATGTGGTGCAAAACACGTTCTCTGGCCCTTGAATGCAAGGATGCCCACGGGTACCTGAAGCTACAGGTAAGAAACGCAGGTGCCCCTCCTGCGTGTGTCTGCATCTGTGGATGGGACAGGCCTGGGTCACTGGAAGTAGGCCCAGGGCAGCCTCTGCGTTCCCAGTCCCAACCCCCGGGCTGTGGGGCCAGAAGGACCGGATCCCAGGGACTCGACCTGCGGGCATCCGGGTGCTGTCGGCATCTGCCCCCGGGAATGGACAGAGCACGAGAGTCTGGGGACTCGGGACAGAAGAGGGTCGTGGGGAAGGCAGCCCTGAGCACGCAGGAAGCGTCAGACCCCCAGCTGCCTGGCGGTGACTGGGGCCCAGGGTCAGGTGGACCCCACAGCCCATCTGCAGCCCAGATGCCTGCAGGCGGGGTGCTGCGCTGCCCCTCCCCAGGGCTGCTGCCGGCAGTGCCCCTGGTGAGGCAGGCTGCGTTTGCCTCCCTGGCCTGAGCATCCCTGGGGTTCCCGCAGGCTCTAGAGGGCAGCTTGTAAGTGGGCTCCCGGCCCACGGCGCCCTGGCTCTCGGCTCCAGAAGCGCCTGCCCGACTAGCCAGGACCCCATCCTGGGACGGCACCTCCGTCACCCGCAGCTGCAACGTGAGCCCGTCTCTTGAAGGCGGTCTTCTGTCTCCTGGCATCCAGAGTGCCCCAGATGGCGAGTGACTTGTGCAGGGACAGCGGTGGCTTGGGGGGACCTCTGCTGGCCAGGGTGTCCTGGGGCCCCGGCCCGCACTGCTGAGTCCAGACTGAAATCTTAGGAGGACACGTGGACATCAGCATGAGGCCTCAGAGTGGCTGTGCTGTCTCCAAGGCCCCACCTCCGTGAACTCCGGCAGGAGACGGTGTGCGGCACCCCCACGTTTCACACCCCGCCCTCACGCCCCACACACTGAGATTCCCTGCGGCCCTCAGCCCTCTGCCCACCCCCACCCAGGGCCGAGGGCTTCCATGGGACGTCCTTTTATGAAGTGGAAATCCACACCATTTCCTATTTCATCCCACATGTTGCCCTGTGGGGCCATTGTTTTCTTTTAAACAGGCTCCCTGGGGACCAAGTACAACTGTGCCCGGTGACCGCTCAGCTTCCGGGAGGGGAGCGTCCCCACGGCGGAGAAGGCAGGACTCAAACAAGAAAGGTCTGTGCCTGGCACACTTAGGGTGACAAACACAGTGAGAATGTGTCAAGTCCTGTAACAGTGCTGACCATTCGAGGTGAGAGGCTGATAACAATGACGGGTGGATGGATGGATGGATGGATAGATAGAGGGTGGGTGATCACTGTTTCCTGTACTGTTGGTGGGAGCAGAAGACAGTGAAATTCAACACCTGCCCTCAGGAAGCAGCACTTAGCCAGGAGACACCCCCCCCCCCCCGCTGAGACTCCCCGGATGCCCCGCGTTATTTCACCCTCAGCAGCTTACACCTCCCCTCCTCTTCAGCCAGTGGGTGTTTTGTCACCTTAGAGCTGGGGCGTGCACCAGATCACCTGGGGGCTGCTTAAACCACAGATTCCTGTGCCCACCGGAGGCTCTGATCCAGCAGGTCTGGGGAGGGGCTGGAGGTTTTGCATTTCTGTGGGTTCCCAGGGGCTGTGGATGCTGCTGTCCAGGGACTGCACTTTGTGAAGCCGCTGGCGTAGTTACCAGAGCAGGGCTCTCAGCCCGAGCTGCTCGTCAGAGTTGCTGCGAGTTTCCAAACCCAGCCGGCCTCTCTCCAGACCAGGTGAGTCAGAATCACAGAGGGTAAATCCCAGGTGGTGTCAACAGGATTTAAAATGTACCAGGCTTTGCAAAACGATAACATCCAGACCCCCTGAGGATGTTGTTAAAATGCAGATTCTGATGATGGGTCTGGGGTGGGGCCTGGGATTCTGTGTTCCTACCAGGCTCCCAGGGGAGGTGTGTGCTGCTGGTCCTGGGACCACACTCAGCAACGATGGAAAAAGAAGCTCTGGATGCTGCTTAAAGACAGAAGTTCAACCCCCCCGCCTCCCGGGGCGCCAAGAGTTGGTATGTCCTTCTTTTCCCCGGAGCCCTTCACTCAGTTAAGTTTGCATTTGGTGCAAGTAACAGATACTCCATCTAACAGCTTCAGTAGAGGCTGACTTTTCTCATACACCCCAAAGGCCAGGAGCTTGCCCATTGGTGCCCCTAGAGGCATTAACATGTTGGTGCATCCTCTTGCTGCTGCCTCATGACCACAAAATGGCTGCTGCTGCCCAGGTATCGCATTCATGCTCCTCATGCTCCGTATGTTGGCACGTGTGGCATCCATGTCAAAGGCCTCATGGCCCACAGCCAGTGACCTACCCTGGCACCTGCTAAGTGCAGAGTAGTGCTGTGAGCAGAGATGAAGGCACAGGCTCTGCATGTAAGGGATGTTTCTGCGGGTGATTGTAACCCCAGGATTAATCTCGCATTTACATTCCTGATTCCAACTCTCTTTCATGGCTGAGCCCAAAGTCCTGCACATAATACATCCAATAGACTCATGTTGGTGCACTGAAATTAGCATTATACATGCAGAAAATCCTCAGAACTTTGACAAAGTTTGGGTAAACCAGGAGGAAAACCAATCTGCCAAAAAACTTTAATATTTTCTGCTTCCCCCCTTGCATTACAGTGGTGATTATTGACAGGCAATGCTGAATAGCTTTTCTGCGGTCACATCTCTGTGTGCAGCTTAATGATATGGGAACTGCAGATGCAAGTGAGGATAACTTGAAAAGAAAAGGGTATTATTGGTAAATGCGCTGGAAGCCTTGCAAATTTGAGAGGATAAATTGAAATTTTACAGGACTAATGAGTTTTTGAAAATTGTTAGCCAGCCTTGTCCAAACTGTTCTCTCCCTATTTAAGACTTTCTAAATTAGAAACTTAGAAATTTTGTAGCTGTTTTGGCCCTGGAATAAATAAACAGCTAAGGTAGATGGTGTGTTTCCATTTGTTAAAATTACGTTGTTTCTTTCATGCATTGTAACCTGTGTATTATTTTTACTGCAATTGATGATCTGTTCAGAGCTTTATTGAGCCCAAAGGTAGATACTCTGGAACCATCAGTGGACTTAGCGTCAAAAAGAAGTGAATTCTTTGCAACTTCCCATTTAATTTTTTAATGTACTGTGGGGTCCTGGAACATTTTCATCTAAGCTGAAAATTAAATTTTGAGACAAATGCACCATATCTTTGAAATTGTTGCTGGTTCAAAGAGTTTATAACCCAGTGATTATTAAAAACGTTGAATTTGATTCTTGGGCTTAAGTCTTAGCATCAAATTTGAATTTACGTTCATCGCAGAAACTGCTATGGACCTAACAGAGCCACACTCATCTATTTGACTCCAAAATGCTTGCTCTCAGGGATGAACCTTTCATACACTTTGAACCACACAAGTGACCTTTATTTCTATGACAATTATCAACTATTCCCACTGATACCACTGTCAATTGGTTTAAATACAATTTGCCTCAATGGCTTTAACTTGCTGCCCTGGGCGAGCGTCATCCCCATTCATCAGCTGAGATTGTATTTTCCTTTGCATTTATATACTTCCATTATGTAACATTATGTAGCTGAATGTGAGGAAAATACTAAGTATCCTTAAATATCATTTTCTTCCTAAGCGGATCATCTGAGATTATTTTGTCTTTTGCAAAAATAGTTGTCTGTGGAATATTTTATCTCTATTGCCTAGAAGTGCTTTTAAATGTAACAGAAAGAAATCAAGAACTAAATTGCTCACAGGTTGTATAGTGACAATAATTTGAGAAATAATTATAAATTCTAGGATGTAGAGTTTTGTTTGTTTATTTGTTGCCCATATCAAAAATATAGCAGAGGTATTTTGTTCACGTGAACCCGTCAGACTTCAAGTTTAATCCACTCTGTTGTTCCACATTGACTTTAATGCTGGAATAGTGGGCTCTGATGTTTTTACCTGTCATCCTCAAACAGGCAGTTGTGCAGCTGTCTCTCCTTTTTCACACAGAAACTGCACACTCATCCTGTTACCTTTGTGTGAAAAGAGATTTACGGGTTTCCACCTAGCGGCAGTCGGCACCATGCAACTCATAACCTGTCTGTGGATCATGAAATCAATTTAGTGGCTCTAAATAAGCGTTTTTTATGAAAGAAAATAGAGTAGAAAATGTCCGACAGCACAGCAAGCTGAAACGGCGAGCCCCAGCTCACACCCACGTGTGTGCAGGCGGGCTCCGGGTGCAGGGGCCACGCCAAGCATTCAAAAGTCACTGCTGTGTGGGCACATCGTCCCCTTTCCTCTGTTCCTTTTCTTCCTTTCTTCCCTTGCCTGCCTTTCTTTCTTTCTTTCTTTCTTTCTTTCTTTCTTTCTTTCTTTCTTTCTTTTACTTTCTTTCTTCACTCATCATTAGTTCACTTAAAAAGGATTAAAGTCTAAGGCTATGAAATCTGAAGTCTGTCAAGATTCGGATTTGGGCTCCATCATTTGCGAGCTATGCATCGTAGGCAAGTTACGTAAACTTGACGCCTGTTTCTGCAACTGTAAACCATGCATAACAAAAGCGCCTGCTTCGTAGGCTCTTTGTAGAGTCCCCTGAGCTCCTGTGCGAGTTCCTAAAGAGCTGCGACCAGGCCTCGGCACGTGGTGAGTGCCACACAAGCATTTGCTACAACTGTTGAGTGATCTTCTGCTTCAATGTTCACAAAATTGCTTTTTCCCTTATTACTATTGTCCCATACGCTACATCCATTAATTGTATATTATTCTTCCAACATTTCTAGATGATGATACATATCCCTTTATAATTAAAATTGTTTATATATTAAATTTTTTGCAGTTGCTGAGATAGGAACTTTATGAGATATTAAAATGAGTCATTCCTATTTGAACTTAAATATGTTGGAATAAATTTAATGAGATTTTCAATTATGGGAATTATCACTGAAGGATGGTATAATGGTGAAAAATTTTAATAACGTTGGTTTTGGATTATGAATATACATGAAGAAAGGTCATCTGTTATTTGGTAACAAAATGATGAAATGCAACGATATTTAAGGTGAGATACACTTACAAATAAAAACTAGGATCTTTTCTTGACGTTTTTGAGAGATTATTTGTAATTCATATAGGAAATTAAGAAGAGTAGGTCTAGCTATACCAAAGGTGGAAAGGCAAGAGGTAGCTAACTGTCCAACCAGGGCTGATGCAAGATTTAGAAATAAATCACAGATTTTAAGAAAGTTAAAATAAAAGAGAGAGCTGTTGTTTATAGTAGTTCTGTCCTGCAAAATGTTTAAACTTGCAATAGATAAAAACCATCAGAATCTTAGTTTTCTGGCTTTATCCAAACCAGCCCCTGAGAAGACTGTATTTAATACTAATAGGCAAGGGTTCCGTGCTAATCAATGTGTCCTCTGACTTCCGAAACTGTCTTTCTAGATGTGTAAAGAGGAGGGTAGCATAATTTGGTGGCCAAAGAGTTATAAACAGGAAACTCAGAAGGAGATACAACATTGATTCATCTCCCGAAGAATACAAGGCATAGCCCCAACCCTAACAACTGTCTTGGCAAATAGATACTTTCTATTTTTCTGACAGTCCGAGAGAAGCACTCACTGTCTGTGAATTATGAGGGAGTGAATGTGCTCTCTGCCTGTGTGGATGGAATTTGCCCCGCAAGGCTCTCTTCCCTCTGGTGCCGTGAGTCTAGCCCGGCAGTGGAAAGGAAGCCTACCCAGCAATCTGAAGCCCTCATCTTCAGCGGAGTGGGTGCAACCAGTCCTCGTGAAAAAGATGCTGTGAGTTTTGTTGGAAAAAATACACTAGGAGTTTGCACCTCTGAAGCACTTGGATGTGGTCTGGATCACAGCAATAACAGCGGAACCAGTGCCCTCTCTGTACACACGAAGTTAGTTTCACACCCATGGTTCCGACAGCACAGATCAGTCTCCCCAGCCTGCGGGACCCGCTGCAGGAGCTGAAACTACACCAGGGAACACGAGTTTAGACAAAAGGAACACGCTTCCAAGGTAGCCAAAACAGAAGGGTCTCTATATTGGGAACAGAGATGCCAAGAAGCACCAGGACAGAGTTTGCCAGGCCCTGCGTTATGCGGGAAGGTCCCTCCTGGCATGGACCTGAGTGGCAGGCTGCTCAAAGGTCACTTTTGAAAGGTAACATGATTGGTGTGATTTGGGAATGCCCCACACACACACACCCCCAACCAAGGAAGCTGTGTCAGAGGGTACATTAAAAATCCACCAGCTTCTACTTCTCAGATTATTCCAAGTCATCAGACCTCTGGTAATTCAAGAAATAAAGACATCTCATCATCTGTTGGTTCTAAGGTTAAAAATCCGTGCTTTCAAAGTGGTTGCTGGTGTCACATTCCAGGGCCACCTGTCAGGAGCTGGGCACGAGTCAGGCCAGCCCTTTGCCTGCCCCTGCCCCACAGGGGCCCCCTTCCTGCCCACTCTGCAGACATTCTTGGAAAGCTGGTCTCGAGCAGAGGGCACCCGTCCGCTACTCACATATGGGCAGAAACATGAGAAATCCACCAAGCTTTGTTTCCCGATGCCGACTTCCTCAGCCTGGCCCCTCACACGCTGTCGCCTTAGGGAGACAGGAAAGCCACTGATAAAAACGGCTATGTACACGAGCATTTCTGACGCTGCCCAGTAGTCTACGTATTCATACACTCTGACTCTTATTAGACAGAAAGGTATTGGCCTCATACCTAAAAATCTGAATAAATGCCCAGACTTACGGCTCTTCTTCCCCAGCACATAAGCCAAATGTCATCTTCAGACTCATTTTCTCCTTTTGATTTTCTGTCTTGAAACATAACATAGAAAATAAAACAAAGCAGAAGCAGTGCAGCCGCCGTAACCTCGTGGCTCGCTTGGCTAAAACTGATATCACAGTGGCATCCAGGGCGATTCTCACCCTGCTCGTTGCCTGATTCACCTTCTCAGAGTGACGTTGATGGAAAATTCCTTTCAAATGGATGGCTTTTTATGCTGAATCAATTTGGTTTGTAAGAAAAAGAAATGCAATCCGACAGCTGGATGAAGCAGCTTTGCCAAGAGCGTCACTATTTAGAAAATGTTCCTCCCTGTTGCTCCCATTTCTATTATTGAGAAAATTTTCTGCCCGAAGATGCGTTTCTTTGTGAGTTATAGTGACTGTCTCACTCGCAAGAAAGACCAGCCAGAGTTGTCGAAGCATCGCCCATGCCCGCGGGCCAAGTGGCCCCCCACCTCCCGCCCCTTGGGGCTCAGGGTCCCCCCGCCGTCCTGCTCCTCTGGGGTCCCCTCCAGCCCCACCCCTGCCGCTGGGCGGGGGCCTGCGGACTGGCCCTCCGATGTGCCCTGAAGCCAAAGCCTTTGGAAGCAAAGGTTCCCTGTTTGCTTCCTGGTTTCAGCCAGTGGTTAGTCTTGTCATAATCACAGGCCCGGCACAGTCCCACCGAAGTCAGTAACTAAGTGGTTAATCACCTGGCTGTTTTCACTGAGAAGCACAAGTTTTGATGACGAAACTGTCTTATTTTCAGCCAACTTCTGAGCCAGGCCCTCAGAGCACCATGTGCCCGGGAAACGCCGTCCAGCCGCAGCCTCCACGGCTCCCTAGTGTCTGCCTGCGTCCAGCCACAGTGTCGGCCTCTGCCAGCCCTCGGCAGGGAGGGCGGGCACGTGGAGGCCAGGGTGCTGCAGGATTTGAGCTCGGCTCCCAGTAGCTCCACAGCTAACCACTCACTCGGTGACTGACTTTGTGGGACTGCACGAGGTGGGTGATTATGACAGGCACTAACCACAGGTCTGCAGGTTATTCTCTCGTAAGAGGGAGTGGAGGAGGCCTCTCCTTCATACGGAAACTGAGTGGAAGGCATCTCTGAGCCGAGTTAGAGGACGGAGCCAGACAGTCCTTTGCTGGGTCTCTGGGGACACTGAGATGCCGCTAACCCTGTGGGCTCACGTCTGAGGAGTGACGAAGGCAGCACCGACAGTAACGCGCTGCGAGCCCTGGCGCATTCCCACTCTGCTGCTTCCCCGGCTAGCCGCCTTTTCTAGTCGAATCCACATCACCAGGCCATTGCTTGAAAACAGACATGGGCTTAAGCTGTGGGTTCTCAGAATCGTGGAACAAAGGGAAAGGCTCTAAGCTGCCAGGTGACTAAATGCGGTGGGGTCCTGGAGTGGGAAAAGGATGCGGAAAAAACGAGGGAAACTAACAAACCACGGGCCTCTGTTTACATTGGTGTATCAACACCGGCGCATTAACTGTAACAAATACGTCATAACAACACAGAACGTTACTGAGAAAGGGCGCTGCATGGGGAAGCTTGTGCTCTCTGCCATCTCTGCTCCCAGCTTCTCTGTAAATCTGAAACTGCTGAAGCACAAATGTTTTTAATTTTGATATAATCCAATTTTTCTGTGAAAACCATAAATCTTGAATTTCTCTCATGTTTCTTCTTTCCCATCCTGTAGATCCTTCGCACGTTAGTAAAGACTCACAGGTAACAGGCCTGAGAGAAAGCAAACTGGGACTTAGAACAATTCAGAAAGTTGAGCTGTGTGCTCAGGAGTGTCTCTGGCCCCGACGCTGAGCGCTGTGTGAGTGGAGCAGGGTCCCTAGTGGGTGTGGTCTCCTGTGCGCCCCTCCTTCTGAAGGTGCTGGTCTGGGGAGCAATACAAGGAGCAGGTGCGCATTGTGGCCAGCCCCTCGCCAGGCTGCTAGGGTCGTGGGCAGATGCTTGTGACCTAAGTGACGGGTGGTTAGTGCCCTCCTCACTTCATGCCTCGCCTCCGCTTACTGAATTAAAAAAAAACTTTTTTGAAATAATCGTAAAATAAGATGCCTAAGAACTTGGTGAGTCCCTCTGCCCAAAGATGCGCTTCTTTGCGAATGCTTCTTTGTAAACTCCAACAGCCGCGTGCCTACGTGTCTCCAGATGCCTCAGTGGCCAGGTGAAGAGGGAGCGTGCGTACACGGCACACGCTACATTCTGGGCCACTGCTGATGGACGTCGTGGGGAAGCTCACGTTTTCATCACACCGACGTGAGCACGGTCGCCAGCCCCTGGTCTCCTTGTTGCCCGTTGAGTCATCGTTACTCATTTACTCTTTAACTGCGTGGAGGTAACCGCGGGAAAGCAGGTAAATGGACCGAGGACAAATCTGATGTTTCCCGTACGGTCCAAAATTCCGTCTTGGCCACAGATTCGGTAAAGGCTGACGTTTCTGTCTCAGGCAAATACAGTTTCCTGTGAGCGTGGGCCTCCGCCCGGGCTCGGCGGGGGCGGTCTCCGCCTCCCGCTTGGCCTCTCCCCCGGGGGAGGCGCTGTGGCCGCCTCACTCTGCAGCCTCTTTCCACTAAGTACCGTTGCCGCACAGGGTTTATGCATTTTCAGTTTTATTCTTTACAGTGAAATTTAAAAGAGAAAAGTTCTCCTCAATGAAGTTTTATTTTTAAAAGTTTATTCCTTCTGAATCTAAAGATAAAAAATGAACAAATACAAAACAGAAACAGACTCACAGACAGAATACAAACTTGTGGTTGCCAAGGGGGAGGGGGTGGGAAGGGACAGATGGGGAGTTCGAGATTTGTAGATACTGACAGGCATATGCAGAATAGATAAACAAGATTATACTGTACAGCACAGGAACATGTATACAAGATCTTGTGTTAGCTCACAGCGAAAAAGAATGTGACAATGAATATATGTATGTTCGTGTAGAACTGAAAAATTGTGCTCTACACTGGAAATTGACACAACACTGTAAACTGACTATAACTCAATAAAAAAAATGTAAAAAAAAGTTTTTTCCTTCCAATTTCGATGTTATTCCTTTTCATTGTAGAAAATGTGGCAAATGTCAATAAATACGACATGTGAAGGTCGCCCGGGGCCCCACTGCTGTTGATGTTTCCTGCTGACATGTTTGTGCGTCTCGTTCCAGCCTTTCTGGATGGACTCAGACACACCTGGGGGGTGAGGATGACACCGTGCTGGCCCTGAGGTTTTGTGTCTTGCTTGAGGACTGTAGTTTGGAGACATGGGGTTCTGCCTGGCTGGCTGCGTACTGGCTGATCTGTGGGGCCTTCGCAGCACTGGTATCCCCGGGGTTGCACCACCGCCATGCAGGTTGTCATTTTGTGTGGGTTCCAAGACAAGGTGACTCTCCCAGGGAGGTGGAAAATATGCTTGTGTGGCTCCCATGGGGCTGGCCAGACAATGAATAAAATAAAACAAAACAAAATTAAATTAAATGAAAGAAAATAAAATCAGAGAGCAGTGGTCTGCTGCGTTCCTTGGAACACGCTTCTAATGTCCCTACTCTTTCGGGATGAAATACTGAAGCTCAGATATTTAAAAGCAAACTGCATCTCTGTCCATAGGTTTGGTTTTTTTTTTTCAAATTTTATAAATATGTTAATGACAGTGTTTCTGTCCATTGGCAGCTGAGTCGACACTTGCAAACATGCGTCGTATGGGCACACCTTGCCTGCTATTTACATGGGACATCGTTTTGAACCAGTATGGCCTCTTGAGACAGAAGCTATTCACCCAACTTTCCCAGTGCCTGCAGTTTTATTTTGTTGACCTTGAACTTCTCACACCATCATTTCTTTTCTCTTGGGAAGGAGAGAGCTGTTAACATGATATTACAGTTCAGTATTACACTGAAGATCCTTCGGGTGCTAACCCATATTCCACCATCATCTTGGTTTTGATCGAGAACAAGTGGGCACCTGACTGGAGGCCGACAGGCAGCAGGGTGAAGCTCACCTGGCTGGGGGTCTGAGCTGGGGTGGGTGGCCAACAGCCTCCATTCTGGTGCACACTGCCTCCGTGTAATGCAGCGGGCGTTTATACGTTTCATTGGACAGAATCAAAAGGGCATCTGAATTTGTTCCAGGCAATTTCTCCTTTTATTTTTCTTAATTCATGAGTATTAATATTCTTTAATACGGATTTTTTTATCTTGAGATTTTTTTTTTAATGGAGGGATCTCTGCTTCCCTGCTTTCTCGAGTGTGGAGCATTATCGAACCGTAAGTAACAAAATGCTCGCAAAGTGTATTAGCAACTTTTTATGAAGGGGCGAGGCGGGAGGGTGTGGTGGTTCTCCAGGAAGAGTGGACGTTCCTGTAATTCCAAGGCTCTGACGGAACAGCAACCCAGTCCAGTGACTGTAATGGCAGTGTGATGCCCTGTCCTGCAATCCTCTCCCATTAGGCAGGCTGACGTGGGCATGACACTCGCCTACAAATATCTGAGCCAAGAAACGAAGGGCCGGCGGTGCCGCCGGAGGCCTCGGGCAGGAAGGACTCGTGCACGTTGCCGGAGTCACCGCACGTGTGCCGAGTGCCTGGTGCAGGGTCCGGCGCTTCATTCTCACTCAGGTCTTTTGAAGTCGGTTCTGTCGTCATTCCCATCCTTCAGGTAAGGACGCTGATACTCAGATGCTCATACTCACTTAAAACTTGCTCAAGTCCACGGGCAGGTAAGCGGGAGAGAAGAGATTAAAACCCAGATGGTTCACTCTTGAACATTCGCTCTTACACGATGAGCTATGTTAATTCCTAAAATTTAATAAGGCATCACCTGCCTTAAAATATGTTTGAAAAAAGGTCTGTCATACTCTTAAATGGGTGTTCAGTTTCTACAAAAATGTTTGCCAAGTTTTCAGTAGGAAGAGTAGATAGTATTAATAAAAAAATACATTTAAAAATAATAAACATCTGTATAGTGTGCTTTCAGAAAACAAACAAAATTGTTAGAAAAAGTAGTCACTGGAGCTGCTTCTTCCAGAGAGGAGAGGACAGAGGACAGAGAGGGGGTGGAGCTTGGGTTGGGGGTGGCCTCTGGCACCAGCTGCTTTTCTCCCCCCAAACGAGGGACACCTGGAGGATGGAAAATGCTGTGAGGCCTCTGCTTAAATGTCAGAAGTGCCTGGCATCAAGAGTGGCTGGCCACTGGAAGGCAACGTTGACGGAATCTGACAGGCTGTTCTCCTGCTGGTCTTCAGGCTGGGTTGTCACCAGCCGACCGCCCCCTGGGTGTGGGTCCTGGGGTATTCATTCTAGGCCCCCTTCTGCTTTCGTAAGTGTACCAACTTTATCCGAAAACTCACTTACAATGACTTGGTAAGTTTAGGCTATCTGAAAACTCCAAAGGGCTTAAGCACTTGGTTTATTCTATTTGACCATTAAAATAAAATTAGAAATACTCGAAGTCTAATCTAGGAAAACATTAAAAACTAATGTAGGAAATTAATAGGGGAAAAGGTAGCATCCACAAAACAGCAGCAGCATACCTGAGAACACGGAGAACACGAGCAGGGCCAAACTCCGTTTCTGCTGCCCGCCCGGGCGCGGCGCTGTGGGGAGTCAGGAAGAAGAGGGGAGAGTTTCAGTTTAACAGCAGTGCCTGTGAGCCTTTTCCATGACTCACTATAGGAAACGAGATACGCTTCCTTTCTGCAGAGTAAGCCAACTGTACAGACAGCAAAATGCAGATCCAACTGCGTGGTGAGTGAGAGACATCCCCCAGAGGCTCTGGGGTTCAGAGGACAAACAACTGTCTGCCTGAGAGGGTCACCCGAGGCGTCCCCGGCAATGCGGCTGCTGGAGATTCTACCAACTGGGGCGTATCAATGGAGATGGAGGTTTCAGGGGTATGGAGGTGGGGGTTTCAGGGGTCTGGAGGCTGGAACCTGAGACCCGGGCCCCTGCAGCTGGTGTCGGTGGGGACCCCTCTTGGCTCACAAATTACGTGCTCCCACTGTGACCTCCCGTGGCAGGAGGGTGGAGGGAGCTCGGGGGTCTCTTGACGAGGGCGCGAGTCCCACTGCGGGGGCTCCAGCCTCGTGACCTGGTCACTGGCAAAGCCCCCAGCTGTACAGCGCCACCTTGGGGACCAGGTTTCAAGATGTGAATTTTTGGAGCAACACAAACATGCAGCCCAGTGCACAAGACATTCACCAATGTGACGGCATTTGAAAGGAAACTCAGCAGAGACGGGAGGCAGGCCTGAATGCTGCTCAGCCGGCCCCGGCACCTCCCTGACGGTGTACCCCATCCTCTCCCTTTGGGTCACTGTCAGGCCCGTTCTGGGCCCAGACAATGTCGTGATGGGTTAGTCCCGGCTCCCTCTTCTCACGGAGCATCACGCGTTGGGGGGCAGCAGAAATAAACAAGGAGGGGCGAGCACGCGGGAGGCGCAGAGGTGAGGGCGCCATCCTATAGGAGCTCAAGCATCCGTGAGGGCCGCCTGGAGGAAGGGGCGTGGGGTCAGTGGCAGGGGGGTGGGATGCAGACACGCAAGCTGGTCCCGGTCCGGGGGCCCTGCCTCCCTTTGAGAGCGAGCTCTGAGCTCCGGCCCTGGAGGGACACTTCACACCCAAGGGGCGTGCTCCGCCTTCTCGTAGGAAGGTCCAGTCACTGCGCGGATGACGTGAGGCCGCAGGCAGCAGGGGACGGAGGCTCGGACGCCCACCCACGACCCTGGACCCTCAAACCCTGGGCCCCAACACAGCCGGCTCGTCTGGACCCGCTAGGGGCCCCAGCGCTACTGTAACAGAGGAGGGTCTCCGGGAAGAGTTGAGAACACGTGCAACCAGCCGGCTGGAGGCCGGGAGCGGGGGCTCGCGGCGGGGGCCGGAGGCCGGGAGCGGGGGCGCGCGGCCGGGGCCGGAGGCCGGGAGCGGGGGCGCGCGGCCGGGGCCGGAGGCCGGGAGCGGGGGCGCGCGGCCGGGGCCGGAGGCCGGGAGCGGGGGCGCGCGGCGGTGTGCGGTCCGACCCGCGGAGGCGGGCCTGGGCCCTGGCCTGGCTTCCTCCTGACTGACGCCAACACCGCCGAGTCGCACAGCATCTGGGCTGCGCAGACAGTACACGCTCGCTCATGAAATACGCGAAAGCCACGCACCGGACCTTTTAGATTTACGAAATGAAAGCCGGTCAGCATTTGTGCATCGACATAAAGGAGACAGTGGACGCATCTGTGCACTCTTGGACACAATTAAGACGAGCGTTAAACTCTGTCCCATGTAAACTTGCGCAGCTGTGAACAAAGCGTCGTGGAGACTGGACCGGACACTGAGCTCACTGACGGGACGCCGAGTAAATAATGACATCAGAGGAAATCAGAGCCCCACAGATGTCAGACAGAAGGAGGGTTCGCTTTACATCTTTACTGAGGTTTAAATTACGTACCAGACGATCCGCCCATTTCGAGTGTACAACTCGGTGGTCTTAATGTACTCAGAGTCACGCAGCCATCACCACTATCT